>NC_141700.1:389532278-390207993 GCF_964263255.1 Lissotriton vulgaris | reverse complement strand
ACACCATTTTCCACCTACTGTGCCAGTCTAGACTGAGCTGCACATCAGACTTACTCCAACTGCTACAGCAACAGCCCAGTTCGAACTGGAGGACCAGGACGCTAGTCTAGTTTCGGCTACTTGGGTCTCATCAGTGAAATGCAGCCTGAGCCTTATAGCACAGTCATTGAAAGAGGCCACTTTCAGTGGATTTATCTCTTTCAGCACTGACCGGTGAAAGTGATTAGGTGCAATGATACCATGTTGGATTTAGACTAGTAAACCAGACACAGTTCAGCTCTAACTTTGATGAGTTACTTGAACACTGAAAGCAGAGCTGCACCAGATCCTGGATATAGAAGGCCTCATTTGTTTGGCATAACACTGGTAGTAACCCACTGCTGCACAGAAAAAGAAAAACATTCCAAAATATCTAAAAGAGAAAAAAATAATGATTGTTTGTAGTTCGATATATTATTTGGTTATTCAAACGACAAAGGTTTGGCAAAAACATCATTCCTCTTGTGAACAACGACAGGAAAGCTATAGAGGAAAGGTTACAAAAGTGAAAAACAACAGGAATTGGGGAGGGGCAAAGAATGTGAGTGACAAAAAATGATCCCTAGAAATGAAAGGAAGAGGGAGTGTGGCCGAGGAAAGCTGTGATCTCATGGGCCTGAACAATCCCCCAAAAACGACAGTGGTTAAGAACAGCCCTCTTCCATTCAGCAAAATAGATAACATTAATTTCAATAAAAACACCAATGTAAAGGACATTTAGTTGTTAATTCAATGTTATCAGCACACCCACTTTTGTTGGTAGTACCCGTTTTAAGCACTTGGCCTCTGTAGCAATTCCCATCTGAATGTCCTCTTGGGAGTTTTGCCAAATACTGTTTTGGGGAGTTAACAGAGCTTGTCAGCACCCCAACTATAGAAGAACGATTACTCGAAAATTTTCGAGACCCTGACAACCTAAGCTCAAAGACCAAACTTCATGACCAGCATTTACTCATGACTTAATGATCTCGGGAGGGGATAAGGAAATATGGATCACTGGAAGATATCCTCCCTTTGAAGTTTGAATCCCTAACATGGCCAGGCAAATCTAGGATCCGCGCTTCAACTGTTCCAAAAAGTTGCTAAAATATTGGACTTTTACAATCAGTTAATCTTTGAGGCAGAATCTGTTTGAAGCAAGCATTATGGCAAAATGCAATGAGCAGAACATTCTTGGGCAAGATGTGTGAGGGGTCTGGGAACTGATTTACAATTTTAAGTGCATTGTCAAGAGGATCTGTATTCAAAGATCATGACAACAAATTATGAGACTGGCTTAACGTCAGCATGAATCCAAGAGTAAACCCTATGTGAAAAAACTCTCAGAGCACAAGTAGCAAGACAAGCTCACAACATCAATTTAAAAAGAGCTGAAGCCCAGGTAAGCAAAGTATTGAGAAAGCAATAATGATGGAAAGTTGGAGCCACGCATAAAGTGAGTAACGGGTACATTGGATAAGATGCATTTGTTGTCTACAAATCTGATTGGCATTTCAGAGCATTTTAATTACTGCTGCATATAAAGGCAAGAAAAGGGAGCTACATTGCTGTGATACATGCTCCTCTGCTCATAGGGGTTGTGTGATAGATTTGGACTGCAGATTATGCTGTTCAGGTGTACTAAAGAATGGAGAATGGATAAGAAAATAGGTAGATTAAACAGACTAGACAAGAGAGAGCGGGGAAGGGGATTTGACAGGGGTGAGGACAGACAGTTGATTAAGTCTTGGAATGAGTGGAGATAAGACGGGAGCTAGGAATAAGGATGGATGGGACAAAGTAGAGGGCAAGAGTTGTTGTTTGACAGTTTAGCATAGAGGAAAAGGGAGTGTTAGCGCAGGGGGTCTAGAGAAAAGTAGTGTGCAGAGATTGGTACTGGTCAGACAAGGAGTAGGTGGAACAGAGAACTGGGCAGGGGAGAATCAATAAGAAGATTGGGTAACAGGAGGCAGAACATGGATGAGTAATAGCTCAGCGAGAGAAGCTGGCAGTAAAGGAGGAAAGGTACGGGCATTAGGAAAAAGTAGCAAGTAGGGGGAAGGAATGGATACAGAGACAAGAAGAAAGTAATGGGAACTGTGGTGAACAAAGGAAAGGAAAGGAAAAGAAAAGGAGGACCCACATGGTCTCCCTGTGTCAGTAGAGAACCAGTTGTGAATGCTGAATGATGACAAAAAGCTTAAAACGAGAAGTCACCTGAAAAGATCCAAACATGAGGCAATTAACAGGAACCAAGCTGCCATAGTGTGTGAGATGTAAGTCAGAAGAAAAATAAGCAGAGTAGAATTGTCGGAGGTCTCGCTTTGACATAAAATTTGTTTAGTCGATCTCTTTCCAGTGACTAGAATCCACTCACCAAACCTGTTCTCTCCACAACCCTATATTTTATGTTGAACCTAGGCAGCGCGCATGTGTTTTTTTTCGAGAAATGCTGTATTCACTATACAGGCTTCAAGCCCGCCCCCTGCTTTTCACTTGTCAGTGTCCTTAAAAATTCCTTTCTTGTAAGTGGTTAATCTTGACTCTTTGTCCCACATTTTAGTCAATTGTTAACTCCCATGGGGCAACCCCCCAGGTCATGTACTATTTCACTTGTTCCATTTTATTTCAAGGCTCAGTGTCTAATTTTTTTATCTTCAATGAGCACTTCCCACTAGTGTGGCTTTAATTGTCCTTGCTCAGCATTTCACCCGCTTCACTGCCCCTGCACTTCCTCAGATCTCTGTGCGTGTTTCCTTGCCTTTGATCACCACAAGGGTGGCTGTTTACTTTTCATAACTTTAAAGTGAGAGGATTTATTTTTAAATCAATAAGCTGCACTCCATATGTTCGGTTTGTGCTCCCTATCAACTCCTGCTGATATTAAACAAACTCCCATTGTTTACCAACCCCCTTACATACGGTGTACTTAAAAAAAATTTATTACTTTGGCTATTTGACATAGTGCGAACTCCACTCGAAGGTATGGGGGCACTTTACACAAAGACATGTTGCATTACAAAGGGTCACTGAGAGATTAAGTGAATTGTCCTGAAACACTGGGAGACTTGTACCCGGTTCGTCAGCTTCAAGGTCAGCCTCTCTAGCTCTTATGCCAAATCCTCTTCCCGCGAGAGCAGCATTTAATAAGGCTGGCACTCCTTTGGAATGCACAATTATAATAATGCATTCCTATTATGCATTCCAAAGCAGCGCTTGCCATCTTGTTAAATACTGCTGCAGCCCAATTCAATCATGGGTGTGCATATTTATTCTAATAACCCAAAATATCTTTGAACCCTACCAGGGGCTGTGTGGGAATTCTGAAAACAATCTGGGGTGACCTGTGCGTTTTAAGATTAGTCTTCCCAAACTTCACAGTCAATGTGAACAGAGCAGCACTTTAAAATCTTCCTATGAGATGTGGAGTGCAGGGATGAGGATGATGGCTCTTTTCATGAGTGTTATTAAAGGCAGAATGTGTATTACTGTGAAGCAGTCCTAGACTTAGTGTTTTCTAAATCTTTGTCAGTTCCTGCCCTCCCGTTCCTGTTTCCCAACCCCCTTCCATCATTTACAATTTTCAAACATCGAAAGGGGCACATGACTTGGCGTGCTGTTGGATGCATGCATATTACTACTTGGTTGGGAAGTGTCCTAATCAACAGCAGTGCTCAATGCGCCTCAAATGCTGCTCACTATATGGTGAAGGTAATATATGGTGTGGTAAGAGTCCAAACCCGATCAATTCTGCTATAGTGATTTGTTTGTGTTTTCTTTCCGACCTGCCCCCGGTCATCAGCTAGCTCCAAAACAGCGGCTTCCTCTTTTCAAGAGCAGTGCAAGAGCAGTCACACTTCAGTTTATTTTGGAAGCACTCTCTTCAGTTTTGAAAAAAACAAATCAACTCCCTCGCTTTTACATTTGCATGCTTACATTGAGCCAGGCTTACAGAGCAGACTTCCTCCGTGGCCGCCGGGCAGGTGACTTATTATGGTCTTCCTGTTTTTTTTCTTTCTACTGGTTAATGGCTGGTTCAGTTTCTCAGTGATTTATAATTATTGAAAGGAGATTGAAAGGATCTCTACTCTCTCTCCCTCCACCAATTGATGATACGTGGTTCAGTTTCTCTACATGTGGCATATCTCCCAATCTTCCTCATCTTGAAAGGCCATCACTCCGACAGGCAGCCTGCTTTCTGGGTTGAAGCCTCTCCCTGCAGCTCTGTGTCCTGTCATCCCACGTTTCTTTTGCCCTATATTTGCTTTGCAAGCCTGTGCCAACTCTCCCAGGACCACTGCAGTGTTCACTGTTTCTGATGCCAGGTGGGACCAAGTCGTTGTGAAGGCTGGTAAGGAGGCTGCATCCCCTGCCTCAGTGTGTATTTTGGCACTTCCTGCTTGCAACTTTCCCTCACTGCTAGTACTCTGATCACCTCTCTCCTCTCAACCTGCTGCTGCTGTGCATCTGATGTTTTCTCCTTATGCCCCTTGATCCAAAACACAAACAACTGTAACTTCCACACTCCTGCTGTCCCACACCCAGTCATTTATGTTTTGCTTTCCTGTTACTGTTTCTGCTGCCCCCTCCTACCTGCGCCTTTTTTCTGCTGCCCCTCCTGCCCGCCCCAGTTTCTTCTCTCTCCAGCTCTTCCGTCCCTGTTTCATCTTGGCCTCCCACCCCCCTCTCTGTTCATTCTCCCAACAAAAGGCTAAAAAAAGCATTATGAAGCAGCCAGCACTGTCAGCTTCATAGCACCCTATTTTTTATATCACCCCTTTATCCCCCCCCCCACACACACACACACACTTTCCCCTGTTACCCACCCCACGTGTTTCTTTCGCTGGCCCCTATCACTGCTTCTTGCCCCATTCCCATTACCCCTTCATGGGTCATGTTCCCCAACAGCCCCCTTCCTCACCCTCTTCTGTGTTGCATATTTTCAGTTCAGCTTTCCACTTTCCACTGTCTGGCTTTAGTGTCTGATGTACAGTAAACGATATACACTGTAGCTTTGTCGACAAGTTGTCATAGAATTCCACCGCTAATAGCGTTTTTTTGTATCTGTTAAGGAGTAGGCACTGCAACCTGTGCACGTGCTTTGCAGTGCATTTACAGAACTGAAACCAAAAGGCCTCACAATGCAAACACTGCCTCTTTAACCAGTTTTTTGTAATATGAGAAACTTTGAGTGACGTAGGAAGTGTCACGGTGTGCACTAGCGTAAGCAAGGAAGATGACCCCTCCCACCACCTGAATGTGTAGTACAAGACAGTAATTTTTGGGTGGTGCGGCGGCGCCTAAAAATCCCATGCCCTGGAGCCACTGAACCTGCTGCATGATTGCTAAACATGCTCCTGAGGACATCCTATGCAGCATTGTACCAGAACTCCCTACTCATGTAAGCCGGTGGATGGCAGAGGAGGCTCATGATGTGGCAGGGTCTCTTGGTGTACTAGGCATAGTGGATTATTGGCAAACGGGGTTAAGATTCAGGGCCTAAACCAGCCTGGTGCTTAGATGTAACCTGTCAGTCTCAGGCTACAGTCACAGTAGGGTAGTTTAATGGGTTGAGCGACCGCTGCATGTAATATGTGTGTAACTTGCAAGAGTGACAGTTCGTATTCAGGTGGTGGAAACGCAGCCTTTCATCCTCCATGAGTGCCATGGATTTGAATAATGTCTGTGACTTAGATGCCAGTATGCCATCTTGTTGCAGCCTGGTGAGCGTTCTACGTTGTACTCGGTCAGTAGTGCGACAATACGTTGTATACCTCTGGCCCTAAACTTTGAATGGTATATTCAGTCTTTGTCTTGCTGTGTTGGACCTCAGGCTTGCACTACCTATCAGCTGCAGGTTTACTGAACGCAGCAACAACTTTGCAACTAAGGCTGCCATGCTGCAATCCTGACAATGTATGTGCAGTCAGTTGTACCCTGGTCAAATTCAACCAATGTGTGTGCAATAACTGTAGGATCTCAGATGGTTCTCGCTCTATTTTAGCACGGAGGCTAAATCAGCCCCACCACAATCCGAATTTGTGACTTGCAGCTACCTCATTGTTTTCTGCAGCAGGCACATTAACCCTTGAACTAAGTTATCTGCTTAGGCAGTCAGAGAGCTCATTTTGTTTAGTTTGTCAACGAGTGTGTCAAAAGAATATGGTGAGAGTTTCAATGAAGGACAGCAGGGAGCAGTTTATATATGGGCTGTCCCAAAACTGCTACGGACGGTGTCCGTCTCCATAGAGGTTCCACATTTTGCCACTTCTCGTCTACTATAACGAGCAATCCAGTCTTTTGCCTGTAGGAGTGACATGCCTATGTGTGACAACTTGTGCATTAGGGAGAAAATTTGGTATTTACTGGACAAACTTGAAATGGAGGGATATTTATTTATTTATCAAGTTTTATATAGCGCGACCTTGATCCCGCTTAAACTCTTTAGGACCAAAAGAAAGGGGTGTCTGAACTGATCACGTTTTCTTATGTGGATATTACCTTTACAATTTTTGAGCCTTGAGAAAGTCGTCTTACGACGAAACGTGTCTGCTGTATGAATGTATGCAGCAACTACGTGTCAACAAATCAAGAATCGATTCATTTAATTTATACTTATATGGACGTTATTACACTATTTGTTCTGTAGCTGCATTTTTTTTTATTCAATTTTACTGACAACAAAGTCAGTTGAAATTGTACTTTAGTGTTGTGCACTGTTGTTTAAAGTATTAAAGAATATGGTGTCATTGGGTTAAAGAAATGCTGTTATAAAACCAAAGAGGATAGGGACTTGGGTGTCGCTTAAAATTGAGCTGCCATTCTAGATAGATTGTACAGTTCATTCTGTTTTTGCTCTTGACAGAGCATGCACACCAAATGTGGTGGAAATCACCACGAACGCTGCGGCTTCGCCAACAGAGGTCGACCAAGTATAGATGGTGGACAATTGGGATGGTATGTAATACCACTGAAACATGAGTTTATATGCTGTTTCCCAAAGATAGAGAATGCAATATGTTTGAGGGATGTTGTGCCATAGTGTCCCACTGTTTAGGTGTTATCTCGCCTGTGTCAGCCCCCTCCCACCGGAACTGGTAAGGATGGGTATAGGCAGATGTGTAGTGCTGTATCGTGGTGTGTGTCAGAGATGAGTCCACGTGAACCTTCAAAGGTGCGCACTAACTTTTCAAAAGGGGTATACGGGCGGATGACCGTGAGGTATGCAGTGGAATGGAGCACCCAGTGTCTCAGCTGAATGTATTGTAGCCTAGCCATTTTCAGGGAGGTGAAACTCCACTTTTCACCGGTCTTAGGTTTTCATATCTATCCCTATAAGTAGGCGTTGAAAGCGTCCGACAGTCTTTGCTTGTCCAGTCTTTAAAATCAGTAGGGGCCAGTGCTGGGGCAAATGCAGGAATGCGTGCGATAGGGGAGTTAGGCAAGGGGAAGGTAGTCAACCCTTTGTGAGGACCAGCTTGTCACATATCTCGAGGACAGTCCTATTAGGGGTGGGCATGTATACACTGCGATGGCGAATGTGTTTGGGTAGAAAAATGAGGTCCCAAAGTGGTCTAAAAGCAAAGACTCTGTCCCTATGAAGCCAATGGGCCTCCCTTTCCCAGGCCACCCAGGCAGAGATGAAACGCAGATGCTCTGCTCAATAATATTCTAAGAGATTAGGACATACCAGACCTCCGCAATCACGTGGCTGTATCAGAAGGGCTGTTCCATATAAATTTCCGAACGCTGTACTGCACCTGTGCAAAGACATCCTGTGTGATTGGGGTAGTCAGGGTCTGAAATAGGTAGAGGGCCCAGGGCAAGATGCTCATTTTGATCATGTTAGCCCTAATCAAACACGCGATCAGCAGATACCTTCACCTCTAATGTTTTATATTTTAAAAGGACTAAGCGGAAAGCACTGTGGGTGAATGTCTGTATGTGTGGCTTGCATCTACATCTTCTTCACTGACTTCTGGTCAGGGCGCCTGCCTCCCATCTTCCCTCTGGCATACACTTTATAGACTCTTCCCTCTTCTATTACTCCATTATCCTTTTCAATCAAACTAACAGATTCACATGTCCACCACTCAAATGAACTCATACGTCCCTATACTAATTCACCACTAATCCTTTTTGGGTTGCGGAGTAGCGTGCTACTCGTCAAAAAGCGCTTTGATGCCTCGTCAGAGGTAGTAAGTGCTATACAAATACAATTAAGCTCTTGCTTTTATTAATTAGGAATGCCTAGCACCATCTGCCTGAGGCTATGATGATCCTAAGGGAAGACAAGGTAGAGATGTTGTTGTTCTTCTTTTTTATTTAAACGAGCCTTATGTATTAATCGGGACTTGTCTTTGTAGGGTCCTTCTCCTGCCCAGCACAATACGTCTTGTATCATCTTCATCTCGCAGCAAACACTCTCATAATACACTGAGTACCAGTCACTCTTGTCACCATTTCTTCCCAATGCTACACGCCTCAGCGTTGGCCTATGGAAGGGTTTGTCACTCTGCGATTGGCCACGCCATGTATGTATCTGTTGCATGGCTAAACACTTATAAGGTCCCAAAGGCGAGACTCATTGGCTATGCCAATGCTTCCTGATATTGCATCCAGGAAGCCTGTCTGTGCTTTCCATTTGTCTGACAATCCTGTTCCGAACCGTCTTAAAAGGAAGACATCACCGAAGTGGCGGAAACGCGACATGTTTCAGCGCTGCAAAAAACTCCAGCCAACAAATAAATATTCTACATCTCTTTGTGTGGCCTTAGGGAGAGTCAATTATTGGGAAATCCCTTCACAGTTCATGTACTGAAAATCTAGCTGAGCCTGAAAACAAGAGATACTTATGCGATAATTATAAGCATTAATGTACATAGCCAATACCTTATCCGCCTTCTACACACTGGAAGAAAAAAGTTGTACTGCATTATACATCCCTTTCACGCCATGGACTCTTTGTAGCCAGACATTGATGTCCAGGCAAATGAGCTGGGTGTGCTCAAGGCCAGATCCCTTTCATTTCCATGGACTTTGATGGTGCTACATGTGTCTTCCACTTTTGCTCACAAAGTACTGGCAGGATACAGAAAGAAAGTCCAAACAAACACTGTTTTGCCTTTCTTCCCAGCAGAAAGCTGGAGTTAAATGTGAGTCGTGCTTTATGGTTCGGATCTGAATGAGATGAGACATCTGCAGGGAAACAAAAGTTAAAAGGGAAAAAAGGCTTGGCGCTAAAAATACCATCTCTTCTCTTTTTCCACACCAAACGTAAAACATGTGATGAGATTCGACTTTTCAAGTCTAACCCCGCAGCTAACTTGGAACTATAACAGTCTCGGCAGTATCTAAAGGAAGTCACAATTTCCACTGCTCAAGCTGGGTTTTTATGAAGAGCAGATTTTAGAAAATCTGCAATCTGTGGCGGTAACAAAGGCCGCTTGTTTTGCGTACAGAGGTCCACCTGCGGCTTTGACTGGCTACTGGAGCGGAAGCCAAAGGAAAGGCGGGCACAAAGTACTCTGGCATGACTCCCTTTGAATTCGAGGGAGTTCACTGGCTGGCAGCACCAGGCCTCACAGTTCAGTCGGTGAGTGGAGGGATCGATGCGCACGTACCCGCGGCTCCATGACGCGGAATGCGCAGGCGCTAACATAAGTTCAGCTTTGAGGTCCTCTGGAAAAGCCACTGCACAGTGTGGTTTGATGCAAAATCACAAAATGCTTCAATTTTCAGTCTCCCCCCACTGAACATTTTGAAAAGGGGGCAATGTTTTCAGTACTGTTACATTACCACAGATGTACGCTATTGAGGGATTCTTGAGTATTCAACTAAGCCTACAGCTCATATACAAGCATGCGTTAAATGCACCAACCGGGAACAAACTTAAACCAAAAGTGGTTGTATTTACAGCTCACTGACAAAGAGCGTTGATGAGAGGCACTTGACTGCAATTCCACATGTGACTTTTGTCTGGAAAAACTTTTAATGTTTGGTGGGGGATGGAAGTCTATTCCGGAGTCTCGAATTACCAAGAATTGTGGGTGGTGAGGAGGGGGCGAGTTGAGGGGCCGAAGTACTATATACACAGAAACATCACAATCACAAGACTTCTATGACAACATTTCTACTTAATATATCTAAAAAATTACAAAGATTGAATTTGCCAGAAGGAGAACTAAACGAACACCACAACAATGCATGACCTAACCACCACAGAAAGATATGCCGATAACCATCCATCAATGCATACCTTTGATAGGCTGTTGCAAAAAAATGTCCTCAATATTATCATTGCAGCCAGACCATCAGGGTCACCATCAGACCCAGCACCACCAATAATCTTTAAAGATATACTTTGTTTAACCTAAGCAGGAGATGTAGCCAAACACCCACTCAAAAAGTTCCTAGGTTCATTCCCATCTGAGCTCAAAATCTCAATTATCAGGGCTCTCCACAAAAAAATAAGCCTCAATCAATCTGATCCAGCAACGCACAGGCCCATACCAAGTGGAACATTCTTAGGAATTTGTTTTGAAAATGTATTGTTTAACCAACTCTCTAACTTTACCGAACATTAAGGCTTACTATCAGACCAACAGTCCGGTTTCAGACCAGACTGAGAAAGAGTCAGCCATCATATCCATCTGGGATGATCTAACCTCGCAGAGGACAAAAAAGGAGTAGCTGCCTTATCACTACTGGATTCATCAGTTGCATTTGACACTGTCCACCACCACAAGCTATTGCAAAGACTTCGCAACATTGGAATCCATGAAAATGCTTCTTACCTTACAGACAAAGTGTAGACTAACTACTACCCTCCATATCTCCTCCTTACACATAACACTGTGGCATTCCTCAGGGGTCCATAATATTCTCACTATTATTCAATATTTACCTAAACCCCTTACCAAATCTGATTAAATCATACAACCTCGCGTATTACAACTATGCAGATGACACAAAATCATTTTAAAAATGGATAGCCCCAAAGACTTCTACATCTCAAAAATCAGTGACTGCCATTGTGCCCTTACATGTGGACGATGAGCAACGATCTAAAGCTCAATACCCCACAGACAGAGATTATGAAATCAGACAATGGCAAAACTACCAGTCTACGCCAATGTGGCCTAAGGAATTGATGCCCCTCTGACAACATCAAGAAAAGTTAGAAACCTAGAGGTAAGCATGAATTCAGAGCTCATCAAAATGAGTGCCTTCTTCACAATCAAAGCATTAAGTCACATCTTACCATACATTGCATAGATACCTAAACTGCAAGCCATCCTCATGATCGTAATCTCCAAACCTGACTATGTCAACAGCCTAAACCTTGGTGCACCCGCATCTATTAGGTGCAAAATACAACTTATCCAAAATGCTGTGGCAAGGCTTCTCCTCTGCCTTCATCCAAAAGAACACATGACTCCAATTCTGAAATCGCTCCACTGGCTACCTATAACTAGAAGGGCAAAGTTCAAGGCACTCTGCATTGTCCACAGAGCCTCTCAAGGTAAAGGACAGCTATACCTACAAGTGAGATTCCAGCAATACAAACCAAACAAAACAATGATCTCCAGGCTTTTTCCACTTATCTCCAGGCTTTTGCCACTTATCATCATAGCACAATACCATAAGAAATCCGTAGGAGGCACTGATTTCGAAGTGCAAGCTGCCACACTCTAGAACTCACTAAGAGCCAGTATTAAAAGCACCCAAGACCATATACACTTACGGGGACAGTTGAAAACTTGACTATTTCCTGGATAACTATATCACCAGGATCCCGGCAACAAAACCCAGATAACATCAAACCTTCAAGCGCAATCCTCACCTTACAACCCACAAACTGCAAACAACTCAACCAGCAAACTGCTTTCATTATGAGGATAAGTAAAAAAATAGTGCTTACCTACAGTTTGCTGTGGCATTATATAGTTATGGACTTCCATATATAAGAGTTATGCCCAACAATAATACTAAAACCATAAGATACAGTGGTCAGCAACAAACTGTAACTTATCTATACTACTATAATAAAGGAGAAAGTTTCAGGCTTTGAGGGGGGTAAACTCCGGAATCACTGCGCCAATCTACACACCCGATACACCGTAGAAATCATCAGGGTGTGTAGATGGTTATAGGCTATATAAAGTTTAAAAATAAACCTTATTTAAAAAATTAATATTTAAAAAAAAGTAGTCCCCCCCAAAGTAGCGCCGGCCGCGACGTGCGTGCTCACGTCGAGGAGCGGCGTCAGATGAGCTCCGGCCATGGTGCGGGGGAGGAGCGGTCACGTGAAGAGCAGCACGAAGAGGCGGACATGGCGTGGGGGAGGAGCGGCGGCGGACAAGCGGTGAGGAGCAGAGCGGCAAGGAGCTGTGAACTCAGGAGCGGCGGAAAAGGTAAGCAGGCCGGTGTCAGGCCAGGCGGGGATCGGCCAAAAGGCAATGTCGGGGCAGGCGGGGGACGGGGACGGGGATTGACTCAGGCCACGCGAGGGTCGGGCCAGGCGGCAGGCGAGGGACGGGAAGGGCGGGGGCACGGGCTGCAGGCGGGGAATGGACAAAAGGCAATGTCGGGGCAGGCGGGGGTCGGGGAAGGCGGGGGACGGGGACGGGGATTGACTCAGGCCACGCAAGGGTCGGGCCAGGCGGCAGGCGGGGGACGGGGCGGGCGGGGGCACGGGCTGCTGGGCAATGTCGGGGCTGGTGGGGGTAGGGGGAAGCCTGAAAGCTCCCGGACAAGGTCGGGACGGGCTGCTAGTACCTTATAAATTCACATAAGACATATCTGCTATGAGGGTTGTCCAAAACCAGCACTGCACAGCCAAACATCATCAATTGAGCAGGCATAGAATAACTAAAGAGGTCCTTCACACATTACTGGGTAATTATGGAGGGCTTTAATTTAGTTCATTCAATGTAGGTCACAATACAAGGTGACTGCTTCCATACATCTCACATAGGCACTCAAATATGGAATGATAAACAGTTTTCTATCCCAACAGATCTCTACACTTTTCTCTTCATCCAACCATGTCAGCTCAGGACCACAACTAAATACACAATATCAGATTAGACGATCTAGTGAGGTAACAGATAAGTACACTGTATCATATGAAATACCATAAAGGGTCCTGCATAGCCATTCAAAGCTACCTACATGCTAAAACACATAAAACTGCATGCCCGTCTCTTACACTTCATCATCCAACACACTGCTATGTGCTGTGTCCCATAACACGACAACCACACCTCAGTGGCCATCATGCACTACATGGAACACCTAGCACATAGGATCAAAACTAAAACACATCTTTTCAACCACACACCCCACATGGTGTAGCATGCTCCTCCTGTAAGAAAGCTCTTCAGCGCCCTACATAGTACTATATGAAATCTTTAATACAATACAATAATCTTGCCAGCCTCTCCAACCATATCTTTTTACAATACATGAGTTTTTCCATTAAATTTTTTATAACCATTATTTTGTATTTTATTTTTTTGGTATTTTTTTTACGCTTCTGTGATATACTTGGTACTAATACAAGCAGTACAAAACAGCACAGACATGTTCTATGGTGGTAAATAGCACCACTGTCAAAACTAGGATGTACCAAAACTATAGCACCGCAAAAGCACATGAACTTTGTTAGTTGCAATGGAAGCCCACCCAGCCGCGATTCGTGCAGGTAACAGCGGTTGGGCAGCTGGGCCGCGGCGGGGAGGGGGGGGGACGGGGGACCATGCCAAGGGAAAATTAATTACTTATTTAATTTTTCCTCTGCGTCGTCTATCGAAATCCCCACACACGCGGATGCACCGTTGTAACCTGCATGGACTGTGACTGTACCCACCTCTTCCGTAGAGCTTGTGAAGACCTTTAAACATTTTGGGTGAACCTTTGCCACATTTGGGGCATAACTTATCTGTTACTAAAAATACACATTTGCTTCTACCTTTGCAAAATATAGCAACTTATTTCTTTCTCGTCGCTTTCTCATCGCTACTGTTTCCATGAAGGGCAAAAGCTCCTACAAGGACAGTTTTTTTGAAAGTTTATCATCAGCGCAACATGCCTCCAGCACGCGTGCCTATAGACCAATTCAGACAGGTGACTCCCGAATTTTGAAGCAAAAACCGGCTTTATTTTGGCTGCCTCCGGCCTAAATTTGCCTCAGCTTCAATAGAAGTAATTGTGGGAAATACATTCTAACGATTATTTTTTTAAGTCTCCCACTTTTCTCTTCTAAATGTTGATATGTATGCTCCAGCCTTATCTTTCAAGCGGTTTGTGCACTAAAGTAGAATTTAAGATTGCGAAAGGCCTGATTTGCGAGTGTAAAACCCACAATTGGAATTCTGAAAATGTGAAGTCGCACTGTAAAAAGATTTCATCGCACGTACCCGTTTGTGCGAGTAAACCTTCTCCTGGGGCAGGGCTAAATTGGGAAGGCTTTGGCGCAAACTCAGGAATGGGAATTAACACTAATCTTGTAATGGAGCGATAGAGAAGTGTACAATGTCTGCACCCTGTGTCATGTACGCTGAGTGATGAACCCTGTGTTAGCTGTACTTCTGCCTGTCTTGGGTCCTTGCTAAATTGTGCCACATGTCCATTTTGGGGTAAAACCCTACTTTGTTAACAAATTAATCTCCCATTACAGACAATTCGCTGTATTAAAAAATTCCTTTTTCCTTTACCATATTTCTATTTAACTCCACTTAATCACTGTTTTCTAGATTAGATAGCCGAATATTTGTGTAGTGATGCACGTAAACGTATAGTTTATAATACTGATTAACGTTTCATTTTTAAAAATGCTAGGACTCCATCAATAAAACTTCTATTTAAAAAAGAAAATCAGGTGATTATAGTTAGAAATACAAAAAAATGACTGAAAGGCAAGTTTCACTGTAGGCTTGAATTAGAATTGGTTGTTTTCGGCCTTCTGCGTGGTTTTACGGAACACGTTTATTGACAATGCTCAGAAAAGTTCAAATCAGCTAGAAAGCCAAGTTTCAGAAACATAAAAAGGAGAAAAAAATCAAAGGCGAGCGGCAGATATAAATTGATGAGGCCGGTCAAACGGTTCCTTTCCTGCCTCGCGCTTGGTAAACAAAAAGTTGCCTCTATTGAGTACTAACCTCATGTCAGGCAACAAGACTGAGTCAACAATCCGCTCTCACGGCTTAATGCTTTTGATGTTGACTTTGTTCTTTCTATAGTTCAAAAGGAAGAATTCATGCACCATCCCTCTCACCAGCTACACTCCTAATCCCAGAATCCGGAGCCTTTTGCTGTTGGCCACTTAAGTCTATTAATTCGAAAGGGATTTGATCGGGCTTCAAGTAACACAGAACTTAAATCCAGGCGCTTTTTTGGCTGCTAAGAGATTTCTTTTATCTTCCTCGTGCAGAGTGTGTTTTTTATACATATAAAAAAGGTTATAAATTTGGCGACGTAAAACATACTTATGTGCCTCTCTTTTTTTAATCGGATTTTAAATTCAATTATCTACATTGATCTGGTTTCCTAATATGTCTGTCATGTGCCCTGAAACGTTCACAGTTAGGGCCAGATGTACTAATATCGGGCCACGAAATCCGACAAGCGTTTTTGTGGCTGGTAAAGATTTCTGAGAACCGACCTATGTACTAATAGGTTGGTTCTTAAAAATTTAAATCGTAGTGGTTTACAATGTGACCTGCTTCATGAATAATAAGCAAAGTAGGTCGCAAATTGTGACTCACCACGATTGGAGGCCATCAAAGCGACGGTGGCCTGCTGGGGCCAGCAGACCGCTAAGTCTGTGATTGCCCTACAAAAAGGAACCTTTTTTTAATAAAACCCGTTTTTTTCTTGAGGGAAACTGGACTGCATTGAAAAGAAAGTGCACCTTTTTTTCTGTTTAAGAGTTGACAATGGTCCTGTATGCCACTGCCTACTCTTTATTTATTTTTTAAGTCTTTTTATTTAAACATTGTTCATCATACAGTATATATAGGAAATGAACATTGACCATTATCTGTCATACATAGCAATGAAGGTCTACAATGTCAAAGGCAAAGCATCCATACACATCAAGAATGGTGCTTTTATAGAACTGCCTACTCTTCAACAAATGTTTTTTTAATACATTCCCAAAGGGGACGGGATACCAAAGGAGACCCATTCCCGTCTACTAATGCATTACCACCTCCTTTGAGGTATCGGTAAAATATCAATGTATTGCAACCTGATTTGGTTGCAAATCATAGATATCAATTTGTAATATGAAAGAGATGACTAAAATATGCTTTCCCAGATACCGAATTGCTATGAGTTCACATTATTATTTTAGGAGTCAAAATTACTTTTTCGACTACTACAAAGGAATTAGTACTTAAGTACAAGCATTTTAACAGGCACGGCCCGTGCCAGGTGTTATTCTGGGGCGGGGACGTCAGGCAGAGGAGGGTCAGGGTGGTGGGTTGTAAAATGCGGGATATGGACCATTAGAGGTAAGTACCAATAAAAATAAATAAAATGAATTTCGTTGCCCACGCTGCATCGCCAAATGTGATGCAGTGTGGGCAACGCAATTCATTTTATTTATTTTTATCGGTACTTACCTCTAATGGTCCATATCCCGCATTTTACAACCCACCACCCTGACCCTCCCCTGCCTGACGTCACCGCCCCAGTATAACGCCCGGCACGGGCCGTGCCTGCATTTTAACAGTTGCAAATGCGGAGCTGGAGTGATTGAAACTGTTAACACCATCGCTGCTAGCGATATTTTGCTGCTGTGCTGGATTATTGAATTTCCCATTGTTCATGACGAGCTGTGCTCGTCATCAGTGTTTGAGGAGGCTACACCATGACGAGCCCAGCTCGTCATGAGTGTGGAAGGGGTTAAAATGCTTAGTACATCTGGCCCTCAGATGTACTTAACACTGATCGCAAAATTCTGGTCGCAATTTTTAAAGCAGCACTTTCGCGACTAGTAAGGAATTTTGTGAATTTACCTACTTAATAATAGGTTGGTTAATTAGAATTCTGGATTACAGTGAGTCGCTATCTGACCTACCTACTAAATTTTCATGAGATAGGTCACAAATTGTGACTCACCATGTTTGGATGCGATCACAGGGATGTTTGCCTTCTGGGTCCAGAGACCACTATGTCTGTGGTCACATTTCAATAAAGTACTTTTTTTATGCAACCTGATTTTCTTAAAAGTAGCTGGTCTGCATTAAAGTAAAAAATATACTTTTGAAAAAGTTTGGTTAAGAGTTGACAGTGGTCTCTTGAGTAACTCTCCACTCCCAAACAATTTTTTAACATTCACAAAGCAGAAAGTGACCATGTGGGATCCCTTCCCCTACCACAGCCTTTGAGGTATTGGCAAAATGTCAACATTTTGCAACCGGATTTCGGTTTCAAAACATTGATATGTTGCAACCCACATTACTATTTGGGAAGAATGCCCTAAACACGCCCTTCCAAATAGCGATTCGTAATGCATTTCTAAATCCTTTTAGGGAATAGGTAACTTATTGCTGAATAAACTAAACAGGTTTAGTACATGTCCCTAAGCCATTTAGTGGTCGCAAACCCTTTAATTTAGTGAGTCGCAGGTATTGTGACTGCTAAAGGGCTTCGGTCATCTTGCCCTAAATTGTGTCCCATTTAAGTTTTAAGTCGTCATCAAGGAATTTTAAACAAGGTAAAACATGAAGAAACCACACTGCAGACAAATGATACATTCATAGCTTCAGTTAAGTGAAAATTATTCAGTACATCTCAGCTGCTAAGTGTTGCGACCCACTCTCTTAACAAGACAGGTCCAACAGAGAAACATCTGACTCATCTGTTCTGCTGCATTCTGATTGGACAGTGAAAGAGAAAGTCAGACACAGCTGGGTGTTGAAGTGTGATGTCACCATTCTAAAGTCTCCCCAGTCTTGAAGGGTAAAACATGAAGTCAGGGAGTGAAAGGGAAGATCAAAAGACTTCTGAATCTCTAAGCAGAAGGCATGGCCAACTGCTTCAACAGAAAGAAGGAGGCGGATTGAGCATGGGAGAACCAGCAATGTAACACTTCTGAGGTAGCATACTCCCTCAAACATGACAGGTAGTAAAATCAAGTGAAGCGGTGAGGCTAGGAGAAGAGAGCTGGAGAATTTCTCAAACTCTGTGAAATGAAAATGGTACCTGGCAGTGTGGGAAACAAGATCAAGGTAGGCAGTTGTGTAGGACAGGGGGAAAAAAAAGAGAAGATGTCTATTGAATGGTTGTAGGGAGCGACAGGATTGCATACGAAACTGAGCTAGTAACACTAGCACAGCCGCGACCTGTGCAGGTAGGAGCGGGGGGGGTGTCTCGATGGAAAATTAATTATTTATTTAATTTTCCCCCTGCGTCGTCTCTCGAAATCCCCCCCACCCGGCCCCACTGCATCTAACTTACACGGGCCGCAGCTGCACTAGCAGAAGGAAGCGATTGGCCAATGCAAGAGACTTCGAGGAAAGTGACAGGCCCATGCAGGAGGCTTCAAGTCAACAATGTTTAGCTGCTGATGCAAGACCTCCTCAGAACTATCTCTACCCAGTTTATCTTACAGCACAACAGTAGAGCACTGAGTTCCATTGGAGATTTAGAATGCCAGCCCTTTACCACATTGCTAAGCTATGACTCCTGAAGCTACGCCCTCTTTCAGTACTTTACTGTCAGTAAGATCATCCTTCACATTCAGCCACCTAAATGTAAAAATTAAAATGAGGTGTCTCAAAAATATGTTTGGATTACCTTCTAGATGAAAATGCTCGTCACCAATCGTTGCTGTGCAAACTTCATCAGATGAATCCTAAAAGAAAGTTACAGACATTTATATACTTCAAAAAAACATAAGGGGTCCCAATATTCAAAATGGATTACTGACAATGTTTGCCTCTTGAAATTTCCACTATTGACAAAACTGCGCATTACCTTTGAAGTCACAGACATGTTGGATTTTGGGTTGCATTATTGCTCTTGTAAAGAGTTACTCATGCATAACGACAATCATTTATCTGGACATACCCGCCAATTGTGCATTGCACTTAAAAAAAAGACAGAGCTTATTTTTTTTTTTTTTAAAGGTTTTTAAAGGAGCCCTACGCCTGGCCTGCCGAATGCCACTACCCAAACGCCCTGCTCCATTGTCTTCCTTTCTCTCTCTCTCCTGCTCTGGCTCAAAGTCTGATAATGAAAAGTCAGCAACGGTCCCAAAAAATGAGTGGTGGTGTCCACCAAATACAACCACCGGCACAAATTAAGCACTAAAAAAGGTTTTCGAAATCAATTTTATTTGGTTAATAACTTATAAAAAAATACATATTAATGGATCATTAAAATAACTGAAGAATGCCACCCAAAAACTGCACTAAAATAGCCCTCTCTGCTGCCTGCTCAAATGCCAATCAATACCCCCTGTCACAGCCATATACACAGAAATAAAGAAGACCACCCCATCAGAGCACTTTAGTATTTTGCTTTTTATCGCCACAAAATGAAACAAAAAACTCTATCATATCAAAGTCTACTATATATTGACATACAATCTCACAAGGCCCTGACATCTGCACCAAACGTAGCCACGCAAGTCTGCCACATGTACCGAACTGATGCAGAGTAAAGCATCGCCTGGAATGAAACACAACTTTACCTGCACCGAAAACCAGCGCAACACCCTGCCACCTGCGTCAAATGCAGTGTTGTGCTGTCACCCGTCAGGGGTGCCTGGTGGCCAGCAATCAGGAATATATATATGACGCACGCCAACAAGCGCTTTATTCTGGCTACCAGAATGCCGGGCAACATTACATGAAAAATGAACAAATGCCAAGCTGTGTGATGAAGCGCTATGCCATGTTGAAAGGTAAGCGAGGCAAGCCCTGTTCCTTTCTTAGGTCACCATGCCCAGCTCTGATGCACGGGGAGGGCAAGTCAACCTGCTACCATCCAGTGGGAATATCTAGCGCTGGAACAAACTTCACAATCGCATTGTAGAGGCCTCCTCCTGCTCCCACAGTCAGCACGCCATGCACAGTGAGGACAAGGCGTGTTTGGGGGCAGCTGACTGAATGGAAGTCACCCCCCACCCCCAGATTGGGAGGGTGGTGCAGTCCAACGACTGCCATTTTGTATTGGGCTAGGTTAGACATCAAAAATAGCCCCACAGAATGTATAGGGGATTAGGTTGGACTACCACCCACTATTTTAGGTTTAGGTGACCTGGTGGCTAGTAGTGTGAGAGTAGGTTTTTAATATTTTGTGTTGAAGTTGTCATGGTTTGGTTCGAGACCTTTATAGTACTTAATAAGGGCACTCACCATGACAGAGAACTACTTGATGGTAGCTGAGGCGATGAGGCTGCTGAAGGAGGCCGGGAGGTTGGACCTCGTGTTGTAAGGAGAAGCGCATGCGCTCTGCCTCACGTTGTGTTATTGAATGTCTGAGGTGCCTGGTATCCAGGAATCAGGGGTATATATGACGCACACCAACAGGCGCTTTATGCTGGCTACCAGAATGCTGTGCAGCATTACATGAAAAATGAAGAAATGCCGGGCTGTGGGATGAAGCGCTATGGCATGTTAAACGTTAAGCAAGTCCAGTTCTTTCTTAGGCCAACATGCCCAGTTCTTATGCCCAGGGAGGGACAGCGAGTGGTAATATCAGGCTGGCCCAAACTTCACAGACTCGCCCTTGAGGACGCTTCCTGCGCCCCGCCACCGGCACAGCCAGCACGCCCTGCACAGGGAGGCCAACTGTCCCCACAGCTAGCTGTATAATTTATGATTTTGTCAACAGCAGCTGCCAACATCAGGCAGTCCCTTTGATAGCGATGCACACGCCGGAGGCCACGACGTGGCGCGAGATGCAGTAAAGCGCGGCCTTAAAATAATGTCGTCCTAATCCGACAAGATGTGAACGCGGTCAAAATGAACGTGTACTCGCAGTACCAGAAGGTGTATGCGACAAGCAGAACGAGCAGACTTCCTAAACTTCCCCCACCCTCTCCACGCATAAACCAGAAAAGAGGCCCACGCGCGCACAAATGGAAAGTAATCCGACGGAAGGCTCGCGCCCGCAGACGGCACTTCCATCCATGTTTTGAAATCATTAGTGCGGCCTAGACCGTCTCCCACCACTTCTCACCCCGTAAAACAGTCAGGGTTTCACGTTGCACTGTGGCATTTCTTAACCAAACAGCAGCTTGTGGGAAGCAGATACCTGCGGAGCCAAAGCTCTGCCAACTCTTTCTGCCCCCAGAGTGGAAAGCATTTGAGGCTCTTTTTTTAAATTCCCTAAAGCACCCCAACGAATTGGTTATTTGATTATTGAAAAGTTTTCTTTGAGCGGTGCACAAATCTAGGCAACATTGAAATTCCCATTACGCTTGCGTAGTTTTGCGTAATTTGATAAATTGCATTTTACACGAAGTTCCGCCCTTATGCCTCAATTTTACCATGGAAGCACAGGAACAACGCGGGCACAGGCCACGAGTGACTGTTGTTTGTGGGTGGCACTTGTGCCTTCTGTGCTATTTTTGGACGTGAGGCCACATTCCACAATGAAATATGGCGCCAAATGTTGGCTGCTGCATTTCGCTTAATTTTGCCCACATTTTGAGGAGTTTTGCATTATTATCCAAATAACCGGGGTCGGGCTGGCCTACAGGGTAATCAAATCAGGCAGTTCCAGAGGGACTGATCTGATAGATCTGAGTATGGGCCGGTCTTTTTGTATGTCTGTACGCCTGTTTTATGGTCTGCTGGTTCAAGGTTTTACTATTGGAATTTCCATTATATTGCCAGAAATATTGCCTGCAACAAGGTAGAATCCATGAGTCTCCCATACCTTGCAAAACACCTATACAATATGTCTGTCCCAGTTCAAAACTGCTGTATTTACAAATGTGGGTCACTTTTTCAGTTATCTGAGGGCCGTACTATGCATATGGCATACTATCCCTGTTTGCACAACATTTAGCCGTTCAAAAAGTGCAGCAAGCACAAATAAGGACAGTGTGTCCTATTACAAAGAACGCACTGCCCCCAGTGCAGGCTCAAAGTTGTGCTGCCCTGGGCGCAGCACAATAAAGTGAAAAACAGAGTGGCTGCTTCAAAGTCACTCCATGTATAACAGTGTAGGCGGCATGCCACCTGACTTTAAAGACGGGAGAAAAATCCCCTTTCAGGTGGGTGCAGTGAGTGATGCACCCATCTGCGGGTGGCTCTCTGAGGAGTCCATTGGGATCATCTTTCTCCCCTCCAGATGGTTGCCTTATGGAGGTGCACTGAAAGTGTGCCATTTTTTGTGGCACACTTTCAGTGCACCTCCTAAGGGCATGTTTTCCTCTGCGTCCACATCCCTAATACGGCACAGGAGCAAAGTAATTAACTTATTTGCTTGGGGCCACGCTCCCATGCAAATGATGGAATGCCGTCTCATGATAATGCTGATGCTACATGTGTGCCAGCAATATCAGTATTACAGAAGGGGGTGCACATGCAGTCCCTTCTGTAATATCATTTTGCTCCAGGGGTGCACATAGTAGCACATATGCCCGTTACGCCCCTGGTACCCTAATGTATAATACAGCCCTGATTCACTAATGGGGGCCATTGTTATTTGATGGTCTCGACAATTTTCTGGCCCAGTGCGACTCTGCAAATAAGGCAAATTCCGCACACCCCTACAAATAAACCTGAGAAAGTTAGAATGAAGGCTGCTTAGATGCTATGGGACTTATCACCCTTCATCTAACCCCGTCAAATATCTCCAGTGCACCCTTTGCAGCGAAATCTTAAATTCACAACCTGGGCTTTGTAGATAACCAAAGTTATGCCACTTGCTGTTAAGGGGCATCAGTTGCCAATAACAACTTCTTTTAGTTGCCCCAACCAGATACCCTACAACCCTTTAAATGATTGCAACGTTTCGTTCAACTGTCTTGAAATGGTATCTATCTCCCATTGCAATTGACACAGAACGCGACAATTGTTTTGGGGTAAATCTTCAAGTTTTAACCATATTTAGTGAGTCATCCATCACCTGAGTTATCTGCATCACGGATTGACTTGCAATGACTGACAATTGTCTTTATAATTCACTGTGAGTATATTTTACATTAGGAGACCTGGTTATCTACCCAACTCTTCTCTGATAAAAAAATATATTTTAGTCTGATCAGATGACTATCTAAAAGTCAAAGGGTTTGTATTGTTCCTGCACAGGTTCTACACACTACATTCCCTCAACCTTATTCCTTGACAAAGAACATCTAAAATTCAGTACAGTTTGAAATCACCTGTTTTATCTTTCTTGTGTTTATGTGTCCCGTTCACCTTTTTAGGTCAAGCCTGGACAGCGCATGCGCTGCTCTGCGAGGCATGCTGTATTGAGGTATGGAATTGAAGTCGCACCTACTCTCCGTCCATATTTGTCATTGGCTTGTGTCATTGCCCTTCATAAATGCTGGCTTCTGATTCGCTATTAGGCTTGTTAGTCCCTCCTTAGTGCCGTCTTGTCTTCATTTGTAGCCTCCCATGAAGACTTGCCCTTTTACTTTAGATGTTACACTGTACGTTTTATTTAGTCTGTAAGCACTATTTTCTTTAATGAGTTACTCCTACTGCAGGCACAAAATCCTTTCCTGCAACATTCAGCACGCCATGCACTCTTTAACTTTCTGAGTAGCCCGGGACAATGGCAGCCGCCTCTTTGAATAGGTCTTACATGTACAAGAGTTTGAGCTATTGGCATTGTAAATACCAATGCCTTTTACGTATGTGTTAATTAGTAAAACAGAGAAATAAAAGGCATTGTCATTTGCAATGCCAATAGCTTAAACTCTCGCAAATGCGACACCTATTGGATTACAAATGCTTGTTTAGGTATGCCCTTGAGACAGCTTTATCTGTCTTCCTAGTCTCATGTAATAATAAAAATGCACACATTTATACAGACAAAATGGCCAGGGGTCAGTATTCTTCATCCATTGGTCTGCTCAGCTTTCACACATTTTGCTTCAGCCCTCAACAGCATACAGCATGGAGCAATATGTCCATTCACTTAAGCCATTGGCTCTCTCACACTGTGACTGATGGCATTGTTCCCAGTCACATCTACACACCAGCCTAGAAAGAAGTTGCAAATATTTTACTTTGCTTATTTGCTTCCAGTCTTTATCCTTGTTTTGTTTGGGTTTAGCCACCTTTGTGTCAAAACTATATCTCCAGAAATTGAAAACCAAGTGTATTTTCTTTGCATCAATAAGACACCTATTTACTTGTTATGTGTACTGAAATTAAAATGAGCATTTATACCAGTTCTAAGTACACCTGTGCTATGGGAAGCAACATTACTGTTATGTCATCATAAAAACTTTTATTCGGTTACAATTTTGCATAACCATAAAAAGTACATACACTGATTAAAAGACTACATTTCTGAATACATCTTAATTAATAAAAGCACAATTCATTAAATACATTTTTTTAAAACAAGATTTAAAAAGAACTTCGTTTAACAAATAACGTACATTTAGAACAATAGACTGGGCCTTGGATTTTCTGCGATGAATTTTGAGCGTAGTTCTAATATACTCATTACAGAATTGGCGTTGTGTTCGAGTTCCGAGAACAACACTAAACAATAAGAGTATAATTTAATCAAAGGTAGCTAAGCCACACAAAGACTGCGCCGAATATTTAAACATAGTTTTAAAAAGCCAGCTACACATTTTGCATTATATACAGAGTCCAAGGACTGTAGTGCCAAGTAAGCGGGCCGACACATTCTCAAACCCATTGCGCGCAATACTGTTATGTAAATGTGATGTGGAATGTTTTTTTAATATAAACTTTTTACTGCAAGCATATAACCTCTATCATTAAGGGGTGGCGTGTTTTCTTTCTTCTTTAAGTTTTTTGTGGCATAGTCTTGCAATAAAATAATCCTCACATCAGCTTGCCACGGCCAGGCATGTTGGTTTTGCCAATGATTGCTGCTGTAAAGTGATTCCCCATATGGCGAGTTAAAAATGCCTGTATTCATAATACCCACAGAGGAATTTTCCAAGTAGGTGAAGACATCTCTGTATATTCTCTTTGCCATAATGCATTTTCACGGAGTGCAGTATTTATCAACTTCTTGTTAATAGGCAGTGCAGAGTTAACTCTGGGGTAGGGGTGGTGTACACCATCTTATTTCGAGGCTCAGTAAGGCACGTTTTTTGCATTTCACCTTGTGGCAACCAGAGTTACGAGCATTTTTGGAATAAGTTAGGCTTAAAGAACGTGGGCGTGAACAGAGGTCTTCAAAGCTTTGTGGCACCAACATCTGTTAGTATTTAGAGAGCACGAGGCAGACAAAAGGTTTGTGTGGAGGAGGTGGGATGGAAGGAAAGGAAAACGATATTACATTCTAAAGTTTGGCGCCCCAGCTACAGACTGAACACAAAAACATTTGCTCAGCTAGTTTGCTTTGATGTGGTACCAGGGCTTGCCGGGGATGTCATGAAAAGAAGTGTGCATGGCAAACTGGTCAGTGTACTGCGAGAGAGGGCAGGGTGTCCTAGCCTGTAGATGCGGCTGATAGTCCTACAACAGAAAAGCTTGTCTGTCTTACAAGAGCCCTGTTCTAAGATGGCCGGCGGTTTTGATATTTGCCTGTATGTAACCTTACATATTTAAATTTCCTGCACAGATAACATGACTCTGGGAGCTTTGTTAATTCACCTCACCAGGTTCTACATTATTGTCCTGTTTGATGAGACATGCATTTGACTCCCATCGATGCCAAGAGTCACGCTCGGGATGCTATGGGGCATCCAAGAGGCACCCCGTCGCCATACTTCTGACGCAAATAACCAATGCTAGCCACACACTACAGACACAAGATTATTGATGAAACAGTAAAACTGCTCCAGATCAGCCTACCCTGATGCTGAGGGGCACTTCCAGGGTAGGCCCTTAATTTACCTCAACCACTACCGCAGAAGTGGCTTGTGTGTGGGCGGAGTGGTGGGGGACGGAGCGACAGACGACAGGAAGCTAGGGAGTGATGGAGGGGAAATGGACAATAAGAAAGCATTAAAAAAAATAGGGGAAAAGAATCACTTGCTGCACGCTGCTCTTCTTCTCTGTGTCCTCAGTGCAGCACAGACTCCCCTGCGGCCAATCCTGATGCTGCTCTCATGCTTGAAAGCAGCGTCAGGATTGGCCTGAGAGCTGTTAACTTGCACTTACAGCGAGACTGGGAGCTTCCGCTCTGCTGTCTCCAACCCAGTAACACAACTGGGTTGGAGACAGCTCGGTACGCATGCCAGTTTGGCTATCCTGAGGCGGCCGACTAAACCGACATGCCCACTGACAGCAGTGCAGCCTCTCCCTCTCGTCACTGCCCTTGCAATGGCCCCGCCCCAAGACTCCCACGCACTTAGAACCTGAAAAATAAAACTGTAATAAACCTGTTTTATTATTGTTTTATTTTTAAAGTTTTGAGGCTGTCGGGGGGGACGATGCACCTCCACCACTGCACTACCAAATCATTTGACATGAACTTGGAAGTGTACTGAAGACCACAACTTCCTCTGGATGCTCTCACTTTTGAAGTTCTCTCTGAAAGAGATGGACTACGTCATCACCATCTAATGAACTTACTTCACCTCCTTCAGATACTCTGGGTATATCATATAAATGTAAGAACCATTCTCACGTCTTAGGTCACATTTTTTTTCAAGTTGTCTTCAATAAGGAAACCATTAAAAGATAAAATAGGCTTCAGAAATGTTCTGAAAATTCTGATTATATGGATGAAACTGTAACATTCCCAACTTTAGATAAGAGCTTTTTCAGCAGTGAAAAAGTGGCAGGTAGTGAATATACTTACACCCTACGAAAAACATATTTTGATACATAGGACAGCAATAGATGCAAACTACTTTGATTTTTACCTTCATAATAAATACATACAGCGTTTGCCTTATGCGTCCCTTGATTATATGCACAGATGTATTCAAGGTATCGATGTGGAGTTAGGAATCATACATCCAGACTTATCTTTGTATAGCTTCCTTGTCTATGTTTTCACCATCTATATTTTTGGAATGATATTTTATCAGCACAATATTTTTTATTTGATATCCTGATATTAAAGCAGTTGCCTATTGAGGTGCTGGATGCAATGTAAATGTAAAAAATGTAAATTGATACTTGTATAGCGCACTACTCACCCGCAAGGGTCTCAAGGCGCTTGTACGAATACCGCTTTGGAACCCATCCTGGCTTTCCCTGTGAGGCATCCACTCCTGGGTATCTCCAAGGTGGAGGCCAGCATCCTTAGCGTTGTGGGGGCCGTTGTTGAGATTAAACAAGCTATTGCCCAGAGTTGCAGTGTGGGACTCCATGATTGGAATAGGCACCGAGGCGAGAATTATCAGGTCCGTGGAATTTTGAACCCAAGACCCGCTGAGGTGTGGAATTGAACCCTGGTCCCGGGCTAGACCTCTGCATCAGGGTCTGCCGCTCTAATCATTGAGCCACACTTCGCCAATGGACCATTAATTAAAAAAATACAATGTTTGCTGATAGTGTGCTGTGTACTTAGTAGCTCTGTTTATAGTACCAAAAAGCTAGAACCAGTACAGTATAATACAACAAATTAACAACTGGAGTAATGGCCCTAAACTTGAATTTCATTGGAGCGTCCAAAGTACAAAATGTAATATTTGATAGTTATGCTTCAGTATATTAAGTTTAGAAATAGGGACTATTCATACTACAGAATCCACAAAAGGGAGCAACAATTAAAATAGTCAAATATTTCCACCATTGAAATTTAGAGAAGGGTCTGATAGCTGCTAGCCTCATCATACATACCAATAACTAACAGTAACCAATAACACTGAACTAACCATTAACCTTGCTTTCTGAAGCAGCATGCTGCCTGTCGTAAAGCACTTCGACGCCTTGTCAGGGGTAGTAAGCGGCAGATAAAGGCAATTACAATTGCAATAATATTAAAAGATTTGTTCTAAGTATCTTTTTATGTCCCACTTCAGAGTGATGGTGGAATGAGCAGCTACCTTGTGTTAAAAGCAATTGACAAGATTGTTCCTCTTGTCACTGCCTGGTCTCAGCACATGGTTTTGTGGCTGAGGTTGCAAATAGGAGTTGGGTCGGGGTAGGAGATGTGCGTGTGGCAGTTGGTGGGTTAGTATGTAGCATGGGTAGAGGCTGTAATCAACATCATGATGTGTTATGTTATTGGCAGTATTTATTCGCCTTCAGCAAAAGAGTGTTTCTTATTTGGTTGCCATTTTGTTAGAATTCAACAAACCAACCTTTGACCGTGCATGGTGTTTGTTGATAGTTGGTTATGTGTGGGTCTCAAAGGAAATTTGTTCAGCTTGTTTTGAAACAGATTATTAGAGTGTTGATCAATGAAGATGTTTCTGTTTTATTTTCATGGATGGGTGTAGCGAAGCGTGTTTTTGCATGTCTTTTGCATGGGGGTCATTGGCCATTGCTCAGCGAGAGTGTAGGGCTTTCTGTATAGGCATTCCTACCCAAGTCGGCTTGGAACCACAATATCATGTAGTAAAGATAGTGTGACAAAAATATTCTGTCCTACATACTGTTTACAAAAATATAGACTTAATAATGGAAGATCTACTCTGAAAGGCATAATAGTTTTGTAAACTACGCAATAAATTCAGCACGTTTCTTGTTATCGAAGTTTCGTATGGGACCAGCCTTTTTTCAGGACAGCTTACAGGCATATGCAAAGTGCACATGTTTAAAAACTGGAGGGATGCCAGAAGGCCCTTCTCCCTGAATAAACCACCAGGACCACGCGGCTTATCTCTTCTTTTGATGTACTCACACTCTTTTCTGTAACACGCATCACTAAAGATTCTCACCACAAGCATCTGTGTTCGTTCTTCTACAAAGATCACAGAAGCAATGATACGGTCCTGTGCCATGCAGCCATTCATGTCTAGACACTGTAATAAACCACTTATACATTATTTGCAGCTGTAAATTTCTATGGCGCTGTGGCCAAACAAGGGAATGCGCCCCCATGTCTCCTCTTTGATCACACTGCTGTTCCACTGTCAAGATTCTCACACTAAAGTGAATCAGTAAGGTAAAGGATTAGAATTTGCAGTCCATGAGAAATAGTTATCCGACAGCAACAGCCCTAAATTTGCTCAGATATAGATGCTGGAGTGGCACCTTGGAAAAAGACACCAAGGGTCCTTTTGGTGTGTGAGGGGTATTTTAAAAACACTACGTGCTCCCCACCACAGTAGGGAGCACATTAACAGATCTGGTGGATTCTTGCTGTTTATTTACCTTGGAAAAAGGGACATCCTGAGGTACATAGGTTGAATGTGTGAGGGTGTAGTGAAGGGAGACATACATTACAACGCAGGCATTACAACGCATGAAGGCACTACTTCAGTTCTATTGACCCAATCATAGCTCAGTCATTGACTCACTGTCCAAAATTCCCTTCAATTTAATTCTGAGAAAAGTAGCAAAGGAAACGACATTGGCAAAAAACAACCCGAACAGTCATTGACTCACTGTCCAAAATTCCCTTCAATTTAATTCTGAGAAAAGTAGCAAAGGAAACGACATTGGCAAAAAACAACCCGAACAGTCATTGACTCACTGTCCAAAATTCCCTTCAATTTAATTCTGAGAAAAGTAGCAAAGGAAACGACTTTGGCAAAAAACAACCTGAATGAAAAAGGGTGACACACACATGCAATATCAAATTGAGCAAGGTGTATTCACACCCTAGGCAAGGTGATATATTGCCACCATCTCTCCCTAGTTATGTGGCCACTTCTGCTACCTATAGGGCCAGTATGGAACCTATTGCTGCAGGTGTCTTGGAGAGCTGCAAAGTTTTGTCAGCCAAGATTCAAAGATGTGAAACAGGACACTTAAGAGTGTTTGGAATCTTACATTTCACTTCACAATATGCCATGGTTTCACTGGATTTCCCAACCCGCAAGTGCATCAAAGGTTTCCACTGGCCAAGTTTGTTTTAGTTTCTGCCTTTTCAAAGAATGTCCTATCAGAGGAGAGATATCCTATCAAGGAGCATTCAGGACTGGAAACACAATGCTTAAGTGTTCACATCTCCAGCAGGACGACGGGCACTGCATTCCTAGGTGTCACTGATAGACAGCTTTTAACTGTCTGTTGATGAAAGACATTTTGTGAACCATAGAAAAACTTGCAGTGGGCTTTCCTGGCTTTCTTGCACTGTCATTTGTTTGCATCTTATTCCATGAATTTTCTTCCACTTCTTGTGCTTGTCTGTCTGCCGTAGAATAGCTTCTTTACCATCCTTTTGATTGGCTGACTTGTATCCTTCACTGCTCACAATCAGGGAACTACTATTTTTTTTTCATTCAGTGCATATGTTTTCTTGCTCTCTCTACTGTGCTGCTTCCTCCGCAAATACGTTCCCTCCATTTCATGCTCCAATTTATTTTCTCCTCCCCCAATCCCCCGCTCTTCCATTGTTCCACACCATGGCTTTTTTTGCTTTTACTGTTTTATTTCCTCCCACCCCTTAAGCACCTCCATTGCTCTATCGCCCATTTTCAGTTGCTCCCGCCCTTGCAGACTTCTCCCCCACCCGCTCTTCCTTTGCCCCCTCATCCCACCTCATATAAAAAATGTTTTGTTTTTTTGTGTGCAATTTTTGAATGTCCTTATAGTTGTAATTTTCTCCAGCGCAGTTCCTTTCTATTTTTCCTATTTTCTGCTTCAAGAGGCATCTGCTAACTTGGAATAGTAAATTAAAAAAAATAAAGTGGCGGCCAAGACTTGTCGTATGTGAGCGCAGATGTGGTAATGCAGCTGCATGCATACCACATGACGCTATGATACCAGTTTCATAATGCATATGCACACTTGCACATGCATGGTGTATGTCATTTGTTTTTGCCAATGTTACTCAACTTTAGCAAAAAGCATGTGCAAAGCTAATATGTCGAATAAGGTGAGAACTAATCGCTTTGCAAAGCTTGTTGAGTTGGTGAGCAAGAATTGATGGATATTCTCAAGGTACAAATCCATTGCTCTGTCCCAGACAAGTATATACTTCAGGCCAGAGACAAGGTTTTAACAAAGTTGAGAACAATTGGAAATGGAATTCAGGATAAATTTGTCTATCCACCAGTGAGCAAAAAAATGTTCTGTCAGGCCCTGCTGGAAAACAGGCAGATCAGGCCAGTGCACAAACCTATCCATAGACTCACGCAGAGGAAAGATTTACTATAGTAATTCTCAACAAGTGTTTTACTTTTACTTACAATTCCCTGCTAGCACTGGTGTTTGGACAAAATATTGAGTCCAAAATATGGTGTGGGCAAAAGATTGTGTCAAGAATATCGCGGACAAGAATATTGTAAAGGTATGTTTCTATGGGTATGCAATGTTTTACTATACATTATATATATATGTATATTGTCATGATACATATATGTACCTTGACAATATGTATATCTTCAAAGTACGCAGATGTGGAGTAAAGAATAGTAAATCTATACTTACCTATTTGCATTTAACCTTCTTGATATTTTGAACCTAAATATTTTTGACACAATATTCAGTCCACACAATATTTTTGTCCTGGATATACTGCCAAGTGAACTGCTGGCACCTTTTGACTGCCTGAGCCTGTGATTTTATTGTATACTAATAAACGGATCAGCTTAAGGTGTGGTGAAGGTTTCCATTAGGGGGGGGTTACAAGGCCCCTTTCACAATAAAACCTGCACCCCAAAATTTGCAAGTTATTACCACATACATGAAACTATTCTACTCAATTGAAATTGCATTTATATAGTGCTCACTGCCCCATACAGGGGCGGCTCTAGGCTCATGGCGGCCCTGGCATGGAGCGTAGGTAGGGGACCCCCGGAGGAACACAGGCGCGGACGCCAGTGAAGAGGGGGGGGGTCAGGGTGTTTGGAAGTGGAACAGAGCCGGAGACCGCCAAATCCCTGCCAGGGGCCGCCACACAAATATGTATCCATCCTCAGAGGATTATTATATTAAGGATATATATTGGCGTGGTGGCCCCTGGGATTTGGCGGCCCTGTGCAGGTGCACAGTTTGCACATGCAAAAGGCCGCCCCTGGCCCATACGAGGCACTGAAGCACTTTACTACTACCCAGGACCACCAAGCCAGTGGGCAGGAGAGGGACAGGGGCTTTCAAAATAAATAATGGAGGGAAAATTGTAGGTTTAAGTCAAAGTACATTTTTCTTGCAGGGTTTTATGAATACAGGAGATTTTTCACAACACCATTCAATCTGTGGATGTAAACCTGTAAAAAGAAATCGCTTTAAATTCTACTCTAAGGAACTGTGGCTTTTAACAGTCTTTCTAGAGACACTATAACTTTCAAGTCAGTGACAGCAACTTAACTTAGCACAAAAGCAACCCCATTGGTTTTTAAGATCCCTTTACTAGCACTGTCAAGCAGTGTGACATTAAATCAAAACCCAGTACCCGTAATTACCACTTGACGGCACTGTTGAGCTCTTGCAACACACAAGATGAAATAAATACTTGCAGACCCCAGAGAGCATCCCTGTGTGTACCTACTACAACAGTACATTCAATACTAGAAAGTATTGTTACACTTCAGACACTACACATATTAACATATGTGATGTGAATACCATCAATGTAATATATCAGAAGGATTAGTTGTACATTTAGTGCATGTATATCAGACCCTTTCATTAGGTGCTGGAAAGTGTTGTAATTTCTGCTACCTGAAGAGTATCAGGTCCCACAGAACAGACACCACAGTCTGCAGAATGGATGTGTCCGAGGTCACCGTGACCCTCCAGCATCCACTTTGCCTCCTAGTTCATGTGTATGTCCCTTGAAACACTCTAGCAAGTGCAAAAGGCTGCAAAGGCCAGAGGCAGAAATCTGATAATTGTATGTATTCTGAGGAAATAAGAGACTTTCCAGAAACTGCATTTGTCCTCTAGTCCTTAACCCCTTTGATGCTGATGACGAGCTCAGCTCGTCATCAGCTACGGCGCTCGTATGCTGATGACGAGCTGAGCTCGTCATGTAACGCAGTATTTTTAAAAATGCCGCACACAGCTGGAAAAGCCGCAGCAGCGATGCGGCTAAGTTTGAATCCAAATCTGTAGGCCAGTTTGTCTGAGTTCCCATACATGTACGTCTCTCCAGTTAGTGCTCAGCGTTATATATTGACACATTATTGTGGTAAAGCTGCAAAAGTCATGTCTAAACATGGCTGGTCAACCACAATCCACTTCATTGAAAAGGACCACGCGCCACTGATGAGCCAGGTGTGACGCACATATCTAGAAGCAGAACCAAGCAAACGAAAATCATTGTGTGATTCTTTTAGGGGGTGAGTAGACTTGGGGTAGGCTGCCAACTTGGAACAAACAAATCACTACAGCAGGTAAGGTACTCAAAGAAAACTGACTCATAAATGAAGGCATTGATATTTAAATAGTGAAAGCCTAGCTGGGAGCGTGCAGGGGGACAACAGAACACTGCACCCTGAACAGGTAGATCAAGAGTGCTTTTTGGTTCGCAAATCTTAGACTTCTGGGGTGATGGTATAGGACACAAGCCTTTGACAGGTGGCTAGGAGTCTTGCAGTGTGAGGCTTTGTGGATGAAGCAGAGCACTTACTCTGTCCATTTACGAGAAGCCACTGGAGGGCTTTCAGGTTAGGCATGACATGGTCATGGCAATTAAGGACAAAAATAAGCCAGGATGAATGGATTATGAACTCTTTAGAGATTAGGGAGATAGGGGAGATAACTATTATGCAGGCCTATGCACAAGCTGCTCCTATAAAGCTAGGAATTTACAATGGGAAGGATAAAAGCTATTTTTTGAGGTAAATAGAGAAGGGGAAAAACCATCACAGCAATCGAAGGTGACTGAAGGCGGATCTGGTTAAACATTTATTTAAGGTAGGAGTTTGTGCTTACTGGCAAACAGAACACCAAGGTTGTGAGTACTGGATTTACGCTATGGAGGAGAGCCAAGGGGCGCTGACCAAACGAAAGGGAGATGATGAGGTTTGACCAAGTCCATGAGGAGGATCTCAGTTTTGTCATCATTCAAGTAAAACCAGTTTTTCAGCATCAACTGGTGAACATGGGAGAGGCAAAGGAACAACCTATATTGGTTGCAAGAACTCCTGTCTTTCTTGAGGTCGAGTTGTGAGAAGTCCGCACACGTTTTGGCTGTTTCATAGCAATCTAGAATCTTAGTGAGAGGAAACATACTGAAAAGCGCTGGCAACAACACCAAGCCTTGAGTGACACTGCAGGTGATGTTTATGAACCAAGAAACAAAAGATCCCAGTTTGCCCTAAAGGGATCACTTTGATATGAAAGCGGCAAACCAGGTTGAGTGTAATTATATTTATGCCAACAACACATTACAACATTTTGAGTAGGATACGGCGGTTGATGTTACCCAACGCCGCTCACGGAACTGGGAGTATTGGGCACATGGAGTCCAAAGAGCTAAGACACTCTTTCTAATGTTTTGTCGCATTGTTTTGTTTCCCCTTAAGTCTGACTGAAAGCCACTTAGGATGACTTTTACTGTGAGAGTGGATGAGAGTTAGCGGGAGACAACAGTTGCAAGTGCTTTGGCAGCACAGAGTCTATCTGGTAAAATGTAAACTTTATGATGATGTTCTTTAGAGGGCGGGTGTAATGATGCGATGTGTAGAGCGTGAGAAGTGGATTCGAATTGTTGAAATATCTGGGGGATTTTAGGAGTAGAGTGGCACAAACTGAGAACATTCGCTTCGAAACCCCGCAGGCAAGGGTGAATTTCCTGAAGGTGGAAATATATTGTTTACAGTCAGTCAAAGCTTTTATTATCGGTAAAAAACCATAAAAAGGCATATATTGTTTACATCATCTTTTGAGGTTGGAGAGAAAGGGGCACGTAGCCGATCATCATCAGACCACTTGTCTGAGATGGAGATTCCATGTCTTACAGGGATATAACTGATAAAAAATTCCCTGGTGGGTGTCAGGAGTTTAGACCTAACACTTGCATATAATAAAACCGTTAAATACAAAGTAAAAACTTTTCCATATATAATCTTCAATTGCCTTGAAGGAATCTATGTTAAAATAACGGAGAGAATGATAGGTGCCTCATGGAAGTAGCAACAGGCAACACTAGCATTGGCTAGAGCCAGTGGAGACGTAAGAAAATTAAGCATTTGGCTGTGATCACTTAAAACCTTGACATGTATTCAGTTTAATTGGTACGCTTAGTTGGTATTGTTTGTCACAGAAAGGATCTGCAACAAAACCCGCTGAACAAAATGCCCATGATAAACTTATTTACAATGTGGTATATGCTGTTTATACACGTAGAAGCAATGTCAATATGAATGCAAATGCCATGTGATGGGAATTTCTGGAACTTCTTGCCTGGATCACTTTTTTAGACACGGATCTACTCAATTACAAGGTCAATATATTGTTGTTCAATAGAACCAAGAGAAAACTATTAACCATATTCCACCTTTTTGCTGTCTCTTCCCGTCTTTCTCATATCTTGAAAGCATTTTGCTGGCTTAGGAACAGTTTTCTATAGCTCAAGGAAGAATTCAGTGAATGACTGCGTGACCTTGTAATAGACATTCTTGAAAGACAGGAGGTTAGTTTTCATACCTTGTAGGAGAAACTCAAAATAAGCTTTATAATGAAAATACTATTTTTGTCCTTTGACTCCAAGCCTGACCAAGTTGGAAAAGGTATCCTCTTGTCACAAGTGTTGGTCAGGAAACAGATCAATGGAGATATCTGAGCCAGAGAGTAGCTCACTATATGGTGTTCTTCAAGAGGAGTGAGAAATATATTACATTCGGGCCTCTTTCCATGCACAGGTCATGGCTTCATTTGCTTCTCAAGTCCAAAGAAAACATTAGTGTAATAGTACATGGTCCCAAGCGTTTAAGATCTCAATGAAACCCAATAATTACTATATTTCGTAACCCAGCTGAGGGGCATTGTTCCCATTTAGGCTCAGACAACCGCATTTCACACACATCCCCAAAAGTAAATTTGCTTACTGGGAAAGCATTCCTTGGGAAAGACCAGTAAGATAGCGGTCAGCTACACGAACAATCAGAAGACAAAATATCCAGATTTACATGGATGTACGCCTTTCCCCCACCAGATGAAAAGAAGAATGTGGAGCATAGTGTCACCAATGTAGCGTGGCAAGTTTAAAATGAGCTGGCAAGCACTGTCTACTTTAGTAACATTGCTATTCCAAATAATGGGTGAGAAGAACTGACAAACACATAATGGCAAAGGCTTATAACACATCTCAATCCTCTTTCCAAGGAATTAATCTTGGAGCTCTTTCAGCTTTGGAAGATTAAAGTTAGAATGGTGAAGGGGCATACAACAAATGGGACTCTTTCTATTAACTTTCATAGTCCTTTCAACAAATTAGCAGGGGATTTCCTGGAGAATAAAAACGGCCTCCATTCATCACAGCTCAAGGGCGGATTACTGAAGGTAAAAATGTGCATTGAAAGCACAAGTTGGGTTTGGTCGCTTAGGTCAATCATGACTCCATAACCTCTTGGCCAGGCTGTATAAGTTAGATCAAATTTCCTTTTTGTTTTGTTTATTTTCAATGACAGAAATGCATCTTATTGGAAGCTAATATTCTCAAAATCTTTAAAACGTTTTGAAGGGAACCTAAGTAAAAAAAAGCAATTTTTCTATCCGTTCGAAACAAAAGATGATGATATTTACCTCAAATTAATGATGAAAAAATATTGCATTGAGCTTTAATAAGGAAGACTTCTTGTCTGGATTGTCAGTGGAAAGTCAAAACATACAGCTTCGATCAGTTGCACAAACCAGTCTTTGTGTGTTATTACTTTTACCCACCTGATTCCTCCACTTTAAAGGATTTTTTAAGCATAGCGGGGTTTCTTCCTAGCGGGGAAGCGGTTGCATCAGAAAAGCATTTCACACAGTAGGTTTTTTGCCAACTGGCTTTCCAGACTTGCTGGTTTTTGGAAAGCTTTGATGTTACAGGAGATGTCTGAGATGATTGTGTGGAGTCTGCTTTTTCTCTCACTCCATATAGCTAAGCAGGGTTTCCTAAGAGCAGGCAGCACAGAATAAAAATTTGGATCCACTGGTGTATGTAAATGTATTGTTAATTTCAACAACAAAAAATGTGGAAATTTGCAATATGAAGAAAATGTTAAATGTGAGCACTCGTACAGGAGGAAAACAACCATTAGTTAATTACAGTTGTCACTAATAGGAAATGCGGGCTAATATTGGTTTACATTAAGGAAGGCGGTGTGAGATGGATCTGAATTTGTAAGATAGTTTAGTAGGCTCAATGGAAGGTCCACTGCTCTCCGATAGTGCAGTGAATCAGGGGCGGCCTTAGGCATGTGCAAGCTGGGCACCTGCACAGGGCCACAAAACCCCAGGGGCCACCATGCCAATATATATCCTTAATATAATAATCCGCTGATGATGGATACATATTTGCGTGGGGGCCCCTGGCAGGGATTTGGCGCCTCTGGCTCTGTTTTACTTCCAAACACCCTGACCCCCCCCCCCCTTCACTGGCCTCTGCTCTCCGCCCTGCCCGGACCCCCACTTCCGGGGCCCCCTACCTACGCTCCCTGCCCAGGGCCACCATCAGCCTAGAGCCGCCCCTGAGTGAATGCAATGGGATCCTGATCTGAGTTGAGGAAAGTTCTTAAAACTCATGAGGGCCTTCCGTGGTCAGGAGGTTTCATGTCTTTCTCTTGTCAAACTCCTCTCTAGCCCCAGACCGGAGCTGGTAAGACAAGCCATCAGAGGCACAGCTCCTATACTGAAAGCTGCCCCATAATTTGAGAACCCCAAGGCTGGGTTCATGAGATAAACCCACAAACGCATTTATTAAATGTATAAATGTTTAAAAAAGACTCCAGAAATACTCACTCTAGATGCTTGAAAACCTAACTGTTGCATGGGGGAGAAACAGTATGCCATTTTGTCCCCATCCCCTTGGTATAAAACCTAAGAAGTCAAGGCAGGTAGTATAGCTAGCTTCATAAAACATTGTTTTTTTTAAAAAAAAAGCGATTTCACCTCCTTAATTCATAAAGAGAGAGAATGAAAAAACCTTGAGAATAGGAAAAATGCGCCACTGGATATCATTGGCACTAAACTGACACTCGAAGGTATGTGAAGGAGACAGAGATGCGGATTAGGATATTTTTGTTAGTTTTCATTGGCTGGGGCAAGAGGTATCAAGTTCTGCTACTAGATATTTTGGAAGACCATGAGTGGGAAAGGCTATGTTCAGCAGTTTTACCCATGAGGGTTTTGACAAGACTGTGTGTTTTCATTCTCCTTGAGCCTGATCCTTATTCAAGCATGAACCTTTGACCAAAGCTTCCTGCTTCATTTTGAGAATATTTTGAAACAAATCTCACAAGGGCGTGAGTAGAAATGTAGAAATAAATTCCGATATTATTGTTCACTCATGCGTCCACAGCTACTGCCTAGCCATGATACATTACTGTTGCATGGTAGAGTTGCTTGCATGCTTGTTGCGTCTGCTGCATCTTATTAACAAGCACTGACAAAGCCAACATGTCTCACCTTAGGGACGTATTGACTTTACCCTATGCTGCACAGCATTCCTGATACTCTACAGAATGGCTAATAAACAGGAAATGCAAAAAGCCTACGTAGTCGCACGCACCAGGCATTTGCACACCTACAAAATGATGCAAACACTTTTTTCTTTTTGTTTACCGACCCAAATTGGATCGGTAAACAAAAAAAAGTAACAGGAAACAACACGCATGGGTGTTGTGAGACTTGGGACATGAGCGTGACAGTCATCGAACATCAAATCTGCTCAGCTTCTGACCTCTACGCCTAAGGTCTTGCTGTCGCGGATTGGGGGAAGATCCTTTCAAGCGGTAGCCTCTTGCTTATGGAACACTCTACCTCTTTCTCTTAGACAGGTACAGGACCTCGTCACCTTTAGGAGGAAATTAAAGACCTGGCTTTTCCAACTGTAGGTTCCGGCCAGCCTTCTGCATTGAGGTGTTTCTCTCTGTTAGCTGTTATGTGGTCTTTTGCTTCAGCGTCGGGACACTCCAGGGAGTAGCCGCGTGCTTTACAAATACCAAATAAAGATATGGCGCCCCAAGTGGCTCTGAGAGAAACACATTCCCGGGTGAGTATAGTAAAGCCACTATGTCATTATCGGCTTATGCTGATGGAACACAAGGGCATCCCCAAACAAGCCACCTTTCTCGTGAGAAAAGTAAGAGCCTAGTGAGGCGATATCTACCCAAATAAAGACCCCTGGAGTGCACGAGGCGAACCGACCTCATGAAATGGAAGGAGAGAATGGACATAAATCAAGGCTGGGAGAGGGAGAAAGTAATTTAAAAAAGCTCCCAGACAACTTGATGACACATCGATAATGTTCTGGTCCTGAAGCTGGGGCGATAGTGGTCCAAAAATGGTCTACAGAGCTAAGCCCACATACTGAGACCGAACAGCCTAGTGAAGGTTTTCATTGATCCCAGGCCAGCGACTCCTGGACCCCGTCCCACTGCCTATTTCGGTATCAGACACTGGCATGCAATCAAACTCCCAACCCTGCTTCCCCACGGTGACTGTGCCAACTCTGCAGACGATGTCCAGGCCAAGGAAGGCAGATATGCAAATCTAGGAGATGCTTGACTACCCCAGCACTTCTTCTGGCAAGCACAGGGATTTTATTTTTTTTAAGTTTCAGGTAGAGTAACTCACATTTTAGCTATTCCTCTTGCTAGTTCGCATGCATGGCCTAGATACTTGCATATCACGTTTCTTTCTCCATAATTCTTTTGTTTATATAGAGTTCAAAATTGACATAATTAATCTTAAAGCTACGTTGTTTAGTAAAACATCTTTCTCACCTTTTTTTTTTAAATAAAGTGAAGACAATTGATTAAATAATGTACATATAACAATGGTGTACGCTGCATACTCATATTTTCGAAAAAAACAACTTGGTGTGTATGTATGTGGAAACAAGCCACCAAGAAAAATTCTAATTCTTTTTTTTCACCTAAAGGAGAGGCTAGAGAATTCAGGCTAGAGACATCTTCCTGCTCTTAAAAAATCTTAAAACTTTAAAACACCTACTAATGAAAAGAGCAACAAAAACATGGCCCAGGGCCACACCCACTGTTTAATTTAAGCCAGTGATTTCCAGTGCCGGGCACCCACAGTTAATTGTCAGCACCAGTACCCATGACAGTCTGCCACATGGTGGCACTGTTTTTTTAAATTCAGGGATGAGCACAACAGCTATTGTTTATTAATGTAATATACATAAAGAATGATTAATAGCTGCTGCCACGGTTGTTCTTTTAACTCGGGGGTCCTGAAATTGTCAGAATTGTCACATCTGTAGGAGTGTGACTTCTTAGTTATGCTGTTATTGTAATTGACAGCAGCATTAGGCAGTGCAAGCTGAAGTGGCCTGCTGGAAATATTTTTTTTTACAAATGAAGCACTGGCCACACCTACTCTCCTTCTCTTCAATGAATTAATTAATTTCCTTCAACAGCCTTTTGAGAGCATCAAAAGTAACAGGCTAAAAAGCGCAGCCTCAGTTTTCGGTAAAATATTCCCCTAGTGTCTCCAAACTTATACTTGTGTAGGCAGCAGTGAAATCCTGGTCCGTCTATGCTACCCGAAGAAGGAATGTGTGTGAATGAGTGATATTGGGCCTAAAAACAAGCACTGACAAAGTCAATAGGACTTGCCTTTTCGGCATATTCGCTTTGCCAATGTTGTCCAGCATCGGCAAAAAGAAATGCTTTTAGCCAACTCTATGCAGCCTTTACAAAAAAATAAAAAATAAATTGAGAGTGTGAAAACGTGCACGTGTGCGTGCATCATGACGCAATGGAGGCCTAGAATGATAAAGTATCCCCTCATTTAGCACCATGCATGCATGATGCCGTTCAATTAAAAAAAAAAAAATTTGCAATTCAAAATTTCCTTTGCGATAAAAAAAACCTCTGTATTTATCATCTTTTGAAGATGGAAAGAGGAACATTTGTTTTATTGGTGTTATGGAGGCTTTGTGAAGTTCTTGCCAGTGGCGTAGGAAGGGGGGTGCGGGCCGCCCCGTGTGTCATCACTGAGGGGGTGACAAAATGGCAAAAATATGTGTTTTAAACACATATGTGAGCCATTTTGTCAAGCCGGGGGTGACAAGAAATTTTCCGCTCCGGGTTCCACCTTACCTTGCTACGCCACTGGTTCTTGTAGCTGAAAGCTGCAAAGGAGAATTGACATAATTTCGAACTGCTTCTCTTTAATACCGTCTTGATTCTATCTGCACAGTCAAGGAACATCTCCATTCACCATATTTGCTTAAAACAATCCTAGAAGATTCAGGCGTAGCGGGGCAACCCTTATTCTCCGTAGCCCTGCGTAACAACAAGTCAGGTTGAAGTCAGTGAACCGAAGATGGAGGACACAAACATTTAAAGATGGCTCCCTCTGGAGAGCGTGCTAAGTGCTATGATCCCGCCATCCCACCCAATCAGATGCTTTGCTGGTCTTTTGATTGTGCCTGCATGCCTATTTAATCATATCAAGCCACTTCAGCGTGCTTGATTGTTCAAGTACTTCCCTTCAGACTTTAGCAGACCAATAGCAAAGTATTAGCACCCACTTGAAGCTGATTTTGCCTTTGTGAATGAAATACACTATACTATTGACTTGCACATGGCATCCACAAGGCCAAGCAATGAACTTTCGTGCTTTAAAACTCCAGTCAAGAACTTGTCTCATTTCCTAGGGGGTTCACATTCTTTTAAACATGCAAATACTAACAGATCATACAGCGCACACTAGTAGACTAAGCAAAGTAAAAATAGCATATGGCTCCAAACTTAAGGTAGCTTATGTAATTTTACAAAGTATTGAACGCCATTGAGGTACGTTTAATGTTATCAAAGCAGCTCTTATTCTGTCCTATGCCGCGTCTGTCAATTCCTTGTTACGCAATTTTCCCAATGTTGCTATCCTAGAAGGATTTTTTATTTTCATTGTATTCTTGAAGGAATTAACACTAATACAGTACATCTATCTATCCATGTCACAGAAATAACACAATTAGGCCTATAATCCCATTTCCATCAACAGGTTACAAGAAAAAGAAAAATCTTAGGCAGATACTCCCATACAATCACAAATTGGAGTTCATGCACACTGAAAAATACCAAGGGTGGCTCCTGCGCTAGGGTGGATGTGCGTCGCCACACTGCTCTTTGAGCCGGAAAAAAAAAACATTAAGGACGTAGTTGTTATCATGTGTTTTTCTCAGATTCTAGGCTGGGTTAGAGCGGGCGGGGCTGGAGGCGCAGGGGGAGGGGTGGTTTGCATACTCGAAGTGTGCATTACTGTTTGGCCAGCCGTCTTGGCCAGGCCAAACAGTCATGCGCACTTTGTATGTTTCCCACCAGGCTGCATTACACACCCTGGTGGGGAACTTGCGTAGGCCCCCAGTCCCCATCGGAACGCCGAACCACGGCTCTCATACTAATCACAGCGCTGTGTTGCAGCGTTGCAGCATTGTGATTGGCTTAGGGGAGCCAATCACAGCGCTGCATTGCAGCGATGTGATTGGCTGTGGGAAGCCTGGGTACTTCCTGGTTCCAGGACTTCCTGATAAGCAGAGGAAAACATGGACGGGGAAAGAGGTACGTGGTTTTTTTCTCCTATTTTATTTGGTCCCGTGCTCCCCTGCCACCTCCACCCTACCCCACCCTCCACCCTCATTGCCTGCCAGCCGCTACTGAAAAATTACATATGTTTTGCTATTTTCTCGCGATCATGTCTCCTGCAATTTTATTTCCAGATACACGTTTCCAAAGAAAAAGACAAATAAAAACCAGCTTGCCAGAGATAATTTTTGTTTACTTCCGCATAAGACTGAGCTAATACTCAGTCCATGAGTACGCGCTTACTAAGCCCTGTGGTGGAAAACGATAGCTACACATAGGCACTCCCTGAGAAAGTGGCCCTGCTGTCTTCAAAAGGCGGACCGGGTGCCAGCACCTATTTTTAAGTGTGGAAACTCTGCGGACTTAGGTGACCCAAGCCTCTAAGTATTCAGTCTTTATCGGTGTGAGTGAGGGCTTTAGCTGCAGGTCCACCTGACTTCAAAGGAAGAGCCTATGGCAGCTGAGCAGAAGGAGTCGGAGGACTCCACTGAATGCCTTTCAAGTACCCCTGTCACATACATTACCAGCAGCAGCAAACTGGACGATTACATCATAGAATTTTCTGGAAGGAGCCGGGTACCAGAGATGATGAATCATGTTGACATCCAATACTCTTCAAGCCAGGGCTTGGCACCCGCAGGGGCCACATTCCGCTCGCTGCATCTTCAAGAAAGGGCTTTGGAGCCAGGGGTCTGCAGACATTCGAGAACATTCTCAAGGAGAAGTGATTCATTTCCTGACATGGTGGAGAGACTCCTTCTAAACACACAGTACCTCACCTGCCCACGGGCAGCGCACTGTCCTGCATTGACTCTGCCATGTAACTGAGCCCTCCTGCCCTTCCTCAGTTCTACTTCATTTTTATGTCTGTCTAAAAAAAACACACAAAGCAGGGTCAGTTTTTATCAGAGTGACCCCCTCGGCATTTTCAGACACTTTACTGCGATCTGGCCTTTCATCTTATGGCACTAACAATATTTTTGGCCACACTCTGCTCTTTCCAAAAATCTCCTTCAAAGCATGTTTTGGAAACCATGTCACGCGAGATGCAAGAAGATACGATTGAAGCTCGGAGGGCCTAAGCCGGGGTACTTGCTTACAACGCGTTCCCAGTTCATGCGAAATCCACATATACAATTCAAAGTAATGCTCATAGGAAAAACAAGACAAAACAGCAGCAGAAGAACGGGATTTAGTTCGTAAGAATTAGTTCCTAAGCTTTTTGAAGGGATAAAAAACGAATTTTCAGCCATTGTGGCTTTGCTTCAGTAGAAGGTCAAGAGGGTGTCAATTGAGATATCAGTATGTTTTTTAAAGTAACCGTCTTGCCCCATACCCTGGCGGATAGTAAAGGTTGTGGTTTTCATTGTATGCTACATTAGCAGACTGCAATGCAAAGTAAGCACTGCGGTCTGAAACTGACAGAACACAAGAGGATTCACAGCGCCAAACCTACCCAGAGGATTCGCAAAGCCAAACCTGTCAGAGGAGTCAATGAGCCAAATCTGCCAGAGGATTCACGGAGTTAAAACCGCCCATGGGATTCACAGAGTCAAACCCGCCCATGGGATTCACAGAGTCAAACCCGCCCATAGGATTCACAGAGTCAAACCCGCCCATGGGATTCACAGAGTCAAACCCGCCCATAGGATTCACAGAGTCAAACCCGCCCATGAGATTCACAGAGTCAAAACCGCCCATGGGATTCACAGAGTCAAACCCGCCCATGGGATTCACAGAGTCAAACCCGCCCATAGGATTCACAGAGTCAAAGCCGCCCATAAGATTCAAAGACTCAAACCCGCCCATGGGATTCACAGAGTCAAACCTGCCCATAAGATTCACAGAGTCAAACCCGCCCATAGGATTCACAGAGTCAAACCCGCCCATAAGATTCACAGACTCAAACCCGCCCATGGGATTCACAGAGTCAAACCCGCCCAGAGGATTCACAGAGTCAAACACGCCCATAAGAGTCACAGACTCAAACCCGCCCATGGGATTCACAGAGTCAAACCCGCCCAGAGGATTCACAAAGTCAAACCCGCCCATAAGATTCACAGACTCAAACCCGCCCATGGGATTCACAGAGTCAAACCCGCCCATGGGATTCACAGAGTCAAACCCGCCCATAGGATTCACAAAGCCAAATCTGCCAGAGGATTCACAAAGCAAAATCTGCCAAAGGATTCACAGTGTCAAACCCGCCCATAGGATTCACAGAGTCAAACCCGCCCAAAGGATTCACAAAGCCAAATCTGCCAGAGGATTCACAGTGTGAAACCCGCCCATGGGATTCACAGAGTCAAACCCTCCAAAAGGATTCACAAAGCCAAACCTGTCAGAGGAGTCAATGAGCCAAATCTCCCATAGGATTCACAGAGTCAAACCCGCCCATGGGATTCACAGAGTCAAACCCGCCCAAAGGATTCACAAAGCCAAATCTGCCAGAGGATTCACAGTGTGAAACCCTCCCAAAGGATTCACAAAGCCAAACCTGTCAGAGGAGTCAATGAGCAAAATCGCTCATAGGATTCACAGAGTCAAACCCGCCCATGGGATTCACAGGATCAAACCCGCCCATAGGATTCACAGAGTCAAACCCGCCCATGGGATTCACAGAGTCAAACCTGCCCATAAGATTCACAGAGTCAAACCCGCCCATAGGATTCACAGACTCAAACCCGCCCATGGGATTCACAGAGTCAAACCCGCCCAGAGGATTCACAGAGTCAAACCCGCCCATGGGATTCACAGAGTCAAACCCGCCCATGGGATTCACAGAGTCAAACCCACCCATGGGATTCACAGAGTCAAACCCTCCCAAAGCATTCACAGAGTCAAACCCGCCCAAAGGATTCACAGAGTAAAACCCGCCCATAGGATTCACAGAGTCAAACCCGCCCAAAGGATTCACAGAGTCAAACCCGCCCATAAGATTCACAGAGTCAAACCCTCCCATAGGATTCACAGAGTCAAACCCGCCCATAGGATTCAGAGAGTCAAACCCACCCAGAGGATTCACAGAGTCAAACCCGCCCATGGGATTCACAGAGTCAAACCCGCCCAGAGGATTCACAGAGTCAAACCCGCCCATGGGATTCACAGAGTCAAACCCGCCCATGGGATTCACAGAGTCAAACCCACCCATGGGATTCACAGAGTCAAACCCTCCCAAAGCATTCACAGAGTCAAACCCGCCCAAAGGATTCACAGAGTAAAACCCGCCCATAGGATTCACAGAGTCAAACCCGCCCAAAGGATTCACAGAGTCAAACCCGCCCATAAGATTCACAGAGTCAAACCCGCCCATTGGATTCACATAGTCAAACCCGCCCAGAGGATTCACAGAGTCAAACCCGCCCATAAGATTCACAGAGTCAAACCCGCCCATGGGATTCACAGAGTCAAACCCGCCCATGGGATTCACAGAGTCAAACCCGCCCATAAGATTCACAGAGTCAAACCCGCCCAGAGGATTCACAGAGTCAAACCCGCCCATAAGATTCACAGAGTCAAACCCGCCCATAGGATTCACCGAGTCAAACCCGCCCATCGGATTCACAGAGTCAAAACTGCCAAAGGATTCACAGCCCCAAACCTACTCATAGGATTCACAGAGTCAAAACTGCCAAAGGATTCACAGCGCCAAACCTACACAGAGGATTCACATAGCCAAACCTGTCAGAGAAGTCAATGAGCCAAATCTGCCAGAGGACTAAGTAGAAGGGGGACCCCCACAGTTGATGGGCAGGTACGCTGGGAAAATACAAGAAACACAATCAAAAGAGAAAAACTTGCCTATTGATTTCAATCAAAGCCTCATAATGAGGTCAGCATCATTATAACAACTGCTCCATGAACCAAGGAAAGACAATTTTTACAGAAATATAAAAAGTTTTATTTTATTACACAATATCATTCTTCAATAAATATACATATCAGATGGAAGCTCGGTAGAGGCTTATCTTAAATTTCATCATAACAGTCCCACATATCAATCTCACACAGACCTTCCATATCAACACACATTCCAAAATGGCACACATTCCATACCACATGCACACTACATATCAAGGTACAAGACAACGACTGGCTGATCTACATATTACCAAGGTGAACACAAATTTGCTGACCTCATTATGAGGTTTTGATTGAAATCAATAGGCAGGTTTTTCTCTTTTGATTGTGAAATCTGCCAGAGGATTCACTGAGTCAAAACCGACCAGGGGATTCACAGAGTCAAACTCGCCCATGGGATTCACAGAGTCAAACCTGCCCATGGGATTCACAGAGTCAAACCCGCCCATGGGATTCACAGAGTCAAACCCGCCATTGGGATTCACCGAGTCAAACCCGCCCATAGGATTCACAGAGTCAAACCTGCCAAAGGATTCAATGAGCCAAATCTGCCAGAGGATTCACAGAGTCAAACCCGCCCAAAGGATTCACAGAGTCAAACCCGCCCATGGGATTGAAAGAGTCAAACCCGCCCATGGGATTGAAAGAGTCAAACCCGCCCATGGGATTCACAGAGTCAAACCCGCCCATGGGATTCACAGAGTCAAACCCGCCCATAGGATTCACAGAGCCAAACCCGTCCATAGGATTCACAGAGTTAAACCCGCCCATAGGATTCACAGAGTCAAACCCGCCCATAGGATTCACAGAGTTAAACCCGCCCATAGGATTCAGAGAGTCAAACCCGCCCATAAGATTCACAGAGTCAAACCCGCCCATAAGATTCACAGAGTCAAACCTGCCCATAGGATTCACAGAGTCAAACCTGCCCATAGGATTCACAGAGTCAAACCCGCCCATAGGATTCCCAGAGTCAAACCCCCCCAGAGGATTCACAGAGTCAACCCCGGCCAAAGGATTCACAGAGTCAAACCCGCCCATAGGATTCACAGAGTGAAACCCGCCCATAGGATTCACAGAGTCAAACCCGCCCATGGGATTCACAGAGTCAAACCCGCCCATGGGATTCACAGAGTCAAACCTGCCAAAGGATTCAAAGAGCCAAATCTGCCAGAGGATTCACAGAGTCAAACCTGCCCAGAGGATTCACAGAGTCAAACCCGGCAAAGGGATTCACAGAGTCAAACCCGCCCATGGGATTCACAGAGTCAAACCCGCCCATAGGATTCACAGAGCCAAACCTGCCAAAGGATTTCAATGAGCCAAATCTGACAGAGGATTCACAGAGTGAAACCCGCCCAGTGGATTCACAGAGTTAAACCCGCCCATAGGATTCACAGAGTCAATCTCGCCCATAAGATTCACAGAGTCAAACCCGCCCATAAGATTCACAGAGTCGAACCCACCCATAAGATTCACAGAGTCAAACCCGCCCATAAGATTCACAGAGTCAAACCTGCCCATAGGATTCACAGAGTCAAACCCGCCCATAGGATTCACAGACCCAAACCTGCCAAAGTATTTCAATGAGCCAAATCTGACAGAGGATTCACAGAGTCAAATCCGCCCATAGGATTCACAGAGCCAAACCTGCCAAAGGATTTCAGTGAACCAAATCTGACAGAGGATTCACAGAGTCAAACCCGCCCAGTGGATTCACAGAGTTAAACCCGCCCATAGGATTCACAGAGTCAATCTCGCCCATAAGATTCACAGTCAAACCCGCCCATAAGATTCACAGAGTCGAACCCGCCCATAAGATTCACAGAGTCAAACCCGCCCATAAGATTAACAGAGTCAAACCTGCCCATAGGATTCACAGAGTCAAACCCGCCCATAGGATTCACAGAGTCAATCCCCCCCAGAGGATTCACAGAGTCAACCCCGCCCAAAGGATTCACAGAGTCAAACCGGCCCATAGGATTCACAGAGTCAAACCCGCCCATAGGATTCACAGATGCAAACCCGCCCATAGGATTCACAGAGTCAAACCTGCCCATAGGATTCAGAGTCAAACCCGCCCATAGGATTCCCAGAGTGAAACCCACCAATAGGATTCACAGAGTCAAACCCGCCCATAGGATTTACAGAGTCAAACCTGCCAAAGGATTCAATGAGCCAAATCTGCCAGAGGATTCACAGAGTCAAACCCGCCCAAAGGATTTACAGAGTCAAACCCGCCCATGGGAGTCATAGAATCAAACCCGCCCATAGGATTCACAGTCAAACCCGCCCATAGGATTCACAGAGTCAAACCCGCCCATAGGATTCACAGAGTCAAACCCGCCCATAGGATTCACAGAGTTAAACTCGCCCATAGGATTCAGAGAGTCAAACCTGCCAAAGGATTCAATGAGCCAAATCTGCCAGAGGATTCACAGAGTCAAACCTGCCCAGAGGATTCACAGAGTCAAACCCACCCATAGGATTCACAGAGTTAAACCCGCCCATAGGATTCACAGAGTCAATCTCGCCCATAAGATTCACAGAGTCAAACCCGCCCATAAGATTCACAGAGTCGAACCCACCCATAAGATTCACAGAGTCAAACCCGCCCATAAGATTCACAGAGTCAAACCTGCCCATAGGATTCACAGAGTCAAATCCGCCCATAGGATTCACAGAGCCAAACCTGCCAAAGGATTTCAGTGAACCAAATCTGACAGAGGATTCACAGAGTCAAACCCGCCCAGTGGATTCACAGAGTTAAACCCGCCCATAGGATTCACAGAGTCAATCTCGCCCATAAGATTCACAGTCAAACCCGCCCATAAGATTGACAGAGTCGAACCCGCCATAAGATTCACAGAGTCAAACCCGCCCATAAGAATAACAGAGTCAAACCTGCCCATAGGATTCACAGAGTCAAACCCGCCCATAGGATTCACAGAGTCAATCCCCCCCAGAGGATTCACAGAGTCAACCCCGCCCAAAGGATTCACAGAGTCAAACCGGCCCATAGGATTCACAGAGTCAAACCCGCCCATAGGATTCACAGATGCAAACCCGCCCATAGGATTCACAGAGTCAAACCTGCCCATAGGATTCAGAGTCAAACCCGCCCATAGGATTCCCAGAGTGAAACCCACCAATAGGATTCACAGAGTCAAACCCGCCCATAGGATTTACAGAGTCAAACCTGCCAAAGGATTCAATGAGCCAAATCTGCCAGAGGATTCACAGAGTCAAATCCGCCCATAGGATTCACAGAGCCAAACCTGACAAAGGATTTCAGTGAACCAAATCTGACAGAGGATTCACAGAGTCAAACCCGCCCAGTGGATTCACAGAGTTAAACCCGTCCATAGGATTCACAGAGTCAATCTCGCCCATAAGATTAACAGTCAAACCCGCCCATAAGATTCACAGAGTCGAACCCGCCCATAAGATTCACAGAGTCAAACCCGCCCATAAGATTAACAGAGTCAAACCTGCCCATAGGATTCACAGAGTCAAACCCGCCCATAGGATTCACAGAGTCAATCCCCCCCAGAGGATTCACAGAGTCAACCCCGCCCAAAGGATTCACAGAGTCAAACCGGCCCATAGGATTCACAGAGTCAAACCCGCCCATAGGATTCACAGATGCAAACCCGCCCATAGGATTCACAGAGTCAAACCTGCCCATAGGATTCAGAGTCAAACCCGCCCATAGGATTCCCAGAGTGAAACCCACCAATAGGATTCACAGAGTCAAACCCGCCCATAGGATTTACAGAGTCAAACCTGCCAAAGGATTCAATGAGCCAAATCTGCCAGAGGATTCACAGAGTCAAACCCGCCCAAAGGATTTACAGAGTCAAACCCGCCCATGGGAGTCATAGAATCAAACCCGCCCATAGGATTCACAGAGTCAAACCCGCCCATAGGATTCATAGAGTTAAACCCGCCCATAGGATTCAGAGAGTCAAACCTGCCAAAGGATTCAATGAGCCAAATCTGCCAGAGGATTCACAGAGTCAAACCTGCCCAGAGGATTCAAAGAGTCAAACCCGGCCAAAGGATTCACAGAGTCAAACCCACCCATAGGATTCACAGAGTCAAACCCGCTCATTGGATTCACAGAGTCAAACCCACCCAAAACCCTTCCAGAGGATTCATAGACCCAACACAGAGCCACAACGGCCCAGAGGATTCACAGAGTCAAACATGCCAAAGGATGAACAGAGCCAAACCTGCCCAAAAGATTCACAGACCCAACAGAGAGCCAAACCTGCCCAAAGGATTGAAGGTATATATATAAGAACAATAGGTTTTGTTGAGCAGAAAAAAACATACATTTTATTAGTTCATTTTTTTCAATAACACTGGAGGAAATATATCTTGCTCTTAATTCATTTGTACAAACAAATAACTATAAACACACATGGGCCTGGTTTCACGTTTTTTCCATATATCCAATCTTTTTATACCAAATTTACGTGAAACAAAGAAGGGCTGTTTATAATGTGATGTCAAAAACATGCTTGTGCAATGCAATTGCTGAAGTCACATCACTTATTGAAAAAAGATAAAAATAGAATGGTTTCTCAAGATTTGTTATGACAAATTAAATTTCATAGACACAAAGTCAGTCTTTTATAGGAAATCTTTGCAGTCCCGACCGTGCTGTTTTGTCTTTTCCGCTTACTGCCAGACATATAATCTAGTACGGGCAGGACATGTAAATCTTCGACGTTTCAACCTTTATTCAATGTGTTTCATGAAAACATCAATGCAGATCTTCATCAGAACTAAAATATAATGCAGCCTGGAGTCGAACAGAAACGAACAGAAAGGGTCCTGGTAATATCCTTGATCTTGGATGCACAATTAAGGTGCTAGTTATGAGGAAGTCCTCCATGGTGAGTAACTCCTCCCAACTAGGGACGAGGCCATGGAACTGTGAGGTTTGTAGTTGTTTATTTGTGTAACGGAATTGAAAGAGAGAGATATCTCATCCAGCTTTAATGAAAAAAATTAACATGTAAAATGTCCGTTTTGTCTCCCCAACAGAACCTATTGTTCTTATATACTGTTACATACCCAGGTTCTGAGGGACACAGGATTATCCCTTAATGATTCAGAGGATGCACAGAGCCAAACCTGCAAGAGGATTTATGGAGCCAAACATGTGAGAGGATTCACAGAGCCAAGCCTGCCAGAGGGTTCAGCAAGCCAAACATGTGAGAGTATTCAGACTCAAACCCACCCAGAGGATTCGCAGAGTCAAGCCTGCCAGAGGGTTCAGCGAGCCAAACATGTGAGAGGATACCCAGAGGATTCGCAGAGCCAACACAGAGCCAAACCTTCCAGATGATTCATCGAGCCAAACATGTGAGAGGATTCACAGAGTCAAACCCACCCAGAGGATTCTCAGAGCCAACACAGAGCCAAACCTTCCAGATGATTCATTGATCCAAACATGTGAGAGGATTCACAGAGTCAAACCCACCCAGATGATTCGCAGAGTCAAGCCTGCCAGAGGGTTCAGCGAGCCAAACATGTGAGAGGATTCACAGAGTCAAACCCACCCAGAGGATTCGCAGAGTCAAGCCTGCCAGAGGGTTCAGCGAGCCAAACATGTGAGAGGATTCACAGAGTCAAACCCACCCAGAAGATTTGCAGAGCCAACACAGAGCCAAACCTTCCAGAGGATTCATCTAGCCAAACATGTGAGAGGATTCAGACTCGAAACCACCCAGAGGATTCGCAGAGTCAAGCCTGCCAGAGGGTTCAGCGAGCCAAACATGTGAGAGGATTCACAGAGTCAAACCCACCCAGAGGATTCGCAGAGCCAACACAGAGCCAAACCTCCCAGATAATTCATTGATCCAAACATGTGAGAGGATTCACAGAGTCAAACCCACCCAGAGGATTCGCAGAGCCAACAAAGAGCCAAACCTTCCAGATGATTCATCTAGCCAAACATGTGAGAGGATTCAGACTCAAACCCACCCAGAGGATTCGCAGACTCAAGCCTGCCAGAGGATTCAGCGAGCCAAACATGTGAGAGGATTCACAGAGTCAAATCCACTCAGAGGATTCTCAGAGCCAACACAGAGCCAAACCTACCTAGAGGATTCACAGTGCCAAATCTGCGCAGAGGATTCATAGAGCTAAATCTGCCCCATTTAAAAACACAACCATGTAAGTACAGTTACATAGTTTCCAACTGAAACGGTCACAAATTCACTACTGGTAAGGAGTATTTAATTAGTCCTACTATAATTTCTCTCTGATTGTCATGAGTGGTGTTCTGATTTGTTCTTTTGAGAGAAAGCGAGAACAAATAAAGACACAAATCACTTCATTCCACCTGTTGTCGACTTATATTGAGGCTTCTCATGTGTCCTTTGATGTCTAGTTTTGCGGTTTTGCTTAGTAGTGGCTCCAAATTCAGAAGATGACGTGCCACCAAAAATATGCAAGTGATGCACGTATCAAAGCAAACCCTCAGTACGTTAAGAGCACCATCCAGCCAGATACTGAGCACTCCTAAAGGGAGATGTTTACTCTCTATGCAATAAGTCCCTTGATAGTGGTTACTTGATATTTTATGGACGTCTGTTCATCTTTTAAAAATAAAAGGGTAGGGGTATTCAACTGAGAATCGGAGAAAAAAAGGATAGGTGTATTCAACTGAGAATCAAGAGAAAAAAAATAAATACGTGACTGAGAAAGGAAGGTGAGACTGAAGTAGGAGATTCTAAGTGGGAATGGCAGAACAGTTTTTATAATTTAATTAAAAAAAAAACAACCCCAACATGCACATTGGCGGCAAATGTTCAACCGCACCCTGTGAACACTTGATCGCTGAGGTCATGGAATGTCCCTCTGATTCTATAAAGGTTTAATGCTCACTTTTACGTGTGCAAAGTGTTACACGTGTGCTACTTAACAGTGTATGTCTTCCCACTGCTCGCAGTTCAGTACAAAATGTATTTATGACAATTATTATTCTAATTGTTAAACAAATTTTATTGGGTTTTTATCAACTGTAGACAATAGCAATTTTTGCAGGTTATGAAATTGACAAATGATCAATGGTAGATGATAGCAATTATAGCCGGATGAGACAAAAAATAAATTAAATTATCAACTTTAGACAATACCATGCTAGATTGTACATCCTGCATGTAATGGCCACTGTGGTGGCAACTTATAGAAGAAAAAGTTATGACGGTCTCTGATGTCTCGAGCTCAAAAACTGAGAGGAGCCTAAAAATAAAAGAGGTTTCATTGGCTAAATGGAGGGCGTGGCAGGCGGTTAAAGGCCATGCTGAAGAAAGAGGCTATTGTTGCTATGGTCAAGATGAGTAAGGGCCAAGAAGCGATGTGATCCGACAATGCACACTTGAAAGCATGCCTTGAGGGAGGAGGAGTACATTAGTGCACATTAGTGCATATGAAAGGAGGACAGGGGTCAATAGTGAACAGGCAGCTTGTGCATGGCTGTTCACTGCCATTGGTTTCAAAGGCAAGTGTAGGAAGTGCGGACTCACATAACTTACCTGAAAGAGCGAAAATTCCCTCGCTTTCAGGGTTTTAGGGCTCTTTGGATCACACAGAGCATCCAGACTATCTGAAAACTTGTAGTGTGGAGAGAGACCTTTAACAGAACCTTACAAACCAATGCCATACGGCAATATTTCACAACATTCACAGAATGTTTGGGATACAGAGAACGCAAGCCACGTGATGAGGATTAGGTTCAGTCTTTGATTCCATGAACTATAGGCAGGGCCATTGGAATTATGTGGCCAAATTATGAGGTAGGATAGTTAATTATGTGGCAAAAAAGCCAAATTGTGCAGAGTAATGCAGCACATTTTTTTACAGTTATACTTCAATATTTTTTTACTTTTACACTTAACACTGTGGGCATTAGGTGGAGCTCATTAGTACCATTTTAATATCCAAATATAGCAATCAGCAACAGGAAGATGACCAGTCAACCTTTGCAAAAGGCCTTCCACTTCGCTATAACTTTTGAACCATTTCAGCAACAAACCAAACAAAATGCCTTTTTTGTTAAAATCTGCAGATTATGCAGCATATGATGGATTATGTGGTTAACGCGCCACATCTATAATCATGCGAAAATGGCCACAGCAGCACAATCGCATAGTTCTAGTGGCCCTGACCATAGGTGAACAACCAATCAAGAGTTGGATATTCTTCCGGAGTAGGTGATATGCAGTACAAAGTCGATGCATTTTCAGTGGATATGCACATTGCAGAGTGTAGAAATGTCTCCACGCACACCCCCAGCACAGGAGCCTTGACACTAAGGTGCTTAGTGATCTGCGAAGGCTTCACAGTGGATTTACTTGCACAGAGAGGATATCACTGACCAATCAAGTACATTGGATTTACTTGCACAGAGAGGATATCACTGACCAATCAAGTACATTGGATTTACTTGCACAGAGAGCATATCACTGACCAATCAAGTACATTGGATTTACTTGCACAGAGAGGATATCACTGACCAATCAAGTACATTGGATTTACTTGCACAGAGAGGATATCACTGACCAATCAAATACACTGGATTTCCTTGCACAGACAGCATAACACTGACCAATCAAGTACACTGGATTTACTTGCAGAGAGAGCATATCACTGACCAATCAAGTACACTGGATTTACTTGCAGAGAGAGCATATCACTGACCAATCAAGTACATTGGATTTACTTGCACAGAGAGGATATCACTGACCAATCAAGTACATTGGATTTACTTGCACAGAGAGCATATCACTGACCAATCAAGTACATTGGATTTACTTGCACAGAGAGGATATCACTGACCAATCAAGTACATTGGATTTACTTGCACAGAGAGGATATCACTGACCAATCAAATACACTGGATTTCCTTGCACAGACAGCATAACACTGACCAATCAAGTACACTGGATTTACTTGCAGAGAGAGCATATCACTGACCAATCAAGTACACTGGATTTACTTGCAGAGAGAGCATATCACTGACCAATCAAGTACATTGGATTTACTTGCACAGAGAGGATATCACTGACCAATCAAGTACATTGGATTTACTTGCAGAGAGAGCATATCACGGACCAATCAAGTACACTGGATTTACTTGCACAGAGAGGATATCACTGACCAATCAAGTACACTGGATTTACTTGCAGAGAGAGCATATCACTGACCAATCAAGTACATTGGATTTACTTGCAGAGAGAGCATATCACTGACCAATCAAGTACACTGGATTTACTTGCAGAGAGAGCATATCACTGACCAATCAAGTACACTGGATTTACTTGCAGAGAGAGCATATCACGGACCAATCAAGTACACTGGATTTACTTGCACAGAGAGGATATCACTGACCAATCAAGTACACTGGATTTACTTGCACAGACAGCATATCACTGACCAATCACGTACATTGGATTTACTTGCACAGACAGCATAACACTGACCAATCAAGTACACTGGATTTACTTGCACGGAGAGTATATCACTGACCAATCAAGTTCACTGAAAGGCAGACATCACAAAAATACTCTTTGATGATCTGACTTCTACATCAGAAGTGCGCCTTTAAACTGCGCTAGCCAAGTGAACCATGTCATGACCAGCAATCAATTCACTAAGACGAAAAACTGCACGGATGACAAACTGCAAGCAGGCATTTATTTTCACTGCAGTAGGAACTACAGTTTTATTATTATTTTGAGTTTTATAAAGCGCTAGCTAGACCCGAAGGTATCAGAGCGCTTTACGTTATGTGATAATGTTTGCACGAGGTATTATTATTATGATAATTGTTATTTGGAGTTTTTTTATAGCGCTAGTTAGATGAGACAATTTCACAAACTTGAAAGCACAAATGTTTTTGGGGCAATTTCTTCTAACTGTATAATCCAAGTCTTTTGCAGCACTTTCAGTCCTGCATGTACACACGGTGGACATTTCTCATCTCACATAGAGTCAACGGCGACATGCCATTCCATCTATAGAATCAGACCAGACATCTCACTGAGTAGTCCACGTCTCATCTTATGGTTAACCAAACACCCGTCCTATACTGTGGCTGAAAAAAGGATATTATGGCAAAGGTTGTTTTCTACTACTTGAAACCTGATGTGTTTATGAAATAATACCTCTAACCTCATCACTGCCATAACTTTTAGCGCGTCTAAAAATGACGCATTCTTCCTTCATCGGGCAGCACAGGGGACTCCATATTTGTGACACCCAGAAATTGTAAGTTTGGGTGCAGTTCAATTGGTGCAGGCCAGATCCCAGCTGATTATGAAAGACAGGCGTGTAGTAGGCAGGAAAATGCATGCACTTTGTTTTGTAGCAGGGTCTTAGACTAGCTAACACAGGGGTGACCAGGAGAGCTAGATAGATGCCACATCTTTAGCATTGCTATGCAAATTATGTTTTTTTTCACTAACTGACTGTAATTTTATCTAACCTGGATATAATGAACACTTGGAATAGATCTGGCCAACCTGGAACTGTTGTTAACAAGCACATTTTTCTCCGCACAACTCCACCCACAATGGAACCTTTAACTGTGTTATCAGTTACCACTAACACACCACGCTCAGGTTGCAGATCCCTTATGGTCACTGCCACATGTGGAACTGCCATACTACACCCTTCGAAGCAACTGAATACCTGCTGGCTTTAACACAACAGCTGAAAACATATTTTTTTCAAAAATGCTTTCAGCTCTAAACCTCTACAATCAAGAGATGTCATCATAGCCTATAAAAGTTAACCGTGATGAAGTAGGTGTGTATGCACTTGAGGCTACAACACACTACACACATGATGTACAAGAAACTCTTCCCGAGGCACTTGATCATATGGTGCACATCAGATTTCATATGGAGCTCTGGGGATACCACATCAAACCCACGACATGCACGGAAGACACCTCTTAAGACTATGCCACCCAACACATACATTGCATGACAGAATCCGTGTAAAATTCAAATGCTACAACACTCAACCCACACGATATACAGGAGACTTACAACACTGAACCCGCATGATATATGAGAAACAACCAGAGGCTACAGAGTCCATGTGCACACCTTAATAAATAGCAACCTGCCATATGATGTACACAAAGCTCCATCTGAGACCACAGCACTCAAACCACTCAATGCAGGTGAGACTCCATTTGAAACACTGTAGATACAACACCAAACCACAATGATGCACTTGGCATGGCGTGTAAGGCTACAACAACCTCACACAGTGCACTTTATTGAAACACCCCACACATCATCAGGAAAGCCTTTGCACATGTCTGGTCTCATTATTCACTGCGTCTATCAGCAAGATTCATCAAAGGCCCGTTTTGCGAGTCAGTAATAGCGATTATTAAGGAATCGCTATTACAGACTTGCAAAACGGGATTCATGTACAAATCGTAATTCATTTTGCGATTCCTACAGCTTCCTTATTTGCGATTAGCTAATTGCTAATCGCAAATAAGGAATTACTCCCCATTCATTCCTATGGGCCTAAAGGCCCATAGGAATGAATGGGAAGACATATCAATGTGCGAATCGCTATTAGCGATTCGCATTTTGAAATTGCGATTTCAAGGGTGCAGGGGTGTCCAAAGGACACCCTGTTGCACCCCTGAAATGTGAATTTACACTGATGTTGTGCACACACATGTCCAAAGGACATGTGTGTGTGTAACATGCAACTTAGAAAAATGCATTTAAATGCATTTTTCTAAGTTTTTGCTATTTACCACGAGGTTTGACTTCGTGGTAAATTACGGTCGAAAAATTGCGAATTCGCAATTTTTAAATGTTTCATGAATAGCATTTAAGGAATCTCTAATAGAGATTCTTTAAATGTGAATCCTCACAAATTTGCGAATTCTTTATTAGCGATTTTTGCATTTAGGATGATGAATCCCAAATGCTAAAATTGCACTCGCAAAGGGCCGGATTCTCAGAATCTGGCCCTTTTGCGAGCGCATTTCGCTTGATGCATCTGGCTGTATGTTCAGAAATACACAAACTTGCAGAACCTCCTCTGTCCAGTCACTAAAATTGTGGGACTCAGTGCCAACTAATGGAAGCAGAACTGCAACTTGCCTCCAATCCCAGAAGGCATTAACACATGGCTCTTCCCATCCCTATAATTAGAAGATGCAGATTATAAACTACACAAATAAGTAAATAATCCTCTGTGGTTTTGTCTATTGTTACACTCTCTGCAAACTTCACGTGCATGTGCTGTGACACATGCCGCACCTTCTTTGAGGCGCGCCTTTGAGCCAGTGGCGTTGCTAGACTTTTTGTCGCCTGTGGCGGTCTCTGCGTTTGCTGCCTCGCGACGGCCGCAGGTAAGAGTGGGTTGCGGGCGATCCCTGCGTTTGCCGCCCCAAGATGGCCGAAAGTAAGACCAAGGCGGACCGCTTCCCCCCCCTTGCTACACCACTGCATTGAGCCTCACACATCTCACCCAAAATCCCCCACAAAGACACACCACATCCAACCCAGTCATTTTTTAAGAGTGGGGGGCAGGAACCAATAAAATCATAGCACTTTGTTGTCTTATTAGGGTGAGCAGCGCTATGCAAAAGCTGGAAAACATTAGAATACCTGCACTCATGAAAGCCAGCACACCTGCACTTTCCTATTCACTCACTGCATCGGGCCTCCACTTTCACTAGCCCTGCTCGCCCCTAATAACCATCCTTTCCTGCCACTACAATAGCTTCAGAAAAGGGCTGGAAAACATTTGCCATCAACATTCCTTCTTCCGGGCGCCTGCTCTGTTGCTCCAGGAAAGCTCTAATGTTTGTAGCAGCACATGGGTTTGTTTAGGCAGGATATTCAGTTACTATGAAAGGTGCAATATAAAACCAAATTCCTTTCTCGTCTGGGTTTGCCATTAAAGAACACAACAGATGGATGCAACATTGTGGCAGGATGGCTTAGTGAATTAAACTCTTGCCACTGAAACGTGCGGTGATCAGCAAGTCACAAGGTCGCCTCCCAGCAAGACTGACTAAGCCTTTCATCCTTACGAAGATGGAGAAATAAGTACCAATAAACTGGGTAATAGTAAAATCTATCAATTATAGCATTTAGAATTGGCTGAAGTGCTGTTAAGGGGGTTATAAAAAAATACCTATTATTATTGCATTTGCAAGAAGCCTTTTGCAATGAATGTATCTTTTACTTGACCAAAAGGCTTCCATGGTCTGGGTGATGTGGCTCCTGACAACAGGAATGTAAAGAGGTGTAGGCTGGGCGACGTAATGCATGAAAACAGCTACAAAACGACATTTTAAGTGCCAACTATCTCCTCGGTGCTTTTGGGGCTCATGAAATGCAGAGGGAGAACTGATCAGAATGTGTTGTGAGTTAAGAACAGTTCTTGATTTACTGAGTCAGAGTGTTCTGTTGACCTTGTATTTGGTTGTATTTCGTATTGTTTATATTGAGTTCTATTGGGCTGAGAGCTGAAGGTCAGAATGGAGTATAGAGGTTAAGGGACAGATTATACTGGACAGTGGCAAGTGACATTCAGTAATGGATCTGTGTGGAGCATTATGCGCATGGATGACTGAACCAGGCGACAAGGCATTTAGGCATAGATGCATCAAGCTAAAAACCGCTCGCAAAGGGGCAGATTCTCAGAATCTGCGCCTTTGTGACCGGTATTTTTGCATTTGGGATGCATCATCCCAAATGCAAAAATCGCTAATTAAAGAAATCGTAAAATTGCGATTACTCAAATTGCTTTTGCATGGAACCTCAAATTGAGATTCCTTGAATGCAATGCATTAAAGTTAAAAAAAATTGTGATTTTGTTAATAGAGGTCGCAAATTACCATGAAGTTGAACTTCATGGTAATTTACAAAAACTTTGAAAAATGCACTAAAGTGCACTTTTCAAAGTTACATTTTACACACAAACATGCCCTTAGGGCAAGTGTGTGTGCAAGATGTACCCAGATGTACCCATTTGCAGATTTCAGGGGTGCAACAGGGTGTCCTTTTGACACCCTGGCACCCCAGAAATTGAAATCTCAATTTGCGATTCTCTAATGGAGAATCGCAAATTGAGATTGTCTTCCCATTCATTCCTATGGGCCTGTAGGCCCATAGGAATGAATGGGGAGGTATTCCTTAATTGCAATTTGCGAGTCGCAATTAAGGAATTTTAAGAAACCACTATTTTTTTTGTGATTTCTTAATGCATAGCATTTTGCTATTCCTTATTAACGAATCCTTATTTTTCGCTAATAAGGAATCGCAAAACTGATGCTTGATGCATCTGGGGGTTATTTCGGTCTGCTAAGATGTCTGACTGCATAAGAGAAGCTGTTCCGCGTGCGCTACCAGCTACCTGTTTCTGTCCCATTCATATCTTGGTTTTTGTAAATTCATCATAACTGAACACTCTCACTCTTCACACTCAAATACAGACTTTCTCCCCCCCCCCCGCGGCCCCACACCCGAATATTATGCTCGTCTATGTGCAACAAACACCTCACTGAGATACACTGATGAAAAGTTTCTGTAAACTTTGCCACTGTTCCTCAGAGGTAGGTTTGGAAAACAACTAATACCTAAACTAATTCCTGGTGACTTGCCTCTAAACATTTTCGGAAGGTTAATTAAACGTATAGAATCACTTTCTTCACAACCCACATCTTTTCAAGAGGAACAGATCAGTGGCATGCCAAGCATACCATGGGCCCCAATGCAAGCAAGGAAAATGGAGCTCTCTTTGCTCATAGCTGAGCAGTGAAAGTCAGTCATGGCTGGGGTGGAAATAGCCCTGAACACCCCCTGAACCTAGGGCCTCTCCATCTGCTGCACTGAAAGCTACACGTGCACGCCCAACAGTTGTGGGTTCAAGAAACTCAATATATGAGGCCAGTGAGCGTCCACAAAGTGAGTTCACGTCACCTGATCTGCCTGCGCATTCAGAGTGGTGTGAGAATTTACACTTCCACAGGCAAAACTTAATTGGGTCATTTAGTTGATTACCCACCCACCCTCCCTCACTGTTTCCCCGCCCCTGCCTCCCAGTAGCTGTCATTCTTCAATGGGAGCTTTCTTGCAGCCAGTACCATAGCAAGGATGGCATGGCGAACAACCAAGCATGGAAAATGGCCCTTTGACTCCTGTTGGGGTATACAATACATCATTGTCATGGTTCAATGGGCCCCGGTGCCACAGCACCTGCTGCACCAGTGGTATCTTCGCCCCTGCGTGCAGCTCAAAAGCCCCCATAACTGGTTGCAGGGGAGTAGCTGGCATTAGTACAGCATGTACAGGAGCACTGCTGTACAGTGATGAGAGGGTACACTGCACCCCAATCATGGCTGCCTCTTTCTACCCAAAGAGACAGTTGCCAGGCTGTCGAGCTTCCGGTTAGGCCCTTGGCACCCTTGCCATACTACTGACTGGCTGTACAAGGGTGCCCACACAGGATATTGTAAAGCACGCCTGGCTTGTGGCACTTGCTCACATACTTGGCATTTTTAGGCCAAAAACTGAAAGCATCATGGTAGTGTGGCCCAAATATCACAGAATATGGCTCAAGGCAGTAGCTATTGTGGCTCAAAGAAACATAGCCAAGGCCAGGGGTGCACACTGCCCTCCAAGTGTATGGTACTGGGAAGACGGTCTGGACTGGTGGTGTTGTGAAGAAACAGTGGTGCACAAGAGTCAGGGTTGTCTGCGTAAGTGGAAAAAGTCTGCGGTCTATGGGAAGCTTACAGGGGATACTGAACATATGCCCTAGTGAAATTGCAAAAGATACATAAGTGGAGGTTTTGCTTGTTTAAGAAGCAATGTGAAGATATACAACCTGTACAAAATGTAGACTTGATCCAGCATTGAATTAACTGAATATTGTAATTGTGGGATAATCGTATGTACCTATATCTGTTGTGCAAAGTCCAATTGATGGACAGAATGCACAACAATGTCATACATTCATCCCAGTATAGAGAGCTGGACCTAAATTGATCGTTTTTTGTTCCCTGTGCCATTCCAGTTTGAACCCAGCCATATGCAAAACAGTCTTTGCACCCAATGGGAACAGTCCAGCCCGAACTGCCAGGCCAGGTCCTCCATGGACTGGAAACAAGAATCCCAGGACCGGTTTCAGGCTTTCAGCCCTCATCAGCCAGGATAGCTTGACTCCAGTGGCATGTTGTGATACATGATTATTGAATTGCCCAAATACACTGAGCAAAAGTTGAATTAAAAAAATATATTTTTTATACAGAAAGCATTCTTATATGAATGAGTGTACCCTTTATCCTAACCCAATTCCATAAACAAACCCCGAGCCTCAGATAGCTAGGCATTCCTGAGCTAAATAGGCAATATTCCCGCCGCCACTGTGGGGAGCTAGCCCTCTGTGGGGGCACGTGATTCCCATCGCAGATTGTTATTTCTGAACCTACGCAGACATCCGAGCAACAGGAAGTTATTCCAGTTCAGAAAAAATGCAGGTCTCTGACAGACAAGAATGCAGGCTAGAATTCAATATATACAACCGCAAAATACAGTGCGGCCGCGTTAGTGTCTCGAGCTTAATATGAAAGCAAAGTCAGTTGCCACGTTTTTTTTGTAGGCGGTGAGGAGACAAGTAATAACCGTGCTGTGGTACATTTGTACAACGTCACTGATTCAAGCAAATCACACATGGCACTTTTACCACAGAGCCCAGAACGTGACCAGCTGGAGGGGGTATGCGTAGTAATTGTACTGTCACGTTTATTTTTATCATTTGCCCAGGGGTCTAAATGACCCCAAAGCTAATTTTACACCACTGTAAAAAAAAAAAAAACGCGAACATCAGCGGCTTGTGACTCAAATAATATCTGCACGTTTTTGATTTGTTCTGGCCTGAATAGTTTCTATTGTTTGGAACGTTTCGGGAAAGTACACAGATTGATTGCATGAATCGTATCTTGCTGAAAAATGTCTTCATATCACTTTCACAGTACAGTACATAATTTTGATTTTTCACTTTGAATCAACCAGTGTTTGGGGGATTGCTTCAAAAGCAGGAGCCCTTCTTTTGTTAGCAGTTTTGGCTTCCCCAAATTACACCAGAGGGCCTTCTGCAGGAGAGCATGGGTTAATGGTGGCTCGGAAGTATAACAACATTTCTGCCCTAAATTTCTGAAAGGCAAATCTTGCACAACTCCATTTTCCTTTTCCCTTTCCCAGAGTATCACTGGGTGGATTGGTTTTCTCTGATGCTTCGGGGAACTGAGCTTGGGACAATAGGTTGCATTATATATTTTGTGGCGACATTTAAGAATGTACAGCAGAGTAAACAAAAAACGAGTTCTTCCAGTAATGACAAGTCTGGATTTAGTTCATACTCAAGCAAACCCAGACCACAAGATTTGGAACAGTAACTTGTGTAGCCTGCTGTTCCGTTGGACTATTGTTTGGTTGTGGAGTCATTGTTGCACAATGACATCAGTGACGTGCCTTGGCCCACACAGGCGGATACCACAGGCGCCTTCTTAACAATGCACAGTAGGCCACTGAGACTGGAGCAATGGCGACATCTTCTCAGATGAGCACCTACGTCAAGGCTAGCCTTCCTTGCTGTTGAGCAGCAGTGAAAGAGAAACTCTGAAATCCCCCTCAAATGGTGTAAGCTTTGCAGGAGGGTAAAAGAGGAACTCTGAAATCCCCCTCAAATGTGTATGCTTTGTAGGCCTGGGCAGTAAATTTGTTTCCATTCGCGGAATTTGCGGAATTTGGGTAATTTCGCGTTCCATGGAGGACGCAACATTGCCTAAAATTCTGCATTCCGCGACTTCGTGAAATTTTTTGCTTGTTCGCGTTCTCAAATGCGTGTTCGCGAGATATTTCCCCCCGAGCATGCAAACAGCGATTGTGAACAGTAAAAAAGCATTGCGAACAAGCAATTCCGCTTGTTCGCGGAATTTCTGCGTATTCGATGAGATTTTTTACCGTTTTGCAGAGATTTGCGTAACACGATTACGCAAATTCCGCCCACCCCTCTTTGCAGGAGTGTGAAATAGGAATTCAGAAATCCCTCTCAAATGGTGTATGCTTTGCAGGAGGGTGAACGAGGAACTCTAAAATCCCTCTCAAATGGTGTATGCTTTGCAGGAGGGTGAACGAGGAACTCTGAAATCCCTCTCAAATGGTGTATGTTTTGCAGGAGGGTGAACGAGGAACTCTGAAATCCCCCTCAAATGGTGTATGCTTTGCAGGAGGGTGAAAGAGGAACTCAGAAATCCCTCTCAAATGGTGTATGCTTTGCAGCAGGATGTGAAACTGAACCATCATCCCTTGTAATTGCAATTGCATTTATATAGCGCCTACTACCCCCGACAAGGCGCCGAAGCACTTTTCGGCGAGTAGCATAGCGTGCGGGTGGCTTTAGGAACCCAGGTTCAGGCCTCCACCTCTGTGAGCCCATGTCAGGTTGAAACGCGGTGGGAGATGATCAGGTCCTGTCCCTGGGCTCCAGGAGGAGGGCTGACCCTCGAACCTTCGTTTATCTCTCATGTCTCAAGCACTCAGCACCTTGGCAAACAAACGTTTGTGCACCTGACAGCCCCCATCTCTCCCTATAGTTCTCTCTTCAGTTCTTGGCCATGCAGGGAAATGTGTTCACAGGGAGACGAGTAGGAACAACTTACCACTCGGAAATTCACTTTAACAAACAACAATAGAATATATGCAAGCTCCCAATGCCCCCCCCAAAAAGTTTCCAGCCACTTCAAAATGAATGTATTCGAAGGGAACTTTTTCTTTTTTTACATTTTATTTGAGGTGTTAACTACCTTCATTGACACTGTGGATTATTTCCAGCCAAACTCATTTTTAGTTACCTGGAAAGACACTAAGCAAACCACACCTTTCAAAAGAAGTTTACATTTGACCTACACGCACATGTTGCCACTGACAACACCAGCTCTTATTGCGATTTTTAACACCGACCTCACAGGTAGTTTGCAATTCACGTTAAATAAAGAAAATCCTCTTAACCAACAGATAAAGGGTGTGACAAACATACACGATGCCACATTGAGAGTGCAAAACCTTAATCATGGCAGCTGCTTTCCCCCTGGGATAAAATCGACTTGAAGCCAGGCCTCACATCTAAAACACACAACAAAGTTCCTTGTATCTAGTCAAAACAGGGTCCCTTGTCTACGGCATCTGAAGGGGGCACATTTCTCCACTCGCTTTCTGGCACACCCCTGGTGAAACAACCAACCAAATGTATAGAGAGCAAGATGAAAAGGGGTGGCTGTTTACCTTCCCTGCTGCACAGAGCTCCAAGTCATAAAAGCTCAGTGAGAAAACATTCCACAGCCCCACCATGCTGGTTTCAGGACAGATGATAAACTCACCAGGACAGAGACGCTAGGAAACATCCCCAACCACGAATTTACTTTCATCAGCAATGCTTTTAATCCTAATTAAAACAAACAGCAGCAAGGGGGTAACGTGCATTTAGAATTCTCTAGTTTGGCTGTTTTTCTAGAACTTGACATGTTGATAAAATAAAATAATGGGGCACCGGGCTGCAAAGTTGGGGAGCGCCTTACTGGCAAATAAGAGAAAATGTAGTTGTGGAAATATGAATATAGCTCCAAACATTTCCGCCATATGTCATCTCGAAGCCACAACTTCTGAGAACAAAACCACCGACAATTCTATATAATAACAGAATAAAGACGAAAACACTTTCATAAATAGCTTCTGCAGTGAAAACTCCTAAGAAATGTAAATACCCATAAAAGTTAGCAGAGAAATGGAGTAAAATATTAACCAGATGAAAAAATCAGTTTTATACTATTGTATGGTTTTCATATGGGTTTCATTTATTTTGTTTTGAAAAATACTTTTTTACTTATTTAAAAAAAAATGCAACAAACATTGAAAGGCTATTACAAATGCCTACCAACTGCCCAGTTAAGATGCACCGTTGATATATAGTTGCTGAAAAAGCACACTTTGTATTTGATTCAGTCATTGAGATAGTAGATTTGTATTTTGTTGAAAGTGTTTTTGAGGGAGCACTGATGTTCATATGACCTTCCTAATTCAGATTCATAAAAAATAATAACAAAATATTAACAAAACCAAAAAACGACATTAAAAACTGTAATCTGATGTACTGAGTCCAATTCACAAAACCCTTAAAGGATTGAAGGACATATACTCCTGTATGTTTACCACTGTAACTCGAGTACATTTCCCACTATTACCTCTAAAATTAATTATAAATTAGGTGGACAGAGTAATTGACTCAATGTTGACGTTTTGTACACTTGCTCAGTTACCTTTTTTTGCTTTCATTCTCCTCTGGGAATATATTTTATCCCCGAAGAAGCCTGTTCCCTTGCAATGCCTACTCTGGGAACCCAGTTACTCCAATCTTCTACTGGAGTAGCTTTATAGGTACTTCAGGGCCAGAACAGCACATAAAATGTATAACTAAGCAGAAGTGGATGACTATGTTAAGGGTCCTTACATTTCAACTGCCTCTCAGTGCACCACATTTAGCACCCTTAGCACCTAAATTTAAAGAAACTTCACCATACTAGCAGGTTTTCTGCAGCCCCGAATCCTCTTAAATTCATTCTCTCAATGAAGATATTAAATTTCAAATCATAAATGCTTTTGTGCACCCTAGTTCCACTGAAGTGAGCAAACTTGTGGACCAAGCCCATTTTGCATGCAAGAAAAAGCAAGCATATAATTATCTTGCAGCACAAGTTAACTGCTATAATATTGGCAATTTATAGGCAACACACTGCTCTATGATATTTCTATCCTAATGTGAAGTGTATGTGTGTTGTAGAAGTCTCTAATACTACTGTGCTTCAGTTCTACATCATTCTCTCTATGTTTCACAACTGATCTTACACTGAATTGTACATGAATCCTCAGTGTCTTGTGTGTATCGTAATTGCCGCCATCAGTTGGTTGCAGTTGGTTGGCCAACAAAGCTGAGCATTGTGCTGCTAACCGTCTACATATAGAGACCATGGGAAGCATCTGTTCGTGGCATGCAGTGCTGTAGATTCACATGTTCTTCATACTTCTGCCATCTAGTGTTGGATCCGGATGTCTGCAAGTTGTTTTTCTTCGAAGAAGTCTTTCAAGTCACGAGACAAAGTGACTCCTCCTCTTGGTAGTAATGCACATGGGCATTGTCTCCATTCTTAGATTTTTTCCCACCAGGCTACTTTGGTGTCTTTTTTCATTTTCTCAAATTCTAGGTCCACTTGGGGACGAAAGTGATTCTCCTTATGAAAAGGCTCATTTAATAGTGCTTGTTGCGCCTCTGGCTTGAAGTCAGATATATGTAGCCAAGCCTGTCTACACAACAATCGCTTCTATTGATGCCCCAGGCCACACCTGATGGAATTGTGGGATATTAACTTTCCCTAATTCAGAATATCATGTCCCCTTTCTTTAAACTCCTGAGGGAGGTGTTGGAGGTGCTCCTCCCTCTCATCCCAATGTGCCCTGTCGTATCCTGCTAACCAGACTTGGGTATTAGAGATCCGTCATTTATTGGAGGATTGTGCTGCCTCTTGCTTCCCTGAAGCATTGATAAGTTTGGACTCTTTGTCAGGTGTAGGAGCATCTGCTGGTGATTGTAAATTGGCCCTTTTGCAGGTACTAGGTAAAACTAGTGAGTCTGGGGAAATCTGACCCTTGGTGTGATTATAATCAGAGTGCTGTTCATATTTCTTGTCGACCCTGGCAGTAATTATACGTGCCTGCACTACATCCTTAAGAATGTCAGCAGACTGTCGCAACATGCCCTTGAGCATTGGAAGATATTGGCATGATCTATGCATGGTGGGCAATGTTTGAATGAGAACATGGTCCTCAATAGGGTCTTTGTGTACGGGGACCTGGAGATATGCTGCTGTCCTAGTAATTAAGGTCTTGGAAAGATGAGGCAACATCAGGGGATGATGGTCTGGCTGGGTAGAGATCTGGATCAGTGTCACCTGGGGAATCAATGTCATAATTATCCCAAGGATCTGTGGGCTGTGGATATAAATCATCGCCTCCACCATGATAATCAGTAGGAGACAGTGGAGACCCTGTGGTGCACTGTCTTCTGTAGCACCATGTGAATGATGTGGAGAAGGTGGTGGTGGAGAAGAGGGTGGAGGAGGTGGCTGAGGTGGTGGAGGAGGAGAAAGAGGAGAATGCATAGGGCTGGTAGCAATGTCCTTCTACTTTTTAGCAGGCCCTGGTACATTTATGGCCTCTTCAAAAGAAACCTGGCACCTAATATCTCTGTGGTGCATCTCTCTGCGACATGCCTGACAGTCCCGCAATGTCTTTTTCTTTTTCGATCGACAAACCTCACAGTCTGCTTCCTAGGGCAGAAGTGAAATAGGAGTTCATTCCATTTGCAGCGCATTTTCAGTCGAAGCCGGTGAAATAATGAGTAGGCCTGAAAGGGCACGGCCCGAAGGCAACGATTGAACCACATTGAATTGACAGATGAAGGTTTTTCTGGTTTTCAGTATGCGATGATGGAAAACGCTACCAAAACTATATCGACGAAGGTCGAAATAAACAGTGAATCGACAGGAGCCCAAGATGGTCTCAAACCAAAGCGCCACACAATGCATCCAAGTCCGGCGGTGGAAAGAAAATAATCTAACAATGGAGTTGATACCCATGCACATTATCACCAAGAGTAGTCGCATCTCATGACTAGCAAGGCTTCTTTGTGAAAAACAATTTTCACACATTCAGACCTACCACTACATGGCAGAAGTATGCAGAGCATGTGTATCCAGAGTCACACATACCTCGAACATATGTCTCTAGAGGAATAATATGAAAAAGACAGATGCAGGAGGAAGTGAGTAAAAGAGGAGCTGCTGAAGTCTTGGATGCATCTTTAATTCTCTAGCTTGAATGAATCAATTCTGTTCAACCGGGTAAAAAGGTATTGAATAAGGATTTCAATGCAGTATGGCGCAGGTGGTCATCCGAGGCTTGGATATCTACACATCCTATGCTGATTGCAGTACAGAAATTGTTGAGGAATCAGGGAGCATGGATAAAATGATGCAAAAAAAACCAAGGAGCCATGACCGTGTGGGCAAACAAAAGTAAAAGCAACATCTGAGAGATTATAAGTTAGGTACGATTCAGTAAGAAGTGCCACAGAATTTGAGGTGTATTGTCCTTAGATTTCACTGATCCTAGGGTGGGCTGGAAATGCATGGGGATGTCCAAATTGGAATGAGATATTTGTGTAGTCATGCCTATCATTTGGTGGAAAAACCTATATAATATTGTGTTGAAGGTATTGCTGACTCCTGGGACAGCGCATGGATGGAATTGTTGCCTGATGTTGGGCAGACAGACCCATCTATTGTTCACACACCTGGATGGAGCTATACAGAAGTGACACCCCTGCGACTTCATTTTGTCCTTTTAAGCAGCTTTATGTGAACGTAGTGTTTATGTCTGAGTTTTCTGAAGATACTATGCGAGGGACAGCTACTACACAACTCTTGGGACTTTTTTTCTCATTCTTTGACTGTAGTAGCTTCCCTCCCTGAGACTGCACCCTTTTGAGGCCTGACTTGCCAATGCTACCAAGAGGTGAGGCACTGATGAGCAGGGACAGTACCATCATCAGGCGTTGTTTGGTCACCATCTTCTGCCTGTAAACTCAAATTGCTTCCACTGAAGGGGTGGGTCCCTTCCCCTCAACAGTCTTTCTCTTGTGTGGTCCAGGACAGTCTTAGGGTGAAGAAGTGCTAGGCAGCCAGCAAGGGCACCATACGGAGGGGGTTGTCTGGATAGCCCAAGAAGCATCAACTGTGTCCCAGTTACAGTGCTGTTGAAATGCAGTTGAACTATTTGGACTCTCATCTGAAGGCCATGGTTCAGGTACTTAATTTTATTTATCACACATTGTCTCTAAAAATGGAAGGTATAGAAGTTCAAGTGGGCCAGAGCTCCAAACGTTTGATTAAATTTAACAGCAATACCTACCTGGAAATCCCATCCCAAAATGATTGTCAACTTGCATATTCTTTGGAGAAATGTGATGATTTATCTGATGGAATGATATGGTCTCAGCGCCAGGATACCCTTTGGGTGACAGTTGCGCTCAACAAGTATCTATACATACATACATACAGAAATAGCCTTGTAAGAGTGTAGGACTAGCCTGTGCAAGCCTGTTGACTTTAAACTAGATGAGGCATTGCACAGGAAAAATATATCCAGAACATCAAAATTAAATTGAAATCTAAATAGAGAGCATAGGTGAGAACAAGTATGAAAGATCCACGGCCAATGAAAAAGTGTGGAGCAGGCAGGGGTGGGTAAAGCATTATGGAAATTCCATAGGAATGGTTGAAAGCATCTATGTTGGCCTAGGTGGTGCATGATGAAAGTTCACAGTTGAGAGATTGGAGCATGTGGGGGGGCTAGGGGGAACCAGAGCATTTTGGAACTTCCATGGGTACCGATAAATTTGTTAAGCATTTGAAGTGGCCTGGATGCTGAACCTGAGCGACTGGAAAATGCATGGGTGGGGCCCATGCATTACAGGGAGTCAATGGCTGAACTCCTTCCATAGGAATAATGCATGGGCTGCTGGCCATAACAGCTCTGAGTGATGTAATAAGGGACTTTTGCAGTGCTATGGCCCAGGCCACTGGATTGCAGACCTGCTGTAGGTTTGGTCATATTCATCTGTCAAATAATTACTTACAAAATGTCTTAAATTACAAACCAGAAAGATGTAGAACACACTTGGGTAGTCCTGGGTACTCAGCTGCCCCCCCCAACCCCACAAAACACACTAAATGGAAACTCACATTCCAGGCACCGGTCTTACCTGACTATCATACAAAGCTCACATATCTACATATGAACGATTTGGAGATAGAATTTACATATATTGAAATAACTCCAGTTTGACTGAAGTGTAGCCTGAGCCCGCCCTCCCCTGGCCCTCTCGCAGCGCCATTGGCTTACAGAGCTCTTCAATCCCCAGAGTTAGCATCGCCTTCAAGATCCTGGCGGCTGCTTTAAATCAAGCTGTAATAAAAACGAGCAAAGTCTCTGAACGAACCCAGCCTGAACAAAAAAACAATAACTTGGCACGGAGCGAGGGGAGAGAGGGGGCGGATAAAAGAAAAGAAGGATTTTATGTTTTTTCCTGTACATTTTCATAAGAGTGATTTGGAAGCCTGGGTGTTCTGTTTTCAAGTCGCATTCCACAAGGAAACACGAGATTGGCTTGAGGTCTGTGCTCTTTCGAGACAAACTCCAGGTCTTTGTGTTCCTCGCATGAAACAGTAAAAAGACATCCAACCAGCGAAGGACTTCGGCGTTGTGCAGCAATTCCCAGCTGCGCAACGCTCCATCAAAAGATGGCGGGCAGGGGAATGTGTTCTCTGAACCCCTGGAAAGCTCCCCTCAACTGTCAACCAACACAGCGTTATTAGCAGCCCCAGTCACTCCCTGCCAAAGCACATGTCCACAGTCACAGCACACAAGTTAATTAACTCGGGCAACATCCATTAGGGCCGCTGCTACATGGCAGCATTAAATTGCATTGTCAGTCAGTGCCTATGCGCCTGGGCTGCCTGCCACAAGCAGGCAATGTGGGGGGAAAATGAAAGCCACAATCTTTCATAATTAAATTCCTTATCCAACGGGCCAGCATAAAGGATACAGCATTCCTTTGTGTCCTGAGAGAAGAGTTTATTTTTTTATCCTTCAAATGTTCTTTTGTGTGAACAATTTAGGAGCCATTTGAAAAGGAGAAACTCCCTACCCAATCGGTAATTTCATTAATTTAATTTGTTTTTATATTTCGAGTGTTCTTTGTGCTCGTAGACTCCCCGCAAAAAGCACACTCTGCACACTTTGTGGAAAGCTATATACATTTTATAGAGATCACCCACACACTGGAACAGCTGGAGCCCTTGAAGGCAGATAAACCCAAGGATAAGGGAATTACTGCTGTTTCAGGTATAAAAATATATATTGTTGGTAAAGGCCATGCTTTTATAGACCGACGAAAGCTACGAAGGGTGGAAGTGTATTTTGTGAATATAAACCTGATTGTGCCATATTGTGTCAGCCTACCCGCGAGGATACACATTAAATTTCATTATTAAAACACTGGGCATCGCGGTCAATGCATATCATCCAAATGTGTGTAGCACATCAAATATTTTAAATGTAGCAAGTATTATATTATTAATTGTAGAAAACATCATGTTAAATGTCACATAGTCATAAAAAAGTCCACCTAACAAAAAGAATAATCTAATTTTTATAAATGACTCTGGTTTGGGCTGTATTATTGACCATAAACTTAAAACAAACAAAATAGAAGTCATAGGAAAGCAAGGAACTGAGATGTCAAAACATCTCTCTGAATCCTTGCCTGGAATAAAGAATTTCGCCCACGTGCTTCATACTTCTCATAACTCATTAGCTTCTAGTGGCACTACTCTGCGTGGTGTGGTGCAGCGGCCAGGGCGGCTGACTCTGAAACATGGGGCTCGTGGTTCGATCCCCGGTGGCAGGTTAGCCCAGCACCATGTGACTCTGGGCAATAGTTTGCTTAATTTTCACGACGGCCCCCAGCGCCAGGACACCCCTCCGGGGATAGCCGTGTGCTTTACAAATGCTGGATTTTCATATTTCATACAAATAATGCTCAGTACCGTATTTTCTGGGTTCCATTCCAACTCCTTTTTGCACCTATTCTGAGCTGCAAAACTGAGAAGATGCATGATTTCCCTCCTCATTCCCACTAAAAACCACCATGGTTTAACTGGCAAACATTTGTGCGGTCAAAAAGTGCAAACATTTTTCACCTGTTGTAATCTTGCCTTGGGTGTGTTAAAGTATTTTTTATTAAGAATAATGCCTTATGCAGATGAGATTAAGTTAGCCTGACCAGGCCGAGGCAAGCTTGAACTGTCATCTATTCACGAACGCAGGAAGAAATGTGCACTTTTATGTTATGTGAACAAGCCTTTTCCATGTGCATGTATTATCCATGTCAGGAAATCAGTGAAATAGAAGCCTAATACGTGTTCTCAGTATTAATACATTGCATTAATTTGTGTTCCTTTTGAGGAAGCCATGTTCAGGATGTTCTTGTCTTTTTATCTTTCCAGGTCTTTTGCTAGAGTCGGTTGAGCTGTTTATTCTATTTCTGTGATACATAAACGTCATGCCATAGCTTTAAGTTTCTTAGGCCTACCTCATTCATTATTATACAGTAAAGTAGGTGTTTCTAGATGTATCTTATTGAATGTATCTGATGTATCAGAAAACTCATTGGCTTATTAGAATGATACATTGCTAGTTCAATTTTATTTTGTCATCTCTCACCGCTAAAGGTGTGTGTGGCTTTAATTTTTAAACCACTTTCAATTATATGTCTTTTGGAAATGTGCCAGACATACCAGCTTAGAGAGTGGACTATGTCAGTTCTCTTGCTTAACTATATTTGATTCTGGCTTCTTACTTGCTTTAAACAAATAATGTATGTCGATCCCCTTGAATTATTTAATTTACTATTGAGAAATGTATTGCTAATTCCATAACTACTTACTTTTTGCTTTCTGTATTGACCTTAATTTTTATTAAAACTTTATGGTTTTGAATTTGAATTTTGTTTTGTGATGATTTGTTTATTTGGTCTTGGACTCAGTATTTTGAACAGTCAAAGTCCCAATCCTACGCATCGACCCTTTTCATTATTTTAATTAAATCATCAGCAATGCCCATTTGCACCCAAACTGGGATTATGGGCCGGTTTAGAATGATGTCCAAAGTGTGGTTCACTTTATAAGTGTTCTAAAATTAAGCCACACGCTGTCCCCAATAAAATGACCTCTCCAGCTTGAACCTACTGTGGGCATTTTAGGATTGGGGTTAGTGAATTTCCAGAGCCTTGCTCTTTTAAAAAAATTGAGACCATGTATTTCTTACAATGGATTGTATGTGATGAGAGGTTTCCAGGAGCAGAATCAGAAGGAATCGCTGCCTAGGCCACAAATGTATCATGTACATGCCCCCCGAAAACCCAATTGGTTGGCCCAAAGCAAGAGGGATACTAGTTTCCACCCTATCATGGTCTCTCGCTACTTGGCAGAATTAAACCGATTTGATGCATTGCTTATAAAAGATAGAAGTTCTACCAGAAATGCAAATGGTTATGAGGAGCTATTAGTTTACACAGTGACAGGACCAAATATGGCACCTTATGTAGGCATGGAGCCCTAAAGGAGTCCCTACTTACCAAAAATGTTATGAGCTACTGGCTAGACATCAAACCCACTATAAATGAGTAAAAACCTGTTCCCTGCTACAAAGGTCTCTGATTTAGCAGGTCATACAAAGTACAGCAGGCCTGCTGCTTTGAAGGCAATGGGAAGACTCTGTACTTGCAGAGTAAAGCACCAGGTCCTGCACATGGAGCTGCTGAACTCGTTGACTTTCCTTATAATAGAAGCAGCCTTTGATGAGATAACCAAAGAAAACAATTCCTAAGAGCATGCACAGTGTTACTACATAAAATGCATTTTGTACACAAGAAAGAGTATTGCCATGGAAACCTAATTTCATAATCTACAAGGAAACTTTTCGGCAAAATAAAACTAATTTTTCTAACACACAAACTGTTGAACTTAGCAGTGTACAATGGAAAGCACACGACTCATGCAGAAGATTTGAAAGTAGATTTTGAGTTGAAAACACTAGCCAGGATTATCAGTGTACAGCCCCTCACATCTTTAAAGATTCACGTGACACTCCTGTCAAAGAACATCACACATTACCTCTACAAGAGCCAATGAGACCTATGTCTTTGTACTGGAAGTAGATTTACTTATATGATCCATTTCTTTTTCCACTGTGCACTCCAGACCCATTGTTCTCGCCAAGTGCATAACATGACCACTTATAACTTCTGGAAACCACTTTAATAGTTCAATTGATTAACCCGCCTGATGCTTAAAAGATAGTAGGTTCACCAAGCCAGAGGCTTTGGGTGGTATCCCTGGTATCCCTGGGCCATGGTTGACTGTCCATTATTATTATTTACATTCTGAAGGAATACACATTAATCAGCTATGTCAGACCATCTTTGGGTCCAACAGGAGCTACATTTTACTTCTCTGAGGTCAATTACAAGAAAACACCATTAAGCCGGGTATTTTGGAGTGCCTTTTATTGCAGCACCTGGAAACATCTTGGTTTGTAATGTGAGTTATAAAATGTATGCTAGTATTACTTTTAGTCTAAAAACAGGGATAACATCTAAGCATTCACACCACACCCATGAGCAGTAGACTAAAATCCACTACATCTTGCGACTGTGTCACACCTCAGTTTTGTATTTATGCATTTGGTATTGCTATAGCGCAAATCTAGACAACCACAACAGAGTTTTCGCATGCGTCCATAAATACTGTGACCCTCAGGCTAATGAGGAGGCAAACAACTAAATAGAAGTTTTTGACTTCGTGGCCAGAAGTGAACGGATTAGACAATGAGGCAATTTCAGATGTGAACATAATGTACATTGGGTGCTATACGAAAAACAGAAAATACCTTTACTTTCTTAAACTTTAAAGATCTGCATTCTCTTCACAAATATTGTGGATAATTTTAGACATGGAATGTAGACTACTGGTTATTACATCTATTGTTGAGTGATGGTGAAAGTCCTACTAACTGTTAAACTTAACATCTCAGGCCTTAAAGAAATGCTTGAAAGGAATCAAATGTAGATGTATTAGATACTTCTAGGATACACCAATTTATTGCGGTGAGCTGACATGCTTCGTCATGTCCACATAAACAGGGATACCACTCTCAAACACACTTTGGTCATATTTAGGATCAATTACACCTCTCTGTTCTAAACTATTTAAGTGCTGTTGCAGACCGCTGTATATATGTTGCTGTTTTTCAATTCTTCACGCCTGTTTTGCAGAAACTCTACTCTGGGCCAAGACCAGGCTAAGACAACTATTGGTAGCAGGCCACTGGATGGTGGGAGGGGAGGCATCTGTAGGTGGCTTACGAATGACATATAATGAATAAACCTTCGTGTTCTGTTTCCCAGTGAGTTGAGCACCAAGCTTACTCTTCTGTGATAACAGGCAAAAATCCTTGCCCCAACCCAAACAGTATATACCTTCATTGGATGACCCTGCTCTCAAAGTATGTGATGCTCAATTCTTGAATGACCATGCTCTTTAACTGAACAAATGCTTCAAAGCATAAGCTAAGCACTCTAGGCCCCACACGGGCTACAGAAGGCACCATCTGAATAGCAATACAATTCAAGCAACACAGCACTATGAATAATCTAAAAAAAAGGTGAAATAATTTTTGGTTGGTAGCTTGACATTTAAGAACAGGTTAGTGTAAATATTAGGGGTGGCCGGAACTTGTCGGATTCCACTCCGCAGAATCTGCAGAGTTCCATAAAAACTCTGTGAGATTCCGCTGAGTTCTGCCAATGAGTGGAAATAAGCATGCCGTGCTGTTCGCAATGTGATTTAGAGCTGGTAGTGCATTCAACGCTGAAAAATGGTACAAACAGCACCATGCAGTGCACTAAACCATACAGCCATTTGAGTTGATTTTGCTGCTGTTCGAGTAGAAAATCTACTTGAGAAGCAGCCATTTGACTGCGGCCGCTCACGAGCGCCTGCATTATAATAATTTTATGATAATTTCACTGGGAGTCCTCCTAGCAACCGAAAATCGAGCAAGCGGATGCCAATCTTATTTGCGCTCACCAGCTCGCATTTCTGGAGCCTTGTTTAAGAAAAAATTCCAGCACGTGGCAATTGATTGAATTTAGTGGGAACGTTGCATACAAGAATAATGCGGAGTTGCCAAATTCCACCAATTCTACGAGTGGAATAACATTTTCCACCTGGGCTGAATAATTATATTGAGATTTACAGTCAAACCAGAAGTTTTCACAAAATTCCATGGATACATTGGGCACAGTTTATAGAATGGCAGAAAAATTGTAATAGAACTCTGAATTTAGTGAATAGAATTTTATAGTGTGCAGAGTGCTGGCGCACTCAGGCATACGAGTGCCAATGAAGGAGAGGGCATTTGTTTCTGCTATTCAAAGAAATAACTAAGTCTTTTATCGGAAAAGAAGCCTTACCAGGCTTTCTTTGCCACTCTTGAAACAAGGGTTGGTTTCAAGATGCAACAACGAGTTCTAAATCTTTTAGCAGCCGTTACATATGCTGCACGTTATTACATAGTACTTCTAAAACACTGAATTTGACTTTCAAGTCAAGTCAAGAATAACTTTATTTCAGTTCAAAGAACCATAAAGGTTTCACAGTATACATTTTTTACAATTCATAAAACTTCATTAAAAAAATGTTAAAACAGCATATTACCCCCTTATAAAAAACATCAAGATTATGAATATCATTCCCTGGCAATCTTAAGCAAATTTCACTCATACTGCTTTCTAATCACAATAGAGCCCCTTATAAAGTTTGCTACCACGATACAGATGTCAGTAGAAGCCAATGAGTATAAATAGTTAAAACCATTGCTATATGAACATGGACGAAAGTTCCTCAATAATGGAAGCAGAAATCTAGTTCTCAGTGACTTTTATCAAGTGCAAAATAATAAAAAAGTGCATGGTGCCTTGCCTAGAAGAATTCTCACATGGAAAAGGCGCGAGCTTGTCCCTCCATCCTCATTGACATTTATTCTTTTACAAAGCGCAGAATTGTCACCTGTATCAGCAAACTGCATTTCTTTGGGATGTATAACAAGAAAGCAATAAAAAAAAATACTTTCCCTCCTGGCAATGTTCCATTTGCGGCACAAATAAAAAAAAATTGCGAGAGACAAAAATGCTCTTATATGGGAGTGGAAGGCTAGAGGACAATCATTTGTTCCACATAAAAAAAACAATGTTTTCTCAAACTCAAGCGTTCCCGAGAATACACATTCCGGCACTTCCCGGATCATCTCCGCTCCATATGAATTTTTATGTTTGACGGCCTCTGCCAATGGCATCTGCAACCCAAGTCTCAGGTTTCCTGGTTTGGGGGAGCGCGCGAGGGAGAGAGCGGGCGCGAGAAGCCTAGAGTCCTACCCAGGCATGTGCACTGTGTGTACTGTCGGCAGCTCAAAAAGAAACCCCGAGCTAGGAGCGCGCGCGCCAGAAATAATATCTGGCAAAGGAACACAAACATCTAGTGTTTGCGTGATATGACTGATCACTCCGTCAGGCCCAGAGCTCTAGGCCGCATTACTTCAAAACATTGCTGTCAGCTGCAAAGCATGACTGTTTTGCTCGTTTCAGCTATTAAATAGGCCCTGTGAACCTGCGCCAATTGGCGAGCGGAACGCCTCGGCGTTTTGAGACATCCTATTTCGAGTTTAGTGCTTTCTTGTGCAGAAGTAAAGAAGAGAGAATGTCTGCTGGATGGGGCCCGAGGAGATTTCATACCAAGACAATTTATGGCCCCAGCTATGTCCGCCCACCCTCCAGGATGGTGGACCTGAAAAAAACAATATTTCCACAAATTTGCCAAGAACGCCGATGCTGCTGATACAATCTTGGGTGCAAAGGATTTAGTAGGCGATTTTGGGTGTATTAAAGGTGATTTAATCTTTGTTTTAATGGGAGTTTTGGAAATAGCATATCTCTGCTTGGTCAGCTGCCCCGCGGTGAATGGGTTTATAGTAAATTAATTGGACATGATATCCAAAAGATGGCTGCCAAGGAGGGCCAACGTCCTCACCTTCACAATTCTGCAAGATGGGTAGTCTTCCAGGGATCTGGGGGTGGGGCTTGGCCATGAAGATGAGGCTCAAGGCCAATGCACAATGCTGTATGACTGACTGGCTGTGTATTCCTGCTAGCCAGATAAGGAGACAGACCGTCTGACAACATTTACATTGGAGTTACCTAGCAAGAGTTGAACCAGCCCCTGGTGGGCACTAATGGCGCACTCATGTAACCTCCTTCACTGAATACTTGCAAACGAGTACTGATACCAAACAAAACACCCTAGTGACAGGTGGGTGTTCCCGTCATTGATTTAATAAATGAATTTCATGACGAAGGACTGAATGTCTTGGACAAGGAGTGGGTGGAAGTTCAAGTCGGAGGTTGCTCCCTTCACTTACGTGGAAGAGAGAGGCACCCGCTTGCGTAGTTCGAATGCTGAGGTGGATCTTCATGGTACCACCCCCTGCACACTCAAGGCATCATCTTTACCTCCACTTTGAAGGAGGGCTGAAACAATTATAATGGGGTGTGATATCCATAATACATCACGATGCTTGTGACTTGTAAATATACATACCTTGCAGCCTTCACCATTGCTGTCAACTTTCTCCTAGCTCAATGGGCTCTAGTGAGTCTTTAAACTTCTATGAACTGTATGGGGGAGCATGCTACACGTGTAGGCAAGCGCTTCTGCTCCCCTCATAGTGCTAGCCCTATATAAATGCCACAATATAATACAATACAATACAATACCAAATGCATGGCACTTAATGCCTACTATTGCCTTTCATGACTATGAAACATCAAGGCAAGTTTCTATCACTCATCAGTTAGATGCTGGATGAACATGGTATTACTGTGCAGCATTATTTCCCCACTATCTTGCAAGAATGCAGGCCAGGCGGTGGTATTTACACGCATCAAACATTTCATCACTTTTGTTATTTGATGAAGGTATTGTAGGTTTGAGTGATTCCAAGAGCAGCGCCTTTTGTTGATATGCTTTGGTAAAAATAAAAGTAGCTTATCTTTTTGGAATAATAATTATGTTTCCTCACCTTGTTCGAGGGAGCATGCACCTTGTAATTTGTTCAGTCTTATAAATCATATAGAACTGAGGCTTGTGGCATATGCAAGTCAAGTCCAAGAAGGAAGAACCTGAAAAAATGTTGGTAAGGTACTGTTTCTGTAGCGATTGGCAGGTTCTAGTGGACACTTTCTATGGAAGGGCTGCTAATTTGGTTGTGTGTGGAACTGTTACAGTGTTTCATTTTAAGCTTTCTTCTATTTCTATTGTTAAGTGTACTAATGAAGTGCTCGCAGTTTTTTAACTAAGGATTCCTATTGAAGCTTGGCCTGATAGCCTTACTACAAGCTGGGAATGTTTAGGAACGTTGACCTGAAAATCTCAGTTAGTGCTGAGGATTTTAGGGAACTTGCACACTAGAATGATGTTTTACTGAAAGTACCTGAAGAACTTGCCACACATTCCCTTCATTATTCACTTTGAACTTCGAAGTGGTTTTCTGTTAAATAGTAAATGGTACATTTCGCTTGCCATACTGTCCTTAAGTTTGCTTGGCAGAAGGTGCCATGGACTGGATTTTTTCTATTGTCTTTACCCAAGATCTCATTAGGAAGGTACCACAAACAATTTTTCTGGGCGGGGTTTAGCTGCTCTTGGTCACTGCTGGGACAACAACTCTAATGGTTGGTGAAGAAAGTAGGAATCTATTTTCAGACTCCAAAAAAGCATGACTGGCGGGCCACAGACTTTTCAAGAATGGGTGGAGAAGGTCTGTTCATTTTGAGAGGGGGGCTTGATGGTCTAGTAAGATGATGGGGGGAGAACTGAGAACACGTGAGATGGATGAAGGGTACTCTCTGTGCTGGTGGGGGAGAAATGCAGAACCCACTGCTCCCGAATCCGTAGTTCAGCATGTGGCGGATGGAAATATCAGTGAACAAGCAGTGACTGTGGTTTTACATTCCTGCTTCTGCCAATAATGGCTGCAAAGTAATAGACGGGGTTGGTCTGATGCCCAATAACACTGTCAGAACCCTGAAGACGTGAAGACGGGAGGCTGGAATATTGCGGTAAATTATCTACCATAATCCCTGTTCTTGAGTGGAAGAAATTGGGTTTGGCTTGCAAATTTGAAAACGATATACAACCCAACCATTTGCTGTACGCTCCGAAACCACACCACACTAGAAACAAAACCTCAAATAAACTTATAAGAGGATGACGATCTTCTTAAAATAATATTACCCTCCTCGGAGAGAGGGCAAATGTCTCCACTAAGTAAACATCAAGCATTACATTGCATAAATTAGGCCTGGGAGAAATTTCTCTTGCACTGGCATAATCTTGTGTAATTTAGCATCATGCTTGCAATGCGAAATTCCCAAAATGTCACTATTACGTGACATCATGCAATTACGTGTTTGCTGCAAAAATTTTGCAAGAGGGCAAGGGAAAAGAGATGAATGGCCTGAACGTGAGAACATATTGTTGGCGGTGCTTATGTTTTTTGTGGTATTTTTTTAGCACAAAATGCATTCTTGTGTTCAAACTGGAAGGACTTATTGTATGCTCAAATATAGCGTCAAATGCCAGTTTTGCATTTCAAATAATTACGTATATTGTTCTCATAACTGTCCTGAAAAGTCCCAAAATTCTGCGTAATTATGCAACTACAAATTATGCAGATTTCTCACAACCCATTTAAATACCACATGACTCACAAGAAAATGCAAAATTACTCGTAATAATAGGTCACCTACCTACAAATGAACCTGAGCTGGTCGATGTGTGCACCATGTGTCCCATGTGTGCAGTGCCACCCAATGACATGTAAATGCCAAAGTTGCCGTGATCGATAATGAGCAACGTAAAGCACTCTGTAGGGCGGACCAAGCACAGATTACAACCACAACTTGGGAAAGGACTTGGAATCTCAGGGGTAAAGTAGGTGTGATTGGTTGCCAGAGTTTGGAATTATTTCAGATCTATAAAACCAGGGGCCTCATGTGCTATTCTCTGAGCAGCATCTCAGACACATTTTTTGTGCTGCATCTTTGATGTGACCCAAGGAAACTTTTGTGCTACGATGAACATACTAATTCGCAAAAGAGCCATTCACTAGGTTTTGCCAACATCCTGCTTGATGCATTTTAAATAGGCACGAGTCCCTCTGTGACTACTACAAACTGACTAGGAAAGTAATGATGGGGCCTGGAAGTGGTGATAGACCTCCATCATTGAACTGATTTTAGCCTTTTTCCGTTAAAAGAACAGGGGCAGCAATCAAACACAAAATTGACATGATTGATGCTTCTCTGCCGGTCAAGCAGACATTCCAGCTCACAGACCCTGAAGTACAGCACTTCCAAGATCACTTCAAACACACCTTAAATACTCCACCAACCAGGTACTTTAAAATAAACCCAAATGGCTGGAGCTCTCCTAAACAAAAGTCATTATTTTGGAACATGACTTAAGCAGTAGGATTCTATATCCAGATTTATCTCCTAAATTTCCCCCTGCTACTCCATTCTCGCACTATTTTGATGAGTTTCTATCAGTAAACACAGTTCACTATTTGCTGTTTTAATAACAAGTGCATCCCAGAGGTCCCCAAGCAGGCACGGGGGCACTGCCCTAATAAAGAATGCCTAATCTTTGGATACCATTGAATGCAACAGTTGCCAAATTATTACTAGTATTATCCTTCTTCTAGAGGTCTTGGAGATGACATTCACAACCCAACTGCAGTTAGATTTTGTTAAGGTGCCAAATCTCCCAACTAGAACACCCTGGATAAAGGATCAACAGACTTGCTCGTACTGCTGGAGATCTCGGCAGAAGTCCACATCCTCACCGGTCTTTTATAATACCAAGTATTAAGAAAGTGATGGGGATGCTCAAGCGAGGAACGCCTGGTATTCCTAATTTTTGTGTTAAAGGGGCCATTGGCGGAAACTAAGATTGGAAGTAGAGCCCTGCAGGGCTTCAGTATTCAGCTGACTTTTAAACATCTATGTGCAGTTCCTCCATCAACTTCTCCCAAGACTTGGAGTCATTTCATAATTATGAGTATGACACCTAAATCATGTTCCGGTTATCGTGGTTTCCTAATAAGGGATGCGCTGCTCTTAAATCCATGTTCTCCATCATTCTACAATGTACAAATAGAAAAGGTTGATTGTAAATAAGAATTAAACTGAACTACTGCTGCTTTTAGGCACCAAAAAAGGAAAACAAACAGGAGAGGAGCTACGACTCATTTGGATTGTATTCTTAATCTCAATTTAGCGTTTACATGTTTGGGGTCATTTTATGACTCTACTTTTTTAATTGATTCATTTTGGCATTGTAGAGACACTCTCTGACCGTTATCTTAACTGTCATATGAAGCTGTTACATAGTAGAAACTCACTATTATCTGAAAAGCACATGGCCAACAGTGTTAGAGCCATTATCCGCTGTAATCTGGATCACTGCAATGTGTTGGTGATTGGCACTTCTAAAATGGAACTACACATCTTTGTGTTTCTGAATTTGGTCACCAGGGGGATTGTCTATGTCCCCAGAAGACAACATATTTTCTCTATAATTCTTAGATTGCACTGAATCCCTGCCACTGTTAGAATTTAACGCTTGGTTTATATTTGAGAATTTACCTTACTGCCATAAATCTAAACTGAAAGTATACACCCCAATGCAAGGCCTTTACTCATACCGTAAAAAACTCTGGAGTCTCAACAATTAACAAATTACTTTTTAGTGGCTCTTTTTTTGCTTTCTACGTTTGTATTTCGTAGAGGTGCGCAAGAAGTCTGCAATTTTGTTGTGTAGAATTTCCATAAATTACATGTAAACTTTATGAAATTAGGCTAAATTACACTTCCGGGGTGAAATGTAGTGTGCCAGTATCTCACATTGCTTTTTTTTTGTTTTTTTACATCCAGGCGTACTTCTAGTAAAAACATCAAGCTAAAAACTGGCAGCAGGCTGGTCTGAGTAGAAAATGTCCCTCGACTACAACTTTTCTAGACAAACTAGTTTCCCGCAAAGTAAATATTATGGAAAATTGCATAGTATGACAGTTTGACAAGTTTTGAGAACTTCCCATAAAACTAAATTTGATAATTTCACAACGTTTTCCAGTGCAATTTAAGTTCTGAAGTGCCTACTCTGGACTTTGCAATCAGGGGATATGCAAGACTTCAGACACCTTCTCTAGCCCTATAGCCTGCTGTTGAAGGCTATACCAGTGGTTAAAGGCCCAGAACAAGAGATATAGGCCCTATACGGAGAGAGAGGACATTTAACAGCTGGTATAGCCCAAAGCAGAAGGGCTATAAGGCTTTTAGAACATTCAAAGGAATATTCTAAATTAAAAAGGGAGAATGTGGCTGTTATAATGCGACTGCATTTACATTGCAAGCCATTACAACGCATGTCACTACAATGCATGCCATTATAACACATACCATTACAACACATGCCTTTACAATGTATTATAAGGTAAATAAAGGAGATTTTTTTATTGTTTTAGGGTGGGTATGGGTTTGGGGGTACATGGGAATAGTCATTTTTACCCCTACACTATCGGAATAGTAATTTTTCCCCCCTACATTATCAAACACTTACCCTACTGTTGCACTCCCTGGAGTGGGAATATTAATTTTTACCCCTATACTATACAAACCTTACCCCACTGTTACCCTAAAAGTATTGTGAGTTGTAAAGATATGCATTGTAATGGTATGTGTTGTAATGGAATGCGTTCTAGAGGTAGTATCTAGAAATGCGTTGTAATGTCATACGTTGTAAAATCATGCATTGTAAAGGTAGCTGCGATGTAAAACCCACATTCTAAAGGTGTGCTTTATAACTGTTTGCGTTGTAACGTCATTTATTCATATCAGCCGTTATTAGCCGAGTCACTTAATTGTCTTAAATAGAGCTCCCATCATGATGAGGTTTAAGATGAATATTGACCATCAAGAACCATTTCATTTCTGTTAGCGAGTCAGTGATAGTCAAAAAGGCCACAGACCAACGTGATGGAGTGACAAGCAGTACAAGGGTTAAGGAAACCTGCGATGAATAACCATCTTCATCCAGGCACGCTATGACCTCACCTTAAATGTCCATATAATTCTGTTAGCATAAGTAGTCATTTTATCATTAAACGTCAGACTTCAGAAGTAAATTTCACATGAAGATCAACAGTGGCGGGCAGCCTTCCCTCGGGTCTGCACTGCGGCACCGACAGCCTGTCTGCTGGACTTGGCCAAAGGAATTAATGGTCGGTGCACGTTCTAGAAAAGTCAACAACTACTCGACTTTGAAAAGGGATTTTTTTGGCAAAAGCTATAAACGCCTGAAGTGTATGTTTCCTCTCTTGAAAATGACGCCAGCCAATAACTCGGCAGACATGGTGTTTTCTGTCATAGCAACACAGATTTATTTTTATTAAAAACATTCCTGGCTCAATTCACAGGACCCGGCCCTGACATAAATGACAGAGATGAGCGCAGTTACTCATTGATGCAGCATCTTTTCACGTTGTGTTGTCTTTTTTAAAAGTACCAGCGAAAATGCGAGGAAAACCTGTGCTAACAGGTGAGCCGGAAGCGGAAGTCTCATCTTTGTTCTCACTGTGAAGTCACGTTTATGTTCCAGCCCTTTGACAAAACAGAACAGGAGGGTGGGCGTGTGCGTGTGCGTGCAAACGGGAAATGCACAAAATCTACAGACGGGTGAGGTGATGAACAATCACAAAGGCCCTGACAAGATCGACTGATAAAAGTTGTGCGTCAAATGTAAACAAGCCAATGTCAACTTTAAATTTGTGAACTTGGGGGCGGGAGGTGAGGTGTTTTGTGAGAAATAATACTGAACTGCTTTCTGCAAAGCGTCTGTTCAAGTCTGCATGTGTCATCTTGGGCACATCACAGATATTTTATATCGAAGCGCCACATAGGAAATACCTTAACGTGATATTTTGCACGTTAGTGCATGTCGGTTTAAAGGCCGTTTGTAAAGCTGTTTCGTTGGCGCGAGCCTCTGTTGCGCCGTACAAACTGCCCTACGCCTTAAACGCCTGCTGTGATTGACAGCCGACGTCATCAATCGGCGCCCGGTTGTGATATGTGGAGCAAGGAGGAATAAAAGCACGAGAGGCGATAGTGATGAAGTCGCTTCCGACTTCATCGTTTTTTATTTCGCTCGATTCAGAGGAGAAGCCAAACCCCTTGTTTTTTGCACAATTGTATTCTGATCCCAATTCCAAACAAAGTTCAGTCTGTAGCTCGGACCCCGGACGCTTCAAAGAAAGCACAGACGTTTTCGATTAACCAAGGGGGGCGGTGAGGCGTGACTCGTGAATTAATAAAAAGCACGAAGGGAAACATTCGCCTGGCATAATCTGAAACACAAACCAGGGACATCTTAAGGATTTTGGGGGCCCTGGGCCAAACATATTTTGGGGGCCCCTGTTCAGAACAATCTTTGAATTTATGATCCACTTTGAGCCCCTATTTCCCACACAGTTTCCGCTTCCTCAGCTGCTTTAGTGATCCAGTTTGCATCATAGGCATTAGCCTATATATTCCTGATGTAAATGGATGCGAGCAGCTGACAGCGGTAGGATTTAGTGTTTCCTGCCCTGCTACTAGGTTTTTCATATTTTTTAAATTGTATATGTGTGGCTGAATTACTCTTTGCTTTTTAAGAATTTCTCCTACCCACGCGCACTTGAACTTTACTTGATTCTGCTTGTCTACACCTCCTTAGCTGCTCCGATTTACATCTCGCTTTTACTCCAGTCCTGGTCTGTTATGGCTGATATGCCGATTGTACGGAGGGCTGGGGCTACTATCGGGCTCCTCACTTCCACCCTCGCAGTTGCCGCTTCCTCAGCTGCGTTAGTGATCCAGTTTGCATCAGAGGCATTAGCCTATATATTACCGATGCAAACGGACGCATGCAGCGGGGCGCTGCTGGCGTGCTAAAGGCAAGCCTAGAGGCGTCCGGCGCAAGCCATGCTGCCCCTCCGGTGAGTTTCATTCACTATATTACAATAGGGAAAAACTGCCTAGCCTTAGGCGGCTTCCATTATGTCAGTGTACAGCGGCTGATCCGAGCTTGGAGGTAGACTTTCGATGCAATAAGTACAACTGGTCTCTCCCCCAGCCCGGAATCTCATACCCAAGATCCTTCCATGCAACAATAAGTATAAAACAATAAGAAAACAGAGGACTTAAAGGCCACCCTTTAAATTGTTGCTCTATTCAAAAGCATGAACCACACATTTATGGCCTACTTTTAGACGAACAACCTGATTTTTTATTTCTCACTGAGACCTGGCTGTCTGAAGCCTCCAACCCTACTATCACCTCAGCCATCCCTACAGGTTATAACATCCTTAGGAGGGACTGAGTGAGTGGGAAGGGGAGTGGTGTCGCCATAATTAACAATAAAAAACTAGACTGCTCTCCCATCCGGATGGAAAACATCGAGGGTGCAGAGTCCTTAGGCTTCCGCTGTACCTTAACCCCCCAACATAGCATGTTTTTCTGATTTACAGACTTCCCAATGCAATTGGAAATTGTATTACTATGCTTAATACATACACCACCTCCCTGGCTTTAAAATACAACAACTGCATTATTCTGGGATATTTCAATATACATATGGACAATGGAAAAGACCCTCAAACAATTTACTAGTTGGAGACGCTGCAGACCTGCAACATGTTTCCATCTATTTCTTCTGCCACCCATGAGAAGGGCCATACCCTAAACCAAATCTTTTACAACTTTGACATATCAGTAAGCCTACCTCTTCCCATTATCTGGTCTGATCACCTCCTTTTAAAATTCGTCATTTCCAACTCTGCTACAGCCCCTCTGGCTAGCGCAGGGCACAGGGTCCCTAATTACAGGACATTCCATAAAATATCCATCCTGATGTTAGCAGACACCCTCGGTTGTTCCTCACCAGAGCTGCCTGGCTGCTCCAACTCAAGTGCCCTCTCAATAGATTCATGTCTCCGAACCAACATTGATGCAGCGCTACTGGTTGTTTCCCGCTCCTCAAAGAGTTTGGCCCCATCAGCTCCATGGTTTAATGATTGCCTCAGATCTAGCAAAAGAAATTGTAGAAAAATGGAACGGAAATGGCGTAAATCCTACCTACCTGAAGACAGGAAGGTGTCTAAAGACAACTTAACAGCTTATTACATTCTTGTGTGGGAAGCCAAGAAAAACTTCTTTCAAACCAAGATAGAAAATGCCCAAAATAAGAGTAAGGAAATCTTTAGTATAGTTAAATCTTTTACCGCCCCGAAAGCCAGGAACAAAGGAAGGGTCGTGCATGGAAGAATGGTCCAAGCAAATAGCTCAATTCTTCCACAAACAGATCTCTGTGATCCAACAAGCCTTCACTAACATCTCAGAGGAAGAACTGACCTTCTACCTTGGTTCCAATAGCATTCTAATAGCATATTTCACCTCTTGGATCCTGCATCTTTACTAGCTTTCCCTGAGTTTCAGCTTAAAGAGTCACTGACCCTTCTCCAAAGCATTAAATCTGGCTCTCCTACCGACCCATGTCCAGCAAATATCCTGAATGTATTAGCTCCCACCATAAACCCCATGGTAAACCAGCTCTTTAATGCTTCCCTCTCCTCAGGCAACATGCCGAAATTATGGAAGAATGCTAAGATTCTTCACTGACAAAAAGTCTAACGCCAAATCGACGGACCCTGCCAACTACAGGGCAATCTCCCTTCTTCAAGCCCTCTCCAAAATATTAGAGAAGCATGTAAACAAGGCCCTCCAAAAACACATTGAAGATGGGAAGCTCCTTCATGAGTCACAATCCAGTTTTAGGGCTAACTACAGTACGGAGTCCGCTCTGCTGGAAGTGACTGAATTTCTGAAGGGTAAGCTGGACCAGGGAGGTTAGTCTGTTCTGATATTGCCCGATCTGTCAGCGACCTGAGAGGCCACATGAGAGGCTCCTGGAGAGACTTGCTAACATCGGCCTGGGGGAGACCATCTTAACATGGATGTCATCCTTCTTGGCAAATAGTTCTCATGACATCTGACTCCCCCCTTTCTTATACCCGGTTCCGGCCATGAATGTAGGTGTCCCTCAGGGCTCCATTCTCAGTCTTACCCTTTTTAATATATATCTATCCCCCCTTGAATTTCTGGTAGAAGAAGAGGGTGCCAAAATTGTTTCCTATGTTGATGACACGCAGCTGATTTTTACGTGTGAAAAAGGAACCAACTTTGACAGGGCAATGATTAGGTCTTGCCTCACAAACATTTTTAACAGGCTTAAGATCAATCAGCTGAAGTGCAATCCTGACAAAACTGAAGTTGTTTTCTTTGGTAATCCAGAAACGCCTGACTGGAGCTCTGGTGGCCAAAAGATCTGCCTCCCCTGCCCGCGGAAAAGGAGAAAGTAAAAAACTTAATTATAGTCATAGACAAGACACTCTCCATGCGCTTACAAATCCAAAATCTAACTGGTGCTTGCTTTGGCATACTCCGGATGCAAAAAAAATTCCTGCCACTTTTACCACTTGAGAGCAGAAAGATTGTGGTGCAGGCGCTGGCGAAATCAAAATTGACTATGTCAATAGCTTGCACCTCGGTCTTCCCAAATCCCTTATCCATCGCCTACAAGTGGTACAAAACGCGTCCGCCAGAGCCATCCCGAGACCTAAACCCGGATCTAGTATGACCCCTATTCTTAAGTCTCTAAACTGGCTCCACATAAAAGAATGGATCGACCATCATCTTTAATGCTTTACCCGGCTAAGGACCTGGCTACCTAAATAGGCAGGTTAACCGCTACAAAACATCTAGACCCCTAAGATCTTCCAATACCAACCTGGCCATCGTGCCTAAAATATACCGTGCCCGCACTGGAGGCAGATCCCTCGGGTTTCTAAGATGCAAAATTGTGGGACAGCCTCCCTGAGTCTCTGAGACTAACCACAGACCTACTCTTTTTCAGGAAGAAATTAAAAACCTGTCTTTTTAATAACTGATGGGTCTGTTACATATGTTTTCCTCCCGCTGTTGCGTGCCAGGACACTTTAGTCTGAGTAACTACGTGCTTTATTAAATACACTATTTCATTTCATTAGGTCCCTGACAGTGCAAAGGAACACTCGTTCAAATTCTAAGGGCCTTATTTATGAGGCCTTGCTTCACTTTTATGTCGCTGGTACGTCACTTTTAGTGACGCACCGGCAGGGTACAAAATGTGCCATTTTACACCCTATTTACAAAGTGACGCATCTAGGCAGATGCGTCACTTTGTAAACCCCTGCACCACATTATACCTGCACCAGGTATAATATATGCAGGGTGAGTGTTCCCAGCAAAAAGCCTTGTAGAAGTGGCACATTGAAATCAATGAGAACTCATTGCGCCACTTCTAGAACCCCATTGCATCAATATCTTACACCTGCCTCACAGCCGGCGTAAGACTGATGCAGGCAAGCCCCATGTGAAATGACACATTGCTAGAGTTGCGTCTATTTTCAGACAAACACCAGCAATGCACCACTTTTGCGCCTACAGATATGTCAGAAATACTGACGTATCTGTAACTCCTTGCGACATGATGCATCGTACAGTAAATATGATGCATCCAACATGTCGCAAGGAGGGCACACTAAGAAGTGACGCATTACTGTTTTCACACAGCGATGCATCACTTCTCACAAATAAGGCCCTAAATGTGTTTACATCTTATATTCATGGATAGTTATGTGTGTTTTCAATATTGTAACACAGCAGCAGCTCACCAATATTACTGCAAATAATCTCTGTGACTCCCTCCCATTTCTTATGTAGGTCTTGTTTTGATCTAAACAAAACTTTTTTTATGTATATTGCATGAAACAAACACAACATTTCTCTGCAAAATGGCTGTACTAGACTCTCACACATCAGGTACATAAAAAAATAAATTAAAGGAAAACAGTATCTGTTAAAGCAATATTCAAGGTCATTAGGGCAAAACTCTGGAGAATGGAGATGACTGTCAGGGGGCCCCCTCAAGGGCTGGGGCCCTGGGCCAGAGCCCACTTTGCCCCTGTGTTAAAACGTCTCTGACACAAACCAAGGTCTGAAGAGCCACTCTGAAAGCGTAAACAGTCCCTTCTGGCAACATAGTTGCCAGGCATCCAATAAAGGAGTAGCTACAAAATTAAAGTACCCCACTCTGAACAAAAGTGCAGATGGCACAGTTCAAGCAAAGCACGTGCGCCGTCTGATCCTCCCTAGAAGAGCTCCCTTGACGCTTCTATCCAATCATCTATCTATTCATCCTGTCATCCACCAATGATATCCACCATTTCACCTTTCAATTCTGTCATTCATTCGTTCTTTCATCCATCATTCAATAGATTATCATTGCATTAATCCATGGGCCTTTCCATCCAACCATCTATGCTTGCATCCATCCTTTGACTTAGCCATCGATCAATAAATCTGTCAAGCCATCAGTTGATCCTTTTGCCCATCCATCTATTCACACGATCACTTTTCAATTACTCGCCTGTCTATTCATCCTTTCAACTGCCCATCCACTTATCCATCCACCTTTCATCCTCCCAATCACCCATAGTTCTTATCACCATTCCCACTTTTCTTTCACCCTTCCTTCCAATAAGATTTAATTTTTTCACGTATATCTAGCCATCTTTCTTTCTTCCCACCCAACATGACTGCACATCCCTGTAGACAGGGCTTTGAGTGGGATGAAAACACGGGGGGGGGTCTCTCATAGTGGCATGGCCGATGTAATTAAGGGCGTGGCTTAAAATACTCAAGCTAAAAATCTGTACTGAGCATAGTGTGCGGCCCCACTGGTATTTTGCTGTGTTTGTCCATTCATCCATAATATATATATATATATATATATATATATATATATATATATATATATATATATATATATATATATATATATATATATATATATATATAATATAACACAACAAGTAACATTACACATAGAAAAAGCCAGGGCTACTGGTTTTGTCAATGGCTGTAAATTGCATAAGATAAAAAAGCAATAACTATGACTTTGTTGTATATAATATTGAAAATGTTTCCGTTCCTGTGGGCGAGGTTGTGGCGCAAGTCTAGAGCCACCGACATTTGAGCTGAGAAAGCAGGTTCGAGCCTCACATCAGCTCAACATTCTGCGATTCAAAACATGAATATGTCCTTGTGCAATCAAATCAGGGCTGGACTTGGGAACCGAAATCCACCCTGGCAAACTGCTCGGCTGGCCCCCCTGGGGGAAAGGCGAGGTGCTGCTGAGCTGTTTGCAAGGGCCGGTTTTGGCCGATTTTGTTACAGGGGGCCAATATTGCCGGCCCCCGGTAACAAAAATGGCCCCCCAGGAGCCCAAATCCGGCCCCCACTCTGGTGGGCACCGGGGAAACACCCGGTGCCCACTACGGCCAGTCCGGCCCTGTGTGCAATGTAATTGGTGCTCATGTTTGCGCTTTTTAAAACAGAAAAATTAGTATCTTTGAAGCTACATCAAAAGCAGTCATGGATGCAGAGTTAAGTTTTTTTCCCTCCACCCTGATCGCAGAAATGGAGAGCCCGATAGGGACCCTTCTCGGAACCTGCTTTTAAGAATTGCCGGTGCTCAGCACCGGCAGGACCCGGCCCACTTAAAGCCCTGCCTGTAGAGATGTTCTACTGGTATTTTGAGGGCCACTGCCACAGACAAGTCATGCTGGCCTACAGGGGCGAATAGCAGTAGGGCAGCCGATGCATTGGAACTGAAACAGTGCTTCATTTGTAAAATAATTGGTCCTGGGGCCCGACGTTTTCCTCAGAAGCCCAAGACTGGCACTGCCAAATGTTGAGTTGCCAAATATCGAAGCTAACTGGTCTTGATTCCACCTCATGCCTCTTTCATCCACCACCATACACTTCGTGCCCCTTTATCTCTCACTTTCAGGTTCTTTTTCACCCCTGCTTTTGCTCTTTCTCATTTTTCCCCCTCTTTTCCTCCCTGTTCAGACTTTCTCTCTACGAGTCAAACTTTTATTCTCCTTTTGATACTCAGAATTACACAATAAATCAGCTCCTTAAAAATGTGGTGGGCGCTATCTGCAATCATCGGTTCATATTAAGCACTGACCGGGGGCCAGGAGGGTGAGGGCCCCCCTGCATCCAGTTACAGCTGTTGTGATGCAGGTGTCCCATTTTACATACTTTGCACCCAGGTCCCTTGCACCCTTCCTATGACGCTGCTGTCCGACCTGTTCATTTGCCGTGCCTCGTCGCCATTTCTTTAAGAAAAGTGTAGCTAATTTTCTTTGCAATGGCAACACATTCCTGACTCCACCTCAGTCCCCCAGGGTTCACAGTTCTTACACATTTCACGATGAGTCTTTTTGAGCTTTGAACTGGCAACCCACTGTCTCAATTTGATCTTCAACCTGGCTTTGAAATGACTTAAAAGAAACCAGTCAGCCTGGTTGCTGTGTAACACAAAACACTGCCCGGGGCTTGCTGTTTGCCCCCTGCTTGCATCCCCTACTGCACGCCAGCTTCCTGTTAAGGGTATTACCGCATTCCTCGACTGAAGCCGCCCCCCCTTCGGATGGTTTGACCCCCAAGGAGAACATTCTGTTTAGTCTGCTTTAATCAATTCCAAGCTGTCAAAACGTTGCAGACCGTACTAGATTATGATGCCTACGAGAAATTCCACCATAGGTAGACAGGGGTTTGTTTACATGCAAAATGTATGGCCGGCTCTGAGCTGAGGGTTGTACACTGCTCTAATTCGAAAGTGCATTTTTCATACTTTTAACATTAAATAATGCTGCGGCAAAGCTAAACAAACGAGCAACCCACAGGTCAAAGGTGCAGATGCTTGGAATGCACTAAGACATTAGGAAAACAACTGGACCACCTACAACTTCAAAAACAACTGCAGGGTGGACTCTACAAACACACCTATTAGTAAATACTTTCCTTTTATGTATGGGCATCATGTTTACACTTAAAACACGTATTAAACAGTCGGATAAAATAATACAAGATGCACTAATAAAAACAACCAACAACACACGCACAGATACTACATTAGTTGTAACATAACAACTAAAAATAAGTCCGCTAACATCACTTAGAATCAGATTAAATAAATATATAAATGCACACCTTCATTTGAGGTCACTCACCAGCTGGATGTCACTCACTATGTAATATCGATGGTAAACTTTGGTATAGAATGTCCAACCACAGCCCAGACCTCTGTGGAGGCGTTGGCAACAAGTGGCACTTTAATACCTTACTTTTTCATGTAATCACTTTTTCAACATAGTATTGGTGGATGTTTAAGTGCAATCACTTGTGAAAATAAGTGTATGGTGTTTTTGAGGCCCAGTGTGCTAAAATAACAGGTTCATGTGTGAATGAGAGGCAGAAAGCTGATTGATGGGATGAACATAAACACTTGAGATTTTTTTTGTTTTACATTTGCCACATCTCGCGAACTCCTCAAATTTCATGTAATATGAATGGTGCAAAAGTTCGCTTGACTTTGGACTGCAGCCAACTTTTTTGGGAAGAAAATGTTTTGCTGTAACAGTAAAACCAGGAAGCAGGGGCATTTTCTCTTCAAAATACTCCCCTGCCGGTTTTGAGTGAGAACTGAACACAGGGCATGCCCCCACATTCATTTTTATGCAAGACGCCAAAAAGTACATTTTGTGTATTGTCACATAATTTTTGCTAAATTTTGCACTTTTTTTAAACAGTTTCGCCTACGCGTTGACGTTGTTCTGGTTGGCGGGACTGGATGTTAAAATACACAAAAGGTTGAGATTTTTGAGTGAGGAGTTTTGTGGGTTTGGCTTATGTCACAAGAGAGATAACTTCAGAGACAGTGGGCAGTGGCAAAGACAGAGATAGCTATTGGCATTCATTTAGAAGACGGAGAAAGAGATGGTATGAGGGTTTGAAAGCACAACAGGAAGTAGAGCAAGGAACATGGCGGTGATGTGGTATACTTCTCAGAATGAGATCCTTGATACATAAAGCATTGACAAGAGATACTAAGACATAGCCTGATAGGGCCTTTTATTGAATAAATTTGGTGTACCGCTGAGGATGTATTGTGATGGGTTCTCTGACTTCCAATATGGCCTGGCAGCCATATTGGAAGTCAGAGAATTCAACTATCAAGGTGTGAGATGAGAAACCTGTGGGCATGGCATGTCGGCGAGGAGGCAATACCTCGAGGAGAGCTTGTATCCCATTGAGTAGACCACAGTATCCAGCAGCCCAGAGATGAAGGTGGTGGTCGTGGCATGTCAGCGAGGAGGCAATACTTCAAGGGGAGGTTGTATCCCGTTGGGTGAACCACGGCATGCAGGCCAGAGATGAAGGTGGTGGAGGAGACGCATTGGACGCCAAGGTCGGAAGCATGGAGGACTTTTAGGATGATAAACAGAATCAGAGATAACCCAAGGGGCTGAGGGCGGAATGTGAAGAATGGAGTCACGGGATCTGATTAAAATCTTGGAATGCCACGTAGGGGCCACGTAAGGGCATATAGCGTAAAGTGGGTGTGAATGGCGAGGGATGGATGTATGACGTTACAATGCATACTTTTACAATGCCTACCTCTACAACGCAATTTTTACACCGCAACATCCATGACAACGCATACCATTACAACGCATGCCATTACAACGAATTCTTTAAAACTACCTTTACAACGCATTCCACTACAACGCATACTACATTTACAACGCATACCATTATAACGCATAACATTACATTGCATGTAAGGTAAGTATTGGATAGTGTAGGGGTAAAAATTACTATTCTAACTCCAGGGGGTGCAACAGTAATAGGGTAAGTTTCGGATAGTGTAAGGGTACTATGAGTTGTAATGCTATGCGTTGCAATGTAATGCGTTGTAATGACTGCGTTGTAATGGCATGCGTTGTAGTGGTGTGCGTTGTAGTGTCATGCGTTGTAATGGTTGCGTTGTAAATGCATGCGTTGTAATGGATGTTGCGTTGTAAAAGTTTCGTTGTAATGGTAGTGCGGTGTAAAAGTTGCGTTGTAAAGGTTGTTTCCCCCGAGGGATATCGAAAGAGGGACGCGTGCAAGGAAGGTATAAAATAAAATAAAATAAAAATGGAAAAGAAGTAATTACCGACATGGTTCCTTCAACATAATTGCCTATGCTGCATGTGTAGTAAAAACTGTCAGATCCTCTTGAAACCTGTGTCTGCCTCTAGAAGTCACTGTTCAGTTGATTCACAAAGATGCACGTTATGCTTAAGTAGGAACTCTCATACATTTCCTTGTGAATAAAGTGTAAAGTGTGCAGGTCGTAATGACAACTGGTTTAATCTGACAGGTATGCGAGTGCCCAAAATATAACTTCTTTGTTAGTAATGACAAACTTTGCAGTGCATAGCTCTGGCAACTCGCGGTTGTTCCTGGGCACACACAGTTTTCCAATCCCTTTCTGGAAATATTTGCATGCAATGGACACATTCCTACCATACATTACGCACACGCCACACACACATAGGTAGAGCTCATATCAATGCACTTTAATAACACTACATGTAATGTAGACATAGCCGAGGCCAATGCAGGTAACAGAGGTGAGCCGGGAGGAGTGGGGGAGGGGGGGGGGATTTGACAGAAGATGATGAGGGAAAATTAATTATTTATTTAATTTTCCCTCAAAAGCAGAAAGTTTTAGGGATGGGCAAAGAAGGCCATTGCCCAGGGGCCCCATCCTCCAACGGTCCCTCCATTGAGGTGATCTTTCTCCATTTTCATCTACCATCTATCTCCGACTCTGCCGATCCCTACTTCCACAATCTACCAGTTTTAATCTGCTCACCTATTTCTTGCTCTGTCAGCTCTCGCTCCCTATCTGTCATCACTGTTAAATTCTTTCTTTACTTCTACATTACTCAAGCTCACTTTCTGCTGTCTACCTTGCCTCTCCCTCTCCACTTTGTGCCTGTATCTGCCCCTCTCTATCACCACTCTCTGCAACTCAGTGTTTTTACCTTACCACTCTCTCTATCCCCTCCTCTGTATACCTCAGGAGCAGCTACGCCTTTCTTTGTATACGTCACCTTTATCTCTTATTCATAGCTTTTTGCTCAGTAACCCATTTCTCTTTCAGCCCATTCGCCTCTTGATCTACCTTGTTCTCTACCTCACTACTTTCTTTACCTGACCAGCATTTCTATACCTCACTTCTCATTTTTCTCTTTCCTCTTTTGACCTCTCTGCTTCTTCCCTGCATCACTCTATAATTATCTCAATACCTCACCTCTGTTACTGTATACAGTTTCCTCTCTACCTTACCCCTCCTTGTGCTCCCACCGTAACCTTCTTTATACATTTCCTTCTCCCTCCCTTTACCTCACTCTAAAACCTTACCTACATCGACTTCTCTTCCTCGACCGACCTTTTATTTTTTTGCCTTTTCGTATCTTTCATTCTGCCTACTTCACCATTGCTTCTTTCCATTACATCTTTCCCTATGTCACACATCTCTCTACCTCACCTCTACTGCCCTTCTTCAACTCACTCGCTATGGCATTCTCTTTACCTCTCTGTCCTTGTCCGCGTCCCATTTCTCTTCCTCAGCAGAGCCAGCTGAGCAAGGACTAGCCAGAAACGTATACCAACAGAACAAGAATTTGCAAGGCAATAGGTCTCACATTTGTGAGAGTTTAAGCTATTGGCATTGTAAATGACAATGCCTTTTATTTATCTGTTTTGATAACTAACACATAAATAAAAGGCATTGTCATTTACAATGGCAGTAGCTCAAACTCTTGTAAATGCGAGACCTCGGCCGTCATGGTCCCTGGCTGCTTGGAAAGTATAGCACGCATGGCGCGCTGAATGTTGAAGGAAAGCATGTCGTGCCTGCAGTACGAGAAACGCATTAAAGAAAATAGTGCTAAGAGACTAATTAAAACGTACCATGTAACAACAGAAGTAAAAGTGCCAGACCTCATGGGAAGTTACAAATGAAGGCATGGCAGTACTAAGGATGGACTAATAAGATTATTAATGAATCAGAAGCCAGCATTTAGAAAGGACAGTGACACAAGCCAATGAAAAATATGGGTGGAGAGTGGGTGGAGCTTCAAGGCCATACTCTAATACATCATGCCTCGCAGAGCAGCGCATGCGCTGCCTAGGCTCGACCTAAAAAGGAAAGAAGGGACAAGACAGGGGAATTAAGTTAAAAATGGTTTGATTTCATCCAATGAGTGATGAAACTTCTGAGAGCAGTGCTTTGCCTTTTAATATGGCAGAGGTAATGCCAGTTGTGAAGGATTTTTTTTGTGATTGTGAACACAACCACACTACATGCATATGTTTTATTTCTTTATTATGCACTAATGAACTGAATCTCCATGAAGTCATAATTGCCTGCCTTTCCTATAGTTGGAGGAACAGCCTGGTTAAGATACCAAATTCCACATTAATACTGTTGCAAGACAAAGAAAACTAGAAACTGGCGCAAAAGGAAACAGCTTCATCAATGCATGCTCTAGCTTTCTTTTGTTTTTATTTGGGTGGAGAATGGCGGGTCAGATTGAGCTATCGGCTGTGTATGTGTGCCATCGTTTCCGAAAATTAAAAATATAATTAAATTTTTTTGGGCATCATAAAAACTTGAATGAGCAAAAAATGGTCAATAAATCCAAAGTTGTTCCAATCAGGATTCACGAAAACATGGCCTGCCCGTGGCCACAAATATCGCCAACATGACACTGTAGAGAAATCGTTGTGAAAGAGCCCTCAAATGTATCTGATATCACACAGGGTTAAAACTCATCACAAGCGAGGATGAATAGTGAACCTAGACTGCGCGGCACCAGGCCAGACTCAAAAGCTCTTTGTAGTTAGAAAAACATCCTCTGGTCAGAGTACATTTCAGAAACCGCGGGACGGGCGCTTTAAACAACACTCCCTCGCAGATCACCTGCCGCGTGTCAACGGATTGGTGTCTGTTTTAACTTGAACAACATGGGCCTTTATACTTTCTTTCTCGAAATATCCCCTTCTGAAAGTTCACATTGATGGGTTCCGTATTAAAAAAAAAAACACAAAGGAAGCACTTCAGAATGAAACAGTGCTATATGGGAAGTGGCGGGGAGTAGGCGTGAGGGGGGGGGGGGGGGGGGGGTAATTTCACAACTGCAATATGAGCGTGGGAGGATGACGGTGATGTCATCTTGGATGGGATAATGGCAGCATTGATTCCTCCAGTAAGGCACACAGACATAGATCGCCTCCCCGGGCCTCACCTTACAGCGCCTCTAACGGGTTCTAGCGCCAAGAATGAACCAACACATTCATTCTAGAAGTAAATGCTTCATTTTACTTCTTAGAGTCAAAAAGGCTTTATTAACTCATGGCCCATATGGCATCTGCAGCTGTTCACTGGTTTAAGAGAGTCAGCAGTCAGTTTTACCTGCAGCTGTTCACCGGCACAAAGAGACCAGCAGTCAGATTTACCTGCAGCTGCTCACGGGCACAAGAGAGCAAGCAGTCAGTTTTACCTGCAGCTGTTCACAGGCACAAGAGAGCCAGCTGTCAGTTTTACCTGCAACTGTTCACGGGCACCAGAGAGCCAGCAGTCAGTTTTACCTGCAGCTGTTCACAGGCACCAGAAAGCCAGCAGTCAGTTTTACCTGCAGCTGTTCACAGGCACAAGAGAGCCAGCTGTCAGTTTTACCTGCAGCTGTTCACTGGCACAAGAGAGCCAGCAGTCAGTCTTACCTGCAGCTGTTTACCGGATGAGAGAGCCAGCTGTCAGTTTTACCTGCAGCTGTTCACGGGAACAAGAGAGCCAGCAGTCAGTTTTACCTGCAGCTGTTCACCGGCCTAAGAGAGCCAGCAGTCAGTTTTACCTGCAGCTGTTCACGGGCACTAGAGAGCCAGCAGTCAGTTTTACCTGCAGCTGTTCACAGGCACCAGAAAGCCAGCAGTCAGTTTTACCTGCAGCTGTTCACAGGCACAAGAGAGCCAGCTGTCAGTTTTACCTGCAGCTGTTCACTGGCACAAGAGAGCCAGCAGTCAGTCTTACCTGCAGCTGTTTACCGGATGAGAGAGCCAGCTGTCAGTTTTACCTGCAGCTGTTCACTGGCACAAGAGAGCCAGCTGTCAGTTTTACCTGCAACTGTTCACGGGCACCAGAGAGCCAGCAGTCAGTTTTACCTGCAGCTGTTCACTGGCACAAGAGAGCCAGCTGTCAGTTTTACCTGCAACTGTTCACGGGCACCAGAGAGCCAGCAGTCAGTTTTACCTGCAGCTGTTCACAGGCACCAGAGAGCCAGCAGTCAGTTTTACCTGCAGCTGTTCACGGGCACCAGAGAGCCAGCAGTCAGTTTTACCTGCAGCTGTTCACAGGCACCAGAGAGCCAGCAGTCAGTTTTACCTGCAGCTGTTCACAGGCACAAGAGAGCCAGCTGTCAGTTTTACCTGCAGCTGTTCACTGGCACAAGAGAGCCAGCAGTCAGTCTTACCTGCAGCTGTTTACCGGATGAGAGAGCCAGCTGTCAGTTTTACCTGCAGGTGTTCACCGGCACAAGAGAGCCAGCTGTCCGTTTTACCTGCAGCTGTTCACAGGCACAAGAGAGCCAGCTGTCAGTTTTACCTGCAGCTGTTCACTGGCACAAGAGAGCCAGCAGTCAGTCTTACCTGCAGCTGTTTACCGGATGAGAGAGCCAGCTGTCAGTTTTACCTGCAGCTGTTCACTGGCACAAGAGAGCCAGCTGTCAGTTTTACCTGCAGGTGTTCACCGGCACAAGAGAGCCAGCTGTCCGTTTTACCTGCAGCTGTTCACTGGCACAAAAGAGCCAGCAGTCAGTTTTACCTGCAGCTGTTCACTGGCACAAGAGAGCCAGCAGTCAGTCTTACCTGCAGCTGTTTACCGGATGAGAGAGCCAGCTGTCAGTTTTACCTGCAGCTGTTCACGGGAACAAAAGAGCCAGTAGTCAGTTTTACCTGCAGCTGTTCACGGGCACTAGAGAGCCAGCAGTCAGTTTTACCTGCAGCTGTTCACAGGCACCAGAAAGCCAGCAGTCAGTTTTACCTGCAGCTGTTCACAGGCACAAGAGAGCCAGCTGTCAGTTTTACCTGCAGCTGTTCACTGGCACAAGAGAGCCAGCAGTCAGTCTTACCTGCAGCTGTTTACCGGATGAGAGAGCCAGCTGTCAGTTTTACCTGCAGCTGTTCACTGGCACAAGAGAGCCAGCTGTCAGTTTTACCTGCAACTGTTCACGGGCACCAGAGAGCCAGCAGTCAGTTTTACCTGCAGCTGTTCACTGGCACAAGAGAGCCAGCTGTCAGTTTTACCTGCAACTGTTCACGGGCACCAGAGAGCCAGCAGTCAGTTTTACCTGCAGCTGTTCACAGGCACCAGAGAGCCAGCAGTCAGTTTTACCTGCAGCTGTTCACGGGCACCAGAGAGCCAGCAGTCAGTTTTACCTGCAGCTGTTCACAGGCACCAGAGAGCCAGCAGTCAGTTTTACCTGCAGCTGTTCACAGGCACAAGAGAGCCAGCTGTCAGTTTTACCTGCAGCTGTTCACTGGCACAAGAGAGCCAGCAGTCAGTCTTACCTGCAGCTGTTTACCGGATGAGAGAGCCAGCTGTCAGTTTTACCTGCAGGTGTTCACCGGCACAAGAGAGCCAGCTGTCCGTTTTACCTGCAGCTGTTCACAGGCACAAGAGAGCCAGCTGTCAGTTTTACCTGCAGCTGTTCACTGGCACAAGAGAGCCAGCAGTCAGTCTTACCTGCAGCTGTTTACCGGATGAGAGAGCCAGCTGTCAGTTTTACCTGCAGCTGTTCACTTGCACAAGAGAGCCAGCGGTCAGTTTTACCTGCAGGTGTTCACCGGCACAAGAGAGCCAGCTGTCCGTTTTACCTGCAGCTGTTCACTGGCACAAAAGAGCCAGCAGTCAGTTTTACCTGCAGCTGTTCACCGGATGAGAGAGCCAGCTGTCAGTTTTACCTGCAGCTGTTCACTGGCACAAGAACGCCAGCTGTCAGTTTTACCTGCAGCTGTTCACGGGCACCAGAGAGCCAGCAGTCAGTTTTAGTTTTACCTGCAGCTGTTCATTGGCACAAGAGAGCCAGCAGTCAGTTTTACCTGCAGCTGTTCACCGGTACAAGAGAGCCAGCTGTCAGTTTTACCTGCAGCTGTTCACTGGCACAAAAGAGCCACCAGTCAGTTTTACCTGCAGCTGTTCGCGGGTACAGGAGAGAGCCAGCAGTCAGTTTTACCTGCAGCTGTTCGCGGGGACAGGAGGGAGCCAGCAGTCAGTTTTCCCTACAGCTGTTCACTGGCATAAGAGAGCCAGCAGTCAGTTTTACCTGCAGCTGTTCACCGGCACAAGAGAGCCAGCAGTCAGTTTTACCTGCAGCTGTTCACCGGCACAAGAGAGCCAGCTGTCAGTTTTACCTGCAGCTGTTCACTGGCACAAGAGATCCAAGAGGTCAGTTTTACGTGCAGCTGTTCACCGGACGAGAGAGCCAGCTGTCAGTTTTACCTTCAGCTGTTCACCGGAACAAGAGACCAGCATTCAGTTTTACCTGCAGCTGTTTACCGGATGAGAGAGCCAGCTGTCAGTTTTACCTGCAGGTGTTCACTGGCACAAGAGAGCCAGCTGTCAGTTTTACCTGCAGCTGTTCACTGGCACAAGAGAGCCAGCAGTCAGTTTTACCTGCAGCTGTTCACCGGTACAAGAGAGCCAGCTGTCAGTTTTACCTGCAGCTGTTCACGGGCACCAGAGAGCCAGCAGTCAGTTTTACCTGCAGCTGTTCACCGGCACATGAGAGCCAGCAGTCAGTTTTACCTGCAGGTGTTCACTGGCACAAGAGAGCCAGCAGTCAGTTTTACCTGCAGCTGTTCAGCGGTACAAGAAAGCCAGCTGTCAGTTTTACCTGCAGCTGTTCACTGGCACAAGAGAGCCAGCAGTCAGTTTTACTTGCAGCTGTTCACCGGCACAAGAGAGCCAGCTGTCAGTTTTACCTGCAGCTGTTCACCGGCACAAGAGAGCCAGCTGTCAGTTTTACCTGCAACTGTTCACGGGCACCAGAGAGCCAGCAGTCAGTTTTACCTGCAGCTGTTCACAGGCACCAGAGAGCCAGCAGTCAGTTTTACCTGCAACTGTTCACCGGCACAAGAGATCCAGCAGTCAGTTTTACATGCAGCTGTTCACTGGCATAAGAGAGTCAGCAGTCAGTTTTACCTGCAGCTGTTCACCGGCCTAAGAGAGCCAGCAGTCAGTTTTACCTGCAGCTGTTCACGGGCACTAGAGAGCCAGCAGTCAGTTTTACCTGCAGCTGTTCACGGGAACAAGAGAGCCAGCTGTCAGTTTTACCTGCAGCTGTTCACCGGCCTAAGAGAGCCAGCAGTCAGTTTTACCTGCAGCTGTTCACGGGCACTAGAGAGCCAGCAGTCAGTTTTACCTGCAGCTGTTCACGGGAACAAGAGAGCCAGCAGTCAGTTTTACCTGCAGCTGTTCACCGGCCTAAGAGAGCCAGCAGTCAGTTTTACCTGCAGCTGTTCACGGGCACTAGAGAGCCAGCAGTCAGTTTTACCTGCAGCTGTTCACGGGTACAAGAGAGCTAGCAGTCCGTTTTACCTGCAGCTGTTCACTAGCATAAGAGAGTCAGCAGTCAGTTTTACCTCAGTGTCAGAAGCTTCTCTGGTAGGAAGGGAGAAGCCCCAGTTGACGTGAGGGATACATCTGTGGGCTACAACTATCGCATTTATTCAGGTATTTTCATGGACAATGGAATTATACAATTCTGCGGCTTAGACGTTGTTCCGCATAACTATGGATTTGATGCATTGGCCACATAATCGGCATGTTGCATGATTTGCAGATTTCACCATATAAAATAGTTTCTAGTTTAAACAGTTCAAAAGTTAAAAAAATGTGCTGCACTTGGTTCCGCCTAGCGGCTGACCCTTTGCCAAGATTAGCTAGTCACCTTTCAGTTGCTGGTTACTGTATTCAGGTGTTAACCTGACAATAATGAGGCTCAACCTTGCCCACGCAGATAAAATGGTGGTTAAAATGCCAAAATAACGATAGGATACTGTGAAAGATAGTGTTGCATTTTACAGTAAAATGTGCCACTTCGTGCCACACAACTTTGTCAACCCTGCTGCATAACTCCATCCTCCACTGCCACATAATTCCAGTGGCAAATGGGCATGTCTTTTGTAATATACAGACATGTTGCCACTTTGCATTGAGTGAAAGACTCTATTTATGGGGCAAGTTGGCAATGGCTGGTCCACTGAACAGCAATTCAAGTAATCATAAGAAGATCTGACTATCGGCTGTCAGCCAGTACTGGGGTTGTTTCCTGTAGGCAGAGCCCCGTTCCTTCTAAAGTGTGGGTGAGTTATCCTGAGGGTGTGAAAAGCCTCTATAAAGAGTTGAGGGGCTTATTTACTAGCCCATTGCGCCACCAGTGCGTCACTTTTTGGGACGCACCAGCGGCACGGTGTGCCTGCCCATTTTTACAAGGCCACGTAAATCCACTTTGCGTGACTTTTTATGGCCATGTAAATATGTCCCCCTTTCACGTATTACTATGCGCCAAAAGGGCATTCCATGGGTGTTGCTGTGGGTGTTCCCACGCAACATCCATGAAATCTGATGCATTGCCAGATTTACAAAGTTTCGTAAACCTGGGAATACGTCAGATTCCTACGCCACCCAGGGAAAGGGGTCCCTTCCTGCACAAAAACAATCACTCCTACAACGCAGACACCCTTGCACCATGGCACAAGGGTACTTGCATTGGCGCATGGCTGGGAAAAGTGCAGGAATGTGCTATATCTCATAAAAATGGCAAATTTCTGCCCTTTTCTTTTGATGTAGGACAGCAAAGCAATATTGCTTGCGGCGCTGCCCTGCACCAAAGTATCATAAATGAGGCCCAGAGTCTTTAGACACATTCAGAAAAATGGCAGTCCTGTATTTGCCGGATATATTAATTGCATGTACCCACAGTTCAAGTACTAGAAGTAACACTTGATGATATAATCAGCTGCTGTTAGCACCTTGTCATGGTATGTCCATCACCCATGAGCGCCATGATGGTGTTATGGTAACCATCTTGCCGTATTGCTAACACTAATTGTTCGCTCTTTATTTTATGTCTGTCTATAATTGTTTTAATATTTCATGTATGTGATTTATTCATCAACTATATGATCAAATGTTATGTAATAATATGAAGAAAAGATATATTTATAAATAACAAAAATACTACAAAAAGATAAAAATATTTGCAAGAATCTTATAATAAATAAATGAAATAATCCTTTTCTAATTGATTTGTTGGGTGACTTTTTCACTTAATCACTGGCCATTGACAAATATATATATTATGGTGAATATCATATAGTTTTTATAAGTTTCAAATCTACTTGACTATAGACCGTTTCCAACCTGGTGTTATGGTAAATGTCACTTCCCCTTCTGCTGCCCGGGGTCGAAATTAGATCTTTCTGTGGTGATAAGCGCCTTGGTTGAAATGGCAACTTTCTATACTTCAGAGAAAGCAGGTTTTGACTGCTAGTGAATATAATTTATTGTCTCAATCAAGTAGTTTTGAGCAGTAAGATAAAAAGATTGAAGCACCTATGCCCTTCTGATAATCCTAGAGGTCTCTTTTCAGAGGAGTGTGGGATCTGGAACACTCTTCTTTTACATCTCCTATATCTATGAGACCAAGATGTCTTCAGGAAAGCTCTGAAGGGTCTTTTACTGTCGTTTCTTCACATAGCTTTGGTGCCACACCTTCAACATCGAGTGGGCAGAGTTATTTTCATTCACTGTGCTGTATGTGCACACTTACTCACTTATTCCATTCATGTGAATGTGTTTCCTTGGGTCTTTAAGCCATAACCACATAATGAAGCTGAGAAACATGCTGTAAAGCGTGTGACACTAGGCAGCCAGACTATCCTTGAATCTCAACCAGCGGGGCAGAACCAGCCATCATCTAAACATCTCCACCGCGTCCCCCGGCATCCAGGATTCAGTACAAGCCCGTGAAATCCAGGCATAAGACTTACAAGCACAGCCATCAGCAAATTACCCTCAGATGTTGCTGTGATATCCATCTTCCCAACAAAACCACTAATAATGCATCAACTTAAAGTAAGTTCAACTAACCATGGGACAGTGTCCTGGCCAAGCAAGGACTAAAGTCACGGAACAATCTTAACCTAAACTTAAGGGCCCAACCACAAAACATCAGATTAACAAGATGTTGGGAATATAAGTGTTTAAGAAGGTAAGTGAGTGAATTTTGGAACACAGAGGACAGCGATTGAGGAAACCTAACTAGGCCAGAATCTTGTCGTGGGAACAGCATGGATCCTTCTTCATCATGATCATCTTCCTACTACTTCACCCCATGTTTCTTACTACATTCTAACAATATCCTTTCCACTTCCAAAGAACTATAACAGATGAACATTCCCTTTTGCAGACTAGCTTCACATATACACAGGACACCCGTTTCTGTTGACTGTTGACTCCCAGTATGTTTACATACAGGTGTATGTAAATTATTTGAAAAAGTTGTAAAGCCACATTGCTGGTACTATAGAAATACTCCACAAATTTGTAAAGAGCGAAACCAAAAATGTAAACAATAGCAATGCGTATTTCACCATCACACACTTCCTTGCAGGACTACGGCCTAACCCATCACTCTAATATCCACATTTCTTTATCCTCGTGACTTGAAGTGGGACTTGTTCCACATTCTTCTTTTTCAGTGTGGCCTACCAACATATTCAGATGTGTCCTCAGCCTCAAATTTTCATAATGAAAATAAGTAATGTAAACAAATATACATATGTTGAGCTTGTAGTCAGCCTTCTTCATCCACTGGTCTATTCAAGTGCCATTCAAATTTTGCTCACGCCCACTACAGCATACAGCATGAAACAATGAAATGGGGGTGCCACACAAAAAAAGTGATCACACTTGAATACATTACAAGTAGACAATCGTCTTCTCACTTTGTTACTCGTACATTTTTGTTTATCTTTTTATTTGAAATGCTCTTTATTTGTTTGCAGCTTTGATAAAGCCATTTTGATGAAACCCATGGCAGTTCCACCTTTTATTTATCAATACTGGTGTCTTAACATTGCTTATGAGTCGAAATAAATAACGACAAATTCCCCTCAAATAAATTAACCCCTGCTATTTGTTGAAATGGTCTTATTTTTGTGTGCTGCCCTTGTTTCAATGTAACTGATTCCACTTGAAAAGCTATCTATTTTGAGGAGGCCAAAAGAGGGTTTTACGGGATACCCAGGAGTAGCGAGTTCCCGAAAAATTCTGCACCACCACCAAAAATGGTTAAACTATACCCAGACCATAGTGACAATGCGATATATAGCTTGCACGTACACTTTTTCTTGGTTGTTGTAGCATGAGGCAATGGGTCAGCCACTACCTCCACTGACTGTCTTGTACTGTGACCAATGGCATTTTGCCTAATGACTTTTGGACAGCCACACAACAAGCATTTGCTATGCAATACATCATCGCAATAGCAAGATTTAGAGCTATTGGCATTGTAAATGACAGTGCCTTTTATTTTTGTTTTAAAAAACCTGCAATAATAAAAGGCATTGTCATTTACAATACCAATGGGTCAAAGTTTCCAAAATGCGATACCTACTGGATTGCAAATACTTCTTATTTACAAGCACCCCATGCTGCGTTTTCACGTTACTAGAGGCCACGCCCCTTTCTTTAGACGAGCCGCATTTATAGAAAGGTCCGCAGCCGCTATTAAAGTGAAAGCTCGGTCTGGGGCGCTTTTACTAAAAAAGCATTTGTTTGTCAAGTGTAAAAGCGCATGGCATGCTGAATGTTGCAGGAAAGCAGGTCGTGCCTGCAGTAGGAGAAACCATTTAAAGAAAATAGTGCTTACAGAGTAAATAAGACATACAGTATAACAATCGAAGTAGAAGGGCCAGTCCTCATGGGAGGTTACAAATGAAGACAGGGAGGTAATAAGGAGGAACTAAAAAGCCAAATAATGAATCAGAAGCCAGCATTTATGAAGGACAATGACACAAGCCAATGACAAAAACTGGCGGAGAGTGGATGGGACTTCAAGTACATACTCCAATACAGCATGGCTCGCAGAGTAGCGCATGCGCTGCCCAGGCTCGACCTAAAAAGGAGTGCACTGCAGGGCTGGTGCACTATGGCTGCTGGGCCACATACGTTTGTGCATTTTTATTATATATATTTGTTTATATTACTCTACAACTTCTATTTCCCTTACCACTGCCCCTAAATTGGTTTCATGAAATGTACGATACTATGCATTTTTTGTAACATAATATGTCTTTCAGAAAACAGAGCAACTTTGCTCTTGAAAAAAATCAACATCCTTCCATCCTCTTCCTAAACTTTCTAAGAGTCTAAATCCATTGGTGCATACCGAGGGTTCTTGCAAATACATTCAATTTAGCAAGAAACGAAAACATTGCTGAGCAAAAGAGTTTACTCAGTATATCAACAAAGTTTGCTTATTTGCACAAGTGAAATCTTGACATAAACAATCACCTTATTGGTATTTCCACTGAACAGGAGAGCCGCTTTCAGAACTCACTTCACTCAAGGATCAGTTTTCAGCTCTTGATTAGGCAAATTTCACCGAGGGAGATCAATAGCTTCCCCTTTCACAAGAAGTTATATTTACATAGTCCATGTTTGGAGTGGCCGCTGCCCAAAAATCTGTTTAACTGCTGTCCTCAAGGCTAAACAGGCCCTTCGAAGTACACTGATTTACAGCTGCTTATGAAGACAAATCAGTTACATTTTATTTTCCAGCGTGTTACAAGAATCTTATTATTAACTGTCGAGATTTTTTAGAAAATTTTGGTCAAACGTGTTGCTTTGCTAGTGTATTCAAATACTTTAATAATGCCTAGTTTATGGAGAAAATACATGCAAAAAACGTTTCTAGATTCATCTTAGTGATGCTGAAGTGACTTAGGGCTTTGATTTAGAGTTTTATTTTTTTTAGAGTTTTTTATGGTGCAAACTTGACCCGAAGATATCAGGCACCAGAGCGCTTTACATGAGCACCAGTTTTGTTACAATGCACACAATCATTAGGTCTCGCTGAGCCAGCGCATGCGCTGCTCGGAGAGACATTAAGTAGGTGAGTTTTTAAAGTGCTACTGGCTGGCCTAGCGCTTGCGTTCATGCGAGCGTGCATGCGCGCAGCCGCCATCTGTCTTTCACGGGTCATTAGCACCACTTGGCCGCACTTCGTTCATCTTCCCGCCCAACATACAGGTGTCACCAATGCCAAGGCATCTGTTTTCTAGTGCTTCCCGCCTTCACAGGACTCGTTCATCGCCCTACTATGGTGAGGGCAGTCTGCTGTGATGGTCACACAGCCCAGGCAGCGTGAGTGTTTCTCAGCTACTGCAGCCTCAGCTTCAATGGGCCCGTCGATCATGGGGGACCTTGTCTCCGAGAGCAACTGCAAGCCTCGTGCTCCTCCGCTGGTGCAGCTGACTCCAGGCCGCCCTCTGCCGGGCTCTGTCTGCCTGCACATGTCCCAGGAAGTCCACACAGCCCATACCGCATATGCCATTGGGCGATCTCTTGACGGGGCCTGTGGTATCGTCCGCTGCAAGACCTCACTCACTGATGTGTGGAGGACCACAGATGTGCCTATTTAGAGGCACATCTGTGGTGCTGGTTAAAGGGGGTGCGTGTGTGTGTGGGGGGGGATTCTCAGTCTTTCTAGGTGTGAAATAAAAATCCCAAACTTCCACTGACACCCCACAAACTCCATACCATTAGTAGTGAATACGACTTAAACTTTTTTCACTTATGTTGAAATATGTCAGTTATTTTCCTTCCCTTTTCTTTAATGTACATTAAACGCTTCACGTAAATAAACCCACAAATCTCTGCGGAGAGCACACATACTCACAGCATACCCTGGCTTTGGCAGCCTCCAACACACAGTCAAGGACTTTCTTAACCTAGTACTTTGAATCTCCGTTCTTAATACCCCCAGGAAAGGCCCCCAACAGTTGCTAAATCTGGAATTGCCAACACACGAGCTATCCACAGTTTGTGGATACCTAGTACAATGGCTGCCATGGCACAAACGCTACTCTAGTCAATAATCCAAGCCATATTTTATCAGCAAGGGTATATATGAACAAGCATTGGCTTAGCTAATAGGTCTCGCTTTTGGGACCTTATAAGTATTTAGGTATGCAGCACAATAGCCTTGGTGCAACAACATCAACTGTTGCATGGCTAAACACTTATAGGTTCCCAAAGGTGAGACCTTTTGGCTATGCCAATGCTTGTTTTTGTTAGGCACAGGGAGATTATGTGATTTACCCAGAATCACAGGCTGTTGAGCGCCCCTGCCCTGTCTCAAACCCGGTTCACAGTTTCGAGGTCAACCGCTCCAGCCATAAGGCTACACCCTCTCCCCTAAGTTTGGTGGACAGGATGCGGATATCCCATCCGGTCCGCCTTGTTACAATAGCATTCCATCCAATTGCACTATTATTAAGGTTGGTAGAATGTCCAATACATCTGGAACGGAGGACCCCCTCTGCCAAAATCGAAATCAGGCCCTTATTCAGCGGCCCTAACAGCACAAACATGCAATCCAGAACAAAGAAAGAAAACAACATTTTTGTTAACAGTGGAACTTTATGGCAAAGGTAATTAATCTACTTAAGCTTTTATAGAATTGTGTGAAATTTCCCTGGAGAATATTAATTTATTCTGCTTAAAATAATGTTCAGTTTGGTTTGGGGTGTGAAAATTTATGAAGTTTTTCTTTCATTGAGGGTCCATTATTCTTGCAAATTCTTGCTGAATTTTCTGCCTGTGGGCTTTCTCAATAAAACAGGAGTGCGGTATAAATTTTAATTTGTTTCAAGGAAATAAAGGTCTCCAACATATATTCAGTTCAAAGTTGCAAGAAAATAATGGCAGTCTATGTGAAACAAGCATTTGCAATGCAATAGGTCTCGCATTAGAAAAGTTTGAGCTACTGGTATTGTAAATGACACATTTTTTATTTATGTGTTGGTTTTGAAAATAGCGTAATTAATAGCTTTGTCATTTACAATGCCAATAGTTTTAACTTTCGTGAATGTGACACCTATAGCATTTGTAATGCAATATGTGTTTTATTTATGTGACTTAGATGTATTGATATTACAAATAACAATGGCTTTTTTTTATAATTAATACTTAAATAAAAGCTATTGCAATTTTTAATGTCAATAGCTTACACTTTTGTAAATAACTTTTGTGAAGATAATGTTCAGTGTATTTTATTGTGACGAAAAGCCAAGAACAGATGTGAAATATTAACATCTTTTTGTGACATTTTTCATAAAGCTTAAAACATTGAGAGAACATATTTGAACCAGTTGTTGAATGGTTGCACAGATTGATGCTGTGGTGGCGCGGAGTGATGTGGTGGCGAAGAGTGATGCTGTGGCGTTCAGCGATGCTGTGGTAGTGCATAGGGATGTTGTGGTGCACCTGTGTGATGCTGTGGTGTGCTGAGTGATGCCGTGGTGATGCGATAGATAGATATAGTGTGTGCGATAGATAGATAGAGGGAGGGCGATAGATAGAGTGAGGGCGATAGATAGTGAGGGTGATAGATAGAGTGAGGGGCGATAGATAGAGTGATGGCGATAGATAGAGTGATGGCGATAGATAGAGTGAGGGCGATCGATAGAGTGAGGGCGATAGAGTGAGGGTAAAAGATAGAGTGAGGGCGACATAGATAGAGTGAGGGCGACATATATAGAGTGAGGGCGACATAGATAGAGTGAGGGCGACATAGATAGAGTGAGGGCGACATAGATAGAGTGAGGGCGACATAGAGTGAGGGCGACAGATAGAGTGAGGGTGACCAATAGATAGAGTGAGGGCGACAGATAGATATAGTGAAGGCGATAGATAGATAGAGTGAGGGCGACAGATAGATATAGGGAAGGAGATAGATAGATAGATAGAGTGAGGGCGATAGATAGAGTGAGGGTACAGATAGAGTGAGGGTGACCAATAGATAGAGTGAGGGCGACAGATAGATAGAGTGAGGGTGATAGATAGATAGATAGAGTGAGGGCGATAGATAGAGTGAGGGCACAGATAGAGTGAGGGTGACCAGTAGATAGAGTGAGGGTGACAGATAGATATAGTGAAGGCGACAGATAGATATAGTGAAGGCGACAGATAGATTGAGGGCGTCAGATAGATGGAGGGCGGCAGATAGATGGAGGGCGACAGATAGAGTGAAGGCGACAGATAGATAGTAAGGGCGTTAGATAGATAGAGTGAGGTGGCCTCATGGTGGACGTGGTGGTGGACTTGGTGGTATTGGATGTGGTGGTGGTGGATGTGGTGGTGGTGGTGGACGTGGTGGTGGTGGACATGGGTGTGGTGGTGGTGGTGGACGTGGTGGTGGTGGAGAACGTAGTGGTGGTGGACATTGTGGTGGTGGATGTGGTGGACGTGTTGATGGAGGTGGTGATGGGTGTGGTAATGGATGTGGTGGTGGACATGGTGGTGGTGGTGGTGGATGTGGTGGTGGACGTGGTAGTGGTGGGCGTGGTGGTGGTGGACTTGGTGGTGGACTTGGTGGTGGACTTGGTGGTGGTGGCGGACGTGGTAGTGGCCTCGTGGTGGACATGGTGGTGGATGTGGTGGACATAGTGGTGGTGGATGTGGTGGTGGATGTGGTGGACGTGGTGGTGGTGGATGTGGTGGACATGGTGGTGGATGTGATGGACATGGTGGTGGTGGACGTGGTAGTGGTGGTGGACGTGGTGGTGGTAGTGGTGGAAGTGGTGGTGGTAGGTGTGGTGTTGGTGGACGTGGTGGTGGAAGAGAAGGGTGTGGTGGTGGTGGTGGTGGTGGTGGTGGACGTGGTGGTGGTGGACGTAGTGGTGGTGGACTAGTGGTGGTGGACATGGTGGTGGTGGATGTGGTGGTGGTGGATGTGGTGGTGGTGGATGTGGTGGTTGTAGATGTGGTGGTGGTGGACGTGGACATGAGGGTGGTGGTGGTGGTGGATGTGGTGGTGGTGGAGGTAGGTGTGGTGGTGGTGGACGTGGTGGTGGTGGACATGATGGTGGTGTGTTGGACGTGGTGGTGTTGGATGTGGTGGTGTTGGACGTGGTGTTGGATGTGATGGTGTGAGACATTGGAAATAGCTAGAGGCATAGAGAGATCTGTTCTACCATCCAAGGAGTTTGGTAAATCCAAAGTGTCTTTAGCAGAAAGTGTGAATACAATCTCATAAAGCCAAACCTTCTTCAAATACTAAGGTAAAGTTGTATGTGTGGGTTGGGAGAGTTACTGCTGCCAACTGTCATGTACATGTACTTTGTATTAGGGATGGGGCACTACGAAATATATCTGTTTTGGGGGTTATAACATCAAGAAACACCAATCAAATTGTTACTAAAGAACATCAAAAAGTAATTGTCGATCTTTCATGACCTGCGTACAGTTGCACAATAAGAACGAACAATATGATGACATCACATCACAGAGGAGCCGATATTTAAATTGAAAAGTAATAATCGAAGGGTCATATGAACTACTGCAGGGTGACTGCACTATTGTCATGCTGTATGTGTAGTGCATCATTAAAGCTTGGTAAGAAGGAACCTTTTCCCTATAAAACGGGCAACACACGAGGTGTTGTCAATGCTCGTTCTCATTTATTTACTGTAAGGCCTACACATACTCCCAGTGTACAAAAAAATACTTCGTTTGGAACCAGCATTAGCCGCCACCACCACCTCCAAACTGGCTCATTGAACCCTGTCTATTCTGCAAGCCGAGTGTTGTAAAACCTGCACTCTGTGTAAAGATTTAAATCTATCATGTAAACAGCATATTCTTAATGGTGTAGGCACTCTGGAAAGAACTCTTGCCAACCTCAAAACAACATAATTCACAGCAGACTAACACCCTCGCTGGAAAGGACACCGGATGTTCTGTACACAGCACATTTTATAACCTGTAAACACTTTAACTGTAAAGGACTCGGTGCAGTAAATACAATATTTGACAGTCTGCAAACAGTCTCACTGTAAACGACCCTACATGTTACGTCATCTAAACAGTATATTTTACAGCCTCCAAATGCTATAAAGAACACTACATATTCTGTAAAAAGGGTATTTCAAAGCTTACAAACACTCTTTTCTGCATAGGATCCTACGTGTTCTGTAACTAAGCCTTGTATTCTACAAGCTATAAGTAATCTAAGTAAAGAACTCGAGCCTAAAAGCAGCGTATTCCACAGTATGTAAACAGTCTCTAAAGAGCTAAATCTGCATACTTCACAGCCAGTATCGTGAGCGTGCGCATCCCGGAAGTTCGGAAGAGTCACGCCTGTTGTGGGGCGGGACTTCCGTCTGCCGCGAAGCCCACGCCCATGGAGTGGATGGCCCAGGAGCAGTCGTGACGCACAGCAGAAGTCAGGAGTGGCGGCTGAGGCCGCTGACGCTGTAAGTGGGGCGGGGTGGGGGGCGGCGGCGGTATGTGTGTCTGTGTGCGCGTGTGTGTATGCCTGTGTGCCTGCGTGTGTGTGTGTGTGTTTGCCTGCGCGTGTGTTTGTGTGTGTGTGCATGCGTGAGTGTGGCTGTGTGTGCGCGCTCGTGATTGAGAGAGGCGAGAGGCTTACTTGCGGGATGGAGCTTCCGAGGCAGGAGATGGGCACGGCGCCGTGCGCGCCCTCGAGGAGGAATCTGAGACAGCAGAGGCGCGTGCCCGAACGCTGTCTCAGATTCCTCCGAACACGCCGACAATAGGTCCTTCGCTACGCTCGACCTAAAAACTACACCAGGACATCGACTTTGTAAACTACAGGTAGACGGATAAACTGGTTGTATGCCAGACTTTGCTTGCGTAAGAAAAACTTTGTATACCAGTACTCTTTATCCTCTAAACTTTCATTACAATCCCTCGCCAAGAGACCTTCAAGTGCAGTTCTCTTCTTGGTTAGGAATGTACAAAGTGTCAAAGGATGAATTCTGAATCCCATCACAGAATGGCCAGACAATATAGTACAGAAAATTCAATTCAAATTAAGCAATGCTAAAATATATTTACGCCATCAGAAACAAGAATACTGCTGACTTGACAAGATTCAGAGACTTGATCAGTGGCTACATCTACTAAGAGGATGTGGCCCAACAGCTAGAGGGGTCGAACTCGAAGGTGGGGAAACGGGTTCAAGTCTCGGCAGGGATGCTCAACATCCTGTGATTCTGTGCAAACCACTTTATCTCCCCAAACCTAACAAAAATGAATGTGTCCGTCTGTAATACAACTGGTGCTCATGTAAGGCTCTCTGATACCTTCGGGTCGAGTTTGCGCTATATAAATCTCCCCTCCCCAAAAAAATGAATGATAGCAGGCTCAATATTTAAGGATAACCCTAACTTCGCTAAAGTAGCTCTGAGCAGCATGCAGTGGGTGCCATCTTGGCTGCCTGTGTGCCAAACCCTACTCCTTTGATGGTGTCCTTTGGTAACGTGTGCGCCTCTCAGCCCTTTCAGATGCCCCACCGTTGAGCAAGCTCTTCTTCCTAGTAGAGAAGCATACACAAGTGCCTGCTTTTGTATTGACCAAAGAATAGGCCAAAGTCACTCCCAGTCCTGATGCCATGGGTTCATGCTCCTCCCGGCTCCTGGTGGGACCCCAGTATTTATTGGGCCTTTCCACGTTTTTTTTCAAAATACATGGATTCTTTATACGACCCTTTATTTAGCACCTCAAGTGAAAACATACTATTACACATTAAACATTATTTTTCAGTGTTTAGAGGTTCTGAGAATGATTTACTTAGCTTTCACATCAAGCACTCTTTTAGTTTTCTGTTGTATGGCAGGCAGATAGAAACCATCCTTGATGGTGTCAAAGGCAGATAGGGAGAAATGGCAGGGAAAGCAAATAATTTAAAGAGAGGACATGATGTTCCATGCCTAGCCCAACCTCCCTATCACATCAGCAACATGCTTTCTCATTTCAACGTGATCTCATTCAGGATAGAGAGCACTGGGGAGGCAACATGCACTTCAGACTCCTTTCAGGCCTAAGAACATTTAAACCACTCACCCTGAGATCTCACAAGTAGGGAGAGGGGATATTTCTTATTTTTTTTTAGGTGGCAGGTGTTAGCCATTAACTTATGAATATGTACAGCTGACCAGACAAAACACAGAAATGTACAAGTAGCATTGAACAGGGCAACATTATGCTTTCTCTTAAAGCGCCAATTCATCACTACCTGCTATTTTCAGCATTATGGCGATGGCGACGTAAATGATGAAATAAAAAGGTTATTCCTTTAGCCCTTCTCTGGAAAAAATAGGATATTATGCAGTGTGGCATACTAAAATATACTATTATGCCAACCTAAAATACATCACTTCTATATATATATATATAAAACGAAGAAATGAAAATGTTTTTTCACTAGAAAAGGGCCCTTTTGACCAGCACTGCAAACAAACCCTTGAACCAACAAGCCACTCAAAATACATTCAGGAAAAAGGCTGAATTTTACAGTGATAATCTGCAACCTTTTCCACACTTTGAAAATAAAAACTAGAGAGGCCCCAGGTTCAGCGAGGGAAAAAATATCAAAGTATCATTTATTTTTCTGAAAGTGTCAGCCTTGAAAAAAAGCAGCCACACCACCTGGTGCTGGAATAAAAGCCACAAGCAGTATTTAAGCAGTGTACAGCTCTAAAGACTATCAAAGATGTTAGCAGGCGCATAATGTTATTTGATCCGCTCTTCTGAAAGAGGGGCTTCAGCTGACCATAAAGAACAGGGCAGCCGTCCAATATAAACCTAAGAGGCTCAGATCAAAGTCCCCAGTGCTGGCTTAGCCCATTGATTTTATTCAGTGCTCTTTTGAGTGCCTTTCAGGGAATGCTCGGGTTAGTACCTTACGCCTTTCTTAGAGGCTGTGTTTACTCTGAACATTTTTTGTTTATTTACACATACCTACTACTTAAGGATGTTGACGGCTGAACCAATGGGGAATGCTAATCTGTCGCCATATGGAAATCCTATTTGATGTAGGACGTGGCTGCTAGGGCTGCTTGGGCCTCTTGAGGTAGTGGGGCTGGAAGCATAAAGAACTTTTCTCCCAACCGTTGTGGAAAAAATTGAGGTGGGGGCCAGAAGGCACTACAGCTGAGGCAATCTTCAGCTATAATTGTTGATGCGCCGCAAAAGAAGTAACCGAAACCATGTGGAGCCATCCAGTCTGCTAAAAAGGTTTCTCGCTGGGGCTGAAAACCTATTTGGCCTGGTCAGGTTTCAGTCATCCGACTTAGGTTTTTGTCACAGTCTGGGATGGAAGGGTGGGAAGGGTCTGGAAGCCCAGGGAGCCACTGTATGAAGGATCCAGCAGATAATTTGGGTTGAAAAAGGTAGATGAGGAGCCGTGATCTCTCCAAACAGACATGTGAGAAGGTAGATGTCAATACCGCAAACCATTCCAGTCTCTTTATATAAGAGGAGATCCACTCCCAGCATGGATCAGCTTATGTTTAAGCTTCAAAAACATACCATGAGGATAGCTAGTCATCTTCACTGTATGTGGGATATCTTAAGGGTATGCGAGAACGCTGACGGCCAACATAAAGGCCATCAATCATGAGGAACCGGACATCGCTGGTGACACAGCATGAAGCATTACTCGTGCGGGTTGTCTCACAACCAATTTACAGATTCGCCTTGCCCTGGGACCCGCAAGTCAGGAGGTCACCTCTAAGTTGTGAGGACAGACCCAAAGTTATATCTGAAGAAATGTATTAATACATGTATGCATTCCCTTGCGTGCAGACTCATCATCAGCCAGGATGACAGGGCAACAGCTGCTTTCGGAGCGACCATCTCCGTCCACTTGATGGATCAGGGAAGAGACAAGCTAAAGGGGCTGCACCTGACACCGCATGTAACAACTTGTCATCAGTGAAACAGAAGCCTTCTACACCACATCCCAGGCCATCGGTCACTTACACGTTGTCTTATTCAATGGCTTCAATATCAATGCCCTTTCTGTATTGTGTAAGGATGATAAGCCCAAGTCTATCACAAGTACCACCAACATCAATCAATTCAGCCTTCAGAGCCATGCTGAGGGATGTATGAAACCTCCTATAAAAGGTGCACAGTTCTGTTTTTTACATATCTAGCGACAACGTTGAGCTTTCCGCTGTTCAAGTCATGAACAGGTAGTGTTAATGTCAAACATTGCTTTACTTAAATCTATGTCAGACATGAAAGAAGGGGTTTATTCAATAAACGCCTGCATTCAGAATAGTTTGACAACTCTTTTGATTGCATCTATGCTTGTTTGAAAGTCCCCCTTTGGTTTAAATATCTCAATTTTCACCTGCTCCTCTTCATTTACGGCTCCTGGCTGTCTTAAATAATTCCACTTCCAAATGTTATGCAGCTTGATTCATTTTTAGTAAGTCTGATATTGGTATATGGTAGGATTTTATAGGTAGAAATTTTCAAAAGGCTTTCCAATATACAGTAGGGGTATTCTACTATGTTATTTAAAAAAAAATTAAAATTAAGAAAAAGTGTTTTAATCCAAGTGTAACTCTTGTTTTAGACGTTTAAAAAAAAAATAACATTCATATGTGAATATATCAGCGGAGATAGAGGCAAATAATTGTTTACTTCTACGATGTTTGTTGATACTACTAAAATATATATTTGCTCCAAAAACGAGATTGGGGTGTTGGTGGGGGTGGACAGCAGCCCTTAGGATTACATCACAGTTCTGCATGTGGTACTCTGTGCAACATCCACAGCATAGAACTGTTGGCTGTAGTTCAAGACAAGCACCCTCCTAAGGTGCGATAAGGTAACGCCATTTTGTAGAGTATGGCAGGTAAAATGTCCTAGCACAGCAGAAGTGGTCTAAAAACGTTCTCAGGCTACCTTTTTTGCATTGCTTGCTTGTGAAGACTGGGAAGAAACAGAGAGGGCAGAGTTAGTGAGGCACTTCTCTTTCATCCTTGCATGAGAAAGTCATCCAAGCGAGAGAGGCTGTGAGGTGGGAGGGTACGATTATTGAGGTAGTTCTCTTTCATCTTTAACATGAGAAAGTCATCCATGGTAGAGAGGCGATGAGATAGGAGGGAAGAGATAGTGAGATGCTTCTATTTCATCCTAAAATGAGAAAGTCATCCATGGTAGAGAGGCGATGAGATAGGAGGGAAGAGATAGTGAGATGCTTCTATTTCATCCTAACATGAAAAAGTCATCCATGCAAGATAGGTAATGAGACAGGAGGGTAGAGATAGTGGGATGCTTCTATTTCATCCTAGCATGAGAAAGTCACCCATGCTAGAGAGGCGATGAGATAGGAGGGAAGAGTTAGTGAGATGCTTCAATTTCATCCGAACATGAGAAAGTCATCCACGCCTGAGAGGCTATGAGGTGGGAGAGTACGATTACCGAGGCAGTTCTCTTTCACCTCTAACATGAGAAAGTCATCCATGGTAGAGAGGCGATGAGATAAGAGGGACGAGATAGTGAGATGCTCCTATTTCATCCTAGCATGAGAAAGCCATCCATGCTAGATAGGCTATGAGACAGTAGGGTAGAGATAGTGAGATGCTTCTACCTCATCCTAACATGACAAAGTCATCCATGCAAGAGAGGCGATAAGATAGCAAGGAAGAGATAGTGAGATGCTTCTATTTCATCCTAACATGAGAAAGGCATCCAGGCCAGAGAGGCTGTGAGGTGGCACAGTAGGGAAGGTGAGGCACTTTTTTTCATCCTAACATGAGAAAGTCACCCATGTCGGAGAGGCTGTGAGGTGCTAGGGTAGGGCAGGAGAGTCACTTCTCTCATCCTCCATCCCTAACAGGCAAACGTGATGCCTATTAGTGATGCTGTTAGCGGTTCACTGCTGCATCAATGGCAGCTTGACTACTTCAGCAGTTATCTCCTCCCCACACCAAAGGCTGAGGGCATATGCATGTAAGTGGAGGCAAAAAAAATTGGCAGTCACAAAATTTGCGAATCATCCTCATTTGCCCATTGCGGGGGAACATGCATCAAGCATTTTGTCTTCGCAAACGAATCGTGCCGTTTGCAAAACACAAAAAAATGCTTTTCAGATTCAGCAAACCCTATTTTGCGATTAGGTAACCTGTTACCAAATTGCAAAATGGGTTTGCGATTCGCTATTAAGAAGGGACGTGTTTAGGGCGTCCCTTCTTAATACAGAATTGCATCAGTACTATGACCGAAATGCGGTCACAAAACATTCGCATTGTACCACCTACTAACCCATTCGCAAAAGGGAAGGGGTCCCTAAGGCACCCGTTCCCCTTTGTGATGTTTGCTACAGCATTTTTTAAGAGCAGGCAGTGGTCCCAGGGGCCACTGCCTAAAGAGCAGGCAGTGGTCCCAGGGGCCACTGCCTAGTCTTAAAAAATTAAAAGAAAACTTTTTGTTTTTGTTTTAGAAATGCATCCCCTTTTCTTTTAAGGAAAACGGGCTACATTTAAAAAAAATCTTTATTTAAAAGCAATCACAGACATGGTGGGCAGCTGACCCCAGCAGGCCACCATTTCTGCGATTTCTGCGATTCCTAAGGGGTCGCATATTGCAACCTACCTCATTAATATTCATGAGGTAGGTCATTTGCGATCCCCTCCTAGGAATCGCAATTAGTTTTCAACACACTTTCGTGCATGCCGTTTTGTGATTTCCTAATTGCGAATCGCAAGGATTCGTAATTAGGAAATTACAAAACGGTTTCTTCGTGCATCTGTCCCTTAATTCTCACTTTTCCGATTTTTAAAACAGAAAATTACAAGGAGAAAATCCCCACAGGGCTTCTGCTTCCAAAAGGATGATTACATCTTGTGATGGTACCAAAATACCATGAAAGTTTTTTTTTAAATGCAAAGCCACCTGTCACAATGTTATTTGGCCTGCAGCACTAAAAATCCTCCCACTGTTCCTGACTCCCTCTACACTGGATCTTCCATTAATTCACTGTAGAGGATCCACCCCATTTAAAAGCAACACTTTTTTTGACACTTAGGAATTTCTGTCCTACACTGAAGTTCCCCACGTTGCTATGCTAAAGCGAAATATCAGTCACTGGGCAAGTTTGTCTATTAAAAGGTCTCTGCTTTCAAATATTCCCTCATTTCCTGCAGCTTCTGGGTTTTATTAAAGTTTTCACAGAGCATTACAGAGGGACTGTCTGGTAATTAACTTTGTTCTGAACAGCCTTCCCATGTGCCCCAGACCATCTGCAAAGCATTTCTAGTACTTTCTTTTAGGAATAGTTGGAGAATAAGCCCTGGAAAAAAACCACTAGACAATATATGAATTTTCTTTTAATTTAACAGACAATCCAGTACGTTCTTGTTTGTGGACTGCTCTGGTACACACTGTTTAACCACAGTTTGCCTTAACCTTAAAAGGAAAAAAACAGCATGTTTCTGCAGCACCCTTTTGCACAAGAAACTGAACTCCTTGGAATGTAGACCTTCCCGCCTCAAAGGCAGCCCTTGTACAAATTTCGTCTGAAATAAGACTTGTTACTTTTCCCTAAATTCCACTTGCCTTAAAATGTCCTTTTCAAAGTGATCAATAACAAGACCACAAGGAAATACGCCTGAAGAGGAACCATATGGCAACATCATAGTTTTGCGGTGTGAGCCCCAACTCAAGCATGTGTAATTCTGCAACTCTGAGGCGCATTTAGATTAAAAGCAGAACCTCCCCAGGTACTTTCTCCATATGGCGCAAGCATGTCAAACCTTTTTTTTTTAATTTGTCCAACAGCAAATATTTAATTTATGGTTTTCCTGCATGTGTACATTAATTCTCCCCTCCAGCCCCCTCCCTGCGCATAGCTTTGAAACCATGTAAGGATATCTAATGCTTTCCATATGGCCGCCTCACTGTGACTTTTAATTGTACCAACTGGTATCAGTCAGGGATAATTCCCTTGGAATCCAGCTTACTGCTGCAACATTGGCCTTTCCGCTAATCTCCTCACCATGGCAATAATACAGCCTGAAACATTTTTCCAACAACGCGCATTGAGGTTTCCCCAAATTTAAGTGGCCAAGATTTGCCATTGATCAGTTTGGTGATAGCCATACACTTTGCTTAGATAAGCATTTCAACTACATTGTTGACTACTCTGCATATTGAAACACATTTAACTAAAACATTAGGTAGCTTAGAACAGAAGGTGGCAAATGAAATTAAAACAAAATCCGACCAGCTAAAACATAAGCCTTCATTACAAATATCTCGTCAATAACAATTTGTTTGCCAATTGGAGCTAGTGGGCGAATCAGGATTCGAGTTTCGCTTGACACATTTTGCGAATTAAAATGTGCGGCAGACCATATCCAGGGACAATTTCAAGGAATTACCAAAAAAGTATGACAGTTGATGCATACACACTGGTTTCCACTATTACTCCCCATTCTAAGGGCCAAATAATGTAATGCTGCAGTATTAGAGCTCAAAGTAATAGCTGTTCTATGCAGGGCTGTTAATTCTAGTTGTTGTATTAGCGCATCGGTTGCACAAAATTTCAATAATGGTTCTAGATTTTTTAAGGTTATTGAAGAGACCATTGACGCTGCGGTCTTTCCATGTTTATAATTAATTTGTGGATGGTACGAAGATCGTATGGAAGTGAAAATGTAGTGGTGAATCAACTGCAATAATTCATATTTGTAATCTCGGGGTCACCCCTAATGGGATTTAGCGGTCAGTTCAATTTTATGTGTTGTTATTAGTAAAGGATGAAATATGTGGAGATTTGGCCTAGTGGCTAGAGCTGCCAACTTTGGAATGGGATATGGGGAATCAGGTTCAAATCCCAGTTTCGACTCACAATCAGATAATTCTGGGCAAATTACTAGTAATGCCCTGTCTATGAATTGGACGGTAGTAAGATAATTGTAAATTTACATACAAATGCACTGGTACCATGCGGTAAATCTGTCCCAATGCCATCCAATTATGAGTTAAACCTTCTAAAATGGGGAATTACAGTGTGGGACTTATTTTTCCAGTTTTAAAACCAGTGGAATTCCCAGGTCCCCTTGGTTTAACGCATTCATTTACCCCATGCTCTGAGTAGATCGTAAATATATGCTTGGACCACTGGGCGGTGAGGGGAGAAGAGGAAGGTCATTTCTGGCAGGGCCCCTGTCACAAAAAAAGCAACTGGGAACGAGTCTTGCCTGCTGCTGTTGCCACCATTTGAAAAGATTTTTACCCCCAGATTTACGAGTTCAAAAAAAGCAGGTATGGTTTTCCCACCCACAGAAAACGTACAGTTTCTTACGTCAGTGTAGTTTTGCAGCTTGAAGAAATTTCTCGATTAAAATGCTGTAAATTATTCTGCCATTTAGTGCTTGGCTCTGTAATTCTTGTAATTCTTGTAAAAAAAAACGTTTGTCCTTCTACTATTTTTGTTTTCTTGTTGGTGGGTGTCGACTGATCTCCATTTGGTGTCCCCTTGTGATCTTCAGATTTCTATTTTTTAATTCCTCCTTTCATCTTCATTAGCAGAGGAGGGTGGGTTTGCATGTGAATCTAGAAAATATTTCAACCTGCAAAATTACACCGACAGGTAAGAAACTATGGGCCAGATGTAGGTCGCCCAATACCAGTCAGTAACGGACGCAATTACCGAATTTCGGCTGTTACCGACCGGTATTGGGCTTTCCAGATGTGGGTGGCATTTTTTAAGGATTTGGTATTTTACCGAATCGGTAATTTAAGGATTTCGGTAAAATACCAAATTGTTAAAATACCGATTCGGTAAAATACTGAATCCAGGATGTAGGAAGCACTCAAGTTAGTGCATTCCTCAGTTAAGGATTCGTTATTTACCACCAACTAGAAGTTGGTGGTAAATAATGAAAACCCTTGAAAAAGCATTTTTTTTGCTTTTCCAACAGTGCCATGTTGCAGACATACATGCCCTTAGGGCATGTATGTCTGCAACATGTGCACCCATACACAATTGAGGGGTGCAACAGGGTGTCAAAGTGACACCCTGCCACCCTTCAATGTTTCCCCCAATTACCGAATCGGTATTTACCGATTCGGTAATAATTGGCATTCATTCCTATGGCCCACAGGAATTAATGTCAATTACCAAATCTGTAAATACCGATTCGGTAATTACCAAAACTTACCAATTCTGTAATTTTTCGGAAAAATGACCTACATCCCATTTGCCTGTTCTTAAATACCGAATCGGTATGATTCGGTATTTAAGAATCGGTAATCTGGGATTACCTACATCTGGCCCTATATGTTTTGCAGTGTGATTCGTTTCTGGATTCACATGCTGTGCATAGATTTTGCAGCAGTTTGTTACTACTGTGGTGGTTGGGTTGAAGATGGGCGTTGATTTGAAAACTGATGTTGTAAGACTGTCCAACTTGAGCTTCCTTGTTCATCGATTATCAACACAATAGTGCTTTGTGAACGTGTGCACTGGTGACCATGTTGCTGCCATACAAATGTCTTGAAGTGGTGTGTTTGCTAAAAAGGCAATGGTTGCTACTTTTTTCTTTGCTGAATGTGCCCCTGGGGTGCTTTGTAAAGTCACTCCTGCATTTTGTGGCGCAACCAGATAGTTTGGGCTATCCATCTACCAATTGTCTTCTTGGTCACTTGTCTTCCTAGAAAACTACTTGCAAATGATACAAAGAGTTTCTTTGTTTTCATGTCAGCCTTTGTTCTTTCAATATAATACATTACTGCCCGTCTACCGTCTAGAGTGTGTAATGTCCTTTCTGCATGTGTTTTTGGCTTTTGAAAGAAACTTGGTAACTGTATTGTTTGGTTCATGTGGAACAGTGAGATCACCTTTGGCATTCTCATGACAATTATGTCTTTGTGTGCTTGGAAATAAGTTTCCTGTAAAGTGAGTTCTTGTAACTCACTAACTCTGCGTAGTGATGTTACAGCTACTAAAAAACTGTTGTAATGTAGCCTTGGGTTCAAATGGTGACTTCATTAAATGGGTGAGCACAATATGTAGATTCCAAGTGGGTATGGGTACCTTCCTTGGGGGTGCGATTCTCTTTGCTCCCTCTAGGAACCGCTTGATCACTGGTAAAGTGAAGAAACTTCTTTCAATGTGACCCCTTGCGTATCTCACTATTGCAGCTAAGTAAAACTTCAAGTTCACAACAAAGTAACGGTTATGTCCTAAATTCTGCCTGCACTCTGTTAGTCTCAAATGTTATCAACTGTGCTCACTCTTTTGGGCCAACCGAAAAAAAAAATCAATATATACAATTCGACAATTTTGAGGAGCACAATAAAACTTTCCATGAAAGAGTCCAAAGGGATCTTTTTGTAAATTACAACATTTTATACACTGTACTCCCCCAATTGGGCAATCAAAAATAATTATTCATATGTTCACACAGGGATCATCTGTCCATCAAGCAATACATTTTATCGGCACTTGCCACATCTTTCTAAGGCCATGGAAGCGTGTAGTGCCTCCTGGTCCTCGTTATCAGCCGTCCGTAGTCTCACGCAAGAAACGGAGGCACTACATGCTTCCATGGCGGAAGAAAGATGTGGCAAGTGCTGATAAAATGTATTGCTTGATGGACAGAGGATTCCTGTGTGAACATATGAATAATTATTTTTGATTACCTTGCTAACAAACTCCCAGACCTTATTGGAGTGTATAGTGTGCTTGATGTTATGTCACTTAATTGTAGGAGGTGCTCCTCTCCTTTACAGTTGACCCCTCCCCCGTGGGCATCCTTGAAAGGACTGTTATACATGCTGGTACTGCCAATGTTGTTGTTGTTGCTCCTGGTGTGATTGTTTCCCTTCCTGATATATTTGTTAGCAAGTTTGGTGTGAGGTTGCTGGATGTAAATTCCTCCTTCCTGAAGGTCTTCTTGAAAGGGTGGTTCCCCTACGCATACTACCTCGGAATTGCACAGCCCCCATTGATCATGCCATTTTGTTATCCTTTTTTCATCTACTGTACTTTCAAAGAGTTGTTCCCCATTGAATGGTGCATTTAAGGTGTTGTTTTGCACTTCTGGTTTGAACCCTGAAAGGCATAGCCATGCATGACTTCTTTCTGTGATACCAATCTTCATTTATCTGCTTGATGTCTTCGCAGCATCTAGGGCTGAATTTAAGCACATGTTGGCATTATTTTTCCCATCTTCTACCAGATGTGCTGCTCTTTACTGGTACTGTTTTGGTAGTCATTTCATTAACTCTCCTATCTTTTCCCAATGTTGATATGCGTGGTGGTTGAGCAACGCATTTAAATTTGCAATGTGTTGTTTGTTTTCAGCACTTCTCTCGACCTTTTGGCCCATAAGATCCATCCTCTTACTTTCCTTACCTGGGGGATGGACTGTTGTGCTTTGTACATTTTCTCTTTTCCTAGCAGTGGATGTTATAACTGAATCTGCTGGGACTTACCCCTTAATGTAATTTGGGTCTTTTGACGAGTGTTCGTACTTAATCTCTGCTCAGCTCGAGGTGTGACTGCCTTGCATGTAGCATGTTCCTTACAAATGTCTTCCCCTTGATCTAACGCACTTGATAACATAGGGAGAAATTTGTTTCTAGATTGTGTAGGCAGGAGAGTCTCTAATAAAAAGCATGCTTGGGATTTTTCCTCCTCAATCTGAACTCCATATTTATCTGCTGCCTTCTTAATTACCTGATTATAGACCCAAATGTCATCAGGTGGTGATGGCCTTGAAGGATACTTGTCAATAGCCTCATCGGGGGAATCTGTTTTGTGATCCTGCCATTGTGTTTCTTGTCATTCTGAAGCCTCAGAGCTTGAGCTCTTAATATGGATTCGAAATTGCTTTAGACTTTCGTCAAAGTCCTTTTCTCTTTGTAAAATACTCGCCATTTTGGCCTTGAGCCTTCTTCTCTTACTCTCTATCGCTGACGCTTGAGTTTTGGCATCTAGAGTTTCCACTTTTCTCTTCGCTGTCGAAGGCTCGTTTGTAGATGGTGCCGGTGGCGAACCGTGTCTTTAGGATTTCGATTGCTCCTGTTTGAACATCAATGCATCTTTTTCTCGATCATCCTTCAACGACTTGGATTTTTCAGGTGTCTTTCCTGCTGTGGGGTCCTTTTTGAAGGATCCGAGGGCACTTTTATCTCAGGTGTGACCGCAATCTTTGAATATTTGGACGCCGAGGCTCCCTTCGATGATGACTTAGAGTCTGTCTTTGGGGACTTGTCTAATTTTTTAAAGAACTATGGTCCTCTTATCTCTTGAGAAGTCTTCTTGCCCCCATTTTTGACCTGCATGTCAGTTGCAGTCTCTACTTCTGGTCCATCTGCGATGTTCTCCTCCTCGTCACTTGAATGGCCAAGATCTCCTAGGGAGGCGAAGATCTCATAGGGATGGTGGTTTATAGTAGCCCTGCACGTTGCTAGTTGGCTCTTTGTTGTCCCTCTCTCACCCTAAAAGTCTTTGGAGAGAACATCAAGCACATGTTGCAGTCTTCACTTTGGTGGTCTACTGGCAGGCATAGGTTGCTTCCTACTGGGCGAACTTGTTATGGCAATTTTTGCAGGACTTGAACAGTGTTTTTTCCATTATCACGCACAGGGAGCCCCCTGCATGCGCATTCTCTGTAGTCATTGAAGAGGTACTTACTTCTCCACTAGAACTTCTCTGGTACCTTCTTCTGATGCTTCCTTCTCCCCGGTTGACTTTTGATGTTGTTTTTTCAAGTTTTTCGAGAAATTTTTCTCCAATGTATTGGAGCACCTTCAGCATGAATTTAGACCCATCTACTCAAAAAGAATCTGAAGATAGCGACTAAAGGTGGGAGCTTTCGGAGGAAGCACGACAACATCACATGGGGTCACAAAATGAAGGTTTTTTACAAGAATTTCGGACTCAACCACTTGATAGCGGAATAATGCACAGCGTGTAAATCCAGAAAAGATTCACACTGAAAAATTAGGTATGATTTTCCAACCCACAGAAAAATAGGAATTAGAAAATCATATCAATTTATAATTAGGCGGAGTGTGTTAAATTTCACACCCCTAATTTATAGTCGGCCCTAATCTTTCCCCACAAAAGGTAAAAAAAAGAAATGTAAAAATGAGTCATGGTCGCTAGTAAAGCATACTAATAGTCTTTGGTTATTAGAAAAACTGCAAAAAAAGAGTAAAGATTACAAATATGGAACATCAAATTAGATTTCGAGATGAGCCTCATCTACTCAAAGCGTCATACTTTTTTGCGGAGATGAATTCAATTCATTGGGCAAAACGGGCCTTATTTTTTTACCACATATATAATCGTTTTAGGAGCTGGCCTGGCAATGAACGTTATTTTAAACAATTTTGCTTTAGAGTTTTGTTAATGGAAGTTTAAGGAAAATTGAAAAAACGGAGGTTTACTCCATCCACTCCTGCAAATGTTAACAGCATTAGAGGTGGTCGATGGGGTGTTATGCCCCATGCATGCCCCAAGAAGCCATGGACAGGTAAATACATTTGTAAAATAAGGCCTAGTTACCTGTCCTTGTATAGGCTGACTTATCAAGGGACAGAATTCTCCAGTGGCAAAAGCATCTTCAACTGATTAGGTGAGAGATGGCAGAGATACCATCTGATTGATCTGGTATAAGTTAGTTGAACTATCTCTGGTTACTTGGGTCAGTGAGAACCATCTCTAACATCAGACAATGAATGATGGCTTTTCTTCTTCATCCTAAAACCTCTCATGAACCTGGTTAATTCCCCTTTCTTTCAGTATGTGTTCTCATATCTAGAAGTGGGTGAAACTACTGAAAGAATTGAAGCTGACTTTTTTTCAGTCTGCCTAGGGAGAGAAACTGTTTGAAAAGCAAACTAAAGATGAAGAGCCCTGCAAACCGGCATTTTGTTGCCCCAGTTCCTATTTACAGCCTGGTAGCCAGTCATTCCTGGACTCTGTGCTTATATCATTCTGGTTGGTCTCTGGGCGGCCAATCATATCCCAAAATACACACTGATAAGTGTTGTGCAACTTTATAAATTGCCACAAACACATTTCTCAGAGAATGTGGAGTATTTCGTAATGCAGAAAGCGTTTTGAAGAAACATTCATATAAAGTAGGAAATCTAATGTATGGTACTCTTAGGCACTCTAACACAAACAGCATTTAGGGGAAGGGTTCTCCTATGAAGGTAAGGAGGGAAACACCCACAAACTGAATTTTAGGCTAACCACTGACTCTAGTTATGATTTTCATGTACATTTAGTATACTTCAGCTTATCCCATGCCGATATCATGATCATGGATTCGGCTTTCCTAGTTCTATGTTATACAACCCTGGTTTCGAGTATGCCAAGAATAACTGTGTATCTGATCTCCTCACACTGCTTGGGAAAAGCCTAATTTTTCACTTAGGCGCCATTGTACCTGCAGTTCCTCTTGTGACCTAGAACCAGGTCTTTCTAAGACATCTACTTCAGAAGAGACTTGGTTTTACCACAAAGTGAACATAATAACATAAAACCACAGCCATATTCCCTTTGACGGCTTAACCCCATAAGGTGGTGCTTACTCTGCGGTTCCAGGGTTTACTCCTGCCCCTCGCATTACAGTGTTTAGCCCAAACATGGAACAGAAACAAACCCCCTTAATTCTTTGTAGGTCGAGATAATATTTGAAGGTTCATCTTGGAGGTGGGGTGGAGGGCGCTAAGCCATGCCTCTTAAATGCATTATAGAGTAAACATCTGTCTCAACTCTTGGACTTTATATGGAGACTATGAGAAAATGAACGCTGGCTTTTTTAATTCCTCTACACCAAATGTAGAGGTTTGCATCAGTAAGTCTAGTGGAGGTTTGGTGACGTTTCTTTTGATATTTTTCACATTCATGTGCTATTGCTATAGGCTTGATGGTTCACCTTGTTCCTTCCTATAACGAGATTTGCACTGACTTTCTGTGGTGTACAGCACAATGTGGGGATGAACTACCGTATGATTAGGCACAGCATCTTTTGGAGAGGAACCTTGAGCCAGTCTGATATTGACAGTCACAAGGAGGCACATTAACACCAATTAACTTTTCTGACATCACCACACAACCAACACAGATCAGACTGGCCACTTAGCCAACAACGCTATTCTCAGACTGTCATGAAACACAAGGGTAACGATCCTACTCCCAACGTAAGTATTGTCTACACAATTGGTAATGGCTTCCGATCCCACTTTGCAACCACAAAATCACACCTGTATAGCTCAGTATGAACGGTATTGTTACCCAACAAACCAACATGATTGCAGATTATCCATGTATATATAGGAACTGAATGCATCAGCCGACACCACATCTGGTACGCTGCAGTTTCGGAGGGAGCGCAGTGGACAATATCCAAAGCATAGCGCCACAAAATGACTTAGAACCTCCGGTGGAAAGGCATCTAATACCGGACCGCGCTAAGGTCCAATACGAGTGGCATTATACCAATCCCAATTAAACCATCTTCCAACCTTTTCAACAAAATGTATCCACACTGCAGTGATTGTTTTCATTACAATGCAATAATGTGTCTGGTTACTCTTTGGAACCACCTTTAGGCGAGGCCGTCCTGTTTTACTTATGGGACTTCATCTCTAAACTTCAAATTCCTTCTTCCCTGCTCTGAGACCCACTTTGTAGTAATGATTCTAGTGCTCATATGGGAAACAAAAAAGTGATATGTGTGTGTCCAACCGAGTAGGACTTGAGCTGGACCAATGTCAGTGAACCTAGCAATGACCCATATTGGACTTAAGATTTTTTCAAATGAGACGCAGAGAAGAAAATACATGTCGAAATCAAAGGACTACACAGACCAGAATTCACTTGTGCGTGACTCAAAATCAATATAAACAAGCATTGTCGAAGTCAGTTGGTCTCGCCTTTTTCACCTATAGGGATTGCAACTGCTTTTTTCAGATGCGGAGTAACATTAGTGGACTGAACAAAGTCTAGAAGACAACTGTGAACATGGAGGATATTACAAAGGGAAAAAAACACAACAGAATGAGCTTTGAGTTGTGACTTTTCTAATGGCAGCAACTGGTGTGACCTCATTACAAAACAATTCAGGGTTAGATTTTGTACCTATGTGATATGTTCCAGTTGCAAGAGTTACCTAAAATAACCCTCCCTGTTGGAGTGGGTGGTGACAGTCCCAATAGTGTTCCAATGGAGCCCTGTTAGCTCACACTAATTGGCTAAATTGAGGCATTGGTCCTCTCAGCCAAGGGGGTCTACTTAGACCCACATGGCTATTTAGCTGGCCAGGTCTACCCTACCTGGTACATCCTGCTCACATCACGCGAAATAGAAATAGAAGAAGGACTATTTTTTCTAAGCAGTGTCAGTCTGGCCTGTGTAATCAAGTGAAGGATTAGTCCAGCAGCAAAGGCAGAGAGGGCAGATCTAATTTCCAAGGAAAATATTCAGTTGCACAAGAGGTCCACCTTAGGGTGGACCAGCTGGTAGCTGTTATCTAGCCTCAGAGGGAGCATGCTTAACACCAAAACTCCACCTCTTCACCCCTCCCCCCCCCCTTGCACAATAAGTAGTATTGTCCCACCAAAGGCAGAGGACATCTCTGCATCCTTGCAATATCGACTCAGTGTATCCATTTTATATGAAGCACTGCGTGGCCCGCTTTCAAAGACTGGTATATATTGTTTTTTGTAACAAACACGAAAAGAGGTCTAACAAAATGAAAACCAAGTTAAAACTCCACCTCTTCGCTCGCCCTTGCACGAAAAGTGGGACTGTCCTACCATGACGATGCAATGTCTTTAAGTGGATTGTACTTAAAGCACTATGTGGTCCTTTTTCAAAGACGGACATGTTTTGTTTTATGTAACAAATACGAGAAACATTCTAATGAAATGAAACACAAGCTAACGGTTCATGCTGTCAAAAATCTCAGGATCCGATCGTCTATTATTGGGTTAGTCATTCATAAATGTTGCTTTAATTAGAAGTATATAGTGTGGCTGCTTAAATAGGAGGATTTCAATGTCAAAACAGCTTCCGTGGGAATTAAGGTTGAATTACTCCTGACAAGGGAGCCATCTGTGCAGCGAACACCTGGTACTAAGTGGAGGAAATTAGAAAAAAAAACAGAAACCTCACATTGTTCGAAGGACAGAGGGGGACAATGAACCAACCAGCTGAAGAGGGCCCCAGAGACCAGGAGTCAAGCATCCATTGTTCCTTGTGAGTGCCCCCTACCGGGAGTCAAGGGAGAGTGCCTTTGCGCATGAATACATGGCAAGTGTTTTCAGAGTGGCACACCCTGAGGTTTCAGGTGTAGTTTCACATCTTATTACACATTATGCAACACACCGCTCATCATTTGTGAACAGTTTGAAGATCACATTTAGACACAGATTTTGATCAAAAGATTTGTCCCTTCTCGGGGGGCATATATGCATCTGCTGTCTTTATAGCTAAGTGAAACTCTCTGCATTAACAGCTGTTACACTTGGCTCTACCTGGTAAATGGTATTCCATCAGCTCTCTTACAGCACACTGACATGTGCAGACATACATCAGCATGCCAACGAGCCCCTGCCCCAAAGAGCCACCATCATGTCGTTCCATTAGAAGCGGCGTGAAACCTTCGCCTTCATAGCAGATGGACACCTCTTCTACAAGAGCGCATTAATCATATCAACGTCATAGCAGCAGACTGATGTTGTTGCTTTTGAGCAGCAGTGTGATACTGTCCCCATAACATGAGGCTGATACTCTACCCATTATAGGGAAGAGTAATACTGCCTTTGTAATAACAGACTGATACTGTCCTGTTACAGAGTGATGCTGTATCAGTTATGACCACAGAGTTATACTGAGACTGTAAAACAGCAGACGGATCCTGTCCCCATCATAGCAACATAGTAGTGCTGTTCCCACCAAACACTCACACAATGTTCCCAGTGCTGTAACAATGATGCTGCCCCCATAGCATTATATTGTTACACTTTCCATTACATCAGTCTCAATCTACTCCATTTTAACAGTGCAGGAACACTGTCCCCAAATGGCACAGTGGCAATATTCCATTATGGGAAACATTTGTTACATCGCGGTGTTCACACCACAATACCTTTTACAACGCGGGCATTACAAATACAAAATGACATGCGCTGGATGGCGCTCTCAGCTAAGGAATAGTATGATTTACTATTCCAAGACCTTCCCTACTGTACATAGGCTGGAGTTGGAATAGTAAATCATACTATTCCTAAGTCCAACGCCCTCCAGCGCAAGTCGTAACGACTTGCGTTGTAAAGGTATTGCGGTGTTCACACCACGATATAACATCGTATATTCTTCCATTATATCGCCAGGGTGAAAGTGCCCCCATAAAAGCAGACTGCTGCCAGTTGATGCCATCAAATTGCAACCACCCCCATATAATTAGGCTGATATCACTCTCATACTAACAGACTGATCACCATCCGTGGGTAAAGGTCAGCTGTGCCTCACCCCATAACAAAGGTCTGACATTGCCACAGTAACTGTGATAATCGGATGTATGACGATACAACGCGTACCATCACAACGCATCCCTTTACACCGCATCCCTTACAATGCAAGTCCTTACCACGACTTGCGTTGGGGGCGCGGATTTCGAATAGTATAATTTACTATTTTAACACTAGTCCCCGTGGACCCTAGGGAAGGTGTTGGGATAGTAAATTTACTATTTGTAATCCTTTAGTGCCCTCCAGCGCAAGTCGTGGTAACGACTTGCGTTGTAATGGACGTGTTGTAAAGGCCACGCGTAGTAAAATCCGCGTGGTAAAGGATGTTTACCGTGATAATCTCACCGACGCACCAGAAGTCTGACACAAACCTCATAGCCGCATATTGATGCCACCCAATCATAAAAGGCTTCCCGTGGTGGCTCATGTCACCATACACTAGAAGACTGTTGTGGCCCTGAAACACAGCAATCACAGAACACTAATGCTTCTCTGTAATTACAGACCGACAGACTGCCATAACAGAAGATTGATACCATCCCATATCAGTCATATCAACTCAATAAGATGAGATGATAGTTACCTCCAAAATCAGTAAACTGTTATTTCCCCTAAAGCAGAAGAAAACAATACATCAATGCTGCCTCCACAACACGCAACAGATATTGCCCTCAAAATAGCGAATGATAATCACCAATAAACAGGAGCGCAATATTAAGATCCCAAACAGTAGGTTGGTCCTGCCTCTATTATTGGAGATTGATAGTAGCCTAAAACAGGCATTAAAAGTAAAAACCTATATCTGGGGATTAATAGCAGCAGTGTGATACTAACGCCATAGCAGCAAATGGCCCACCTCACAAAATACTGCCTCAAGAACAGAAGATTAACGTTATTGCATAAAATAGACATATACCTCCCCATAACTGGGGGCTGTGCTGCTCCATATGAGCAAACAAATATATCTGCCAAAAGAGCAGGCTAACAGCATAACCTTAATAGGATACCCATGTCACCCCGAAAACAGCTGGCTGGAATCCCACCAATAACAACAGACAAACCCCACAGATTGATACTGCCCCATGACACCAGACTGATACCACCAATTACAGGAGAGAGACATCAACCCTATAATAACTGATAATGCCAAATAACAATAGAGTTCTGTTACTCAATAACAGCAGAGTGATGCGACTGTACAACAGCTTAGTGATATCTACCCAATACTGGAAGAGCCGTACTGTTAAAAGAGGCTACCCAACACCGGAAGATCGGTGCTGGTAAAAGAGGCTACCCTACACTGGAAGAGCGGTACAGTTAAAAGAGGCTACCCAACACCGGTAGAGCGGTAATGTTAAAGATCGGTGCTGTTAAAAGAGGCTACCCAACACCGTACGATCGGTGCTGTTAAAAGAGGCTACCCAACACTGGAAGAGCGGTACTGTTAAAAGAGGCTACCCAACACCGGAAGATCGGTGCTGTTAAAAGAGGCTACCCAACACCGGTAGAGTGGTACTGTTAAAAGAGGCTACCCAACACCGGTAGAGCGGTAATGTTAAAGATCGGTGCTGTTAAAAGAGGCTACCCAACACCGGAAGATCGGTGCTGTTAAAAGAGGCTACCCAACACTGGAAGAGCGGTACTGTTAAAAGAGGCTACCCAACTCCGGAAGAGCTGTAATATTAAAAGAGGCTACCCAACACCGGAAGAGCAGTGCTGTTAAAAGAGGCTACCCAACACCGGTAGAGTGGTACTGTTAAAAGAGGCTACCCAACACCGGAAGAGCGGTAGTGTTAAAAGAGGCTACCCAACACCGGAAGAGCAGTGCTGTTAAAAGAGGCTACCCAACACCGGTAGAGTGGTACTGTTAAAAGAGGCTACCCAACACCGGAAGAGCGGTAGTGTTAAAAGAGGCTACCCAACACCGGAAGATCGGTGCTGTTAAAAGAGGCTACCCAACACCGGTAGAGTGGTACTGTTAAAAGAGGCTACCCAACACCGGTAGAGCGGTAATGTTAAAGATCGGTGCTGTTAAAAGAGGCTACCCAACACCGGAAGATCGGTGCTGTTAAAAGAGGCTACCCAACACTGGAAGAGCGGTACTGTTAAAAGAGGCTACCCAACTCCGGAAGAGCAGTGCTGTTAAAAGAGGCTACCCAACACCGGTAGAGCGGTACTGTTAAAAGAGGCTACCCAACACCGGAAGAGCGGTAGTGTTAAAAGAGGCTACCCAACACAAGAGGCTGACACGGTCCCATGGAAGAGTGCTTGAACTACTATGTCAAACACAAAGTCTTCCTTGTGTGTAGCAGAATTATACTAGCACCTTAACAGCAAGCACTCACTGCCCAATAAACAGCAGGGGTAATTCCCCTTTGAGAGCAGACTGATACTAAATACAGCAGGCGGATCCTGTTCATGATCAGAGAAACTGTCATGTGTGCTCTGATCTTGTCTCGATTATTTTATGCCAATGCCCTCTATGTTGGCATGCATGGCTACCTGCTTAAAAAACTACAGGTGGTTCAGAATACGGTGGCCAGACTGGTATTGGGCATTTTGGCTAGGAATAGTGGGGTTCTCCAACTGCGCTCTCTTCATTGGCTGCCTGTGGCGGACAGGTTCAAGTTTAAATCTCTGGTTCTGGCACATCCTGCTCTCCACAGTTATGGCCCCCTTTATCTTCAGAGGCTCTTCTCTTTTTATGTTCCTTTCGTGAGCAATCCGATCCATGTCCCTTCGTTTGCTCGGGTCCCGTGCTTTAAGTTCCAGAGGCTAGCTGGCAGCTCTTTTGTGGTGAAGGCAAGTGTGGCCTGGAACGCCCACCCCCTTGCCTTGCTGTCCATCCAGGACCCAGCTGTGTTCAAAAGGAAATTTAAGACTCATTTCTTTGCTTGATAGATTCTTCTTGCACCACTCTGGCATCGTGTCAGGACACTCACAAGTATCCGAGCGCGTTATAAATGGATATAACATCACATAACATTTGGCAGGCTTGATCGTGCCACCTAAAAAAGCAGACTGATCATACTCCTGTCCATCAGAGTGATCGAGCCTTCATAGCAGCATATGGGTACCGGTTCCATAAAAGCAGAGCAATACCACCACATAATATAATATGGATGCAGGGCAGGCCCAGGGCAACAAGCTCACAGCAGGCGGATGCCACCTACATGACTTCAGACTGATACTGCCTCACAACTGACTAGTGATAGTAACGTCTAATGCTGGAGTGACATGTACACCATGAGGTCCACAGAATGAGAATGCTACTGAGAGACTAGCAGGCTTTCTTCCACAGAAGACTAGCCTTGTTTATCAGGCTGGGCCTGAGGCGTGAGGCACACTGTCCTTTGCTGAACCCGGAGTGATTAACAGGGAGCCTGACCAATGAATACAGGCACATTTTCTTTTTCCTTTGACAGGTAAGATTCACCCTCCCACTTCCCAGAGTACACTTAAGGTGACAGCCTGTGTGGTCTCCGGCCTTATTGCTGCTTCACCACGAGTAAAGTCCGCGAATCCTGCCTGTCCAGTGCCATGTGCCCATGAGTCACGGTAATAAATGGTGAAGCATTCACTTGGGCCCAGTTTGTGGTTTTTTTTCATGAAAGTCACACTCGCGGCTCTTTCTAAGGGATTATTTTTCTTTTTCAGTAGAGGGGCGACGGTTTCAAAGTATGTACCCCCTGTTGGAGGTTACCAGGCAGCCTTTGCTCCACATGAAGCAGAAGTTAAGCTGCGCTCCCACGCTGCATGTTAGTCTGAGAAAGCCCCTCATTCCAAACCAGGGCTAACAAAACATTTTCAGCGCGCGCAGCCCTCCCGCGGGCCCCCCCGGCCCATGGGCTACTGAGGTCAACGCCTTTCCTGAAACCATGCAACAAAGCGGCCTGCATGGGCTGCGTTTAATGTGTGCGCCTGCACCTCTCACCGACGCAGCACAAACAGCCCCTTCTCGGATCACTGGTGCATTTAACACTCGTCAGGTACTCCAGTGGGGGTGTCAGAAAACGCAACCAAGCGAAACAGCGCTTTGTTCTTTCCCTGCAGACACTTGGTGTGAAAACCTTCAAAATAGTTCCTTTTTTTTGAGGGTCGGGAGCGGGGTCGTGCACAACTCCTGGGCACCCGGCAAAAACTGCTTTTGAAAGCTCACCACAAAACTGGACAGCTGCGCCTATAAAATGGGGCAGGAAAACCGGCCCCCAAGTCAACAGCCAGACTTTGCGCCTATCGGGGTCCTCACACTTTGCCATGTGTTGTGCTGCTCTGAGAAGCACGTAGCTGTCTCCCTTCACAGAAAGAGGGAAAATAAATAAATAAATACAAATAATCAAAGGGTCTTGGATGCGGGAGGTTGTGAAAACAGTTCGCTTTTCTACTCAGCAGATTCAACAACCAACTGTTTGAAGTTAAAAGCACCAAGACGATAACAGCCATCAGCGTGCAGAAAATAAACCAAAGAACGACACAAAAGCCCCCCACACCAACGTGGGAAAAACAATATTGTAAAAATTAGACAGATAAACTAGGACTTAGAGGCACCAATTCCTCGCTGTCTTTTATGTAAATACGCGGAAAGCAGGTTCAGCTGAAAGGTAGACTCCAAACTAAAAAGAACTTATGGGCTCAAGAAAACAAAAGTCACACTCAAACTCAAACTTAGTGTTCAGCCAATCAATGCAAATAAGAAAACAATGGTTCTGTAACACCCCACGTCACCAATCCCCCATAACATAATGCAATGTTCTGCTGGTCATGGTGAAAACAGAATACACCATGATGTAGAATGTCAACTTAAGATCAAAAGACAACCATATTTGACATGGTTTGCACCACTGGTGTGGTTAGCAGTCCAAGCCTTGCGTGTTTTTGGGACGAAATGGGTTGGCAGATATAGCTGTTGCGTGTTCCGTTTTGCCTGGCCTTTTTAAAGTCACAAAACTTTGCAGCCAGAGATTCAGTAAGGGTGAGCCACCATTCAGGGGTAACTGTATGATGATCCTCGGTTAACAGACTCCCCAACTCCAGCCTCTCCGGCGACCCCCTTCTTACTTATTACGTTCTTTATTCAGCAGACATAACATGTTGAACAAGTACTACAGAAAAGTAGAGGTACACAAAATAGTAGGCCGATAGGTGGTTGGACAAACACCAACTTTAGATTTATTGTTAAAGATCATTGGCCTGTAGTGGGAAAACAGACAGCGAAGGCGCACTTCTTAATACATAACTTTAGCTAATATAAAACAATGGGCAAAATCTACACATTTACAACATTTTAAGGATATACCAGGTGCTAATTATCCTTTGTCTTCCAGTAGCAGGAGATACTTCTTGAGCGCTGTTTTTAAACCTACTTTGACAGTACAGCAGTCTGCTGACCTACTGCTACCAATTCTTTAATATGTGCATAGAATGGAGGTTGGCTCCGCCCAGAGGACCAACTCGTTTACTGTATGCTATTGGATTTTGGGTGTATCATTCCTTCTTCCAGGGAGCACTTCCACTGGACTGCAGGAGGGACTATTTTAAATCTGAGAAGGGCACTCAATCATCAGACTGTGTTTTCATAATAAATTATTTATCTTTGATATGTATTCAATTCAAAAAGTTATTAATTTTATATGATACTTTTCCACAGCACTGGCAAAGCCAGTAGGGCAGGCTTTAATGTGATAACAGCATTTCGGCATGTCATGCAGGGAAATAAGATTTGAGAATGTTTGTGTTTATATGTGTTGCACATTAAAGCCAGACCGATTGGCTTTGCCAATGCTTCTTGATTCCTGGATGGATGGCTTGGCAGGTTTACTGCCTGAGGTCATTGCTAAATGCAAGTTAGTGTAGATTATATCATGCAGTCTCACTCTACACTTGAAGGGTCTTTCGCTGCAGAGACATCATGGTATAACAGAGGAATGGAGGCTGGAACCAACGCGGGCGGGGGGGGGGCGGGGGGGGGGAGGAGGTTGGTGTTTGGGTGTGTTGCTTGACATGGACAGGGGAGCACCACAGACCACAGCAGTGCCCCTCCTCTGGTTAAGAGTGTCTTGGACGGTTAGATCTCCATCTTGGACGGTTTGATCTCCACCTGGCTGTGTTTGCACTTTCAGCGCACCCAAGTGTGTGCATGCCATACTAACACAACCATTGTTCCGTGTGAAATCAGGGGCACGGCTGTCAATGGTGCAGCAGGTGCGGTGGCACCGAGACACGGGGTTATTAGGAACCCACTTCTATCCGTGGTTGGCTTTTACTGCAAAACTAGGCGACTGGGACCAGTTCTCTAGCTTGCTACGGAGGCCCTGCTCGCCCACTTTCAGAAATGTTTAGTTCAGTTGCTCCGCAGACTCTGCGGTGTAGATGTGCAGCCGCGGGGCGCGGGGGTCCGCACCTCTGCGCTGCTTAGCCCAGATGCAGCTTCAAAATCTTTTCCTGAACTTTTTCAGCTATAAAAGAGGCCCTTCTGAAGGCTCCGAGGCAGACACTGGAGCAGGGACTCGGGGCTCGGAGGCTCAAGTTACACGTGCAGCGGCCAGGCGTCCTGGCAGCGGGAAGACACTCTCTAATTATCACTCACGGCTCCCTCCGGTTCAAAAGGCGCCAGGAACCAAAAACAAGCTTTAAAGGAAAAGCAATCTTCCCGCCCCCGCCAGTTCTGAGGTAGAGAGTGACAGAGAGCAGATGTTAGACAAAGAGTGACGAACGACTTCACTGACAGGGCAACACGACACCAAGCATGGCACTGAGGTCACACAACACTGCATTGTGGCACTGCACTGAACAACACGACACCAGAGCATGGCACTACAGTCTCACCACACTGCATGGTGGCACTGAACAACACAACACCAGAGCATGGCACTGTGGTCACACAACACTGCATTGTGGCACTGCCCTGAACAACACGACACCACAGCATGGCACTGCAGTCTCACCACACTGCATGGAGGCACTGCGCTGAACAACACAACACCACAGCATGGCACTGCAGTCTCACCACACTGCATGGTGGCACTGCGCTGAACAACACCACAGCATGGCATGGCACTGCAGTCACACCACACTGGACTGCATGGTGGCACTGCACTGAACAACAGGACACCAGAGCATGGCACTGCGGTAACACCACACTGGATGGTGGCACTGCACTTAACAACACGACACCAGAGCATGGCACTGCGGTAACACCACACTGGATGGTGGCACTGCACTTAACAACACGACACCAGAGCATGGCACTGTGGTCACAACACACTGCATGGTGGCACTGCACTGAACAACACGACACCACAGCATGGCACTGCAGTCACACCACACTGGACTGCATGGTGCACTGCACTGAACAACATCACACCAGAGCATGGCACTGCGGTCACACCACACTGCACAGTGGCACTGCACTGATCAACACGACACCAGAGCATGGCACTGTGGTCACACCACACTGGACTGCATGGTGCACACAACACGACACCAAAGCATCGTACTGCAGTCACACCACACTGGACTGCATGGTGGCACTGCACTGAACAACAGGACACCAGAGCATGGTACTGCGGTCACACCACACTGGATGGTGGCACTGCACTGAACAACACGACACCAGAGCATGCCCCTGTGATCACAACACACTGCATGTTGGCACTGCACTATACAACACAATACCGCAGCATGGCACTGCAGTCACACCACACTGGACTGCATGGTGGCACTGCACCGAACAACAAGACACCACAGCATGACACTGTGGTCACACCACATTGGACTGCATGGTGCACTGCACTGAACAACATAACACCACAGCATGCCACAGCAGTCTCACCACACTGCATGGTGGCACTGCGCTGAACAACACCACAGCATGGCATGGCACTGCAGTCACACCACACTGGACTGCATGGTGGCACTGCACTGAACAACAGGACACCAGAGCATGGCACTGCGGTAACACCACACTGGATGGTGGCACTGCACTTAACAACACGACACCAGAGCATGGCACTGCGGTAACACCACACTGGATGGTGGCACTGCGCTTAACAACATGGCACCACAACAGACAATAAGACATCACATTAATAAACAGAACGGAATATTAGAAAACCTGACATAACACTGTGCAGTGTGGTACCACAGTGAGTACACCAGGGCAGCTCCACAGAGGACTACACAACATCACAACACAGGACAACATATAACATGGTACTGTGCTGAACAACATGGCCTAATACAATGCCATCACACTAGACAACATGATACCACACAAGACAACACAACACTAGACAACATGGCAGCATACCAGAGATCCATATTATAGCATTGCTTTGGACAACATAGCACATGGTGCCACAATGCACAACACAACATGGACATTACACAAGAAAGTATGAAGCCACAGTGGGAAACGTGATGGCATCATATTAAGCAACATTACACAACTTTGGTTAACATGGCATCACAATGAACAGCACAGCATCACACTAGACAGAAGGACACCACAATAGACAAAACGTCACCACACAAAATGCCATGGCCCAGCAATGGATGATATGACACCACGTTTAGCAACATGACACCACACTAGACAAAATGACACCACTTTGGGTACCCCAATGGTGCCACACTGGTCAATATGGCACCAGACTAAACAGTGTGGTACAAAACTAGGTAATACGGAACCACAGTAGGCAACAAGAAATGTAACTAAAACATAACACTAGACTGCACCCCATGTTATGTGGCACTAGTCAGGAAAAACCGCTCCACAGTGCACAGGCAGGTGCGAGACTAGACAGAAAGACACTGTACTGAACAACACGGCAGCAACACACTTGACAATATGGCACAGTCTGGCTTGACAACACGGCACACTGGGCGAAACTAACTGCCACGTTAAAATGTTGAGAAAGCTCCTAATACTTCGAGGCTGGCGAAGCAAATAGGTACGTAGCTGTTCTTGGTACAGCAGGTGCAGTGGCACCGGGGCTCTGGGGTGTAATTAGTGCCCATCTAACGTCAATTGTCACTATTTTTTGTTCTCGCACAAGGAGGTGGAGGCCCCATTTCCTGCTGTTTGCACTAGGGCCCATGGTGCCCCATGGAAAGCAAAAAAAAAAAAAAACAGTAAATAGCCATTACAACAAAAGTCCCGAGTTTCAAGGCGCAGCCCTTCCTGCGGGCGGAATATACACTTGGCAACCACTGTTTGTTGAAACCAATATCCATCTAAAACTGTTTCTTTTCTAATCGCTCTGCTAATAGTCTAATCTAAAACTGCAAGTTAATGGGTGCCCTGTCAGAGTGTATTTGCGTGCAGAAAAAAGCACACACATCACGGAGGGCAAAGAGAGAGGGGTGGGGGGGCTCGAGCCACCAGCATCCTGAAAGGAGCCCAGCTTGCCCCCTCCCCCACTTCAACGAACCCCACAGCGTACCAGGACAGAAACTGGGAGGCGGGGCAGGGGTAGCCCGCGCGCGAGAGAGAAAACTTCCCACACACTCTAGACAGATGTGGTGCGCAAGAGGGGAAGAATCGTATTGCCCGTGTATGTGCACCATAATGAGAAATACTAATATTTGCTAAGAGAAAACATTATGTTTATACTAAATAAGTTGCCACAAAACGAGGACTCCCTCCAGTTCAAGAGTATCAAACTGCAACACGTAGGCATGTTTTTTTCAGTCACGCAACCTGCTCCACATACTGAAATGGCGGTACTGCCCTAGGAAAGGCACCGAGGTCCACTAAATCACCATCCACATGGTATACGGTGTCGCTGTAGGAAAGTTTTAAAGAGTGTGCCAAAACTCTTTATCAGAGTCCCTAAGTGCATATGCTGATAACCAGGAGATGCTCTACAATATAAAGCGCTGCTTAGGACGAAATGGGTTACACAGGAGTTTAGAAATACTTTTTTTGCCTGACAACTTTAGGCAAAGTTGCTTCGGCAGCCCACTGTAAGCGCACGCTGGCTTTTGAAGGTCCGCGCAAACACAGACGCAATATTGACTGAAAGAATGGGGGGGGTGGCGTGTGTTCGCCCCTACGTACCCTGGAGTGGTGGAACGCGCAGCCAGCCTTATGACGACAGACCTGGTTCTGGGGTCCCGAGGAGCCCCCACTGCCCGAACATTTCTGCTTCACCATCCAGTCTTCGATCCCCTTGCGAGCCAGGCAGGCGTTCACCGCAAAACTGTCCCCTGCGAGGAAACAACGAGACAGGCACTTCAGGGCTTCGGTGAGCTAGACCATGAGAGCAGAAACACAGCAGCGCACCGTGGCCCCCCCAGCTGCAGACCCCGCGGCTCTCAACGGACCAACGCTCAACTCGCTAGTCACCATTCACTTTAAGAAATGCATATGGGTCCGCTACTGCTCAAAACTATTCTGGACAAATGCATTCAGTGTAAAAGTTTTAAAAAGTGGATAAACTATACAATGTAGAAAAAATACATTTAAAATGATTGCCAGGATAATGCTAGTAATGTGGTCACACACATTGGGTGCAAGTTCCCATGACCACGGGCTCCTTCCTCCTGAGAAAACGGTACAGCTTGGCCAGCGTTTACATGTGAAATGACCCATGTCACAACTTTGACAAGCGGGGAGCCAGCGTAGGAAATAGTGTCTTTAAAACGAGGACAGGGGTGGGGGTTTGAGGCTGACACGAAAAAAAAGAATTTCAAACTATCCCAAGCAAAAAGAAAAGTTTGCCGAGCAGAGGGGGCGATTGGGGGGAATAATATAGATGTCGTACCTTCAGGACTTTCTCTGGGTTTGCACACAGCAGCTGCGCATCAGGTCCGTGGAAGAAGGGGTAGTGGGTGAGATATGCAAAACAAAAAAGATAAGGGGTAAAGTTAAACTCGGTTTACTGCATGCATGGCATGATGAAAGGCAAGGGAGAAGGCTGGTAAAACGAGAAAAAAAACACTGACCATGCTTGGAATGAAGTTTCCCCATTTCTCTGCATTGGTTCGCAGTTGAGAATCATTGGACGCCTCTGCGGTGGGTGATGCAGTCGGGGATCCGGGGATCCCTTCGCTTTCCTTTCCCTCTGATTTTTTTCAGTAATCCATCCGGGCTCCCTTCCTTCCGATTCCCCGTAAGCAAAAATACAAAATCATGCCCAAAAAAAGAACGCCAAAAATACAGAATCCGGGTCGAGTCCGCGGCGCAGTCCCCCTTGTGTTCCCCCGATCAAGTGTTTTCCTCCTCTCGTCTTCCCAAGACAGAGGCGGGCACAAAAGAGCTGCCTTCTCCCACCAGGGAGCTTGATTGACACCTCATTGAGATTAGACCACTTGCAGGCAAGCCTCTGCTCCTGCTATTGGGCTCGGGCGGCACATGAAAGAGAACAAAGATCCTTTTGGAGTCTCCCAAAAAAAAAAAAAAAAAGGAGCAGCAGCAGCCAGTGCCGCATTTCACTTCCAGCCTGCGCCAGGCTGGAGCAGCAGAGCGAAGAGCGAGAGAGTGAGCACAGGGGCAGGCAGCCTGGGAGTGCTCCGAGAGCAGCCTGCCCCCGAAGAGCCGGAGCAGCGTACCCCCCACCACCCCCCAAGAGCCAGAGCAGCCTGCCCCCTCCTCCCCTCCAAGAGCCGGGCTGATTAAACGCGGTTTTGTTTTGGGGCTGGACGGACGCTCAGCTGAGGAACGTTGTAGTGAGCAGGTCCGTGGACTAAGAGACCCCCGCTCCACTGTCACCCGACTTGAATTTCGTGATGCGGGAGCTGAGGAGAAAAGGGGGGTTAACTGAGCAGGGATTCATTTTCTTATTCCGTTTTCTCAAAAACAACCCCGCACAAAATCGCATGTGTAGCAAATACCCCTCCTACGGTGGCAGTCTATATATGAAAAATGTTTTTTTTTTACATTTATATTCGGTATTTGAAAGTGGATGGCCCTAGCGCCAAGAAACAGTGGTCTGTTTGACCTAAACTTTAGTAGCAAGAGTATCTCCCTCAAGAGGCGCTACACTTCTAACAACCGCAGAGTCTGGCTGAGGTCGGATTGCACAAGTGCAACGTGACAGGCAAAGGTTACTATGCCTTTAGTTTAGTGTGATCTAATACTGTCCGAATAGGGCACAGACTCCCAAGGAGCTGGTGATTTGTCCAAGAACAAATAGATTGTTTAAGTAGGAGAACTGAGAATACAATATACGACTACTCGCTCTAAAGTCTGTTCATTTACCGCCATTTTATTTTGGTGGATAAAGCCATGAGACTATGCACTGACCGCTCCCCAGGTAATGTTTATTAAAACAACATTAAAAAAATTAAAGTAAGGAAATATTTGACCACTTAAAGGAGGATGTAACACATCCTTCCAGCATATCTTCACTGAGTCTGCGTAGTGAAGACCTTCAGTCCTTTAAATGGATTTAGTGTTGGAACGTTTTGGAAGAAACTCTTTATCTCCGGTGAACTGTGTCTCTCACCACTCTTACGTGTAACTGTGTCTCTCACCACTCTTACGTGTAATGCGCAATACACTTGGTCTCCATTTTTTCCACTGTATGCATACACGGACATAAGCACTGCCTCATTTGAATATTGATTTAGACATATACATGTAACATAGGGCATCCAATACCCCTGCTGTACTGCATAAGGATAATGCAGGCCTCAAAGGAGTTACCTAGCCAAAGGTTTGGCTGAGGGTATTTTATTTCTTATACTGCATGGTCACACCATCACCTTTCCCACAAACTGCTTAAATCCTTGGTGTCTTGTTCTTTAATAGGAGAGAGATGGTATGCTTCCAGACATGATGACGAAAGTACAATCTGCAGGGTGAACTTAAGCACACCAAAAATCAGTTAGAGCACTGTTGCAAAACAATTAGCTTAAGTAAATCATATTAGCACAAATATTGGAGCTCAGAATGTGTAGAAACCTGCAAAGATGATATCTTTCCTGTAAAATAGGATGCAAAGAAATTAAAATGCTGTCACAACTATCTAAACTCTTCTGATCACTTTCTGTGTAGAAAAATTGATCAGAAGAATGAAAAGTCAGTTCTCCTTTCCTTCTTTAAACTGCAGTCGTAATTATGCTAAGTGACTTGCCTTTCACTTTGGCTCCTGGCAGGAAGCATTATGATTTCACCACTCAGTAACACAATAATAAGTTATAACAATTAAAAGCTACGTCAGTTTCTCATTACAGTTGTCCACGGACATCATAACTTGACTGTAATAAGGAAATTAGAGACATGTTTTTATAAAGAAATTGCATGCTCCTATGTCCTATGTTTTATGCTGTAATATATAAATATCTATTTAAATATATATATATATATATATATATATATATATATATATATACAAATAAAAATATATATATATTCTTCTCACTATAATATAATTTTTATTTATTTAGTTAGTTTCTTTTGGCAGATGTATTAACTGCAATTTGTTCCAGATGAACCATTATTTTGTTACTACAGTGTTTATACTGCCCAAGGGTGTAGGGCGTGAACATCTGATAGCGCTGTGAAGTAACGTTACAGTTAGGTGGGAATTTCAGTGACAACATTTTAAATGTACAAAACTGCTGAAATTCACCAGTTAAAGTTAGCTACGGTAACTATAACTTGTGCCCTAAGGTAATTTTAACTCTCTCCTCTGCCATGCAGTTTTCTTATCAATAATTTAACCCCTTCGCTGCTAGGCCTTTTCCCCTCCTGTGCTAAGCCTCTTTTTTGGCTATTTGGGGTAGTGCGCGCTTAGGCCCCTGTAACTTTTGGACCACATAAGGTATCCACGCCAATTTTGTGTCCTTTTCTTTCAACATCATGGGGATTCCAAAGGTACCCTGGGTTTGTGGATTCCCTTGGAGGGGTCCCAGAAATTAGCCAAAATACAGTAACATTTTTGTTTTTTATCAGAAAAATGGGAAAAACGGGCTACAAATGAAAGCGTCTGGGTTTTTCCCTGCAAAGGGGTTGTGGGGCTGAAATCACCATATCCCCAGCTTTTAGGGAATGACAGTCTTTTGTCAGAGAACCAACATTTTTTACACAGTTTTGGCATTTTTCTGGGACATAGCCTATTTTTGCTATTTTTAGTGCTTTCAACCTCCTTCCAGTTAATGGTAAAAATGAGAATGAAAGCAATAATGGACGCTGGAAAGCTTTACATTTTAAAAAAGTAGACAAAATTCTGAATTCAGAAAGGGGTCATTTGTGTAGATCCATCAAGGTTTTGAGGTTCCGTGACAATTGTAAGTGGTGTTTTCGACTCGCACGAATAAGGTCGAGTCTGGTATCTATGAACCGCAAATGACGAGTTTAGTGGGTGTACGCGTTTTCGCTGTGCTAGCCTAAACTGTTCGTTTGTTTCGTGGGTTTCTTTATCTGAACCCACGGGTTCCATCTTAGATACGGCATCCATTTTGTTTCTTGCCCTCAAGTAGCCAGCGAACGGACGCTGTCCGCTTCGTGACCCTGGGATTCCCAAACTCTTGCGGAAGACACGTTTCCTTTGAAGGTGTCTTTATGATGAGGGGGATGACACTGTAAGGCAGATGGCCCCGCTCGAGGCTCATCTTGCCGTGCCGGTCTATTGTCTCAGTTGTGCATTCATTAGGCACGTCCCCTTTGATGCCTGCAACTCGTGTTTCCTGATGCCACCCCTTTTACACCCTTTCCGATCTGTTCACTGTTCTCGTTTTCCTCTTCACCTGTTTTTGTCTCTTCCTTGATTCGTTTACTGCTGATTGGAATGTACTAATGGTGGGAAGATGTACTTTTACAGTTGGGAACCGCCAAATGTTACTGTAATTATGTTCCGGGCCTTGAATACATGAAAGCGACCCCTTATGATCTTTACGATGGGAACCAGGTTGTAAACCTTTGTGCACCATGTTATCCTATGCTTGAAAACTGTATAAAAAGAGCGATCCACAGATGCAATTTGAAGCAGACTCCTCGAACCTGCACACGTTGTACTTCCTGTGATTTCTGTGTTCCCTGCAGTAATAAACCTCGAATCTTTGACGCCGAAGGAAGTGTCCCGTGTCTCTGTCATTTGTACGCCGGAACAGGTTACCTACGAAGGTTTCAGGTGTTATCCCTGGCACCGCTGGGTCTTAGATAAACCCAGTCCTTCAGTTGGCGCCCAACGTAGAGCTGCATCAGTGGTACCGGTCCAAGCCCGACGATCGTGAGGAACTTCGTGTGAAATCTCCGAGGGAAGGTGCACCCCGCTTCATCGATCCTGTTGTCGAAACAAGTGGCCCGACGACTTTTCCCGCGAAGATCCCCGCCTCCTGACGGCTGCGACGGACTGCTGCCCTGAGTGTAGACCTGTTTTGGCGCCTGGCGTAGACCTTGGTACAGCGAGACGATTGACGGGCCTTCCTGGTGACGCCATTGATCTTTGAGTTAAGTATTTGTGGGTCGATCCCAGAGTCCTTTGTTGTGGGTGCTTAGTTGTTGCGTGGTTCCATTGCATTTGTGGTCCTTGGTACTTTGTTCTTTGTTGTGATATTTGACGTCTGCAGTCGCCAAAAACCGAGGGTTTTTGCTCTTTGCAGGGACATTGTAATCCTATAACCCTTGACGTTTGTGAAACTCGGTTAGTGTGCACGATGCCTGGCCGTAGTACTTTGTTCAGTTGTTTTAGAAGTTGTGGTGCGGATTCCCGACTGGAGGACTCGTGTCCGATACCTCCGGTTGGAACTCCAACTTATGAGTTGTACAGCCGACACGGTTTAGGTCCAATTGCATTCAATGAGTGTTGGGTTCGTTACACTAAAAAAAGATGGTGTCCTTAGTGGGCCACCTCATGGTAGTTTTGAGGCTCCGATTTTAGATAATCTTGAAGCTAACTTGTTTCAAAGAAAAGCAAGGCCAGCCATGTTTGATTCCTTTCGGTTGTGGCGTAAAGAAGCCAAGCAGAAAGAAATCAAGCAGATTAAACGTAATAAGAGAGAAGGGATTGTTACAACGGTAAGAAACGCAGAGCAGTTCCAGCGAGATAAGGAGGAAAAGGAAAAGGAAGTTTTCGATAGATTGCAGCGCATGATTACAGATAGGTGTTACCCCGCTTTACCGACGGGTGCGGATAAGAAGGAGGAAGTAGCAGACGACCCCTTGTTGTCCTATCTTTTGAAGTCACCACCTCCGTATGCTCAGGGTACCGCAGTTCCTGTGGTTCCCCCTGTCCCTGTTCCTCCACCTGCTCCTGTTCCCCAACCTGTTCCCGTTCCCCAACCTGTTCCTGCTCCTCTACCTGCTTCCGTTCCTACTGCTCCTCCGCTTGTACTTCCTCATACTCCTGCTCCCGCTGCTTCTACTGTTCTGGTTACTCCTGCTGTTCCCTCTGTTCCTGACACTTCTCTTGTTACCCCGTTGTGTTACTCTAATACCCCATCTGCTGGACGTCGTGTTCCTTCTGTTGCTGCTAACTTTTTCAATTCTCTTGGACCAATTCTTGAGTCCGCTGGTTCTGATGGTCCCCAAAGACGAAGTCAACTTCCTGGTAGTAGGGAACGTGACTCGCTATATAATATGGCGATGTGTTGGATTAGATATCCCCTTAGGAATCCTCCGCGTGTGGTGCTTGATACGTTCTCTCAATTCAACGAACCGACACAGAGGTTCGTGTTTGAGGAAATGTGCAAGCTTTTACGTGATCAAATATCGGTTGATGCGTCTGATGAGGTATTGACTGCTCTATCTAATCTTCAGCTCCAGTTTGCGAGCGGAATATTGGTGGGTACCAATGTTTGACGTGCGGTCGAGCAGTTGCTATCTTTCCGTCCTTGTATAATGCCTGGAACATTGTTTTTGGAAGACATCGAGGGACCGCCAGCAGCGCCTGGTCAGTATCCCATGCGCGAGGTTCCACCAGTATGGATGCAGGGGTAACCCTAATGCTGCTCCTCCGGTCCTGCCACACTTTCAGAGAGTGTGGATACATCTTCTGTGGAAAAGATCGGAAGTTTTGCAGGTAAAGCAATCTTTGCCTGACCCTCGCAAAAATCCTGCAGGGTACTATAAAGAGTTGTCTCTGCTAGTGGATGCGACGGTGATGAATCTTGCCGACATCGATATGTTGTTTGGCAATGTCGTTTCGCAACCGGTATGGGCAAAGATTCGTCAAGAAGATCATGCGGCAGAATTAGGCGGTGACTGGGCTGCACTTCTTGCTGCCGATGCCTTGCAAGTTGGTGGGGCTAAGCCCGAACAGCTGATTGCTAATCTCCCTCAGAGAATAATAACTCTTATGAAGACGCTTATGCCAGCTATGAAGGTGAATTGGGACAAGTTGTCCGCTTGCAAACAAAAGAAGGATGAGAGTGTCTCTGATTTCTTTACAAGATTTGAGGAGGCATTCATTGATCATAGTGGTCAGGATATGGGCACTGAGGGAGGTCAGAGGTTGTTTGTGGACAAGTTTGTATCAAATTTGCTGCCGGACTTAAGCAACAAATTACGGAATTCAGAGAGTGCGTGGGCTGTTTCCACTTCTGCTCAGATATTGGCTACGGCCCAATATTATGAGAATAGGGAGAAAGAGGAAAATGATTGTGGCGATAAAAAGACAAAAGAGCTCAAAACTAAAGTGTTGTTGCAACAAGCGTATCCACGTTCGAATCAGAATGATTCGCAACAGCGGAATCGATCGCAATCTCAGTCGAATAGGTCGCAATCACGAAATGACTCCTCTTCGCAGAGATCTATGCTGGGGTACAATCAGTGTGCCTATTGTAGGGGTGAGGGTCATTTGAAATTCGATTGCCCAGTCTTGCGTGATCGAAACAGTGGTAATTCACCTAGAGGAGGTCGTAGTGGTCCTCAACAGGCATCACGTGGTAGAGGCCGTGGCGCTCAAAATGATCGTTCAAATAATTCTTCTGATTCTAATAATTGTTTTGATCAGCGTGGATCGTCGCAAAGCAGATCTGCACAGTACAATGTAGACGATTATTACGTCGATCAGGGCCCTGACGACGGTAATTACTAGGACAGCCATAGACAAGGAGAGGGAGTAGTATCAGTTCCGGTTGATCAGAGAGGGCCTTACGTCGCAGTTGCCACCTCAGGCGTCGTTGAGCCTTTTCTGTTGGACACTGGTGCAGCGAAAAGTTCCATCATGCATTCGAAACTCCCTGGCGCACCTTTGTCTGGCTTAACAAATGTTTCCGTTGGATTCTCTGGCGCCCCTGTTAGCAATCCGGTTTCGCGCCCTTTGCCCCTTGCAATTGGGCCTCGTGAGCTGAAAGCTCCTTTGATTTTGACTACTGGTTGTGGTGAAAATCTCTTGGGCCTGGATTTGCTGAAACGTCTGTATGCGACTTTGTATTGTTCTCCTGCGGGAGTAAAGCTTACATTGGGTGAGAAAGTTATCTCTCCTATGTATTTGTCCATCGACAAGCTTCCACCAGAATTGAGTTCTCTTCCTGCATCTTTGTGGGCAACAGGTCCCAATGACGTGGGCCTGCTTGACATCTCCCCTTATGTTGTTCACCTGAAATCTAATGTGCGTTTGCCACGTATTCCCCAGTATCTTATCTCCCTTGATGGTGAGCGAGCGCTGTTAGCGATCATCTACGATTTGATTGAGAAAGATGTTATCGAGGAGACTCGGGGAAACGTGTGCAATAGCCCTCTGCTGCCCATTCTGAAGCGCACTGATCCATCAAAGCCCCCTGTTTATCGTTTTGTTATCGATTTACGGGAGGTGAATAAAATTGTGATTCCTCAGTTCCCTGTGGTGCCTGACATTACGGCTCTACTGACTCTGATCCCAGCCTCTGCATCTTGGTTCTCAGTGATCGATCTGAAGAATGCTTTCTTCAGCATTCCGATCGCTGAGGAGAGTAGGGACCTTTTCGTTTTCTCTCTTGGTGGCCGCAGCTTTAGGTTTAAACGCGCTCCTCAGGGCTACTGTGAGAGTCCATCGATATACAGCCAAGCCATGAAGAGCCAACTTGATACGTTTGCGTTGCCGGCCGGTGCGGCCTTGATCCAATATGTCGATGACTTATTGGTGGCTGCGGATACTCAGGACATTTGCAGAATTGCTACGGTGTCGTTGTTGCAGCAACTCTGTGCCTTACATCACAAGGTGTCACCTTCTAAACTGCAATATTGTTGCCAAGAAGTAACCTATCTAGGTCACTTATTGTCAAAGGAGGGAAGAAGGTTGACCCCAGAGAGAATTGCAGCGATTGCTCGAATGACTGTGCCAACAACTCAGAGAGATGTGCGTGCCTTTTTAGGTATCACGTCATACTGCAGGCAATGGATTCTGAATTTTTCATTGCTAGCAAAACCATTGGGGGCTCTTACGTGCAAGGATGTTCCAATTCCTTTATCATGGACGGAAGAATGTCAGAAAAGTTTTTCTGAACTACGTGACGCGTTGTGTTCGGCCCCTGTGTTAGGTACCCCTGACTACAGTAAGCCGTTTACACTATACGTTCACGAGAGGGAAGGTTGTGCGTTGAGTGTCCTAACGCAACAATTTGGTGGTAAGCAGCGTCCATGTGCATATTTTTCCTCGACCTTGGACCCGGTAGCTAGAGCATTGCCGAGTTGCTTGAGAGCAACAGCGGCAGCTGCGGTGTCCATCCGACAATCTGCAGGATTGGTCATGGATAATATGCTTACGGTGATGGTTCCGCATGCAGTTGACACTCTCTTGAATCGTACGAAAACCCAACACCTGACGAGTGCAAGGTTGTCTGGGTATGAGTTGACGCTTTTGGCAAGTCACATTCAAATAAAGCGCTGTAATGTCCTGAATCCGGCGACTTTGTTGCCAATCAGTATGGAGTCAGACGAAGTAGCACCCCATGACTGCTACTTACGAACTGAGGAAGAAACAAAAGGTCGTGTTGATTTGAAAAATACTCCATTGGAAGACCCCGATGGGACCCTGTACGTGGATGGGTCGTGTTTTAAGTTGCCGAATGGTGATGTGACGACTGCGTATGCTGTGGTGACACTGACTACGGTTGTGGAGACTGCAAGATTGAATCAGAATTCTGCACAGGCGGCAGAACTGATTGCCTTGACTAGAGCGTGTGTGTTGTCGAAAGGGAAACGGGTGAATGTGTTTACGGACAGCCAGTATGCATTCGGTGTTGCCCATAGCTTCGGACGATTGTGGAGAGAGAGAGGTTTCATGACGTCGCATGGTACAAAGATTCAGCATGGACAGCTTGTGAATGATCTTTTAGATGCACTTACATTGCCCAAGCAGGTGGCGATTATTAAATGTAGTGCACATCGTAAGGTGACGGATGATGTTGGTCGTGGCAATGCGTTTGCGGATGAGATTGCTAAGGAGACTTCCCGGAACCTTAGCACTAAAATGTATGTGACGAGTTCGGTAAGGTGGCCTGCAGAAACTGGTATGTGTGAGGACACTATCGAGAGTGTGAAAGCGATTCAGAACGAGGCCACCGAGACTGAAAAGATGAAGTGGAAAGAGAGTACGGGAAAGTTGGATGCGAATGGATGCTGGATTGATTTGTCAGAGCATAAGAGGTAGATGTTGCCGGATGCTTATGTGCTAGCTGTTGTGATAATGGCACACGGCTTGGCACATATTAGTGCGAAAGGTATCTGCAAGTTCAAATCAAATCAAATCAACTTTATTCGGTTTTCATATTTTGAAGACCATAAAAGTACATAAAAACATAATAAATATTTAAAAATACATTCAATTTAACTCTGGTAATTCATAAAGCATTAATGTTGGGCATCTAACGAGTTCATAAATTCAATCGATGCTTAATACAAAGTTTAAGATATTGGGCAATCGATTTAGTCATCAAATTGTTTTCCAGGAATTGTAATGCCAGAAACGCAGGGCGGCATCTACGGATTTTTAGTGCTTTTAGTACTGGTATTATCCATCGTCTACGAAGTGGGATGTAAAATTTGCAAAAGAATAAAACATGAATAGTAGACTGAGATGATGTTTGGTCACAGGGACACAGTGAGATGTTATGTGTCCAATCATTTTGTTTGGGAAACAAAACCAGATAATGAAATAAATTAAACCTAAAACGGGTGAGAAGAAATTTTTCAAATTGTGTCAAATCATATTGCAAATAAGGTTGGATGGTAGGGACCAGCTGGATCATTAAGCAATGCTGGACTGAAGGCTTCCCTATTTCTGTCATCAACCGAATTTGGGATAAATGTGATATACAAATTGATTTGAGTTCCTTCTTTGATATATCTGTGACCGATGATGGGTCGGTAAAAAACCCTGAATGACCAATGTCTGTGAAAAAGGATTCCACGTAGGCCAGCCATTTTATCTTTCTTGCTTTGTCTAGTTTCAGACAATCCTGGATTATTGTTCTTGTAAGATGGCACTCATCCGTCGCCCATATTCTACGCCATAACATGATGGGCTGGATTTTTATAATGTCAGAGATAGATTCGATCCCGAGTTCAAGATGACATCCGTAAGTTGTTGTACTTCTCGGGACGGCCAACAAAAATCTTAAGAATGAATTTTCGAGTGTTTGCAATTGCTCGACGTTTGTTGTCCCCCAGACCCCCGCTCCATAAGTAGCGGCGCTTATGCATTTAGCATTATATATCTTCATCAATTCAGTGGGAGGTCTTTTTCCCAAACGGAGGGAAAAGGCTTTTAGTGCGCCAGTTGATCTTATTAGGGACAGTTTCCGTGAATTTACTGCTTCTTTCCAGTTGAGATCGTCGTCCATGGTGATGCCTAAGTAGGGGTAGGTATTAGTCCTTTCAAGGGGTAGGTTGTCCACAAAGATAGTCTTTACTTTTTTCCCCTTGGTACCCGCATGCATCACGTAAGTTTTTTTGATGTTAATTTTCAGATTTAGGCTAGTCATGAAGAAACAGTAATTATCTAGGGCCCGCTGTAGTTGGATAGGAGTCTGGGCGAGAATTACCGCGTCATCGGCGTATAATAACGCAGGAATCTGCCGATGACCTACTTCCGGGAGATCTTTCACATCCTTTAGCATTGCCCTCTCGAGCCCGTTGGTATAGAGCGTGAATAAGAAGGGGGCCAGTACACAACCTTGTCTGACCCCCTTCTGGATTGGAAAGCTGTCTGTCAGTTGGCCATCTAACCCGAATCTGACCTTACCTGACGCTCCTGTGTATAGTTCACGGAGAAAGTCTACTATTGGTGGTTCGATCCCCATTTGCAGCATTATTGACCAAAGTTTTGAGTGTTGCACACAGTCGAATGCTGCCGTGAGGTCGACGTAAACCATGTGCAAGGAGGATCTTTTTGCATACACGTATTTTCCAACCAATAGTGATAGATTTAGGACTTGATCTACGGTACTCAGACCAGCCCTGAATCCATATTGCAGGTCTGATAATACGCCTTGTTCTTTTGACCATTCCTGGAGGCGGTCCAAAATAATGCGACCTGCCATCTTTCCGATGGAGTCCAAAAGGGAAATAGGGCGGTAGCAGGATGGACTGTCCCTGTTTCCCTTCTTGAATATGGGAATGAGTAAGGAAGTGGACCAAGAGTCAGGGAGATTAGTGTTCTTTGCTGCATTTAATACTTTATTTAGAAGCGGACCCCAAAGATCCGGTAAAAGTTTGTAAAGGTCCATTGGGACCGAGTCAGGTCCCGGTGCTTTACCCGACTTAGCCACTTCGATGGCTTTCCTTGTTTCATTCAGTGTGAAGTGGATGTCAATTGGATACTTCACCGCGGGTAAGGAATGAAAGGATTCCTGAACACTAGGGTCTACAGGGTGGTCCTCACCAAATACTCCTGAGAAATGTTGGACCCAGTCCTGTGCTTTAATGGCTACATCCATGCAGGGTTCTTCATTTGTATCTTTTAAGAAAGGATTTTTTACTATCTCCCAAAAGGCTGAACTGTCTTTTAGCTGGCTGCTTTTTAGTAATTGTGCCCAGAGGTTGGCTTTCAGGTCCTTTTTCCTTTTCTTAATAGCTAATTTGTAGATTTTTCGTAGCGTTGATACTTCTTGTCTATTTCTTTCTTTTTTAGTTAGGGCCTTCTTTAGTTCAGAATAAGCTTTGGTGCATTCTGTGTCAAACCATCCTGTTCTTGCAGCCTTATTTGGTTTGTGAGGTTTGGTTAATTCATTTCTTATATTTGTCACGATCTCTTCATAGTTAGTCATTACCTCTGTGGGAGATGAAAAGGGATCTAAGCATTTGTCTATTTGGTCTTTGCAGTTAGCAATTATTCTTGTGTTGATCACGTCTTGATCAATTTTACACCATTTAAGGGTATATCCGTTAAGTCTATTTAGTGTGAGTGCTTCCTGATTGAGCAATCCGGTATTAGCCTTATCTGTTTTCCTTCGATGACTAAGTTCCTGGTAGGTCAATTTTAATGGAAAATGATCACTAAGTACATTCTTAAGTACCTCAAAGTTCTTTATACGTGTGGCTTTGTTAGTGGATATAAGAATATAATCGATTAGAGTTTCAAGGCCTCTTCCATGAAAAGTGGGGGTGAACTCAGTAATAGGGGTTTTTAACATGTTGGCAAATCCTAGATCTAGTTCGGTCATTACGGTCAGCATGTTATTTCCCTCGATAGTGTGAGAGAAGTGCGTAAGGCAGTTTTCTTCATCGTCTGATATTCCGCAGATGAAAGTGTTTGTCTCGTTACATATGTGGAGGTTAAAATCTCCACCCCAGATTATTGTATGGGAGACCTTGACATACTTTGTTTTGAAAACATTTATGTGGTGCTGGAGTTCATTTAAGGTCTTAGACCATTCTGTGTTATTCATATTATTGTAGAAGTTTATGATGGTAAAAACTTTGCGGCGGTGGTTGCCTTGAAGGTTGATGATCTGGTAATTTTGGTGTAGTATCGTGGGAGTTATTTCATGACATGGCCATAGGTTCGAGATGTACACTGTTAGTCCACCTTTGCTTCTCCCAGAGCTAGATCTTATGGCTTGGGAGAAGATTGTTTTGTAACCCAGAAGGTGGATTGGGTTATTTAGCCACGTCTCCTGAAGGCAGAGGACTTCGATCGAATCGATTAGTTCAAGGAAACTTTTTTCTGAGTGTTTAGTCGCCAGTCCCGCGACGTTCCAGAAGAGCACCCTCATCTCGGCTTTTTCTAAGGTTGGTTTAACAGACATGTTCTGGGCAGTAATTTCTTCTAGATATATGGATTGCGGAGCAGATGTCACATTTAAGGCAGTTTCCTGCGACTTGTTGGGTGTTGACAACGTTGGTAAAGGGGTAGTATAGGTCTTTGGATGACAGTATGGGTCATGTGTCGTATTTGCCTTAATTTGAACTGTTGACGACTTAATAGGTTTTTTAATCTTTGTTATTCGTGTGTGTTGTTCCTTGATGGGTAGATTGTTAGAAGGAAAATTATCTGAGTTATTTGAAACGAGACTATTTTCCATCGATGGAGACTTATCGTAAGACTGTGGTGATGGTCAGTCGACCATCTCTAAACAACTATAGGTATTAAAGGTTGGTAATCCGGCCCATGGTTCCCTCTGCGGCGGTTGCTGTCCCCTGCGGCCAAGGGTGTTCCACTCATTCCGATCTCTTTGGTCAAACCCCCAATCTCCTTGTGATCTGGTCCTAAAGTTATGTCCAAAACCCCATTCACCCTGGTTCCTGTTACTCTGCTCGGGCTGGTTCCAGGACCAATTTGATGGCCAGTTGGAATCCTCGGCCTGATGTCTCTGTCGAGGGTAGAAGAATGATAGGCGTTTGGTATTTATTCCGCCATTACCTTCCAATGATTCCCAGGAACATATATAATCCACAGCGTGTGGATTTTCAAGATTGACAATTATACAGTCACCGGGGATTGTTTTAGGTTGGTGACCTATCCAAGAGACCCTTCTGGCCGTGGTGATCCTGGTGATGTTATTAGGGTGATTAGGTCTGTTGGTATTCAACCAATACCGGGCTTTGTTAAGCAGAGACCAGGTAGGTTCGTCCATATCGTTGCTTAATTCCGGGACCCCCGTTAAAATGACTACGAAGGGGGCTGCTTCTGGGGGGAGATTTACTGGTCTAGTCCATTTTTTCTTTGGTCGTTCTGATTTATTAAAGTGCCTTTGTGCGCGCTCTGGCTGTGAGGTGGAGGTCGCAGGTGGTCTAGGAGAGACGTTTACTGAAGAGGCTTTGTCTAAGGGAGCGCTTACTGGTGGTTGATTTTGGTTGCCTGGTGCTGGTTTTGAGAGTCCGTGAGATGGTTTAGCATTGGTTGGGAGGGTTAAGTTATTAGGAGTTTTTACTGATTTACTTGTATTTGTATTAGGAGGCTTGGCTGTTTGTTTTGTATTATTAACAGGTTTCGCCTTTACGATAGGAGCTTTGGGTGGAACCAGTGTTATTGGATCTTGAGAACGTGGATTTGTGGTCTTTTTTGATAGGGCGACTAATATCGCAACCTGTTTTTCTATCAGTTCTAGGCTTTTTTGTATGGGTCGTAGCTGATACTTGACTATGCCCTCTATTTCTTTGATTAAGGAAGATTGTGAATTAACAGTATTCAAGTCACTATTTTGCATAGGCACCAATTTATTTCGGGGAGTTTGAGCGAGATTAATACCATTATGTACTTCCCTTGTGAATAAGATTTCATTGGTGTTACTATCTTGGTTTGAAAGTGCAGTGTTACTGATAATATCCGCACTTTGAAATTTATTTAAATCACTTGGGTTTGGTAATACGTTAAGTTGAGAAGTCCTTCCTCTGGTTTTTACTTGGTTACCTTTATGAGTTTCAGTGATCTTTGATGTTTTCGGGATAGCACCTTCCCGTATCCCCCTGGTTTCACTTTGAGGGTGGTCGTTTGGGGGTAGCTGAGGACTTGCGAATATATCTGGCGTTTGCTCTAAGCCCTGAGACAACTGTGTATCCGAGAGTTGTAATGATACCGATAGGTCGACTGTATTTGGAATTACATGAATATCGGCATGTGAATCCAATGTGATGGTGTCCTGTGGTTGTGCTATTGGTGTTTGTGCTTGAGCTAAGAGACCCATCGAGGAGCGTCTTGCTTGTTCAAGTTCAAAAGAAACACGTCTGTCAATCAACATAACAGTATGGTCTATTGTTTGGTTCACCTTGGTGAGAAATTGCTCTATAGGACCGGTAGAGGACGTCATATTTTTCAGTGTTTTACTCCTTAGTCCTCTTGTTGACATTGTGTGTGGTTTGAGGCTGTAGTTATGTAGAGAATAATCACATGTAACTCTTGGGAGGTGGGATGGGTATTCAGCCAACCCTCCTTAAAGTACATACAGTTTAATTTGTAGATGTATGATACCTGGTAGTAGGTGTTAGGGGGGAGGGCCCAGCCCAGTCTCCTCCGGTCTGTGACGGGCTTGGACGGGCCCACCCTTGGCCCAGGCTTCGCCCAGCGTCCCGCTCGCGTCCCGCGAGAGGGAACTATGATGCCCTTTAAGCGCCACCTGGCGCGCCCTGGAGGGGGTGTGGCTGGAGACCTCGAGGGCTGCCGGGAGTTGTAGGCAGCCCCTCGCCTCGCTAAACTCGGCGGTCCCGGTGTCGGATTGTAAGACACAGCAGGACGGCGGGAGGTAGGCGGTGGGGGGTCTCTACAGCCAGTTGGTCTGCCAGATATGTGAATCCTTTCTTTTCCTTTTCCTTATGGCTGCAAAGAGTAGCGCACGGTGATCTGGACAAACAGAGGAGCGTTTCAGAGCTCCGTTCAGCTATGACGCCCTTTAAGCGCCACCTGGCGCGTCCTGGAGGGGGTGTGGCTGGAGACCTCGAGGGCTGCCGGGAGTTGTAGGCAGCCCCTCGCCTCGCTCCACTCGGCGGTCCCGGTGTCGGATTGTAAGACACAGCAGGACGGCGGGAGGTAGGCGGTGGGGGGTCTCTACAGCCAGTTGGTCTGCCAGATATGTGAATCCTTTCTTTTCCTTTTCCTTATGGCTGCAAAGAGTAGCGCACGGTGATCTGGACAAACAGAGGAGCGTTTCAGAGCTCCGTTCAGCTATGACGCCCTTTAAGCGCCACCTGGCGCGTCCTGGAGGGGGTGTGGCTGGAGACCTCGAGGGCTGCCGGGAGTTGTAGGCAGCCCCTCGCCTCGCTCCACTCGGCGGTCCCGGTGTCGGATTGTAAGACACAGCAGGACGGCGGGAGGTAGGCGGTGGGGGGTCTCTACAGCCAGTTGGTCTGCCAGATATGTGAATCCTTTCTTTTCCTTTTCCTTATGGCTGCAAAGAGTAGCGCACGGTGATCTGGACAAACAGAGGAGCGTTTCAGAGCTCCGTTCAGCTATGACGCCCTTTAAGCGCCACCTGGCGCGTCCTGGAGGGGGTGTGGCTGGAGACCTCGAGGGCTGCCGGGAGTTGTAGGCAGCCCCTCGCCTCGCTCCACTCGGCGGTCCCGGTGTCGGATTGTAAGACACAGCAGGACGGCGGGAGGTAGGCGGTGGGGGGTCTCTACAGCCAGTTGGTCTGCCAGATATGTGAATCCTTTCTTTTCCTTTTCCTTATGGCTGCAAAGAGTAGCGCACGGTGATCTGGACAAACAGAGGAGCGTTTCAGAGCTCCGTTCAGCTATGACGCCCTTTAAGCGCCACCTGGCGCGTCCTGGAGGGGGTGTGGCTGGAGACCTCGAGGGCTGCCGGGAGTTGTAGGCAGCCCCTCGCCTCGCTCCACTCGGCGGTCCCGGTGTCGGATTGTAAGACACAGCAGGACGGCGGGAGGTAGGCGGTGGGGGGTCTCTACAGCCAGTTGGTCTGCCAGATATGTGAATCCTTTCTTTTCCTTTTCCTTATGGCTGCAAAGAGTAGCGCACGGTGATCTGGACAAACAGAGGAGCGTTTCAGAGCTCCGTTCAGCTATGACGCCCTTTAAGCGCCACCTGGCGCGTCCTGGAGGGGGTGTGGCTGGAGACCTCGAGGGCTGCCGGGAGTTGTAGGCAGCCCCTTGCCTCGCTCCACTCGGCGGTCCCGGTGTCGGATTGTAAGACACAGCAGGACGGCGGGAGGTAGGCGGTGGGGGGTCTCTACAGCCAGTTGGTCTGCCAGATATGTGAATCCTTTCTTTTCCTTTTCCTTATGGCTGCAAAGAGTAGCGCACGGTGATCTGGACAAACAGAGGAGCGTTTCAGAGCTCCGTTCAGCTATGACGCCCTTTAAGCGCCACCTGGCGCGTCCTGGAGGGGGTGTGGCTGGAGACCTCGAGGGCTGCCGGGAGTTGTAGGCAGCCCCTCGCCTCGCTCCACTCGGCGGTCCCGGTGTCGGATTGTAAGACACAGCAGGACGGCGGGAGGTAGGCGGTGGGGGGTCTCTACAGCCAGTTGGTCTGCCAGATATGTGAATCCTTTCTTTTCCTTTTCCTTATGGCTGCAAAGAGTAGCGCACGGTGATCTGGACAAACAGAGGAGCGTTTGACGAGTTCGGTAAGGTGGCCTGCAAAAACTGGTATGTGTGAGGACACTATCGAGAGTGTGAAAGCGATTCAGAACGAGGCCACCGAGACTGAAAAGACGAAGTGGAAAGAGAGTACGGGAAAGTTGGATGCGAATGGATGCTGGATTGATTTGTCAGAGCATAAGAGGTGGATGTTGCCGGATGCTTATGTGCTAGCTGTTGTGATAATGGCACACGGCTTGGCACATATTAGTGCGAAAGGTATCTGCAAGTTGTTGTCCCCTGTATGGAAGAATGATGGTATTACCAAGTGTGCGGAGAGATTGGTTAAGAATTGTATGATATGTATGATGTACAATCCTGGTAAGGGAACTCCTACACCCCCTGGCCATTTTGCTCCCCCTTCATGTCCCTTTGAGTGATTCAGCTAGACTTCATCCATATGGAGCGATGCAATAACCTGAAGTACGTTTTAGTGGTGGTTTGCGCATTCTCCCGATGGATCGAAGCCTACCCTCTCAAAGACAACACTACTCTGTCCACTGCAAAAATCCTACTGAAGGAATACTTTCCTCGGTATGGAATGCCACGAATTGTATGGTCTGATAACGGAAGTGAGTTTGTGGGGAGTGTGATGAAGAATGTGTGTAAGGGCCTTGGAATTGCACAGAAATTCCACAGCGCCAATCATCCCCAGTCAGCAGGTTTGGTTGAAGGGTATAATGGCACCCTTAAATTGAAACTAGCGAAGATTCAGGCTACGACTGGTCTCTCGTGGCCTGACGCTTTGCCCTTAGCTCTTCTGTCAACAAGGGCGACTGTACACTCCCGAGTAGGGCTCAGTCCCTACGAGATAGTGTTCGGCCGCCCTGCCAATGTTTGGGGGGTCCCTAGACCCAGTGTGTTCTCTGATCTTGAGTACCCAATGTTGATCGATTATCTTCATGATCTGACTGCTAAACTGAGGTTAATTCACCAACAGGTCTTTGAAGCACTGCCGACGCAGACGGAGGGTCCAGGCCACCAGCTCCAGCCTGGAGACTGGGTGGTGACGAGGAATTTTGGCCGGAAGCACAACCTTGAGCCTCGTTTTACCGGACCCTACCAAGTGCTCCTTGCCATGAGGACTGCTGTTTGTTTGGAAGGGCGTAAGAACTGGGTGCATGCCACCCATACCAAAAAGGTACCTATACCTTTACCAGCAGACTCGTGGGTGAGGAAGGGCATCGCCTCGTCTGAAGTCGAAACTGTGCCGAACTTTGTTCCTTTCAGCGACGCTCAGCCTGTCGGAGATACCTCAGTGCAGCAGAACAATATTGTTGAACATTTGTCATCACAGAACTCAAGATCTGAACAATTGACTGGTCAACAGAACTCTGTCTCATCATCGGACCAATTGTTTGACGAACAGACACGTCCTGGGAGAAGCCGATATTTTCTCCGCTCCAACACCAGAGACAAATAAATAAATATCTTTGCTTTCTCCCCTGACATTCACGTTACCCCATTGCCACTATCCAGTCTGAGCACACGTGCATAATTGTGATTTTGTAAATTTTGAGTCTTTTTCCATATATGTGTTTTTGCTTCCACAGCTAGCAGATTTTGTATATATTGTTGATTACCTTACATCCGGGTGGACCGTACGGCCGCGCGGGTACTTCCTTCTGGTTAGTAGGTCTTGACACTAGGTCAGAGACCGTCGATTCCTGGGAACTCCTGGGGATTGACTACTGCTGCACAGAACGAAGTGCGTCAAGAACGTAGCGGACGGTTTTAGAGGATGGCTTTCTCGAAGCTGTCGGAATTGGAAAAGGCTCAGGCCCTAAGTTTCGAGTTGCTCAGAATTGTACATACAAAATGCTTCATGTTTCAGGTGTTCCTTCTATTCTTAACTTTTTCCTCGTTATTGGTGGGTGGGGTGTATTACATGATACAGTCATTGCTGCCTTCTGCCTCACCTACCCCTTCTTCTGAACCTAAACTTACCTCCACTGTTTCTCCTCATTCCTTCCACATCTTACCTCAACACGAGCAGGTTAGACGTGCGGAATTCATGAATAATTCCTTCATTCAGCTCCTTCATCAGCATCAATTGGTGATGAACACTACCAATTGTTGGGTGTGTGGGTTAATGCCACATACCAACGATAAGGGAATTCCGTACTTGGTCCTTCCTTATAGTTCCCAGGGTTCAGCTCGAGCATTCCAAACAATGTTTCGAAGCGCACTAGATTCCTACCCCAATCGAGAGCCACGTTCTCCACACTTTGGTCCCGGTCCGTACCATAAGCCTTTGGCAATAGCGATTGCTGATTTAGATAGGGATATCTATGAGCCATCGCTCATCCCGGAGGAAGAGGTGCGAGCCTATAGGGATCTCAGTGAGGTTGAGTATAGTGCGCTCGTGGGCGAAAGACAGCTTAGAAGCTCGTCTCCAATATGGGTCGTACCCCACCATGGTAATTTCTGTCTAAAAGGCCGTGGCCGAAGCCCGAGAGCTCACCTTGGGGAGAGTGCTTGCTCTGAGACGTATGTCTTACCAATGCTCTCTTCCCCTGTTCTCCTGACTGCCAAGGGTACGTACTTTGTTTGTTACGACCGTGCATATACATGGTTGCCCCTTGACTTCGCGGGCACCTGTTATATTGCAAACTTGTTGCCACCGACTTTTACAGTCGCCTCCGATTATCACAAGACCAGAGTTGTGAGGGGCGTGATTAGCAAAGAGGACACTGCCGGTCAAGAGGCAGGAGACTTTTTCAAGGGTTTCTTGCCGTTTTGGGGGCCTATGATCAATAGTAGGAACCTGAGACAGTTGACTCGAGTGGTGGAATCGACAGCTAACATCACTGCCAGTGCCCTTGGTAATATCACAGCAGAGCTTCAGGCGGATAGGCTGAAGACGTTACAAAATCGTATGGTTTTAGACGTTGTCTTAGCAGATCGAGGTGGAGTATGTAAGGTGATCCATTCGAGTTGTTGTATATTCATTCCAGACAACGCTCCGACTGTCTATCAAGCCATCTCGAAGTTGCATAGGATCTCTGAGTCCATACACGTGGACGTAGGGGATTGGACGCTACTCGGGTGGTTTTGGGGCCTAATGTCGACTTGGGGTTGGAAGATTCTGATGATCATCGGGGTTGTTGTAGCATTCCTGTTCACGTGTTGTCTTTGTGTGCAGTGTGGTCCTGCCTTATGTGGCCTCTGTGCTACGACGTGTATAAGGCGGCCGCCTGTTACCAAAGGAACTCTGATGGATAGAATTATGTTGCAGCAGCATCTAGATGGTCTGATGAATATCGAGATCGATTTTGATTCCGACTAGTGCTTGCCTACATGAGGGCAAAAGGAGCGTCTGAGGTTCCGTGACAATTGTAAGTGGTGTTTTCGACTCGCACGAATAAGGTCGAGTCTGGTATCTATGAACCGCAAATGACGAGTTTAGTGGGTGTACGTGTTTTCGCTGTGCTAGCCTAAACTGTTCGTTTGTTTCGTGGGTTTCTTTATCTGAACCCACGGGTTCCATCTTAGATACGGCATCCATTTTGTTTCTTGCCCTCAAGTAGCCAGCGAACGGACGCTGTCCGCTTCGCGACCCTGGGATTCTCAAACTCTTGCGGAAGACACGTTTCCTTTGAAGGTGTCTTTATGATGAGGGGGATGACACTGTAAGGCAGATGGCCCCGCTCGAGGCTCATCTTGCCGTGCCGGTCTATTGTCTCAGTTGTGCATTCATTAGGCACGTCCCCTTTGATGCCTGCAACTCGTGTTTCCTGATGCCACCCCTTTTACACCCTTTCCGATCTGTTCACTGTTCTCGTTTTCCTCTTCACCTGTTTCTGTCTCTTCCTTGATTCGTTTACTGCTGATTGGAATGTACTAATGGTGGGAAGATGTACTTTTACAGTTGGGAACCGCCGAATGTTACTGTAATTATGTTCCGGGCCTTGAATACATGAAAGCGACCCCTTATGATCTTTACGATGGGAACCAGGTTGTAAACCTTTGTGCACCATGTTATCCTATGCTTGAAAACTGTATAAAAAGAGCGATCCACAGATGCAATTTGAAGCAGACTCCTCGAACCTGCACACGTTGTACTTCCTGTGATTTCTGTGTTCCCTGCAGTAATAAACCTCGAATCTTTGACGCCGAAGGAAGTGTCCTGTGTCTCTGTCATTTGTACGCCGGAACAGGTTACCTACGAAGGTTTCAGGTGTTATCCCTGGCACCGCTGGGTCTTAGATAAACCCAGTCCTTCAGTTTCTTTATAGAAACTAACAGTTAAATATTGGAAACATTGAAAATTAGTTGAAAAAACCAGCCTGTTGTGTGAATGTTTTCACCTGTAACTTCCTGTAATTATGACAGCTCTTTGAAAGCAATATACAGTTACATACGCTGAACCTTTTTGGTTGTGGGGATATATAGGACTTGTAGGTTGACCATGAACCAGACAAACCCAGAGTCAAAAACTGAGTAGCAATTTGCAAAGGCTTTTTATCATGTACCGGGCCTATAGCAATTATTGTATGAAAATGTATACATGGAAAAATCGGTATGAAAGACACCTATGTATTTCTGAAATGGGTCCAAATTATAGAGTTTAGAAACAGTACATATTTGCACATTTTCAAAATTGTTAATAGTCTAACTAGCATGAGAATTATTAGTCATTTTTCAAAATGACTTCTTTTTTACACAATGTCTTTCATTGAAACTCAATAGGTAATAACAGTTACTTTACAAATCTGAATTACCCTAAGTCTCCAGATAAAAATGGTCCATCACTTGTGTGGGTAGGCATAGTGTCCACGACCGGAAAGGCCTCAAAACCCAACGTGAACACACCACATTTTCACAATGAAAATATACCCTTTTTTGCAAAGAGTGTAGCTGTCGTTTTTGAACCCTAGCTCTGCTGGCACCTCGGGAAACCTAGCCAACCCATACATTTTTGAAAACTAGACACCAAGGGGAATCCAGGATGGGGTGACTGCCTCCCACCAGATTCTGTTACCCAGAATCCATTGCAAACCTAAGAAATTGACAAAAAAACACAATTTCCCCATATTTCTGTGGTGGAAAGTTCTGGAATCTGCGTGGATCCACAAATTTCCTTCCACCCCGCGATCCCCAAAGTCTTCCGAGAAAAATGGTACCCCACTTGTGTGGGCCAGCCTAGTGCCCGCGAAAGGAAACGACGCAAAACGCAACATGATCACACCTCAATTTCGCAGTGAAAAATGACCCTTTTTTGGCAAAGTGCCTAGCTGTAGTTTTTGAACCCTAGCCCTGGCGGCACCTGGGGAAAGCTAGGAAACCTATACATTTTTATAAACTAGACACCCAGGGGAATCTAGGATGGGTTGATTTGACTGCCTCCCACCAGGTTCTGTTACCCAGAATCTTGCAAACCAAAGAAATTGTCAAAAACACATTTTCTCCGCATTTCTGTGGTGGAAAAGTCTGAAATCTGCGTGGATCCACACATTTCCACCCACCCTACGTTCCCCAAAGTCTTCTGAGAAAAATGGTACCTCACTTGTGTGGGTCGGACTAGTGCCTGCGACAGGAAACGGCGCAATTTCACAGTGAAAAATTACCCTTTTTTTGCAAAGTGCCTAGCTGTAGTTTCTGAAACCTAGCTCTGCCGGCACCTAGGGGAACCTAGCAAACCTATACATTTCTGAAAACTAGACACCCAGAAACTCTTGCTAACCTAAAATATTGTAAAAAACCCCCAAATTTTCTCCACATTTCTGTGATGGAAAATTCTGGAATCTGCGTGTATCTACAAATTTCCTTCCACCCCGCATTCCCCAAAGTTTTCCGAGAAAAATGGTGCCCCACTTGTGTGGGTCAGCCTAGTGCCTACAACAGGAAACAGCGCAAAACGCAATGTGGTCACACCTCAATTTCGCAGTGAAAAATTACCCTTTTTTTGCAAAGTGCCTAGCTGCAGTTTTTGAACCCTAGCTCTGCTGGCACATAGGGAAACCTAGCAAACCTGTACATTTTTTAAAAGTAGACACCAAGGGGAATCCAGGAAGTTGTGACTTAACTGCCTCCCACCAGGTTCTGTTACCCAGAATCCCTTGCAAACCTACAAAATTGACAAAAAAACACATTTTCCCCACATTTCTGTCGTGGAAAATTCTGGAATCTGTGTGGATCCACAAATTTCCACCCACCCTGCATTCCCCAAAGTCTTTAGAGAAAAAGGGTACCTCACTTGTGTGGGTCGGCCTAGTGCCCGCATCAGGAAACGGCGCAAAACACAACGTGGTCACACCTCAATTTTGCAGTGAAAAATGACCCTTTTCTGGCAAAGTGCCTAGCTGTAGTCTGTGAACCCTAGCTCTGCCGGCACCTAGGGAAACCTACCAAACCCACACATTTCTGGAAAGTAGACACCCGGAGGCTTCCAAGGAGGTATGGCTTACATGGATCACCCAACGTTCCCTTACCCAGAATCCCTTGCCAACCTCAATTTTAGTTGAAAAAATAAATTTTTTCACACATTTTCATGTGGGAAAGTGTGGCATCACCGGGCTCACACAAATTTCCTACCACCCAGCATTCCCCCAGATCTTCAGATAAAAATGGTGCCTCACTTGTGTGAGAGGCCCAAGTACCCGCGACAGACAAGGGTCCAAAATGTAGTGAGGCGACATTAAAATTGCCTATCTCAAAACCACCTGCTTTTGCAAGGGGGTCACCTGGGATTTTGGCCCTGTGCTTGACAGCCATGTAAGGAAAGCCACCAAACCCACACATTTCTGAAAAGTAGACACCCAGGGGCTTCCAAAGAGGTATGGTTTGCATGGATGCCCCAACGTTCCCTTACCTAGAATCCCTTGCAAACCTCAATTTTAGCTGAAAAAATGAATTTTATCACACATTTTCGTGTGGGAAAGTGTGGCATCTCCGGCCTCATACAAATTTCCTACCACCCAGCATTCCCCCAGGTCTCCCAATAAAAATGGTGCCTCACTTGTGTGGGAGGCACAAGTACCCGCGACAGGCAAGGACTCAAAACATTTTGAGGCAACATCGACATTGCCTATAAAAAAAGGTAGTTTTGAGATAGGCAATTTTGATGTCGCCTTATTATGTTTTGTGCCTGGGGGACCTGGGGGAACGCTAGGTGGTAGGAAATTTGTCTGAGCCCGTGATACCACACTTTTCCACACAAAAATGTGTGAAAAAACAGTTTTTTTCAGCTAAAATTGAGGTTTGCAAGGAATTATGGGTAAGGGAACGTTGGGGCATCCACGCAAGCCATACCTCATGGACAGCCAAGCGCAAATCCACACACACTGCCAGCCAAGCACCAATCCACACACACCGCCAGCCAAGCACCAATCCACGCACACCGCTAGCCAAGTGCCAATCCACGCACACCGCCAACCAAGCGACAATCTTCGCACACCGCCAGCCAAGTGCCAGTCCAAGCACACCGCCAGCCAAGCACCAATCTACGCACACCGCCAGCCAAGCACCAGTCCACGCCCATTGCCAGCCAAGCGCCAGTCCACGCACACCACCAGCCAAGCCCCTATCCACCCACACCGCCAGCCAAGCACCATTCCACGCACACCGCCATCCAAGCACCAGCCTACAGACACCGCCATCACAATAAAACATTTTTTTAAACACAAACAAATTGTAAATACATACAAAATCTGAAATGTAATACATTGCACTAATGCCAACTTGAAACAGAATAAAAATTTTTAAACAATACAGGCCAGGCAGTTCACTTTACCACTCATGGATACTTCCAAAAATTCTTATGTGTGTGGTCCGATTTAAAACAAGCTGACACACACAATCCAGGTTTAGAAGGACAGTCGGGGCAGTACATACGAGTCTCCCTCCGCACGCCTCTTCGCTAACAGACTCTACATCTCCTAGTGGGAAAGTCTTTTGAGGTTTTGGGAGGAATGTATTCAGGAAAGTTCCACTAGAACAAGGCTGCCTATTGCAGACTCCTGAAACTTAACAAAAGTCATCTTTGACTCAGGACAAGAATTCTGGAACACAACAAAAGCATTAAAGGTTGCCAAGTGGAAAAGATAAATAGCCAACTTCTTATACCAAATGTAAGCCTTAAGGAGAGCAGCGTAAGGTTCCAACCTCTGATCTACTCTGTCAACACCACCCATGTGCCTATTATAGTCTAAAATGCACACAGGTTTGCGCACTTCAGCAGCCTGACCCCAAATAGGCACATGTGTAGTGCTTTTATCATGGATAGTAGTCAGCATGTACACATCTCTTCTGTCTGAAAACTTCACAGCTAGAAGCTCCTCACATCACAATGCACTGCACTGTCCCCACACAAGCTTTTGGCACACAAGTTCTTTTGGGAAACCTTTATGGTTACAGCGCATTGTGCCACAAGCAACAGTGCCCACTTTGGCCAATTCCTTGAACAACCGCACACCTGTGTATAAGTTGTATACCACATATAAATGGTGGTCTTTGTTAAATAATCCTCTACCTAGTATCCACACAATTTTCTCAGTCACTCCAAAAGTGGACGGACAACCAGGGGTGTTAATTCTGGGCTCCTTACCGGTGAACACCCTGAAATTAGAGACATATCCAGTCGCACTGCAACACAGCATATACAGCTTAATTCCATAGCGTGCCCTCTTACTAGGAATGTATTGCCTAAAAAACAAGTGGCACTTGAACAACACCAAAGACTCATCCACTGCTATTTCTTTTCCTGGAGCATAGATCTCAGAAAAATGATCAACAAAGTGATCAAGGACTGGCCAAATCTTAAAAAGATGGTCACAATCAGGGTGATCTCGTGGCAACGCTAAACCGTTATCGACAAAATGCATCATCCGAAGCAGAAGCAAATACCTATCATGACTCATGACTGCCGGAAATATAGCTGTTGCCATCAAGGGACTAGTAGACCAATATGAAGACATTGATGGCTTCCTTAGGAAGCCCATCAAAAAAGTGAATCCCAAGAACTTCTTCATCTCTTCAAGATTTGTTGGAGTCCACCGGGTAGCTCTAGAATGGGGCTTAAGGTTGGCACTGTTGTCCCTCAATAACTGCTTGGCATACAAATTAGTCTGCTCAACAATCTCTGCCAAAAACACATCGTCCATAAACAACTGAAAAAAATGTATAGCCAAAAAGTTCTCAGTATTCACTCTACACCCTGGAACACCAGTAAAGTCTGGCAATGCCGGCTGCACCATGCCAGGGGCAACCCAGAGGCCAACACTATCAACGGGAAGTGCTGCAGCCCCAGCATGCTGACCAGATGCTAGATGTTAACTACTCTGTTCCAGGGTGGGCTGCTGAGACAGATTAATTGAGCTGGCTCCGGTTAATAGCTCCCTGGGTCCTTAAGAGTCTTTGGAGTCTGGCCGCATGGCTCGCATCCCCTTACTTATTGAGCTCTGGGGATGGGGTCCCTGGGGCCTTTTTAGGCTTGGGGAGCAAGGGCTGACACCCCCCCTTCTTTTGAATATCAGCACAGAGTGATGGGGTCCCTGGGTCCTCTTGAAGGCTTGGAGAGGGGTACCATGCACCTATCTCTCTCATTTGAACATGTAGGCCCCAGAGGATGGCACCCCCAGGGTATTTTTAGACTGTGCAGTCCTCCTTCCCTTCATTAAAATACCACCCCAGGTTACGGGGTTCCTAGGGTACTGGACGTGGCCCTTTTTGCAGGGTTATCCCCAAACTTTTGGCTTCTTTCTCCTATTTTGCCACACCTGTTTTTGTTGGCCTGAGGACTCTGGGCACTTTACTAATGCTAATCAGTGCTAAAGTGCATATGCTGTCTGTATAAATTGTTATTACAATTTGTTCTCCCTGAGTGGCATATTTGATTTAACTGGTATGTCCCTAGTAAAGTGCACTGAGTTTGCTAGGGCCTGCAAATCAAATGCTACCAGTGGGCCTGCAGCACTGATTGTGCCACCCACACAAGTAGCCCTGAAAAGGTATCTCAGACCTGCCACTGCAGTGTCTGCATGCAGTTTTAAACTGCTATATCGACCTGGCAAGTGCACCCATGTTTCAAGCCCTAACCTCCCCTTTTCTTACATGTGAGGCACCCCTATGGTAGGCCCAAGGTGCAGTCTATGTGAAAGGTAGGACAAGTACTGATGTGTGTGACATGTCCTGATAATGAAATGCTGCCCATTTTGTTTTTCACTATTGAAAGGTTATCTTGAATGGGGAGTACTTTGGAACTTCTTACAAGTATAAATTCCCATTGGGACAAGATAGAGAAATAACGTTTAGGCTCTCTGAACTTATAATTTATATAGCAGCCCGCCCCGGCGTTGCCTTGGGCAGAAGGGGGCTGGGGGCAGCATCGCAGCAGGAGATGCACAGCAGAGCAGCCGAGAGCAGCAGAGCGTACTTACAGTGTTTCCTTGTTCCTGTTTTGTTGGTCCTGGCCGCTTCTGCCCACGCTCGTGTCCGCTGTTTCCCCCGACGTCCCGACTTTGAGTAAAAGGCTTGCGAGCACTCATGGCCCCCGCCCATCCCTCGGTGCGCACCTGCGGCTGCTTCACTTACCTCAGCTGCCGCTCCTCACCGCGCTGCTGTGTTTACTGCTCCACTGCTCCTCCGCTTCTCGCCGCTCCTCACCGCTTGTCCGCCACTCACCGCTCCTCCCCGCCTGTCTGCAGCTCCTCCCCGCGCTCATGTCCGCCGCTCTTCCTCTTGCTCCTGAACGCCGCTCCTCCCCGCGCTCCCGATGTCATCACGCACGTCGCGGCCGGCGCTACTTGCAACGGACGACTTTTTTTTTATTCCTAAATTTTTTAAAGAACGTATATATTTTTTTTTATATAGCCTATGTCCTTCTGCTTGCCCTGAGGTTTTCAATGATGTCTTGGGTGTTTGGATTGGTGGTGTACTTTTCGAGTTTACCTGGCTCAAAGGACCTAGTTCTCTCTTTATAATAGTAGTATAGATAACACATCTTTAAATATGGTGTTTAAATTATGTGTTTGAAAATGGCACTATTAGAAAGTAGGTATTTTCTTGTTTAACCACTCTGTTTGCTCCTGCCTGTTTGTGGATTGACTGTCTGGTTTTGTAGTGACAGGGGCTGGGGATGTGCATTCACTGTAGACTGCCACTTGGGGGTTAAGGTGTGCCTGGCCCTTCCTGGATTTTAATGTTAATGTTATTGAGATTTGTATAGCCCTAACTGTTACCAGGAGGTGTCCTGGTGCTGAGTGAAATTTCTGAATGAGGATGATGTTGGTGTGGTTGTTAACTGGTTATCTTTGCAAAGAGCCATGTTTTTAGTGCCTTCTGAAAAGCTAGGAGATTGTTCATGTTTTTTAGGTGAGGTGGGAGGGCATTCCATGTTTTGGCCGCATTGGCTACAAATCTTCTGCCGCCCCAGTTGGTCTTTTTCACCCGAGGCACTACCACGAGCTTATCATCAGATGACTGCAAAACTCTTTTTGGTGTGTACCAGCAAAATCTTTGTTTTAAAAAGTCCGGCCCATTTTCATGCAGGATGACTCATAGCTGAGCTGACTGGGGCTTGGCTGCATTTAGAGTAGTGGGAGGAGATTGCCTTGCTTGCACCTGAATAGGTCCTATCTCCCTTGCACAATGCTATCTCCACCCCCTGTGGTCATACTTCACCAGTAAGGACAGAACTGGATTGGACTGGGCTCAGAGACTCTTGCACAAAGAGAACAAAGACAAAATGGGTTATAAGTAGTAGACCTAAACCATCAGATGTATAGATCACTTCTGGATTCAAGAGGAACCATTGCCAAGGAGAAAAGCTGTGAGGAGGAGTACTGCCCCTTTGCTGTGTGCTGTGTGGGATTGACCTGCAGTTGCTGTTTCTGCCAAGGAAAGAACAAAGACTGGAACTTTGCTGTGATCCTGCTTAAAGAAGAATCTACAAGGGCCTAAGTGTGCTGGCCTCCTATTCAAAAGTCTCAGGTACACAAAGACTTCACCCCCAGCTCCCCTGAACTCTATTGCTGAGAGTTCTGACCTGCCAGGATGTACCTATTCCAGTTTGGGGCCTCCGGACGTTGTTCTGGCTGTTCGGAGCTGGAAGAAACCAAAAGAGAAGTAGGAAAACCTGTCTCTGATACCTTACCCAATGCTGCTGTGATGCCGCGACGTGTACCAAGGCCAGGGGCACTGTTCGTCAAGTGCACGACACACGATTTGGCCTGCACCTCCACTCTGATTCCCGTTGACGCCTGCCGACAATTGCAGTTATCAGCATTTCCCAACACCAGTGCTTGCACCCACTGCATCATCGCCTGCATCCTGTTATCGCGAGGCTGATAACCGCCGAGGGTGACTCCATAAACTTGCCGACTTTGCATCGTCACTGGAGATTGCGCCTTACCGCTGATATAATTGTCTTCCCCTGTCCTGAATTCGACACATCACCTCCTCGCGGCAGCCATGGAGCCGGTCTCAACCTCAGCACCAACACCTCATCTCTACGACACAGTGCATCGTCATAGACTTAGTTTACAAGGTTCTGTTTGATTGGGGGTCCGTGTAACTCCATGCCCGACACACCACATATCACAGTTGGTGCCGTAGGTTTGATTTATTGCTGTCATGACGTTGCAATAGCCCCAGGTGGAGCTATTTGTTTTCTATAAGCTTTACTTTTGCAATAACTTTACTAAAGTTATATTTTATTACCTGTATGTTGGATTGTTGTTGGTTTGGTCCTGTGGAGTTTAAATGAAGGTACTCTATTCTTCTAAACTGGTGTGGTGTTCATTTGTGGTGTTATCACTGTATTACTGTTTGTTTTGAGTACAAATACTTTACACATTGCCTTTGGGATAAGTCTGTGCTCGTGCTAATCTACTCAGGGGGTGAGCAGGGGTTATCTAAAGTGTGTATCCCTTTACCCTGACTAGAAGCAAGGGTCCCTATTTGGACAAAGGTACCTACCTCTGCCAACTAGAGATCCCCATTTCTAACACGGGCCACTTGGAGGTTTTGGGAGAGGTCCATGTGCCCCCACTGCCTAAATTGTGTATATGCTACCCCCCAGCCCTGGCCAACCCAATGAATATGTTTCTTCACTGGTTGGGAGCCCATATTTTGTTGCCCCAATTTTCCCTCTGAGACCCCATCACCAGGCCTAGGGATTTATGGTATCCATAACATACCCCCTTATGTCTTTATAAGATGACTGCTGCCACATTGTCAGATCAGATCTCATCTTGAGATCTGTCACGTTCGCGACACTATATACAAACATTTTGAGCATTAACTGGTCATAAGATACTGAGCAGATTTAAACCAAATCAGAACAAGCATTGGCATAGCCAATAGGTCTCGCCTTTTGGACTTTATAAGTATTTAATTATGCATCACAATATCCTTGGTGCAACATCAACTGTTGCATGGCTAAACACTTATAATGTCCCAAAGGCGAGACCTGTTGGCTATGCCAATGCTTGTTAATATTTACATTACTCCCTCTGGATGATGTGCGACCATGGAGTGATTGAGCCTGGACATCTCTAAGCCAAACATCATGTTCTCACAAATGATTTTGGAGGATGATGAGCACCAGTGGCTGTAGATCCTGCATATAACCTCCTCGACTAACTGGCGCAGACCCTGTGATCGCTGACCGCCTCTAGCGGTCAAGTGGAAGTGAAGACCCAATTCTGCTGCTCGCCTGCAGAACAAACTATGGATGAACATCACCTTTGCTCGCCTTACACAATAGAAACTGATGATCTGCACACTGGCTGTAGTAAAATCTCTCAAGGCCTGTGAGAACCAAAGGGGCACTGTGATGGACAGGAGTGCAGCATCCTTACAGACTCATCTACCAGCTTGTTTAACCCACCACGCCTGCGCTGTGCTTCTCAGCTATGCTGCTACTCACTGACACTTCTTGACCTTGCGACTCCCTACCAATGATATAGGGGTTCACTGTGTGACCAGTATGGGGTGCTCTGCGAAAGGAAACACTTGGCAGTGTACATGGAAACACAAGGCAGGGCAAAGGACAGCACCTGGGTCGAGTATGGTAAACAATTGAAGGGGGCAAGAGATAGCACCTGAGGATGTATGTCAGTACAACGCAATAATTTTGATTGCGGTATTTTACAGTGCGGTTTTCACAACGCAAGTCGTTACAATGACTTGCGTTGGAGGGTGCTGGATTGTGGATTAATTCAATTTTCTATTCCAACTCTAGCCCATGTAACAGTAGGAAAGGTGATGGAATAGAAAATCAAACTATTCCGTAAGCAAGAGCGCCATCCAGCGAAAGTCATAGTAATGACTTGCATTGCGATGGCTGCGTCGTAAAGGTCGCGCGGTGTAAACACCGCGTTGTAAAGGATGTTTCCCGCACCTGGCTAGAGTAGGGTAAATACTGGAACTGCGTCAAGGGACAGCACCTGAGTCAAGTAGGGTAAACAATGAAGGAGGGGCGAGACAGCACCTGACTATAGTAAGGTAAACACTGGAACTGGGGCAAGGACCGCACCTGGCTAGAGTAGGGTAAACCCCGGAGGGGGCAAGAGACAGCACCTGGGTAGAGTTTGGTAAACACTAAAACAATGGAACCGAGGCAAGGGACAGCACCTGGCTAGAGTGTCCATGAGAATAAAAGTGGTGCTTCAGATTGGGTAATAATAGGGCATCCGAGAGGGAAGAGGAGGGAATCAGAGAGGCTATCATGTGATGAGAGGGGGCAATAACAAGGCATCAAAGAGGAGAATGATAAGGCGTCAGCGAGGATAACCAGACACGACAAAATGGCACCAGCGAGGGCAATAACCAAGTACCGGACACAATAACAGGACATTATAGAGGGTAATAACAGAGGGAAATGGAGCATCAAGACCTCAAATTTTATAATACATAACTGGGATGCAGCCTGGCCGCAGATGAGTCTTAGTGTCTGTGTGTCTGGAGGCTGCAGACAGGAGGCGCTTCTAGGCAGCAACTTACTCTAGCCTGCAAGGGCTGGCTGCGGCACTGCAGGCAGGCGAGGCTATGATTCTGGGACCATTAGCCACCCGCCCTGTGTCTCCACACACACGCTGTTGTGAAAGTTCAGGGCGGGTCGCCCAGTGATACTGTCCTGGTGGCCGCTTGGCGCTGAAATCCCCGGGTCAGTTTTCCAAATGGGCTGCATTCGGTACCAGGTAGGGGAAAAATAAAAACACCTCTGCGGTAGCGTGGAGACAGCTCGGTGTCAACTGCCTGCAGCATCTCTGGGAGCTGCTCCATTACTGAATTTGCGGTGTAGATCCCAAACCATACATCTCAAAGCCGACCGCCCGCCCACCTTATTTAAATCGTTGGGAATCTCATACCTCATCATATAAAAACACACATGCGGGACTCTCTGCTTCGGGGCTTCAGGCCATGCCCCAACCAGACATCCAAGTCGGGTCGCGGTAGCGTCTTCCACAAAGAAAAATGCGGGATAGGCTCCTGCTTCCAGTGGCATCAATGTGGGGTGGGCTGACATCCTGCCTTTTTGCGACAGTGTGCCTACACATGTTAAAGCCAACAGCCATTTACCAATGGATCCAGCACATAGAGAGAACCGCATGCTGTTCTCGGACGGAGAGGTTAGGGATCAGTGGGGAGATCTGCCGACTCAGGAGCTGGGGACCAGTGTTCGAGCATTGTCCTCGGCTTTACATACGCAATTATTAGCAAATACTTCAAATTAATAAAAACAAATAAACGGAGGCAATTACTTTAAACTAACTAGTAACAAAAAAATTTGCGTGCTTGCCTCAAAGTAAAAAAACAAATTATACATGCCGGGAAATACATTCGGCAGGGGCTGAAACATTAACATTTCAACTCTGTCATTAAACATTAAAAAGAAAACCCGGGAGTGGTGGGTGCGTGCGCTAAAAAGAATTTGCACCGGGGCCAACGCGACCATCTGTTCCCAATTAACATAGTTAGAAACAGATGGTGCTGCTGTATGCTCCCGAGCTGCCTAGGCCAAGGCAGAGAGAAGGTGGGCCATGCATCCGCCTTTGGCCAATTGCATGCACACAAAGCCCAATAGAAAGTGATTAAAAAAAGCACACACAAGCGTGTGTTTGGAATTTAAAAGCCCTAACTAAATGTCTTGCAGAGCAGCACATGCCCGCTGGCTCAGGCGGAAACTAAAAAGCACTCTTTCTGGACCAAGATCTAGCTTTCTGCTAAAGCTGGTGTAAATCCGTTCAGCAGCTTGGGCTGTAGTAGTGTCTAAAGTTACTATAGAAAAATGAATGGGGAAAATGTGTTTTGGGACACCCCCTTTTCTTGGCTCCCTGGCTCGGTACCTGGTGGGCTAGTTGTCCCCCAGGGGCCCTCAGGATTCAAGGGGAATTAATCCCCAAGCTTAAAACCCACCAGGGGGCGTGTTTGCACAGTGGTGAAGGGAGGTGGCAGGCGTGATGTGACATGTGTATTCTTATCCAATCACTCTACCAAAACCCAAGCACTTATAAATTCACCATGCACTCTCCTTGGAGTACTCTAATCATCCAGTCAGTACCCATGGACTCATGCAATGACTCATGCACTAACTCATGCACTGCTACAATACCCTGAGCACTACCCATGCAGTCCAGCCATCACCCTGTCACTACGCAAGCACTCCTCAAATCACCCAGCACAGACCATGTACTTATCCAATCAAACCGCCAAAACCCAGGCACTTATAAATTCACCATGACTGTTCTGGCAGTACTCCAATCATCCAATCAGTACCCATGTACTTATGCAATGACCCAGACACTAACACATGCACTGCTACAATCCTCTGAGCACTACCTATACAGTCCAACCATCACCCTGTCAGTACCCATGTACTCTGTCAATCACCCAACCAGCACCATGTACTTATCCAATCACTCCACCAAAACTCAAGCACTTATAAATTAAATTCACCATGTACTCCACTTGCAATACTCTAATCTTCCAGTCAGTACCCATGCACTTTGGAAATGACCCAGGGCACTAACACTTGTACTGCTACAATCCCCTGTGCCCTATCCATGCAGGTCTCTAACCAACTACACCGTACTGATTCACTCCTCCAATTACCCAGGTTGTACCCATGCACTCCAGAAATCCCTTTCACTACCCATGCACTCCTCAAATCACCCATCCAGCATCATGCCCTTATCCAATCACTCTGCCAAAATCCAAGCACTTATAAATTCACCATGCACTGTCCTTGCAGAACTCTATTCATCCAGTCACTACCCATGTACTCATGCAATGACCCAGGTACCAAAGCATGCACTGCTATAATCTCGTGAGCACTACTGATGCAGTCCAGCCATCTCCTTGTCACTACCCATGCACTCCTCCAATCACACAGCCAGCACCTCTGTACTTATATGAATTAGCCCTTGGGAGGTGGTGGTCCCCCGGCCTGCATGGATGGGCTGGAGCCCCTCATGCACTATAATTTATAATAGCCCTGTGTGCCCCCCCCATTTCCTTTGTGTTTAGCCCCGGGTAGGTGGTGCCATACAGGCACTCATACACCCACTGATTCACCAATACACCTTGGTATAAATATTTAACACTTGTAAACTTTTTTAAAACACTCAGAGTCACTGGATGATGTTATTTGACATGTCATCAGTGATGTCACTGACCATGTCATGAGTGATGTGAGGTCATAAGCAGTGCATTGTAGGGGTGCGCATTATACTTTTGTAGTATCTTACTATATATCTATAACACTCAGACTTTTTTAGAAAACACTCACAATCCCTGGATGATGCCACCAGTGAATTCATCAGTGATGTAATTTGAGATATCACCAGTGATGTCACTGACAATGTCATGAGTGAAGTGATATGTGAGTTCATAAGCAGTGCATTGCGGCGGCGTGAGTTATAGTTAGCTCAGCTAACTATAACTGCTGAATGGTTTTGTAAGAGTGAATTTCTAAGGTTTTTAAAATTCTAATTCCTAACTATAACGACCCTGTAACCTTTTGTTTTTTCAGTGCATTTCTATGTTTTAAAACAAAGTAGTAATGGTGTTTGCAGCGTCGTGGAAAAAGGGGGCAGGCTTCGGACCAGCTCCCAGGGATCCCACTGCGTAAGACTTACAGAAAGTACCAATATGGCTTCTTTGCCCCCAGAATCCCTTAGCATACAAGTGACTTCATTCCCCAACCAGTAGTGCACCAGGAGATGCGTTTACAGAGTGATGGAGAAAGGGTCATGCCCTCAGAAGACCTCCTAGCAATCCTTCTGTTTGGAACTTACTGGAGGTAACTGGAGGGGTCATTCGCCCTCATGGATCCTCAGCAGCTAGGGGGACTTCATGCCCCAACTAGTAGTGCACCAGGAGGCATGGTTAAAGAGAAACAAGATGGTCCATGAAGACCTCTCAGCAATACCGCAGTGTTGGACTTTCTGAAGGTAACAGGATGAGTAGTTGGCCCACAAGGACATCCTTGGGGAACAACAACTCCTCCAGTTACCTCTTGTAATTCCCAGTCAGCGTGATTGCTTAGAGGTCTTCAGAGGCCACACCTCCTCCACTGTATGATTGAACTCCAGGAAGGTGTCGGTCCCCAGGGGTGCGAGGGGGCCACATTGCCCCAGCATTGTTTTTGGTTAGGTGGCGGTCCCCTGGGCGGCAGGGGAGTCCACGCTGGCTCCATGCATTATGTAAATTGAAAGCCCCTGGGGAGGTGGTGACCCCTGGGGCTGCGGGGGGTTGTGCATGGCCCTCTTTGTTTATAGATTAAGCCCGGGGAGGTGGCGGTCCCCGGGGTTTGGGGTGTCCAGATGGCTTGCCCATGGAACTGAGGCATATTGATGATCTGCCTGTTTTCAGAAGGCAGCTAAAAACTTGGCTTTTCCCACGCGGGCCTTAATCCTCAGCCGCCTCCAACTGCCCTTCCTCTCTGCTCTTTGCTACTGCTAGCGCCAGGATGCCTCTTGAGGTGATAGCGTGCTTTATAAGTGCAATAAATAAATAATTATGCAAATTAAAAGTCCCAGGGAAGTGGCAGCACCCGGGGCTGATGGGTGGTTCACATGGCCCCTCACTTTGTTTATAGATAAAGCACTGGGAAAGTGACAGGCCCTGGAGTTGGGGGGGTTTAAGAACCTCCCATTTCAAAAACTATAAGGCCTGGGGAGATTGTGCTTCCCGGGGCAGCAGGAGAGGCCCGTATGGCTTTCATTTTTTAAAAGAAGCCCCTGGGAGTTGATGGTTCCTGGGGCAATATTGAGCCCCAGGAGGGGGGCCTATGTGGCCCCCGTCCTTTATAAAAAAAAGTCCCCCAGCACCCGGCCAACCTGGGGGGGGGGGAGGGTAATGAACAAAGCACAGGAGCCCGGGCTTCATAAAAAAAAAAATTGTCCAGATCCATGGATCACGCTGAAATGTTAGAAAAATAAATCTTTTTGTTTTTGCCTTGGGGGGCGGGTGTTTCTACTACTCTAACATAGGTAGAGAACAACAGGGGAAATCAGCAAACAACTCAAACAAAAGTTCTCTACCTGTAAGAATCAAAATGCGCAATGCGACGCAGTTTTATTGACACCCAAGAAGCTGGCCAACTGACGAACACATACCACAGTAGGAATATCAAAACATATCAAAATTTATTTATATTCAGTTCATAATATGTACTTATTACATAGAAAATAAATAAAGACAAAGCACATCTAACTCCAAGCACACCCAACCATTCAGGCAGCCAAACTCATACTCACGCATATTCATATGTCCTGAAATTCAGGAATCCAACACTTCAAAGCACACATCACCAATAGGTAAAACACATTAACAAGCGGGCCAGTGTCACCATAAAGAATTTACTTCAATATTGATAGATTGAAAAACAAAAATCATTGTAAACAAGAATGACAGCAAATGATAATCGGTAAAACAAATGAAGAAATGAAGAAACATTATATATTTCATGAGGTTCAAATTAACATATTTAGAGATAAGACAAGAAAGTTGATCATAGGTATTTGTGGTCCACGAAGATATTTCAGCACCGACGCGCATTTCGGTGTTCGACCAGAATGCGGGTCTCACCTTCCTCCGGGCACATGTAACAAAGGCAATGGTCGTGGACCACAAACACCTATGATCAACTTTCTTGTCTTATCTCTAAATATGTTGAATATTTTGATTTGAACCTCATGAATTATATATTGTTTCTTCATTTCTTCATTTGTGAGGTGAGGAGCCTGACAGCAGTAAAAATGGAGGTGTTTAAAAAAATTAAATATATATATATATATATATATATATATATTCACTGAAAAAACCATAGGTTATAGGCCATATATAGTTAGGAATTTGCATTTACAAAACCTTGAAAATTCACTGAAAAAACCATTGGTTATAGACCATATATAGTTAGGGATTAGCCTTTTCAAAACCTTATTTTACTCACACAAAACCATTGAAATTTCATATATAGTTAGTTCCACTAACTATATATCGCGCACCCGCAATCCACTGCTGATGATGTCACATATTACATCATTCATGACATGGTTAGTGACATCACTGATGACATCACTGATGACATCTCAAATGACATCACTGATGACATCACTGATGACAACATCCAGTGACTGTATGTTTCTGTAAAGTTAAAATATGTCTTACATATTGAAGAATGAGTGGATGTATAAGTGTCTGGATGAAGGATTTAGTAGGTGCATGACTGACTGTATGAGTGAGTGATTAAATGTGTCTCACTGAGTGCATGGGTTAGTGACTAAACTGTTTTAATTTGTGCATCATTATATCTGTTGTTCTACAAACTGCTGCATATGTTGATCAGTAGCTATATGAGTAACTGTATGGGTTATTCATTGGTTGTCCAAGTATTTGTATGGGAAACTGAGTGTGTGTGTATCGGTGGCTGGGAGGTGTGTGACTCTGTACATAGATGTGTGAGTAGTTGATTCACTATATGTATGGGTTCAAAAGTGCATGTGGAAACAGCTGTATGGGCGGTTGTCTGTGCATGAGTGTATTAGTGAGTGAATGGATATCTCAGTGCTACATGTCAAAGTAAGTACATATGTAAAACACAGTACATGTGAGAGTTGACATATATAAATAACTGTGCATAAGAGCCAGTGAATGTGTGAGTGGCTGTATGGATCATTGTGAACATGTATCAGGGATTGTATAAGAGAATAAAGTAAATATGTGTTAGTATATGTTTGAATAAGTAAGGTGTGTATAACTGTATAGTTGAGAAAATGGAGTTGTGATTGATTTTTTGCATAACTGACTAGGTGTGTGAGTAACTCCATGGATGAGTGACAGTCTGTGACTGTCTGTTTACACTGATTGTATCTAAGGTTATATTAGAGTCTGAAGAGGTTCATGGTATTATCACATGAATGATATCATCAGTGATGTGATCAGTCATGTCAAATGAGATGTTATCAGTGATTTTATCAGTGATGTCATTTGAGATGTCATCAGTGATGTCATTTGAGATGTCATCAGTGATGTCATCAGTGATGTCACTAACCATGTCATGAATGATGTAATATGTGACATCATCAGCAGTGGATTGCGGGTGCGCGATATATAGTTAGTGGAACTAACTATATATGAAATTTCAATGGTTTTGTGTGAGTAAAATAAGGTTTTGAAAAGGCTAATCCCTAACTATATATGGTCTATAACCAATGGTTTTTTCAGTGAATTTTCAAGGTTTTGTAAATGCAAATTCCTAACTATATATGGCCTATAACCTATGGTTTTTTCAGTGAATTTCATTGGTTTTTTAATAGCAAATATCAAAAGCTGTAAAATGTCAAGTACGTGATAGGTAAAAACTTTTTCGTGTTTATGCACGCTGATGTGCTTTGAACGCTGCCCCCCTCCCCTCTTTTCTCTTAGTAGTACTCTCTCTTTGCAGATAGTGAAGAGTAGTTAACGCAGGCCTTTACCCCCGTTGTAATCCGTCGTGCCTGCTTGTCTCTCCATTTGATTGATTGTTATCCAAGCATTTACTGTTTTACAATTGATTCTCTTTGGTTCATTCTCTATTTACAAACAAGCACAAAGTCGCAATACTCTGTTTAGTCTTTGCAGATAGTGAAAAATCGTGTAAAAAAATAAAATTAATCGAGCAAAATCAGTAGGCCACTAATTGGATCTCTTTTTGACCTCGCTAAAATAGAAATATTAGGAACACCCTTCATGAGAAATACGAAAATAGTGAGATGAACTGAGCTCCACACCATGAGGGCTGCAAGACAGCTCGGCTCCGTCACCCACCCCGCCCAAAATAACGACAAACCCTATGCAAATATTAAAAATATAGACAACACACCAGCAAAGAAACAGGGTAAAACATTTTATTAAATAACTATTTACATAACTATTTTATACTTTTTATTGCCCGATCCGGCTAGCTCAATCGATCGAGCATGAAACTCATGCACTCTGATAGCAAGCATTGCTACTGATGCCATGCAGACCAAAACTGGTTTTCAGTTTGTACATTTTTCTAGATTTTTCCATCCAAGGTTGGTTGAGTTTGTAGAACGATGGCTTCAGATTTTCAACATACGGTGTGGTGGCGCGGACTGGGAGGGGGCGCTTCGCTCCTGCCCCCTCCCCAAGTAAGATTTTCATACGTGAAAGTACGTTAATGGTTTTGGTCCCTGAGTTGCTTCAATGTCACTGCCATTCTCAAATGGCATAAGTTCTGGATGTTGGGTGCCATAGTTCAGAGTTCTGAGCAGCGCTTGTAACACTGTCTGAAGCTTATTTCCACCTACTGCAGCTTCACTATTCTCAAAGTAAGTGAGTGTCGTTTGTGGACCTGACTGCATTTGAAAACAATGTGATATGGTACCTCCCTAAACCGCTTGACGGAGGCCCCCGAGGGGCGGTGTGATGGCACGGACTCGGAGAAGACGCTTGGCTCTGACCCCCTCCCCAAGTCTTATAGCACCGGTTTAGCCTGAGATCGCCCCCGACATAGGCGGCCGGCTCCCGGGGTCCGGCGGAACTTTTTGCCTTTTGATGACTCTTCTATTCTGGACCTTGTCCCACAATCCGTTTGACCTGAAGACACGCTGTAGTGGGGCGCCCCTTTACCGTTTTAGTTGCCATTCCGCCCGCTTTTGCTACACTGTGCCTCTTCCGCCATTCAGCTGTTTACCGCCCGCTCTTGCGACTACAGCGTCTCGCTCACCATGTAGTTGAGTTGCTCCCGCTCTTGCGGTGCAGCGATAGGCGACTGCCACAGGACTCTCAAAATGGCGGCCGGCTCTTCAGATTTGGGCGTGGTCCACTAAAATGGCCCTGGGACACCTTGGAACTCGGACGCTTCCCTGATAGGGCTTGGGTCCCATTCTCGAAAGCGTCCCCTCAGCCGTGAAGATTCTACAAAAGTCTTGGGGGCCCCCGACTCCCGCAGGCTTCTGGTGGGGAGCGGCTGCCATGTCTGCTCGTGGAATGGCCACGACGGAGCTACGAGATGGTAGTGCTCTCATGCTGACGCCAGCTTTAGTCTGAAACATCCAGAAACACTGTAGACTACCAATTCGATCAGTTCCGGTAGCGCCCCAACATGACCCGATAGAGAAGAACTTGCCCTCCCCTCTTTGACTGATGGTTCTTGTTGCCTGTCCCCTCTGTTGTCATTTTACAGAACTTTTTGGACTGCTGAAAGGGGTTGTGTTCCGAACGCTGGTTGGTGGAGACATTTTGACTATATTCTTGACCTACGTTGTCACGTAATGCGTTATATGACACGCCGCGTTAGCGCACCCGGAAGTGATCCGGGGCGCGGCGCGCGGCGCGCAGCGCGTAACGTAAGCATAACAGGTCATGTGACTTGTTAATAAAACTTTTTATTGGTTCATTTTACTTTTGTTATTTTAATAATGAAAAGCTTGGTCATATGACCTAAAAAAAACGCTTTTTATTGATTTCGAACTTTTTTTGTTATAACATATATGTTATAATATTCCAGGCTAATGTACTTTCCCGGAAAATTTACAACTGTCCTGCAAGTAAAATATATTCCTTTTTCGAGAAAAAGGGCGTTTCTTCGTTCCATGACGGAGCCGTTGAGTAAAAGAGACTCGGCCTGCTGTCTTACTCGCCGATACGCCTGATTATCAGATTCTTATCGATCACTTTATGTTGCAGGAGTAGAAAACACATCTGCCCTTGACCATTTATCTTTACTGCGTTCCTACATATTATACCTTTTATCCGTCATGTAATTGGACTGCTTTATTTCACTTGCCTTTTACTGATTCTAAAACAGTGACTAAAAGTAAAAACTTTACCAATGTAAATACTACTACCATGTTTTGTTTTAAAAACCTTTATTGTGAAAATGTCAGTATACAAATACGGGCCTATAACCACGTGGGCCGGCCACGGAGCAAACTGAAATCGTATATATGATGAGGAGACATTTACATTATAGAGGAACGTAACGAACGAGCCATTAGGTTGCAAGAACTAAGGTGTCTAACAGTTGCGGAATCGGTGGACGTACATTTTGTAATTAAAATACGACAGGGCCACTTACAAAAAAGTTATCTAGATATACATTTGCGTGCAAGTACCATGGGTGACGTTAATTCGAACTTTCAATAGTACAGTAATCAATAACACATCAGAACTTAATATCAATTGGGATGTCGAAATATTCAATCAATTCTCGTCCCCGCCCGCCATGAGCATCAAAACTGCATTCATATCTCGTGATATCAACGTTGTTCAACCAGTACACAACAGTTACGAGTCCCATTTATACCGGCGCCATTTTGGGCGAGGCCGGGCAGGTCCAAGATATAGTCAAAATGTCTCCACCAACCATCGGCCAGACCAGAACCCCTTTCGGCCCTTTATGCTACAAGATGGTGTCTTCCATTCAGAAAATATTGTTGACAGCATTTTGAAAGGAAAGATAAACAGCCGTTCTCCTAGTGAGTCTCACATTGTTACATTTAGGAAGAATGTTGAAGAGTAATATGTGGAAAATCTGAAGCCATTTTTCTACAAACTCTCAATCAGCCTTGGATGGAAAAAAAAATCCTGAAGAATGTACAAACTGAAAACCAATTTTTGTCTGTATAGCATCAACAACAACGCTTGAGTCAGCTTTGTGTCAAGCCGCCATTTTCATTCAATCAATAGCGTCCCCCTGCACACATTCAGGGACCTGGTCGTGTCTTCAGGTGAAACGAATTGTGGGACAAGAAGCAGAAAGGAAAAGGAAAAAAGTTCCGCCGGACCTCGGGAGCCAGCCGCCTATGTCATGGGCGATCTTTGGCCACACCAGGGCAATAGTGAAGCTGCAGCAGGTGCAAATAAGCTTCAGACAGTCTTCAACTTAGTCTGATTCTTATAATAAGTGCGTCGACAACACACACAAGTGAAATTAGGCCTCTCACTTGAATTCATTTGACTTTCGGCGCAGCATTGTAGGATGGCCACACCAGTGCGGCAACTTGCTGGACACCACCTCGGTGCCATCCGGATCTCGGCGCGTTCGAGTCACTGTACCGCAAGAGTGACCGCAACTCAGCTGGACACGCCGTCTTTCGGCGCAGCATTGTAGGATGGCCACACCAGTACGGCAATTTGCTGGACACCACCTCGGTGCCATCCGGATCTCGGCTCGTTGTGCTGCCTTCGGCCTACTGTAGCCGCAAGTGCGGACACAACTCAGTTGGACGGCGAGTGAAAAGATAAGGGGCGCAGCACTGCAGCCGAGGAGCCTCCATCTTGGGGGAGACGCACAGCCCCCACTGACTGACGCGACCTCACAGGCCAATGGGGCGCCCCACGCCGACTTTCGGCGCAGCATTGTAGGATAGCCACACCAGTGCAGCAACTTGCTGGACACTAACTCGGTGCCATCCGGATCTCGGCGCGTTGTGCTGCCTTCGGCCTATTCGCACACCGGTCCGCTACTGACGCCGCCTCACGTGCCAACGGATTTTCTACGCTTTTTGTAGCCCTATGCCGCATAACAGGTCATGTGACTTGTTTATAAAACGTTTCATTGGTTCATTTTACTTTTGGTTTCCTAAAGATGGAAGGCTTGGTCATATGACCTAAAAATAACACTTTTCATTGGTTTAGAACATTTTTTTTTCCTAAACGATGAATGCCCCACCTTGTTTCTGGATGATTCAGACTGAAGCTGGCATCACCATGAGAGCACCACCATCTCGTGGCTCCGTCGTGGTCATTCCGCGAGCAATCATGGCAGCCGCTCCCCACCGGAAGCCTGCAGGAGTCGAGGGCCCCCAAGACTTTTGTAAAATCTTCACGGCTGAGGGGACGCTTTCGAGAATGGAGCCCAAGCCCTAGCAGGCAAGCGTCCGAGTTCCAAGGTGTCCCAGGGCCATTTTAGAGGACCAGGCCCAAAACCGAAGAGCCGTCCGCCATTTTAAGAGTCCTGTGGCACCCGCCTATCGCTGCACTGCAAGAGTGGGCGGAAGTCAACAACATGGTGAGCGAGACGCTGTAGCCGCAAGAGCGGGCGCAACTCAGCTGGATGGCCGCCACCTGGGGAGGCCCGTTCACGCCGCCTCCCCCACACCCCCCCCCCGGGCCGCCCCACGCCAATTTTCGGAGCAGCATTGTAGGATACCAAAACCAGTGCGGCAGTTTACTGGACATCACCTGGGTGCCATCCACATCTCAGCGCGTTCTGCTGCCTTGGGACTATTCGCACAACAGACCGCTACTGACGAGGCCTCCCCCCGCACCACCCGGGACGCCCCACGCTGTTGTTCTGAGCTGCATTGTAGTATCCCAAAAACCAGTGCGGCACCCAGGTGACATCACCTGGGTGCCGTCCAGAACTCAGCACGTTGTGCTGCCTTGGGACTATTCGCACAAAAGACAGCTTCTGACCATTGTTGCTTTTTTTTGTCAAAAATGTTTAAATGTTTGTTACAGTTTTTGTTCCGTTCGTTATATTTAAAAGTTAATAAAGTTTTATAATCCCACTTTGTTGGAGTGCTATATATTTTTAAAAAATCGGGTGAATGGGGCCTTGAATCGGGTTATTGTCATGTGTGGGCTTTGCAAGTGTACTGCTACAGGATCGGACATTTCAAACTCAAATGCACGTTCTTTTTCTTACCTTTCCGAAGCATGGAGCGCAATAGCAGGCAGAGAAAGGGTGATGCAAGTGTTGAACACAGCCTGGCCTGGCAAGTTGCTGGCAGTGCCCCCCCCCCGCCCGCTCCTGAAAGAGGACACACACACACCGCCGCCCCGAGTACTTCACAGATCTTTAAAAGACCATGCGCTTGTTCATGAGGCTTAAATGGTTTATCACCCCTTCTAGAACCCCTGCATCGACCCTCTGACGTTTCCTGGAAAAATTACCACGTAACACAATACCAAGCCTTGTCAGCTGAAACCCCCGAGGAATCGTGGGGCATATTATCAAGGGGGTTTATCTCCGCTTTTTTGGCTTTAAAAGCCAAGAAAGCGGAGATAAAATTATCTCCCTATTACCAAGCTGTCGCTAACACCAGTTAGTGACAGCTAAAAGGAGATAGCGACCATCTTGGGCCCCGCTTTGCATGTCAGTGATATTTATCACTAATTACATGCAAAGTTGGCGTGCCAAGATGTTAGCGACTGGAAACAGTCCCTAACATCGCTATCTCCTATTACCAACTTTTGGAGATATTCGCGCTAAGCGCGAATATCTCCAAAAGCTAACACCTGACCTGACCAGTTCTTAGCCATGTTATCCAATGGGAGGTGGATAACATGGCTAAGAGCATTTGCTCGATAATGCATGAATATCGCTGACTTTTCAGCGATATTCATGCATTGCGGCCGTTTTTTATTGCATTTGCGATAAACCTTGCTAATAGCAAGGTTTATCTGCGATAAAAATCGCCGATGTGCGGCGATAATTTTTGTCTCTAAACAAGTTAGAGACAAAAATTATCGCTAGTTGTTGGTAATATGCCCCCGGGTTTTTGCTTGCAGAAATCGGGAGGCAGGAGACTAGCACTGAAATCAGTAGTCTCACGCCTGAATCGGGAGGGTTGGCATGTCTGGATTCTCTACAGCTGGGGCCATAAACTACATCCGCAGGGCTAGGTGATAGCCTGGGACCGGCCTGGCATCTAAAATGGCTGCCGTGCACGACAAAATTGTGGCATTGGAAAAAAGGCAAGATGGCGCAGACAATGTTTATCAATAAGGATTCATTTATAACAAAATATTTTATCGCACTGACAAATTGGCAGTCAACACTTCCTGATTTCCATCGAATCGAACGTTAACAGACGTCACGCAGCAAAAAAAAAAAAATGCTCACGCACAGCCGCTGGAAGACATGTATCAACATATATGAGCCTCCTCAGCCACCCTGAGAAAACATAAGGGATTAGGATACGTCTCCCGCACCCCCTTATACCTAGTAATTTAATTAAAACGAAACACAAAATGGCGAATTCCCGTTTCGCTACCAGTTTGCGACCCGGTTCGCGGCCCGTGAAGCGCTTCTACCGTGAAAAAAATTTTTTTTTTTATTTTCCCCACGGGACCCTTTAATAACCCCAACAACATTCCTAGGGGGTCAAGAGGGGTATACCTTGCCCCCTTTCATTAAATTCCCCCTTCGTTTTTCACCTCTTCTTCTCTCTCGATCCTACCGAGAGATAAGATGGCGGCCGCTCCGGACTGTTTAGAATGTTGACAGACACCGGGGAGCCAATCAGCTTCGCATCGCAAAGTTCCGTTTCGCGAAAAGTAAGCGGACCGGAGCGCAGCCCGGAACGCTGTTACAGATATATATCTTGTTTTGAACGTTAATTTCTCAAAATCCACTGGAGCACATATATTGAGACCTAGCAAAGGCACATCGGGCTAACAGTCCCTACAATTTTGCCAAGTTTCGTGCAAATCCATTCAGCCGTTCGAGCTAAAAGTGAGGCCAAAGGCCCTATGGAAATTAACATGGGAAAAATGCGTTTTGGGACCCCCCTTTTTTCTCGGCCCCCCCTTGACGAAACCCCCCCAAATTTTCAGGGGCTGCTCAGAAACAAAATGTGCCATTTTCCTGAAAATTTCAGCCGATTCCGTCCACAAACGCCAAAGTTATTAGACATAGAATTTTCAAAAGTTCCATAGACAAATAATCCTAACTATATATACCTACTGGCGAACGCCAGTAGGTAATATATATATATATATATATATATATATATATATATATATATATATATATATATATATATATATATATATAATATCATAACAAGTTTCACTTCCTTGGGACACGCCGGGACACAAACGTGGTGGTGCACCATAGGGTCCAAGGTCCCCCTGTCAAACATTCAGTCTCACCATGCTCTAGGAACAGCATGCGTGCACTCCTTGTGAAAAAAAAACTGTAGCTGTAATTTTGCTACAAAACAATTTATTTGAAAATAAGCCAAACAAAAACCCTACGCGTTTCGGCGTATAACGCCTTGCTCATGGGTCATTTTTTCATCGTATAGATTGTCATTTAAACAAACATTCGACATTACGTGCAACATACAATGTGAACATGAAAAGTGGACAAATCAAACACAGAGCTGTCGGCCATCTTGTAGTGGTGAATGAAAACGGTAATCAAAACATAACCAAACGATGGATGTAGACCGTTTACATACTTGTTGTACTCTCTATACCAATAGATAGTTATCCAAGCTACCCATTCCATTTTAGAAGTGAACATAAATACAGTCCAGTATCAATGCCACGTCTTTTGGGATACAGAACCCTCGTTTACATCATCATACTTGGCTTCTAGAGAATACAATAAATGTGATTTCCTAGCAAACAAAAATAATAATAATGAATAATATACTCAGTTTCTATTTTTCTTACACAAATCACCCTCATAAATCAATACGACAAAATTGATTATGCTACCTCAAAGACCAAATCACGCAAGTGCGCTGCAAGTTCATTCAAATTAGGTGTACATTCAATATTGATAGCTCTTACAAAACAATGTATAAAGAGACTTTTATCAGAAATTATGTTAATCCTGATTTCAAACAATGGCCTTCTTCCAGATATGCATAGATTATAATACCCACTATGTTCTCTACTTCACAATTTGCCTGGTCAATTCATCTATATATTCTCCATATTTTCTATACATTCCACATCCTAATCTACCCAAGTGGGTAAAACGAAGGCCAATCAACAGATCTCATTGAGATTAATTCTGAACATCCCAAGTGGGAAACAAAAGAAATTGCATAATAAAATATCCCTGCCATACTTTCCCAGCCAAAGATATGTTTGAAAAGGTACCAAAGAATAGCCATTTCATACAACCTTGTGCACCAAACATTGAACAAGTGTCTTGTAAGTTATTGTGGATGATAGTCCTCTGCGTTGTTTCCTGACCACAATTCCACCTAAGTAAAAAAGGACAGGAGAAAAAAGGGAAGGGGAAGAAAACGAGATTGTAAACAGCTACTAGTGCCTCAATTCTCTGTGAATTGCTTATAGTGACTATAGTGCAAGTGATCTAAAACAGTTTAAAAAACAGAATCTTTGTAGTAGGAGACTACTTCCATAGTACATTTATCCTTTCAAATTATCTAAATCGCTATAGATATTATACAGATGAAACAGAAGAGAACACATTGAAAAAGGAAAAGATAAGTTCAACATTACTTGAGAGCATTGAATCCTAATTCCATCGTCTGCCTGCCAAACAAACAAATCACAGGTAATCATTCCCCTAAATGCCATGACAATTCTTCTTCCGAATTAAGTCCCCTAGGGATCTTCATGTCCAGTTCCATAATGTACCTGGACTCTAACTGGCGTAATCTGCCAATTATATCCCCGCCTCTGTTTGATGGCAACACCCTGTCAATTACAAAAAAATCGCAACAAATTGCGATTACTTTTGTGGAACTTTTTGAAATGTCTGGCCACCGGGGAAAGTTTGTCTCTGTTATGAATGGCTCTCATATGTTCCAAGATGCGCTTTTTCGCTGCAAACATGGTACTGCCCACATACTTCTTTTCACATGGGCATGTCAGAACATAAATACAATGGTCTGAGAGGCATGTAAGATGTTTATCAATCTCCCTCACAGTGTCAGAAACCGGATAGTGCACCTTCTTGACATTAGTGCTATATTTGCATGCTTTGCATGACATACATGTAAAGAAGCCCTGGTTCTTCTTGTCTAAACTCTTGGCTATGGATACCTCATTGCTGCATAACGTATCTTTCAACAAGTTCGCCTTTCTATATGTAATATTGGGAAAGTCTCCCACTACATCCTCCAGGGTAGGTTCAGTTTTGAGTACTTTCCAATGTCTATTAAGACATTTCCTAACCTGCCAAGAGCCTAAATTGACAGTGGAGATGAATCTGATTACCTTGTCATCTTCCCTTTCTACCTTCTCAGCAGGCACTACCAGCTCATTTTCCTTAAAGATGGCCGCTTTTACCTTTGCTTGTTTGATCACATTGAGGTCATAGCCATGCTCCACAAATCTAGTAGTCATACACTCACATTCAGCAATAAAATCTGATTCCCTGCTACAATTTCTCTGAGCCCGGAGAAATCCCCCATAGGGTATGCTGCGGATCAGAAGGAGAGTGCTCCCCACAGCCGTCTTTTGATACAGCTTGGAAACTAGTTTGCTATCTACCACTTCCACACACAGATCCAGAAATTAAATGTTATGATCATTTATTGTCCCCTCGAATTTAAGATTACTTTCATGTACATTCAGTTCAGAAACAAATTAATTGACCTCTTCATGGGTACCATCCCAGATGATAAAAAGGTCACCAATATACCACAGCCATAACTTAACATGGCTGCAGTACTTGTCATGCCCCCTGGACACCTGCTGCTCCCAGGTACCCATAAATAAATTGGCATAACTGGGAGCAAAACAGGTGCCCATGGCAGTACCATGTTTCTGTCTATAAAAGACCTCATTGAAGATGAAATAATTGTTCTCTAAACAGAACTGAGTCATTTGCAGAACCATTTCAGTATGGTTCAAAAATAAAATAGAACGGGAACCTAAAAAAAGTCTGTATGCCTGCACACCATCAGTATGTTTAATTGATGTGTACAGGCTGCAAACGTCCAAGGTGATCAAAAGAAAGCCCTCCTGCCAATGTATGTCCTGTATCTTTTTCATAAAATCTCGACTATCCTGAATATGAGATGGTAAGGTTTCCACATAAGGTCGCCAAAAGAAATCTATATACTTGGATGTTTTTTCTTGGAGAGACCTCATCGACGAAACAATGGGTCTACCAGGAGGTGATGTTGCATTTTTATGCAGTTTGGGTAAGAGATAAAGGATTGCTACTTTAGGATTACGATTCAACAAAAAGGAAAACTCATCCCCCTCCAAAATACCTTTTGAATGCCAATCTTTTAACATGTTATAAAAGGTAGTGTTGCATTTGTCAATCTCCTCCATAGTTACTTGGTCATAGCACTCCTCACAATTTAGTTGACTCAGCCCTTCTTGTACATGATCATCCACATTAAATATGACTACGTTCCCACCATTTTCTGACTGGCAGATAACAATATCTTTATCTGCTTATAATGATTTAACCACCAGTCTTTGTTCTTTTGTCAGATTATCATGAAACCATTTGTTTTTTGCAATATTTTTCAAGTTATTGATAACTAGAGTTTTAAAAGTATCAATACCACATGAAGGCAACATGATTTAGGTTTAAAAATGTTAGGACAATTTAAATCAACCTTGTAACCCAAGCGCAGTAATAGGTACTGGATTCAGATTTTCCCAGTCAAGCTCTTTAAATGCAATCAGAGCATCATTTAATTGATGGTTTCAGTTACAGACAAGGCAGCCCTGGCCTCCATACCTTGTGAGGTGTTTTTAACTTTCAATTTGAGCCATATATGTAGTCGTAGCTTGCGAGTAAAATAAAATAAATCAATTCTCTCTTGGGGATAAGAAAAAGTGGATGTGGGGCAAAAGGAAAGACCAAACTGTAAAACCTCAAGTTCAACATTGTTAAGACAGAGTGAAGAAAGATTTACCACATTTTTGCTGTTAGTAATTTTCCACGTTTCTTTTGGCCCCTTGTTTCTACTCCCACCTGGGTTGTCGTTACTTTTATACCATCTGCCCCTCCTGACTTGTTTACGGAGGGCAATATTTCTTCTGTAACTCTTAGTCTTCGTCTGCCTCGTCCTGTGTAGCCCCTTCGTCTTCCTCGACCCCTGTCAATCTGCCATTTCTGTTGGTTTGATGTTTGGTTCATTAATCTGAATTCCTCCCAAACATTTGTCGGTTTAATGGTCGTCTTCATTGTTGTTGATGTGCCGTCCTCAGAAACATCACTCTCGCTAAGATCGCTGTCAGCTCCACCCGTGGCTTGGGCGGTGTCTATGCTACATTGGATCACTCTTCGTCTAACATTGTCAGATTTACGGCTGAAGGTGAACACCCTCCCTGCCTTATTTTTGTCCCGTAAAAATGTCCTTTCCTTTTTCAAAATAATTTCCTCATCATGCTTGTCTATCTTCTTACTGATTTCATCCATTTTGCTTGGGAAAATCTCTATGGTGTATGTGCTTTGATGGTGAGATATGGTTTTTGTGCTTGTACATAGGTATTTATACGGTGTGACATTTGAGTTTAGATGCAGAGAGGTATATATTTTTGGAAAAATGGCTTGAAAGTGTACATCTATTAAGAAATTGAATATATATTTTCATGGTGATCTATGTTTAGTAGGATGATGAACATTTCATGTAGAGGGTGAGGGTAGTATTTTTCTTTAAACATGGTTTGTTCAAAAGTGAGAAGGTGTAGTGCAGAATGCCTCAAGAGTTATTGTGCTAGCTTCATTTTGAGTGTAACATTTATTTGAGATATGCTGTATATATGTTTTAGAAGCAGAAGAAGCATTTGAGAAATGATGTAGGTGTGCCATTCACAAAAGTTTTTGTGCTTTGAAAATTTTCAAAATGTTGTTTTCTGTTCATGCTCAGTAACAAAGCAATGAATGTTTCTACAGAGTAAGGGTGGGCGTAAAATCCGTTCCGCTCGCAGATTTTGCGGATTTTCGGCAATTTCGCGATCCGCGAATCGCGTGAAATTGCTGAAAAATTCGCAAATCCGCTCGCGGGTGGATTTTGGGCAGTTGAGTAGAGGTATTGCACCAACCGGTGGTGTCTTCTTGGGTAAATATGAAGGGCAGGGTTCATTCTGGCACGATGCTCCTGTCACAAAAATTAAACCTCAACAGGAAGCACTTACAGATATAAATAAAGCAGGTGCCCGAGATGGAGCTCAAATTCAGTAACGCATTCATCAGCCCCAAAACAATTGTGAGCTTTGTCGAGGCTGGGCAGGTGTGCTTTCTCCCCATATCTACAGTCGAAAATTAGCTGTGATGCTGGATAGAGGCCTTTGCATCCTTGACTTTCACGAGCGCAATCCCAGTGCAGTTACTGTGACCAGGAGCTTCTTTCTCCTCATCTGCTGCTCCGATCGGTCTCTGACCTTTTATACACACCAGAGGCATGTGAACTTGCATAGAAGCCCGCCTGTTTGGCCCCGCCCACACACTAGCTGTGTGCACCGTCTTCCCGCCATTTACCCACTATGATGGACAGCTCACTCCAGGGACCCTTGCGCCCTTCGGCGCAATGGCATAGTAACACACACATAGTCACTGGAGACAAATCTTCTGGCACTTTACGCAGCTGTAGTGTAGGAAAAGCACTATACATTTACCCAAATAAGTAGCACTTACTGATTAGCCAATAGAAGTACAGAAAGTACAGTCTATTTGTGCAAAAATGCAAATACGCAAGTTCACCATTTTTTTTTCAAACTCACTGATTTTTTCGCAATTTCACGCGAATTTGGGGACCGCAAATCCGCAAAATTCGCCCATACTTACTACAGAGCCATATATGAAATTATATATCAAGTGTGATACCTAGATTACACTCACACATAGCTCAGAAGAAAAGCATATATACAGTAAAACAGGCAGTTTGATACTGACAGAAGGAGATAACCAATTATTCAGAGATATAGTGACAAGTGTTATGTATCTAACACCTATTAAGCCACTTTCACAGTGCGTCAGGCAGCTTTCAGACACTCATGCAATCACCCATCCCCTACTCAGGCAGTCATCAAATCAGAGATTCACTATGCATGGAGTTATTAAATTACCTAGACACTACACATGTACTCTTGCAATCAGGCAGGCAGAAATTATGTAGCCATTGAACTATGCGGGCACTACCCATACATTCATCTAATCACCTAGGTTCTAACTATTGATCTATTCAATTAACAAGGCTTTAACTATGCAATCATTATAACATTTGTGCAGAACCTATGCAGCCATCTAAACACCCACGTACAACCCATATAGTCATTGAAATACTGAGGCACACACGTGCACTGATGAAACACTCAGGCTCCTCTCATGCACTCACCTAATTATGTATAGTACCATTGAAGTAAACCTATCACCCATATTGTCTAAAGACTACATATTCCTCAGAAAAACTTGTGAATACCGGGGTTTGTGGTTGAACACATCAATCCCCATGCATTTTCCATAGACTATTTAAGACAGGGTCCACCAAAAAACTGTGAAATGAAATTACACCAAATTTGTCAGGAAGCTAGATCTTAGTCAACAGATTGTGCTTTTTGTGATTTGATGTAAATCTGATCAGCAGTTTTTGAGAAATTGAGTTAATTTTTTTTATATTTTGGCAGTTGGGCTCGCAAGAATATCTGTGACTCTTGTAGGAGCGCCAATTTAAAAATAGTGAAAGGGGGAGTGGGGAACCAAATAGACCCTTGGAGGCTTGGATATTTAGTGTATCATCAGGTAAAAGTGCCTACAAGGGATTCTTTCTCATACTCGTTCTCATGTGTTATGAAGTCATCTGCAATGACCTCTGAGCAGTAGCTTACATTGAGTTATTTTGAAAAATTGATTCCTTATTTTATCATGAACAAATATATGAAAGACTGCAAAAGAACAAAACAAAACGGGTGTATACTTCTTGAAACACAAATTTATGTTGAGAAAATAAACATACTGAAGGGTACATGAAATACTGCACATACAAACACACAGTGACCGAGATTTTAAACATTTTTTGTTGCTGGTCTTATCTCATTGACACTTATGTTGTCACCCATTCTATACACTACATACATAAAGAAATTGTAACTGATTATTCAGAAAACAGTTTCTCTATTGAAAACAATCACAAAGAAAATGGGTGCAGTTGTCGACTAATCGGTCTATGTTGTGAAGGCATTTGCTAGAACATCTTCAGGATGGTATTTTCATATGTAGAATGACCCTGGGAAAGCTACGCAGGTGACTATCTATTGTTGATTTGAGGGCTGTTAGGTGTAGTCTGGTCCGTTGAATAAGTTTAGAAGATGGAAAACACACAAGGGCAATCTCTCCTCCAACAGGCCACCATAAAAGTAATGCTATATTCTAATGTGGCCAGTCACTTTATTGACTGTTCAAAGGCGGGCACTGCTCCGTTCAATAATCCGCTGCACATGGGGTCAGCATCAAAGGGACATTTAAAAATAGAGCATTCTAATTTGACTAGGGAGCTTTATTTCCCTTGGTTCATCTGGCTCCCATTGGAGTGAGACTCCTATGAGAGTGAGCGCTCTGATAGGCTGCCAGCAAGATGAGAAAAATGTCACTGGCAGCCATTACAGGTCTCGGGGACTAGTCCCCTGTCTTGAAGTTGTAAAAAAAAAGAAATAGTTATATGGGGTAAGGAATGGACACCCCGAGCACCTAGGTTCCATAGGGGGCCCAGAAGGGCCAAAAACTGAAACAAAGGCAAAAAATGCAATGATCCTGCAAGCCCCTTGCGGGATGGAAAAAAAATTCCAGCCCACCAATGGGACATAGCCGTTTCCCTGCCCACAGTGATCAGGCAGGGAAACCTATGTTTGCTCACGCTTGACAGGAGTATTTTTAAATCTCCCGCCAAGCAGGAGCAAACACCAAGTCTGCTACCAGCTGGCGAAACCTCTCAAAATGCTCCCGCCCACTGGGAGTGGACTTTAGATCTGTTTCTCTGGTTTCAGTCATGCGGTCAGGGAAACAGATCCAACTATTGCTCCCGCACAGAGGGAGACGCATTATTAACTGCTCCCCTTGGGTGGGAGAAATGCCAGCTCCCGTTGGATGCGAAGAGTCAGCTGGGGCATGGGCTCCTTTGGGCTCCCCGTGGCCCCCAAAACAGTGTGATGTTTTGGGAACCCACCTTTTCTTATGCCAGACCTCAGCGATTGGATCCCCGGGGCTGAAATCAGCCTGGGGAGGGAGGCAGCATGCCCCCTTCCCCCTCAGTATGGTGGCGAGTCCAGAAGTATGGAGTCCCCTGGGCCAAAATTGGTCCATGGAGGGGGACTGCTTGCCCCTTTACCCCTTCAATATATTGCTTGGCCCCAAGGGATGGGATCCCCGGGGCTGAAACAGGCCCATGGGGAGGGCCCGGGTAGATGGGCTGTGTACACCCCCGGCCTCTTCAAAATGATGCTGGTCCCTGACAATGGGTTCCCGGGGCCAAAATAAGCCTGGAAGAGGGGGGCACATGCTCCCGTCAACCATAGAAATGGTGCAGGGCCCGGGAGATAAAAAAGAATTGAGTGTGAGACAGATTCTTCACAAACACTGGTATGTTTTATACACAGATGATACCCTCATCAAGTACTTAGACAGTCCCCAGAGTTTAATGTGAAAGAAAAGTAAATCATTACAGGATGAGTTATGTCACAGTATGTTCACAAACATTTCAATGAAAAATCCAGGAAAAGGCATCTTCAAATGTGCCAACTGCAAGGCTTGTAGGAACAGTGTAAATATCAAGGAAATTAAATTTCCTACAGTACGAATGAGATTTCAAATTTGGGAACATCTATCTTGTAACTCAGATTTTTGTATTTACATGTCTAAGATGCACATGCAATAAATACTACATTGGTGGTACAATTCATTAGACCAGAAAGAGGGTACTTGAACATCAAGGTGGATAAACAGTACCCCATGGCTAGACATTTTAAGATATTTCACTCTAGTGATGTTAAACAGCTACAGTTGTGTGTAATAGACAGGATTGCACTTAATGATAGGGGAGGGAAGAGAACCCTGGAACTACGTAGATTGGAGTCGAAGTTTATAATTAACTACATCTCACCTTGATGAAGAATTGTCTGTGCATTTAGGCTATTTATTTCCCATTTTGTTTCAGGGTCTTTTAGAGAAATGAATTTACAGTAATATAGCTTCTTTGTTTCCCTAGCAAGGAGAAGTGACACTCATTTCAACTGGATTTTAGCAGGGATTCTGCTCCTACACAGAACTGTGCATAGAGACTTAGAACCTCAATGAATTAGGGTGTGCCAAAACTCACCTTAGTATCCAAAATCCTCTACCAGACTAGCAATCAGTGTCTCATTGGTACTAACAAAACCCCAATGATTTAGACAACCCAGAACATGGACTTAGAACACCTCACTTAATGTGGAACACATGAACACTCTTTCGGTATACTAACATATCAATCCAGAACGAGGAGTCAATGAGGACACGTGCGAGTTTGAAATGTTAATTTCTAATGCAGTGTTCTCAAACACAGTATCTTAGCTTATACAAGCAAACATATTATAAAGATCAAGGTTATAAGCATAGTTACTATTCCATAAAATACAAAGGGTGAAAGCATATTAAAATGCTAAAGGAAACAGGTCTAAACAGAACCTCAGTTTACCCTCCCTAGCTAGTATATTATATTATATCTACAGAAAGCCTCTTTGGGTTTAGAAGGGTGGGCCCATACCTTTAGGTTCAGTGGAAATGGATCACATCATCTCCTACACCAACACTCTGCATACTGATATTCATCAAGTGTGTGTCTCCTGCCTTGCGCAGTGCAATATCATTCATGCCTAAAACCAAAGTTGGCCACAGCTGCATCCATATTATGTCTACTCTGTGCGCTGATCAATCCAAACAATAAGCGCTGCGTTGAGATAACCTTGAAGGACTCAGCACCCACTGTACAGACATAGCTTACCAAGCAAGACTGATATTATAAGCAAACATCTTATTCTCGTGTAAAGCAAAATACCTAACTAGGCGAAAAGCATTATTAACAAAATGTGTCGTGTGCAGAGGCAGCAGGAAAGGAAAAATGGCGTTTAAAACTCTAACTAACACATGCCAACTTAACACAGGCAAAGGTGAAACCAATACATAAGACACCCTCCCTTTGATCCAAGCACTGATAGGACAAGGATAAAGGGGCAATTTAGGAACGCAGAGTTCAAGTTCGATAGTTCAAACACAAGTCTCCAATTCGTCACTTAAAAAATCGAAGGAGATAAAAAAAAATGCAATAGTCGTGAAAAAACTCAGCATTGGACATTGATAAAGTCAAAAGGCAATCTTTTTAAAAAAATGTTTTGAGAGTCCAAAAAAAATTTCAAATCCAACGAGATGTTGAGGTCAAAAACTTGAGACTGCAAACCCTGTCATCCTAATAATGAATAGGCAAAATAAGCAGCAACAGCCTCCAACAGGAAGTCACTGTTATCATCTGAAAACAGATCAGCCATCCAATTTAACAAAGGGAAAGAACATACATGCTCTTCGATTACCGGAGCCTCTTGCACCATCAGAGGAGAACTCTGTGGGTTCTCGAGGAAACTGCGAGCCAAGAAATCTTGCGCCGCTGCGAACACATTCCAACGACCCAGAACACCATGCATCGCTGCAAAGGCCATAATCCCTCCATCAGAACACATCAATTCATGAGCAACTGAGGGACTCATAAGCTGATTATAATCCGCTTCGGGAGATGACGTATTGCAGAGACACAAATCCAGGGCCCATTCGAAATCACAACTCAGGCAATGGAAAACAGGCTGAACGCATGTAAAGTTGGAAAATCAAAAACTATAATCCATACGCTGCACTCAGTGTGGCAAGCGGCAGCGCACCATAATACTCAAGCATCCGGGCGCGAAGAAGCCCTAGCCGAGACAGCCCGTCTTGCAACACAGGATGTGCATCCATTTTGAAATAGACAGAACAGCAATAGTACGACAGCAGCAAGAGCCAGTAGTAAGGGAAATCCACCAACCAGGCTGGAGAAAATAGAATGGAAGAATGCTGGAATGAGTCCGAAAATATTTTGGAAGGAAGTCACTAAGCCACTGCTTACAACTTTAAAAAGGTGAGCCAGCCCCGAAGTGGAGGACGCATTGAAGATTGTATGAATTAATTCACCGAAGTGCAAGGGCAGATCAGTATTTAATAAGGCATGTACTTCTGTGCGGATGTTACACACGTGAAGGACAAATGTTTCACAAGCAGATGTGAGGGGAACTTCTTTCTGGGACAATAAAGCTCTTATGCGACTCATCTTATTGAACTCTGCCTTCAAGGTCGGAATCTTAGGCCAGATGGAAACATCAAGTTTCTCATGCGGGGGTGGATACATTACATTCTTGCAACAAATTACACGTTCACTGACTGTAACGACATAAGCAATCCCTTTAATTAACCCACAGCAATCCTCATTGTTTAAAAGTAAATAACTCCCATTAGCCAGCAACGTGAATGTGGGAACTATTGCAGGCACGGGTGTACCTTTCAAAACACAGGCTAAATTAGGCTCGTTTTGGTTGCAAGAGCCATGTATTTGGATATGTCGAAACATTAACTCGTTCGCCGCGGCGGCTATTCGCCGCAGCGCTAACAGGGCGGGGCGGCCGCGCGGCGGCCGCATGCTGGTGACAGAACCGCTCCGTCACCAGCCGCGGTTGGGCTGTGCTCGTGACGGAGCGGTTCCGTCATGTCCCGCCCCGCTCAATAGAACGCGGCGCGCAGGTGCGGCGGCCGGGCCATGACGGAACCGCTCCGTCATCAGCACAGCCCAACCGCAGCTGATGACAGAGCGGTTCCGTCATCAGCATTGAACGGGTTAAGGAATTATCCGGTGCTTCAGTGCATTCTTCACATTTAAATAAACTTCTCTTCCTTCCCTAAGGCATCTGTATGTAAAAGGAAGTGACCAGGCTTCATGGAGATAAGAACTTCCTAGAGGCTCGTATCTGCCAATGGCAAAGTACTTCATACAATTCGTAAATGCAAATAAAGGGAAAAGGAAGAGTAATCAAACCATGTATAAGCCATGTAGAAGCATTGGCTTCAGCCACAGAAAACGGTAAAGGTTCTAACTTCTCAATGTGTAGCATGGAAAAAGAAGCATCCTTCATTGATAGTAAGCGTTGCTTGTCGGTCAAATTAAAAGGGGCAAACAAGGCAGAAGTATTCAAGTAATGCCATGGCACTTTAGAGGCTTTAAGTGTCTGCAATGTCCATGCAAACTGCATAATGGAACGTAGTTGATTTTGACCGTGGTACAGGGCAGACACCTCATATTGCGCAATATCTACAACCGATGACACAATATTATCTAACGTGTAAATGCGAGAAGAGAACATGTTAATGCTGTTATCTACAACTGCTAGCACTTCTTCTAAATTAGCTTGATCTATAGCCCTAAGGCGGGTAGCCGCCTCAATCTGGGAAGCTTTCCAAATTTCATTATAGACAGCATATATCCATCTTTTTGATCTACCTCTAGCCGGGCCTTTAATAAAATCATTCAGATCAACATCATCAGTCAGTTTAGATAAATGCAGTTTAACTGACGCCAAGGTAGAATGTCTGAGACAGTTCTGGCACAATTTGCCTACAGAATAGGTAGTTACAGAATGGCCACTTTCAAAACAGGGATCTACCCTGACCGGTGTTTAGCCTCGAGCTAAACCCAGAAAACAATGCTGGCATGAATCAGCACTTCTGTGCCAGAGCAACCAGCCTTCGGGATCCAAACTGGATATGTTAAAGGAGGAATTCAATAATAGAGTTTGTAACTCTCTCATGGAAAATTTAGTAAACTTACCCCAACCGGAATATTCCTCTAAGTCAGGAAAGGAAGGAGCATTCAATCTTTTAGGAGTAGCCAATCCAAAGCATGTTGTTTGAGAAATAGTAGAATTCAAAAACAACATATGGTTCGGGATGAGGCTTGCTCGGTGCAAAGCCTCTGTGCCTTGCACTTGCCAGCTTTTAGAACCCCAAACTGATTTAAGGTCAATTGTATCCTTCTACAACTCGTAGCCCCCAACAGCCAACTGGTCAAAAAAGGACTTCGAATACAATACTTTAGTATTGGTAAGTCTAACTTTGGATATGGATTCATCACCTATTTTAAAATAAAAGGCATTAGGATTAGATTGGTTAAAATCTGTAAAGTAAGTGAACCTCTTCAAAAAGGTAGCAGAACTGCCTTGTATTGGAGCTGTGTGGTAAATATTTGATTTACCGTCTTAATTTCTATGCAGGTAAGTACTTAATCAATAATAACTCAATCGGAAAGAAAGACGCAGAGTCCGTGGTGTTAGAGTTCTTAGGGGTTTTATTCCTTAAAAAGGAATGGTCATGACCGGATATCTGGTTCCTGCCACCACTGGGGGTGCAGGAAGGGATAGAGCCATATTTTATTGACAATACATAGCTTATATACTTGAGTTACATTATAGAAACCAATATAGTAGGCGTAACAGCTGAGAGAAACAAGATAAAACACACACGTGGTAGTGATACGTAATTAGAAGGCGTGAACTAGGCGTGAACATAGAGGTGTGTGCTAGAAACGTCACAGGTAGGTGTCATAAGTGGGTGGCAACAAAAGCAGAATCTTGCAATGTCAGCAGAAATCTGAGGCCTGGATGCGCGCGCAGCTGCATGACGTGTGACTGACGTGAAGCTGAAGGGTGCAGGGGACTTGACATTTTAACTAACGGAAAGAGACAGAAGTCTGGCATGTCAGATCAACTTGTGCTTCTATCATATCTGATATCTGATGTTTAGGAACTGAGCTATCTGGACGGAAAGGTCTCTGGGGCAGAAGCTATTCTATACTGACTGTGAGTGCGTGTATAAGCGCCTAAGTGTCTGCATGAGAAGCGTGGGGGCATGGGCCTTCCATGGTAACAGGGGCTATGAATCACTTGCATGGAGACAGTAAGACCAGGCCCTTCGCTCTGCAGCTGGGGGGATGTTTACTTAAACTATTAGGCAGGAATGCATCTTCGGAGAGGGAAACAGATAACTCGAAGGTTGAATTTCTTCTTGGCAGACAGCAGGCTGAGCTAAACGCGGTGGGCCGCGCTGGGAGTAAGGCAGAGTTCACAGGTACAGGGGCAGCCTGGGCTGAGGCTTTCAGAGTCAGAAGGCAGGAAAAAAGGCTCGATGGCAGAATTCAGGGCCTACTTTGCCAGAGCTGAAAAACGTGTAAAGTACACCACAAAAAGACGTTGGCATGGCATACTTAGGAACGGACTATTCAACCCATTCAGGGTGGGTCTGAAAGAGGACATGTTAACGTTGGACGCAAATGTATTTGCGTCTTCATAGCTGGCACAGGAGGGAAGTTACATGCACTTTAAGCTAGTACATGGAGACGGTGGGGTACACGATAGGGAACATAACTTGACCAAAAATTTATATTTCCTCAGCTGGACAGTGTTCCCACTGGCTGTAATTTACAGTGAGCCTCCTGGTATTAGCTTTATATAGATAGGGATTGCCAAAATGTTGATAACAATACAAACCACCGTAATTAGCAGACTCCAAGTATAAATCTTCAGCATCAAAGGCAGCATAATATTTCAAAGCAGAGAACAATGATTCAACGGCCTGAACATCCCAATCATCAGAACGGATATTTTGTTTAACCACATCCGCCATTGACACTCTAAGCACATTGGGGACATTTATAACCTCAATGGGCCCATGAATTTGAAATCGAACCGCATCCCACACAATCCCATCTAGGACAGGCCAAGCTGGGATGTTAACAAAAGCTAAGTCTCTTTGCACTCTGTGCGATGAGGAATGGGGAGCCAAAGTTCCATTGATATGTCGAATGTCAGTTCTCTCCTCGACATAGTGTCCATTGACGAGACGGAAAAAATAAAACACAAAACCAATTGTCATAAAAAGGTAAATCGAAAAAAGCACCATCCAAATATAAGTCCAAGGGGGAATCAAAAAATGTTTTTTAAACAGTCTTGCCAAATTAGAAATCTTCGAGGGCTTATTAGACGTGTGTGATACAGTGTCAAATGAAAATCTGGATTCTGTAGCCAAGCGAGTTTGCAAATCAGGCATCGATAAGTCAGTAGGATAAGTATAGTCAGTTTTATCATGTTGAGTACCAGGCAGTATACTCAATAAAGGACTGGAAATTGCAGGCAACTCGAGAGCAACATCAGGCACAGGATTGGAAACTGTGGCCAAAACAGAATTTCTCAAAATCGAAGGACATGAGACTGCCAGTGTCATACTAAGAAGAATCGGCCACTCTGTGTATCTTGACATTGTCAATGGAGGTATATCTGTTCTCTTTACGACCTGGAAGTGGTGGTAAAATGACTGTTCTTGTGCCCTTCACACCAAGCACTGGAACCGGAGCTCGATAAGAGGGACCAAATTCTTTCTTGTTATCGATCTTCTCACGAACCAGTTCTCCAACTTGGGGTAGCCAGCCAACTACCGGGATCTTCAACGCATCATCCGAGGTGGAGGGCAAATGTTCCTTTGCAAGACTGTCTCTTGTCTTTTGCAGATCCTGTAAAACTTTGCAATGTTCATCAACGTCAAAGGAGGCGGCTTGAGCCACCGAGTCTAGACCGTCAAGGTCCGCTACATACATCTTAATACCAAAGAGCATTTCGTATGGGGACGGCCCACCCAGAGACCTTCTAGGGAGATTATTAAGATCACCCTGCACGCCATTGAGCTGGGCCAGCCAGTTCCTGCCAGTGCCTATAACTCGAGCCGTCAAAGACTGTTTTAAATCTCGGTTCATCCGTTCCACAACACTATTACCCTCAGGTCTGTATGGAGACGAAAACTTGACTTGGACCCCCAACAAAGTCATGGCATCCTTGTCATGGCATCCTTATACGCCTTAGAGGCGAAAGCCGGACCCTGATCCGAATGGAAGGTACCACAGGCAAAAATCCCTACAAAGATACGCAAGTCTCTTATGACAGTCCGTGAATCAGCGCTGCGGTGCAGCCAGACCCACACAAAGCGTGTGCATGAATCAACTGCTACTAAGATGTACTTATACGCAGTATCAGAAGAAAAGGGACCGCAGTTATCTAAATAAACACAACCAAGGGGTTTATTAGAAATGCACAACTGTGTCTGTGGCGGACCCGCAGCAGTTGAAGGTTTCATCTGCTGGCAAATGTCACATTAAAGGACATAATCACGCATCTGTTTGTACAGTCCCCGCCACCAGAAACGTTGTTGTAACTTAGCCACAGTAGCTGAAGCCCCCGCATGCGCAGACGCAACACCTTCATGGGCTGCGATAATCAGAGTAGGCCTGCGGTCCGCGTCGGGAAGCAATCTCTCACCAACGTCAGGAATTTTCACATAAGGAACTTTATCAGTGTTGGAAATGCATTCCTGCTGACTCGAGCTGTCACGAGCGTTCAGGCATGTCTGGATGCTCGTGACAAGCTCGTGTCCTTTGCTTCATGTTATGTTTTGAAACACCTAGAATGTGATGGTTGTAACACAACTGCTGGACTGACTTTACTGGCCTGATCTTTAAGACGTGAGCATCAATAAAAACTCCGTCTCTAACTGCAACCATTTCTGCGTCCTTCTTTGACTTTCCTACACTGGCGACGAGCGGGAGCTTCATCACCTACGCCTAAGACTTTGGAGTATTATATTTATTTCTATTCCGATTTTTTTTGTTTGATTCGGAAATCTCCGACGTTTCAAAAACAGCGTTGGATTACGGCTGTTCAAGGAAAGCGGAAGGACCTCAGCACTGTCGAGTTTTTTTGAAGGAGGCTGAACGACCTTCACTTTGTTTAAAGAATTTCTGGAAAAAGAGTAATTTCTTACTTGGTGCTTTTCGACTGGCATTATTTGAAATCCTGCTGCAAGAGGTCAGTGCGCTCCATTCTAAATTGCGCAATCCTACGTTTACCATCGCGCGACCTCAGGCATAACTTCACGCATCGCGTTGTTTCAAGCCTACGTCTGCATCATCACGCACGACGACCAACGTGACGCGAGGATTACCATACAGCGTTGCTAAGCAACTCATTGCCGGTTTTCAAGCAACTCTTTGCCGGTTTTCTTTCGCGCAGAACCAGAAATCGATCGTTTTTTTTTCTAAAGTACCTTGGAACTACTACTGGAACTCAACTAAGGATAACTATAAACACTAAATAACTATATACATACATTTTTTTCCCTTTTACTGTATTGCATGATTTTGATCTCTATTTATTTGCATTTTACAATTGCTTATGAATTACAATGCATGTGTTTTTCTTAAGTGCTCATACATAGTTTGATAATAGTTATAAGAGCATTCATAGTGATAAATATTTAAGGTAACATGTCTGGTATTGTACCTCCTCCCTCATTTTTGTCAGCACCTGGAGAGCCACCCATGGCTTGGGAGATTTGGGAACCTGTCTTTTTGGCTTATGTTGACGTATTAGAAGAAGGGGAGTGTGAACCAGAAAGGAAATTGTCCTTGTTAAAACATTGTTTAGGCGGTATTGCTCTGAAGGAATTTAAAACTTTACCTGTTTTAGTGAATCCTGGAGAAATAGATGTTTATGAGTATGCTTCACAACAGTTGTGTTTGAGATATGGGAAAAAGAAGAACGTGGTCATGGAGAGGTTTATTTTTTATTCTCGGAAACAACGTTCTGATGAACCTGTTGAGGATTTTGTTTCAGCCTTAAGATCATTAGCTGTGACATGTGATTTCGAACATATCTCTTATGAGCAAGTTTTAAGGGACCAAATTTTAATGAGAACTAATAACAAAAAAGTGCAAGAGCGTCTTTGGACAACCTCTGATATGTCTCTTAACAATGCCATAGACATTGCCAAGTCCATAGAACATTCAGAAAAGTTTGTTAAAGAAATCAGAGGCAACGACAAGAGTGATGTTTTCAGCGTATCCAAAGATAGGGATAAGTTTAAGAAGAGTTTTTCGCAGAGAAATGAGTTTTCTGCTAAGACTGATAACAAATATAGGAATCAGAAACATGACAAAAGAACCACTAAACTATTGTGTTTTAGGTGTGGAAGTGATGGACATTTAGCAGATAATAAGAATTGTCCAGCATTAGGCAAAACTTGTTCAAAGTGCTATAAAAAAGGGCATTTTACCAAAGGAAGTTATCCGGGAACATGATGGGTTTCTTTAAGGTTCAGGAAGAACTTGCGGTTGAAAATGGGTTGATTCTCCGTGGCGACAAGTTTGTTCCACCTTTTCAACTTAGGAATTCCTTACTTGAAATTGCGCATGAAGGACACCTGGGGATTTCTTTTACCAGAAGGCGTTTGAAGGAGTCCTTTTGGTGGCCAGGTATTGACTCGTGTGTAGAGCATTTTGTGCGGAAGTGTACCCAATGTTCTAACAGCGATAAATCAGCAGTCGCTTTACGTCCTGAGCCATGTCCCATTGATTTACCCTTAGGCCCCTGGCGGAAATTGGGATTAGACATCATTGGGCCTTTCAGTTGTTTACCAAAGCAAGAGGCTTTCGGGATTGTACTCATAGACTATTTCTCTAAATGGCCTGAGGTCAAAATGGTTAGGGAAGTTACCTCGAGTCAAGTTATAGAATTCTTGGATGAGACTTTTTGTAGGGAAGGGATTCCCCAGGAGATTGTGACTGACAATGGTCCACAGTTCGTGAGTAAGGAGACAGAGCTTTTCTTTGCCAAATGTGGTATTGTTCATAAGAAGATTGCAGTTTTCCACCCTGAAGCGAACGGTCAGGTTGAGCGCTTCAACCGTGTGGTAAAAGAAGCCATTCAGCTTTCTATTAAAGGTAATCTAAACTGGAGGAATGCTTTGCAGTCTATGTTATTGGCTTATAGAACTTCTCCCAATTCTGTGACTTTGGTTACTCCTTTTGAGCTTTTGAGAGGGCGGAAGCCCAGCACTAAGTTAGTTCCTTGGTGGCTAAAAAAAAATTTAGCTGGTTTTGAAAATTGTTCTAAAGTTGATTTTGAAGCGGTTCTACACAGGGTTCAGTCATATAAGGAAAGGATGAAACGCGATATGGTCAAAAGAACTGGTTCTACGTCTAGTCGTTCTATCAAGGTGGGCGACCTTGTTCGCATTAAGAAGAAAGAGGGTGTGAGTAAAGGTTTTCCTGTTTGGTCAAGCCCCAAGAAGGTTGTCGAAGTTTTTAGAAATGCTGTTAGGCTTGATGGTGGTTCTGTCTGGAACTTGAGCAGGGTTTCCTTGTTTAATGGTCCTTTTCAATTGATGGAAGATTCGGACAGCAGTGTCTTTTATGATGTTGGAAGAATGAGTGATAATGGCGAGTGCTCTCACATGAGTGATAATGGGGAATGCCCTCAAGCTGTGTGTGATTCTGACAACACCAGAGCCGTTCGCTCACATCGTTTACCTGCCAGGTTTAATGATTTTGTGATGAATTGATCTTGTTTTTTTTGTGTTTTTTTTTTTTCTTTTCCTTTAAGGGGGGAAGGTGTGTTGGAAATGCATTCCTGCTGACTCGAGCTGTCACGAGCGTTCAGGCATGTCTGGATGCTCGTGACAAGCTCGTGTCCTTTGCTTCATGTTATGTTTTGAAACACCTAGAATGTGATGGTTGTAACACAACTGCTGGACTGACTTTACTGGCCTGATCTTTAAGACGTGAGCATCAATAAAAACTCCGTCTCTAACTGCAACCATTTCTGCGTCCTTCTTTGACTTTCCTACAATCAGGACTTAAGTAGTATGAATACTTCGAAGGGAATCCTTTTGGATATTTACCTCCCCTCTCAGTTGCAGCAACGGCTGCCAAGGAATCATCATCAATCTTACTTATGGAACGTGTAACTGCTGCAACCAAATATGTTGATACCGCCAATTTTGCTGCCTCATCGGCAAGCGAATTGCCAACAGCGTGGACTCCCACACGCTGATGACTGAGAGTATGAATCACAAACATGAGCGGCAACTGCTCTTTTAGCTCAGCCACTCGGACCCAGATCATTTTATGTTTTATTGTGCTACCCTTGGAATCACGAAAATCATTCTGAATTCAAAAGATAAGTTATTTATTGTAAGACTGGACACAGTAGTAAGAATCACTCACAATAAGAGTTGACACACCAGGATCAGCGTACTCCAATGCAAGTATCAGAGCACGAAGCTCTGCCAATTGTGCGGTGCAGTCCCCTAGAGTATGTGTGTGCACGACTCTGGACTTTAACTCATCATTCACCATGGCACCTACCACAATAGCGCAAGTGGAAATGTATGCGTGCTTAGCCCTTGCGCAACGTGATCAGAACCATCAGTGTATATGATGCAATGGAAGTCTTCCAAAGGCTGCATAGCCACAGGCGCAGGATGAACAAATTCATACTGCAAAAACTTCTGCGACTGTAAGGAGGCATCAAAAATAAACGTGACATCCGGAGACGTCAAAGATGCTGCCCATTGTATCCACCGAGGGTGCAAAGCTTTAGAATTCGGTACACTGGCTTTCGTCACTGCCTCTAATGCAGAAAACGGGGTTACAACCAACATGCGTTTTCCCTGCGACAGTGCATGTTCCTTGAGAATCACCATTTGCAATGCTGTCAAAACTTTTTCCACAGAGGAAAACCGCATTTTAGCCGTAGTGTACAAGTTTGACTTGTAAGCAATAGGTACTGTGTCTCCTTTGTTAAAAGTAAGGTATGTGAAACCCACCGCCCCAGGGATGATTCTTATCACCAGGTTGGTGTGGTTATCACAGGTCAGTAAGAATTTAGATTCTAGAAGATCCGCTTGAAAAGATTGCAAAATCGCTGAATGTTCTGGCAGCCAGCAAGATTTGGTAAAAGTAGGTTGTATCAGAGCATACAAAGGCTTGATACGCTGGGCATATTCGGGAATATAAGTACGCCAGAAATTCAAAAATCCCAGCAAGGACTGTAATTTTTTCAGAGTTGTAGGAATGCACAGTTGTGCGCATTTCTCCAAGAAGTGAGGAGCCAAACCTCTAACTTCATTGTTGAGCTCGAAGCCCAGGAACAACACTGTATACTCTGCAATGTGTGACTTTGCAAAGTTAAATTTGTAACCGAAGTCCGCAAAGTTTCAAATTATGCGGTCAACTCGACACAGATGCGCCCAAAGTTCGTCATCTGTGAGATATATGTCATTCACATAGAACACACATCAGTGTCTATCCTCTCACAAGAGATACTATACGGGCAGCAAACACGCCTGGACTATTCTTATAGCCCATCGCTAAGCGTTTAAATTGGCGCTGTTTGCCACCACAGGTAAAACTGGTCCACTGGGAACTCAGTCCGTCCAAATTGTGGGCAAAAAAACAGTTGGATATGTCAAGCGCAGTTTTAAAATTTTACGCACAAGACTATCCACTAGAGCAGAGCCGTGAGTATTCTGTACTGCACAGGTACGGCAATGCAAGTTCAAATGCCGGTAATCCAATACCGTCAGGCTTGGTTACAGTAAAAAGAGGGTTATTCATCGGTGAAACACAAGTTTCAATCACACCTTGATATTCCAATTGTTCAAGGATTTCCGTGACGGAAGCCTTAGCTTCACGTCGGATGGGATATTGAGGTTCAGGCTGTGACATAGTCTGTAAAGGAATCTCGTGGTGCGGGGAAAATTTATCCCAACCACATTGTGTACGGTACAAAGCCGGCGCAAGAGCCTTAGCCCACTCTTCTGCAAAATTCAGCGCATGCTCTTTCGAGACCGTGTGCGCGAAACTAGGGAGGATTACCTCCTCCCCTCTCGGAGCTGCAAGCACGAAAAGTGGGGGCCAGTCAGCCTCCGCTAACAAAATATCATATGTAGTCGTAAGATTCTCCCAAAACACCCCTTTGATTGTACGTTGTATGTCACCTTCAATTAAAAGGACAATTTCATAAAGTCTATCAGGAGGAGCTACTCTAGTATCAGCTGTCTCCACAACAACATATCGATCAGTCGCTATCACCTTCAGTAGTGGAGGCAGGGCCTCTCGCACTATGGTAATCTCCGCCGCGCTGTCCAGCAAGGTCAGAGCCCATGTCTGATTCCGAAGCTGCGTTCTCACTATCTGTGGCATATCTCGCTGTTAAAGCGGCAACGTTCTTTTTCTGAAACTGGGGTCTCTTCGGTGTTGAATCGTCCTGCTTGCCTTTACCGTCTTTCAGGCGGGGCTGGTCGCATCCTTGCTGGCCACCCCGACCTCTGCCTCCTCCTCCACCACCGGTCGATGAGGCCGACGAGTCCTGAAAAGAACGAGGAGAGCGTTGTTCGGAAACCTGAAAACGATCAGGTGATTTTATCATTGCGCGTTCTGTAGGCACAGGCACTGGTGATGTAGGGCGAGACTCCTGTTTCTGCTGTTGTTGTTTACCCTGTTTCTGTTTTTTTGGCCAATTTTGTTTTTTGGTCTTGGGCTGATCGTCATTCTCTGACTTCGGCCCTTGGGGTTGCTTTCTCTCCTTAGTGGAAAAAGGCTTGAGAACCACGCTATTGCGGCCCACGGTTTTATAAGCCGCCACAATAATCCTCGGTAACTGTTGGGGTTTGTCAGCATCGGGAGCCGCCTGCAATGCATTGGACACCTGAAAGTTCACCGCATCCCCCTTGACATTAGCAAGTATGAGATCGGAAACTGCATCAAAGGAGCCGCATAGGCGCATACCCAATTCAACCGCTGCATCAGGTCCGTGCTCATCTTGAACATGCTTAATGGCCGTCGGATGGACAGTCATGGACGGAGTGCCAAAGCACCTCGCATAAACTGCTGCAAAGATCTTCCCCCACGACTCACAGTCACCAATTTCTGATGTCAAGCCCTTAGGCATTCTAATTGTCGGAATCCTGTGTTTTTCGTGTTTGGAAATACTGCTTCCAGTTGGTCAAATTTCTCGGCAAGCCAGTAAGGAAACTCATCCTTATCCTTGGGGCGCTTGCCCATCACTGCGTTGACCATGACAGGGCTAAGTTTCATTCCCCCCTGTCCAGCAGGAAGTGCCGCACCTCCTGGGGCCCCACCCGGGAGATTGCGGGTAATGTACTGCACTAACGACCTAATTACATTAATTGCGACAGTATTTAACTGCCGCAAATCAGCCACGGTAACCGCCCCATGTCGAGGATGCGGTGTAAATCCAGCCAAAACAGGCCACGTAGCGCCTGGAATGGACAAAGGACCTAACCTCGTTGCCGTCAAGGAGTGGGGTAGGGCGCCATCAGACCAAACTCGGTGCTACCAAGCATCAATCGGAACTTCCTGTGTCCTATATGGAGCATATACCTGCGGCACAGCGGTGGGAGTGTACGTATCGAACACATTGGTATTAGCGTTCACACCCGGAAAGGTCACCCACAAATAAAATATTTCGTATGGGTAAGCAACCTCTACACTCACCACCATAATCACGGCCATGCCCTCCACGGGGACATGATAATTCTGCAAGTGATTGCGCACCGCAATGCGACTATGTTGCGGAATGTTCACAGCGGCCATAGTGACACAGAAAGAGAAAGGTACAACAAAAAGTGCGTAGCACAACTGGGTAGTAATTTAAGGAAACCGTTTTGAAAGAATCAAGCTTGAAAGGACCTATATTAATAAAAGGCAGGTTTGTCTGACACTACTGTGTTCCGGAAACAATAGCGAAGGGTGTTAAGGACCAATAAAAGCACTACTCAAGTGTCAAGTAATAAGACCACCAACGATCAGGCGCCATGTAGCAGGGATTCTACTCCTACACAGAACTGTGCATAGAGACTTAGAACCTCAATGAATTAGTGTGTGCCAAAACTCACCTTAGTATCCAAAATCCCCTACCAGACTAGCAATCAGTGTCTCATTGGTACTAACAAAACCCCAATGATCTAGACAACCCAGAACATGGACTTAGAACACCTTAGGTAACGTTGAACATATGAACACTCTTTCGTTACACTAATATATCAATCCAGAACGAGGAGTCAATGAGGACACGTGCGAGTTAGAAATGTTTATTTCTATTGCAGTGTTCTCAAACGCAGTATCTTAGCTAATACAAGCAAACATATTATAAAGATCAAGGTTATAAGCATAGTTACTATTCCATAAAATACAAAGGGTGAAAGCATATTAAAATGCTAAAGGAAACAGGTCTAAATAGAACCTCAGATTACCCTCCCTAGCTAGTATATTATATTATATCTACAGAAGGTCTCTTTGGGTTTAGAAGGGCGGGCCCATACCCTTAGGTTCAGTGGAAATGGATCACATCATCTCCTACACCAACACTCTGCATACGGCTATTAATCAAGTGTGTGTCTCCTGCCTTGCGCAGTGCAATATCATTCGCGCCTAAAACCAAAGTTGGCCACAGCTGCATCCATATTATGTCTACTCTGTGTGCTGATCAATCCAAACAAGAAACGCTGTGTTGAGATAACCTTGAAGGCCTCGGCACCCACTGTACAGACATAGCTTACCAAGCAAGACTGATATTATAAGCAAACATGTTTTTCTCGTGTAAAGCAAAATACCTAACTAGGCGAAAAGCATTAATAACAAAATGTGTCGTGTGCATAGGCAGCAGGAAAGGAAAAATGGCGTTTAAAACTCAAACGAACACATGCCAACTTAACACAGTGCCAAGGTGAAACCAATACATAAGACATAAGGCTATCTATTTCCCATTTTGTTTCAGGGTCTTCTAGAGAAATGAATTTACAGTAATATAGCTTCTTTGTTTCCCTAGCGAGGAGAAGTGACACTCACTACTTGATTTCAACTGGATGGTTTGTCATTTCTTTTTCATAGGTAGAACACGGATGTTTCATCAATGAAGATGCGAAAGAGTTCAGACACATCTCTTATTTAATTATGTTTGACGGGTGCTCTGTGTCATATGGTATCATATCATGTGTGTCCTACCTTTTCATTCCCCCTGTCTTCCACTTGGATTAAGCACTGTCTCCAGTAACTTTTAAATATTATATTCTGATTTAATACATTCTGAAGGAATTATATTTTATTTTAGGGAGGAGAGAGCAAGATATGGAGTTTGTCTTATTTTGTTTTGATTTTGAGTTTGTAGTTGGATTTTATGTTTTTCAGGTCTAGTAATTTACGTCCACTCGGGCCATAAGACACAGAGCAGCAGAGGTAGATTGTCATTGATGGAGTAAAAGAATTATAGCTAGTAGGAACCATTGGTTCATGAAAAACATAGTCGAGATGTCATTTTGGGACACCAAAAATGAAAGGATGTTACATTGTGTCACTCATGGGCATCTACTGTACTAGGACCCAGCCCACCATGGCCTTGATCACAGTATTCATGCAATGTTTGTTAGTGCCAAAAGGATTTCCATAGACTAGATGACCCTTTTGTGACTGTGATAGTTAGTAGTGACAAGACCCACTAGGAACATTGAGGAGCCTTGCTTAATAAAATGTTGCAATTTTGTAAAAAAGAATATGAAAATCAGTTTGACATTTATTTTATTCAGAGAAAAATCTGGAGTTTCCCTCGCTGTTATAGACTAATTGGATGGCAATGTTATGATTGATTGTAACATACGCATGGTTATCTGACATGTCAATATGGCACCTGGTTTGAATAGACAATTTGATGTTTTTTTATGTATAAGTCTGTTGTCTATGTTTATGCACTTACAAGCACTGTTTATATTGTGTTATGGGTGTTTTGGCTCCATGACCTGTCAACAAGAACAGTTTGATCGCTGAAACACGCCAATATAGCATACCATCAGCACTGAGAAGGTTTGTGCACTTATTTGTTTTGGCGAAACAAAATGTATAATGTGATTGAGATATATATATATATATATATATATATATATATATATATATATATATATATATATATATATATATATTACCTACCGGTGGTCGCCAGTAAGGAGTTATAGTTAGGAAAAGTTTTTTTTTACTTGCTTATAACTTTGCCACCAATTGATGGATCTTCACAAAATTTTGTAATAAAATGTGCCCCACTTTGTCTAGCTGTGCATGAAAAGTTTTGGGGTGATCCATCAAGTGGGAGCGAGAAAAACGGGAGGTCACAAAAATAGCATTTCCCATGCTAATTCCCATAGACATTTTAGACATGACTACTGCTGGAAGCACGGAACGGAATTACACACAACTTGCAGAAAGCTAAATCATGGTCCAGAAAGAGTGATTTTAGTAATTTGCTGTAAATACATTCAGTAGCTTTTAAATTATTAATGGAAAAAGAACTATAGATATCTTGGGACGCAGACCCTCCGCGGATCCCCCGCAGCAGATCTGCAAAGCCATGTGCCACCAGCAACACCATGATTGGCTGACCACCTCCTGACTGGGAGGGGGCAGCCACCATTTTAAGTACCAGGGTCTTAAAATGTATCTGCAAAATGATTAAAGGGGTCAGGGTAGAGGTACCTTGACCCCATGGGTTTGTTACAGGAGTGTGAGAGGGACCTATGTTGGGTACAAAATTGAGTTATATTGTTTTTTTCCACATTCAGAATTCCACAGATCCCCTGAGATGCTCAGCATGGCCCCTGTGTAAATCTGCGCCAGATTCACGTATCTTGACACACTTTGGGGAAATGTTTTTCAGACCCAATTAAACACCCACAGAGGTACTCTCACACCCATTTAAAGACTGGCACAGGCAGTGACGTACCCACTCACAGACCTAAACAGGCACCCATGCACGCACTCATAGAGCTATGTAGGCACTCTCAGACCCACTCACAGATCCACATAGGAACTCACCCACCCAATTATGGACCTATGCAAGCATTGACACATCCACTCACAGACCCACATAGACACTCATGTATTGATTCACACACTAACTCACAGACCCACTCACACAGTCAGTGACAGACCCACACAGCAACTCACATATTCACCCACAGACCTCTCACATATTCACAGACCTACTCACAGAGCCACAGCTACTCACATACTCACACAGGCACGCACACAGTCACTCACAGACCGATATAGACATTCCATACCCATTCACAGTCCCACTCAAACATCCACTCACAGACCCACTCAGATACTCTCATACATACTCACAGACCCACTCAGATACCCTCACACACTCTCACAGATCTACTCAGACACACACACATACCCATGTAGTAAATAATAGTTTATTTTCCGGTCAATCAAAACCTTTACAATTTCTCTTTAAAAGAAAGTGGCAAAAATTACAGCAACAAGGTTCATGATTTAAAATCTCAATAATGCCATTTCATAAAACATCTGTGCATTGTATTTACATCTTTAGTACAAATGTCTGCAGTTGTGTCAATTACAGTACATTGACAAGAGATTTAATCGTTCTTTCTTGGTGGATTTTGAAATCCTAAGCATTTTTATGAGAGAAATAATACTAAAAGATTAACAGTTATAATAAAACACATCTGCAGTTCGATTAGAGGAGTGGTTATAAAATATACCAATTGCTTGCTGCCTGTGGTAGAAGTAATTTGCAATTTACAGTCATGCTGGAGCATTTGTTGTCCAGACGAGGGGCAATCTGAGTGTATCTTATTTCTTGAGAAAGCAAAACTGAAGAATGATGCAGTGGTGGGTGATACTAGTGGTTTATTGTCTGAGTTTCCCCCAGCTCCTTCCATACCCATGTAGGCACTTACACACCCACTCACAGATCCACACAGGCAGTCACACAGCCACTCACAAACCCACTTAGAAACTCACACACTGTAAGGATCCAGGTGGTGTTTCTGCAGGAGCTTCCGGAACCGATGACAAGCTCAACCCCTCCCTCCTACACCTCTTGTGTCTATCAAACTCTAGAACACAATGGTGATATGGAGTGAAAGGAGGGAACAAAACAAGGAAAGGAGGGGAGAGGCTCCTTGGACTGGAGGGACAAATCCGGCTGGTAGGAATCTGGTACTAAAAAGAAGAATATTGAAGTCAAAATACACACTTAGCATTTAAGGAGTAACAATCACAGTGGTCTACTGTGATATATCTAGGAGTTTACTTGAAGGGTCTCAGCACATAGGTATAACTCTCTTCTTCTAGGATTCTCCATTCATCTTATTAAGCAGATATAAGCAGCCTGTGAAGAAAAAGGGCTATCAATGTATATACTCTTAATAGTATTTGTAAATGCAAGCACAGTTATGTGACTCACCCTAATAATTGTGTTGGGTTAGATGGAGTCCTAATGTCCTTCAGCTAGCCTGCAAGTGCTGTAATATATAAGGGAAAGTAAATACACACTCATATATCTATAGTACTTTAAACATAATAAAAAATAGCGCTGAGCGCCTGTACCAGTTCTTCCAAGTAATCCCAGCTGCAACGACTGCCAGTTAACCGAAATTTCCGTATCAGTCCAAAGATGGGAGATGAACAAATGAACAAGGGAATACGGCCAAGCAGTGGGGAGGACCACAACTACCACAATGCCCCAGGTGGGCCAACGGAACCGCCCTAGCCCAAGCCCGGCTGGCCAGCGGAACACAAGTCCGGCCGGCGAGTGGAACTAGGAAGGGACAGTCTGGCTAGCCCACAAGCACACCAGGAGAGGGTAGCAGGCCTAAGGCAATGACCCAGACAGGAAAAGGACTCTAAGCAAAGGACAAAATGAACAAACAACAGAAAATACCGCTGAGACCGAGCAAGGCTCCAAAAGATCTAGAGGGAGCTCAGAAGCGGCCAGAAGGGGTCTCGGGGAAGCAGAACCCCGACAGGTTCACTGAGTAGTTTCTGGATGAGAATCTCCCGTAGGAAACAGAGAAGGGTGAGGCGGCGAAGCAGAAGTGATGCGGTGGAAGACACGGACACTAGAACCCGAAGCGCCTCACCTAAGGGAAGTCAGGCATTTATTGTCGCCAGACCTCCTCACACATGCGCTGTGCGGGGCGGCCATCTTGGATGGAACTTCGGGACTGGCAATCATGACAGTACACCCCCCTACAGCACCCCCCACCGGTTTAGGTTTGTTGGGATGTCTTCTGTGGAAAAGTCTTACTAATCGTGGAGCATGTACCTGACTTGCCGTTTCCAAGTGCGCTCTTCAATCCCATACCCTTTCCAATGAATGAGGTATTGGAGTCGACGTCTGACTCTGCGTGAATCTATAATAGCCTCGACTTCATATTCAGAATCATCCTCAATCATAACAGGAGGAGGAGACACAGGTAGTCTCGTACCGGACTCAACGGGCTTTAAAAGGGAGACATGGAAAACAGGATGTATCTTGAGGGTAGTAGGAAGTTCAAGTTTCATGACTACTGAATTCACAACCTTAAAGATCTTATAGGGACCTATGTTTCTAGGTTTAAATTTACAGGCTCCCTTCAGATTCAAATATTTGGAGGATAACCATACCTTATCTCTCTGCTCGTAAGGGGGTTCTTGACGTCTGTGAAGATCTGCTCCCTTCTTATATCGCATCTTAGCTTGTTCTATGTTGTTTTGTGTGACCTTGTGTATTCTTTGTAATTCTTGAATCAACTCAGCCACAGCAGGTGTAGAACAAGAGAAAAAAGAGGGACTAGGTAAGGTTTTAGGACGGTATCCAAAAGAACAGTAAAAAGGAGTAAAGTTAGTGGAAGAATGTAGGCTATTGTTGTACGCAATCTCTGCTAACCAAACTAAATCGTCCCATTCTGTGAGTGATGGTAAAGCCTGACTTCTGATGTATTGCTCAAAGCATTGATTGACCCTTTCGGTCTGCCCGTCCGTCTGTGGGTGATGGCTAGAGGAGAGTCTTACATCAAGAGATAACAGAGCGCATAGATCTTTCCAAAACTTAGACACGAATTGAGCACCCCTATCTGAGACCAAGCCAGAAGGGAGACCATGTAAACGAACCACATGTTGCAGAAAGACAGATGCCATTGTTTTCGCAGTGGGTAATCTGGTCAAAGGAATGAAATGAGATGTTTTGGTGAATGTATCCACCACTAAGAGTAAGGTGTTATGTCCCTTGGCCGTGCGAGGAAGTTCCACTATAAAATCTAGGGAGATAGTATGCCAGGGCCTTGGAGGTATAGACAGCGGTTGCAATAACCCTACAGGGTTCTGATGGGAAGACCTACTTTGGGCACAAATATGACAGGTCTGTATAAACTGTTTGGTATCCTCCCCCATGCCTGGCCACCAGAAATGTCTTCTCAAAGTTTCTATAGTTTTCTTGTAGCCAGGATGCCCCGCCAATGGATGTGTATGGCACCATTCCAAAGCCTGTGTCTGTAAGTCTGTGGTGGGAAGAACAAGACCACCCTGAACATAGACATAACCATCCATAATAGCTGGCTCCTGGGACTGCAAGAAGCTTTCCATGTCAGACTGACTTTGCTCGGTCTTGACTCTGTCCAGGAACTCCTTCTCAGAGTGGACCCCTCCTATGAATCTATTTGGCTCAATTATATGAAGTGGATCTATCTGCTCCTCATCTGGCTCATATCCCAAGCGAGATAAGGCATCCGCCTTACCGTTCTTTTCTCCTGCCCTATACATAATTGTAAAGTCGTACTCACTAAAGAACTGAGTCCACCGTAACTGTCTCTTAGAAAGGGCTCTGGCTGATTTTAAGAACTGGAGATTACGGTGATTGGTTAGCACTGTCACCGTATGATTAGCCCCCAATAAATATTGCCTCCACTCTTCAAACGCTCTTTTTATCGCAAGAAGTTCTTTATCTCCTACGCTATAGTTTATTTCTGCAGGAGACAGTTTGAGTGGAAAAAAACGCCACTGGATGAAAACATCCAATTCTTGGCCTTCCCAGGTTAGGCTAGCAGATAAAGAAAAATGACTAGGAGGATCCCAGTTGGTTTCTATGGATGAGACACTTAAACCTGAATTACCCGAGGTCCCAGTCTAACAGGGCCTCAGGCTCTAGTTTTCCGACTTTTTACTTTGGGTGGGTTTAGTCGGGCAAGTTCTTAAAAAATTACCAGATTTACCACAGTAGAGACACAATTTATTGTCTCTTCTGCGTTGTCTCTCGTCGGGACTCAAAGGGCCTCGGATCCTACCTATCTGCATAGGTTCTAATTCATCGACTGCCTTTTCAGTATCCATTCTTTTCTCCTGAAAGACATATCCCTTGGTATCAGTTCTCCCTCGTTCTCTTTTTCATTCTTGGATTCTATGGTCTAATTTCACCACTAAGTCAATGAGTTCTGGACACCTTTCTGTGGGATCAACTACCTGTGATAGAGCATCTTTAATGTCATCTCTTAACCCCTTGTAAAACAAGGCGCTACGTTTTTCTTCGGGCCAACTTGCCTCAATGACTAATTTGTGGAAGGTGGTGATGTATGTAGCAAGATCTTTAGTGCCCTGTTTCAATGATAACAATTCTGTATCAGCTGAATGGGTAAATGTGTGTCTGTCGAATAACTTTTTCAACTCTCTTCTAAAAGCGGAATAATCTTGTAACAATAGATCGTTTCTCTCTATCAATGGTATCGTCCACCTGGCTGCAGGCCCTCCCAAATAAGAAATAATAAAAGCAACCTTTGCCTGATCCATTGGAAAACAACTGGCTTTGCACATAAAGTGCAGTTGGCATTGGCTAATGAATGCAACGAACCTAGAGGTATCACCTAGAAAACGTTCGGGTGGGGCCAATGGAATGGTCTGGGGAGTTGACACATGTATCACTGGGGGGGAAGCACTTGAACCAGCCCTTCCCACATCCTGGTCTGATCTTCTATCTCTTTGTACTGCGTCAACTCGGGTTGCCAAAGATTGTGTTTCTAATTGTAAATTCCCTAACATGTTAGCTAAATCAGTCAGTGTAACTTGGTTCAGTTCCATGACACTCAGGCAGAAAAACAATGTGGGCTTTGCGTTCTGTAAGGATTAAGGTGGTGTTTCTGCAGGAGCGTCCGGAACCGATGACAAGCCCAACCCTTCCCCCCACACCTCTTGTGTCTATCAAACACACAATGGTGATATGGAGGGAAAGGAGGGAACAAAACAAGGAAAGGAAGGGAGAGGCTCCTTGGACTGGAGGGACAAATCCGGCTGGTAGGACTCTGGTACTAAAAAGAAGAATTTTGAAGTCAAAATACACACTTAGCATTTAAGGAGTAACAATCACACTGGTCTACTGTGATATATCTAGGAGCTTACTTGAAGGGTCTCAGCACATAGGTATAACTCTCTTCTTGGATTCTCCATACATCTTATTAAGCAGATATAAGCAGCATGTGAAGAAAAAGGGCTATCAATGTATATACTCTCAATAGTATTTGTAAATACAAGCACAGTTATGTGGCTCACCCTAATAATTGTGTAGGGTTAGATGGAGTCCTAATGTCCTTCAGTTAGCCTGCAAATGCTGTAATATATAAGGGAAAGTAAATACACACTCATATATCTATAGTACTTTAAACATAATAAAAAGTAGCTCTGAGCGCCTGTACCAGTTCTTCCAAGTAATCCCAGCTGCAACAACTGCCAGTTAACCGAAATTTCCGTATCAGTCCAAAGATGGGAGATGAACAAATGAACAAGGGAATAGGGCCAAGCAGTGGGGAGGACCACAACTATCACAATGCCCCAGGTGGGCCAACGGACCCGCCCTAGCCCATGCCCGGCTGGCCAGTGGAACACCAAGTCCGGCCGGCGAGCGGAACTGGGAAGGGACAGTCCGGCTAGCCCACAAGCACACCAGAGAGGGTAGCAGGCCTAAGGCAATGACCCAGACAGGAAAAGGACTCTAAGCAAAGGACAAAACGAACAAACAACAGAAAATACCGCTGAGACCGAGCAAGGCTCCAAAAGACCTAGAGGGAGCTCGGAAGTGGCCAGAAGTTGTCTCGGGGAAGCGGAACCCCAACAGGTTCACTGAGTAGATTCTGGATGAGAATCTCCTGTGGAAAACAGAGAAGGGTGACGCAACAAAGCTGAAGTGACGAGGTGGAAGACACGGACACTAGAACGCGAAGCGCCTCACCTAAGGGAAGTAAGGCATTTATGGTCGCCTGACCTCCTCCCACATGCGCTGTGCAGGGTGGCCATCTTGGATGGAACCTCGGGACTTGCAATCGTGACACACACCCAGTGACAGACCAACACAGGAACTCACATTCCAACTCATAGACCCATTCACAGACCCCCATAGAACTCACATACCCACTCAGAGATCCACACAGGCATTCATACAGCCACTCACATAATAAAAAAGGTATTCACACACCCACTCACAGACCCACGCAGACACTCAAACACCCACTCACACACCCACACAGACACGCAGTCACAGGAACTCATACTCACAGACTAGCACAAACCCTCACAGGCCCACTCAACGACCCACACAGTCATTCAGACACCCATTCACAGTCCCCCTCAGATACTGACACACTGACACACCCACTTACAGACCAACTCAGTGACTGGGTAAGTAGACATAATATTGACATTTTTATATCAATGTGACAAAATATCGATGGTTTAATATCGATGGTAATATATATCGAATTAATTAATATCGACTACAAAAATATTGTTTTTTGCATGTGTAATTTAATATCAAAGACAAAAATGTCAAATGTGAAAATATCGTTGTGTTAAAATATCGAAAAAGTGTAGTTTTTAGTAATATTTGTCTATTTATGTCATTTTGTTTTTTGTATTGTAATTTTGTATTTTTAATGTGTTTATAAAATGTAATTATTTATGTTTGTTTAAAATTTATATATAAGTTTAGGAGCAGGATGTTGGGTTTATAGGGGATAAGGGTGGGGAGTGTTTTAAAAATGTATAATTTAAAAGTAATTGTTTTAAATTTTGAGAATATTTTTGAAATATTTTTTAATATTTAATATATTTATTGAAAATATTTTAGGAGCGGGATGTAGGGTTTATAGGGGATATGGGTGGGGAGTGTTTTAAAAATGTAGATATTATAGGTTACAATTTTCTAAATGTTAAATATTTTTTAAAACATTTTTTTATTGAATTTTTTTTAAAAATTAAATTTTGAAATAATGTAAAAAATATTTAGGATTGAGTTGTAGTGTTTATAGTGAATAAGGGTGGGGATTGTCTTAAAAAAGTAGATATTATAGGTACATTTTAAAAATGTTATTTATTTAAAAAATATATCAGAATTATTTTAAAAACATTAAGGGGCCCAATAGGATGTCGGGCGGATTGCCTCCGCCAGGGTAGCGGTGGCCACCGCCACCCTGGCGGGGGCAATCCGCCCGACATCCTTCCCTGCATTCCCGCCGCCATATTACGATGGCGGAGGGGACCGCAGCGGTGGGAAACACCGCCTGCCTGTTTTCCGCCCCGGTCGCCTAGCGGCCGGGGCGGGAAACCTGTAACATGGTGGTGGTGTCTTGTACTCACCGCCCGCCATATTACAATGTGCATTTCACAGAGTCCGTGGCTTGGGGGGTGTACATGGCTGGTACCTATGGTACCCCCCCACATTTCAGAGTGCAACATGGCAGGCACCGCGCGGTGCCTGTCATGTTGCGCGTTGACTAGTAAACCGTGCACTTTTACCATTGTGGCGGGCGGAGATTCCTGCTCCGCCCGCCGCAATGGTAGACATACAGGATGCGCCCGCCTGTGTGGCGGGCGCATCCTAATACAATTGTCGGGATCCCCGCACTGTTAGCGGGCGGTCCACTTCTCCGTTAGGGTGGCGGGCAGGCAAAGCCCGCCCGCCATCCTAATGGACAACTATATTTGGAAATTTGTTTTTAAATATTTTGGTTTGAGTTTAGTGTTTATAGGGGCTAAGGGTGGGGAGTGCATTTAAAATGTAAATTTATTTAGCCAATTGTTTTTTTAATTATATATCATTTAAAAAATATTTAGGGGCTTGGATGATGGGCGGACTTTGTCCGCCCGCCATCCTGTCGGAATTCGGGACCACCCGCCATTAGGGCGGGGGTCCCGTGGGGGGTATTAGGATGTGCCCGCCACATGCTGCATTGATAGCATTGTGGCAGGCGGTGCTCTCTGCACCACCCGCCACAATGCTATAAATGCATAAATGCATTTGCATAAACAAACCGTGCGGTGCCTGCCGCTTTGTTTATGCAAATGAAGAGGGGTACCACAGGTACCCCCCGTATGCAACCTCCACCCCTCCTTCACTCTGTGGGCCTGCAGGGGGCCCCCAGAGTGAAGACCGCATGCCTTTCCAGAGGCATTAGAAATAAGGCATCCTAATATGGCAGGCGGTGTCTGACAGACACCGCCACCATAGAAACCCTTTTCCGCTCCGGTCGCCTTGCTATTGAGGCAGAAAAGCGTCCTCCACGGTCTCCCGCCATTCTAATATGGCGGGGGGGAATACTGAAGAGGATGTCGGGCAGATTTCCCCCACCAGACCGGCAGTGGCTACCGCGAGCCTGGCGGGGGCAATCCGCCCCACATCCTTAATTTTGTAATACATTTTTTAGAAATTAAAAATTTGAAAATAAAAAATTAAACATTTAGGAGTGAGTTGTGGTAGTTATAGGGGATAATGGTGGGAAGTGTTTTGAAATAATTAAATATTTATTTAAATATTAAAAATATTAGAACATTTATATAGGATTTTTTTTGATTTGTTCAAAGATTTTTATTTTTTAATTTTTTAATTTGAACAAGTTATTAGATATTATTTTAGTATTTTACTACATGTAATGTACAGCTTGGATTGGGAATTATTAATTATTTTTAATTAGCGTCCAGCACCTATCACAAAATAATGTAGACGGGAGTGGGAATAGTAAATTATTTTTAATTAGTCTCCAGGACCTACCCTAATTGTATGTAGAGTGGAGTGGGAATAGTACATTGTTTTTAATTAGTGTCCAGGACCTACCTAAATTAATGTAGACTGGAGTGGGAATAGTAAATTATATTTAATTACTGTCCAGCACCTAACCCAAATTAATGTATACTGGATTGGGAATAGTAAATTAATTTTAATTAGTGTCCAGCACCTACCCCACAAATTAATGTAGACTGGAGTGGGAGTAGTAAATTATTTTTAATTTGTGTCTAGCACCTACCCTAATTGTATGTAGAGTGGAGTGGGATTAGTACATTGTTTTTAATTAGTGTCAAGCACCTACTCCAAATTAATGTAGATTGGAGTGGGAATAGTTTATTATTTTTAATTAGTGTACAGCACCTACCCCAAATTAATGTAGACTGGAGTGGGAATAGTAAATTAATTTTAATTTGTGTTCAGCACCTATTCCGAATTAATGTAGACTGGAGTTGGAATAGTAAATTAATTTTAATTAGTGTCTAGCACCTACCCCAAATTAATGTAGACTGGAGTGGGAATAGTAAACTAATTTTAATTAGTGTCCAGCACCTGCCCCAAATTAATGTAGACTGGAGTGAGAATAGTAAATTATATTTAATTAGTGTCCAGCAGCTACCCCTAATTAATGTAGACTGGAGTGGGAATAGTAAATTAATTTTAATTAGTGTCCAGCACCTGCCCCAAATTAATGTAGACTGGAGTGAGAATAGTAAATTATATTTAATTAGTGTCCAGCAGCTACCCCTAATTAATGTAGACTGGAGTGGGAATAGTAAATTAATTTTAATTTGTGTTCAGCACCTACTCCAAATTAATGAAGACTGGAGTTGGAATAGTAAATTAATTTTAATTAGTGTCCAGCACCTACACCAAATTAATGTAGACTGGAGTGGGAGTAGTAAAATAATTTTAATTTGAGTCCAGCACCTACCTCAAATAATGTAGATTGGAGTGGGAATAGTAAATTAATTTTAATTAGTGTCCAGCACCTACCCCAAATTAATGTAGAGTGGAGTGGGAATAGTAAATTATATGTAATTAGTGTCCAGCACCTCCCCCAAATTAATATAGACTGAAGTAGGAATAGTAAATTATTTTTAATTAGTGTCCAACACCTAATCCAAATTAATGTAGATTGTATTGGGAATAGTAAATTAATTTTAATAAGTGTCCAGAACCTACCTCAAATTCATGTGGATTGGAGTAGGAATAGTAAATTATATTTAATTACTGTCCAGCACCTACCTCAAATATATGTAGATTGGAGTGGGAATAGTAAATTAAATTTAATTAGTGTCCAGCACCTACTCCAAATTAATGTACACTGGAGTTGGAATACTAAATTAATTTTAATTAGTGTCCAGCAGCTACCCCTAATTAATGTAGACTGGAGTGGGAATAGTAAATTAATTTTAATTTGTGTTCAGCACCTACTCCAAATTAATGTAGACTGGAGTTGGAATAGTAAATTAATTGTAATTAGTGTCCAGCACCTACACCAAATTAATGTAGACTGGAGTGGGAGTAGTAAAATAATTTTAATTTGAGTCCAGCACCTACATCAAATAATGTAGATTGGAGTGGGAATAGTAAATTATATGTAATTAGTGTCCAGCACCTCCCCCAAATTAATATAGACTGAAGTAGGAATAGTAAATTATTTTTAATTAGTGTCCAACACCTAATCCAAATTAATGTATATTGTATTGGGAATAGTAAATTAATTTTAATTAGTGTCCAGAACCTACCTCAAATTCATGTGGATTGGAGTAGGAATAGTAAATTATATTTAATTACTGTCCAGCACCTACCCCAAATTAATGTAGACTGGAGTGGGAATAGTAAGTTAATTTAATTAGTGTCCAGCACCTACTCCAAATTAATGTAGACTGGAGTTGGAATAGTAAATTAATTTTAATTAGTGTCCAGCACCTGCCCCAAATTAATGTAGACTGGAGTGAGAATAGTAAATTATATTTATTAAGTGTCCAGCAGCTACCCCTAATTAATGTAGACTGGAGTGGGAATAGTAAATTAATTTTAATTTGTGTTCAGCACCTACTCCAAAATAATGTAGACTGGAGTTAGAATAATAAATACATTTTAATTAATGTCCAGCACCTACCCCAAATTAATGTAGACTGGATTGGGAGTAGTAAAATAATTTTAATTTGTGTCCAGCACCTACCTCAAATAATGTAGATTGGAGTGGGAATAGTAAATTAATTTTAATAAGTGTCCAGCACCTACTCCAAATTAATGTAAACTGGAGTTGAAATAGTAAATTAATTTTAATTAGTGTCCAGCACCTGCCCCAAATTAATGTAGACTGGAGTGAGAATAGTAAATTATATTTATTAAGTGTCCAGCAGCTACCCCTAATTAATGTAGACTGGAGTGGGAATAGTAAATTAATTTTAATTTGTGTTCAGCACCTACTCCAAATTAATGTAGACTGGAGTTGGAATAGTAAATTAATTTTAATTAGTGTCTAGCACCTACCCCAAATTAATGTAGACTGGAGTGGGAACAGTAAATTATTTTTAATTAGTGTCCAGCACCTACCTCAAATATATGTAGATTGGAGTGGGAATAGTAAATTAATTTTAATTAGTGTCCAGCACCTACTCCAAATTAATGTACACTGGAGTTGGAATACTAAATTAATTTTAATTAGTGTCCAGCACCTACCACAATTTAATGTAGACTGGAGTGGGAATAGTAAACTAATTTTAATTAGTGTCTAGCACCTGCCCCAAATTAATGTAGACTGGAGTGAGAATAGTAAATTATATTTAATTAGTGTCCAGCAGCTACCCCTAATTAATGTAGACTGGAGTGGGAATAGTAAATTAATTTTAATTTGTGTTCAGCACCTACTCCAAATTAATGTAGACTGGAGTTGGAATAGTAAATTAATTTTAATTAGTGTCCAGCACCTACACCAAATTAATGTAGACTGGAGTGGGAGTAGTAAAATAATTTTAATTTGAGTCCAGCACCTACCTCAAATAATGTAGATTGGAGTGGGAATAGTAAATTAATTTTAATTAGTGTCCAGCACCTACCCCAAATTAATGTAGAGTGGAGTGGGAATAGTAAATTATATGTAATTAGTGTCCAGCACCTCCCCCAAATTAATATAGACTGAAGTAGGAATAGTAAATTATTTTTAATTAGTGTCCAACACCTAATCCAAATTAATGTAGATTGTATTGGGAATAGTAAATTAATTTTAATTAGTGTCCAGAACCTCCCTCAAATTCATGTGGATTGGAGTAGGAATAGTAAATTATATTTAATTACTGTCCAGCACCTACCTCAAATATATGTAGATTGGAGTGGGAATAGTAAATTAAATTTAATTAGTGTCCAGCACCTACTCCAAATTAATGTACACTGGAGTTGGAATACTAAATTAATTTTAATTAGTGTCCAGCACCTACCACAATTTAATGTAGACTGGAGTGGGAATAGTAAACTAATTTTAATTAGTGTCCAGCACCTGCCCCAAATTAATGTAGACTGGAGTGAGAATAGTAAATTATATTTAATTAGTGTCCAGCAGCTACCCCTAATTAATGTAGACTGGAGTGGGAATAGTAAATTAATTTTAATTTGTGTTCAGCACCTACTCCAAATTAATGTAGACTGGAGTTGGAATAGTAAATTAATTTTAATTAGTGTCCAGCACCTACACCAAATTAATGTAGACTGGAGTGGGAGTAGTAAAATAATTTTAATTTGAGTCCAGCACCTACATGAAATAATGTAGATTGGAGTGGGAATAGTAAATTATATGTAATTAGTGTCCAGCACCTCCCCCAAATTAATATAGACTGAAGTAGGAATAGTAAATTATTTTTAATTAGTGTCCAACACCTAATCCAAATTAATGTAGATTGTATTGGGAATAGTAAATTAATTTTAATTAGTGTCCAGAACCTACCTCAAATTCATGTGGATTGGAGTAGGAATAGTAAATTATATTTAATTACTATCCAGCACCTACCCCAAATTAATGTAGACTGGAGTGGGAATAGTAAGTTAATTTAATTAGTGTCCAGCACCTACTCCAAATTACTGTAGACTGGAGTTGGAATAGTAAATTAATTTTAATTAGTGTCCAGCACCTGCCCCAAATTAATGTAGACTGGAGTGAGAATAGTAAATTATATTTATTAAGTGTCCAGCAGCTACCCCTAATTAATGTAGACTGGAGTGGGAATAGTACATTATTTTAATTTGTGTTCAGCACCTACTCCAAATTAATGTAGACTGGAGTTAGAATAGTAAATAACTTTTAATTAGTGTCCAGCACCTACTCCAAATTAATGTAGACTGGAGTGGGAATAGTAAATTATATTTAATTAGTGTCCAGCACCTACCACAAATTCATGTAGAATGGAGTGGGAATAGTAAATTATATTTAATTACTGTCCAGCACCTACCCCAAATTAATGTAGACTGGAGTGGGAATAGTAAATTAATTTTATTACTGTCTAGCACCTACTCCAAAGTAATGTAGACTGAAGTTGGAACAGTAAATTAATTTAAATTAGTGTCCAGCACCTATCACAAAATAGTGTAGACTGGAATGGGAATAGTAAATAATTTTTAATTAATGTCCATCACCTACCCTAATTGTATGTAGAGTGGAGTGGGAATAGTAAATTATTTTTAATTAGTGTCCAGCACCTACCTAAATTAATGTAGACTGGAGTGGGAATAGTAAATTATATTTAATTACTGTCCAGCACCTACCCCAAATTAATGTAGACTGGATTGGGAATAGTAAATTAATTTTAATTAATGTCCAGCACCTACTCCAATTTAATGTAGACTGGAGTGGGAGTAGTAAAATATTTTTAATTAGTGTCTAGCACCTACCCCAAATTAATGTAGACAGGAATGGGAATAGTAAATTATTTTCAATTAGTGTCCAGCACCTACCTTAAATTTATGTAGATTGGAGTGGGAATAGTAAATTAAATTTAATTAGTGTCCAGCAGTTACCCCTAATTAATGTAGACTGGAGTGGGAATAGTAAATTAATTTTTATTTGTGTTCAGCACCTACTCCAAAGTAATGTAGACTGGAGTTGGAATAGTAAATTATATTTAATTAGTGTCCAGCACCTACCCAAAATTAATGTAGAGTGGAGTTGGAATAGTAAATTATATGTAATTAGTGTCCAGCACCTACCCCAAATAAATGTAGACTGAAGTGGGAATAGTAAATTATTTTAATTAATGTCCAGCACCTAATCCAAATTAATGTAGATTGTATTGGGAATAGTAAATTAATTTTAATTAGTGTCCAGCACCTACCTCATATTCATGTAGATTGGAGTGGGAATAGTAAATTATATTTAATAACTGTCCAGCACCTATCCCAAATTAATGTAGACTGGATTGGTAATAGTAAGTTAATTAAATTAGTGTCCAGCACCTACTCCAAATTAATTTAGACTGGAGTTGGAATAGTAAATTAATTTTAATTAGTGTCCAGCACCTCCCCGAAATTAATGTAGACTGGAGTGAGAATAGTAAATTATATTTAATTAGTGTCCAGCAGCTACCCCTAATCAATGTAGACTGGAGTGGGAATAGTAAATTAATTTTAATTTGTGTTCAGCACCTACTCCAAATTAATGTAGACTTGAGTTGGAATAGTAAATACATTGTAATTAGTGTCCAGCACCTACCCCAAATTAATGTAGACTGGAGTGGGAGTAGTAAAATAATTTTAATTTGTGTCCAGCACCTACCTCAAATAATGTAGATTGGAGTGGGATTAGTGAATCAATTTTAATTAGTGTCCAGCACCTACTTCAAATTAATGTAAACTGGAGTTGGAATAGTAAATTAATGTTAATTAGTGTCCAGCACCGACCCCAAATTAATGTAGACTGGAGTGGGAATAGTAAATTATATTTAATTAGTGTCCAGCACCTACCCCAAATTAATGTACAGTGGAGTGGGATTAGTAAATTATATGTAATTATTGTCCAGCACCTACCCCAAATTAATGTAGAATGAAGTGGGAATAGTACATTATTTTAAATTAGTGTACAGCACCTAATCCAAATAATGTAGATTGTATTGGGAATAGTAAATTAATTTTAATTAGTGTAAAGAACCTACCTCAAATTCATGTAGATTGGAGTGGTAATAGTAAATTATATTTAATTACTGTCCAGCACCTACCCCAAATTAATGTAGACTGGAGTGGGAACAGCAAGTTAATATAATTAGTGTCCAGCACCTACTCCAAATTAATGTAGCCTGGAGTTGGAATAGTAAATTCATTTTAATTTGTGTCCAGCACCTTCCCCAAATTAAAGTACAGTAGAGTGGGAATAGTAAATTATATTTAATAAGTTTCCACCACCTACCCCAAATTAATGTAGACTGGAGTGGGAATAGTAAATTAATTTTAATTAGTGTCCAGCACTTACCTCAAATTAATGTAGATTGGAGTGGGAATAATAAATTAATATTAATTAGTGTCCAGCACCTACTCCTAATTAATGTAAACTGGAGTTGGAATAGTAAATTAATTTTAATTAGTGTCCAGCACCTACCCCAAATTAATGTAGACTGGAGTGGGAATAGTAAATTAATTTTGTTAGTGTCCAGCACCTACTCCAAATTAATGTAGACTGAAGTTGGAATAGTAAATCAATTTAAATTAGTGTCCAGCACCTATCACAAAATAATGTAGACTGGAGTGGGAGTAGTAAAATTTTTTTTTTTTGTGTCCAGCACCTACCTCAAATTATGTAGATTGGAGTGGGAATAGTAAATTAATTTTAATTAGTACCAAGCACCTACTCCAAATTAATGTAAACTGGAGTTGGAATAGTAAATTAATTTTAATTAGTATCCAGCACCTACCCCAAATTAATGTAGACTGGAGTGGGAATAGTACATTATATTTAATTAGTGTCCAACACCTACCCCAAATTAATGTAGAGTGGCCTGGGAATAGTACATTATATGTAATTAGTGTCCAGCACCTACCCCGAATTAATGTAGACTGAAGTGGGAATAGTAAATTATTTTTAATTAATGTACAGCACCTAATCCAAATTAATGTAGATGGTATTGGGAATAGTAAATTAATTTTAAAAAGTTTCCAGCACCTACCTCAAATTCATGTAGATTGGAGTGGGAATAGTAAGTTAATTTAATTAGTGTCCAGCACCTACCCCAAATTAATGTAGACTGGAGTGGGAATAGTAATTTAATTTAATTAGTGTCCAGCACCTACTCCAAATTAATGTATACTGGAGTTGGAATAGTAAATTAATTTAATTTGTGTCCAGCACCTACCCCAAATTAAAGTACAGTAGATTGGGAATAGTAAATTATATTCAATAAGTGTCCACCACCTACCCCAAATTAATGTAGACTGGAGTTGGAATAGTAAATTAATTTTAATTAATGTCCAGCACCTACCTCAAATTAATGTAGATTGGAGTGGGAATAATAAATTAATATTAATTAGTGTCCTGCACCTACTCCAAATTAATGTAAACTGGAGTTGGAATAGTAAATAATTTTAATTAGTGTCCAGCGCCTACCCCAAATTAATGTAGACTGGAGTGGTAATAGTAAATTAATTTTATTAGTGTCCAGCACCTACTCCAAATTAATGTAGACTGAAGTTGGAATAGTAAATTAATTTAAATTAGTGTCCAGCACCTATCACAAAATAATGTAGACTGGAGTGGGAATAGTAAAATATTTTTAATTAATGTCCAGCACCTACCCTAATTGTATGTAGAGTGGAGTGGGAATAGTAAATTGTTTTTAATTAGTGTCCAGCACCTACCTAAATTAATGTAGACTGCAGTGGGAATAGTAAATTATATTTAATTACTGTCCAGCACCTACCCCAAATTAATGTGGACTGGATTGGGAATAGTAAATTAATTTTAATTAGTGTCAGCACCTACTCCAAATTAATGTAGACTGGAGTGGGAGTAGTAAAATATTTTTAATTTGTTTCCAGCACCTACCCTAATTGTATGTAGAGTGGAGTGGGAATAGTACATTGTTTTTAATTAGTGCCCAGCACCTACCCAAATTAATGTAGACTGGAGTGGGAATAGTAAATTATATTTAATTACTGCCCAGCATCTACCCCAAATAATGTAGACTGGAGTGGGAATAGTAAATTAATTTTAATTAGTGTCCAGCACCTACTCCAAATTAATGCAGACTGGAGTGGAAATAATAAATCAATTTTAATTGGTGTTCAGCACCTCCTCCAAATTAATGTAGACTGGAGTTGGAATAGTAAATTAATTTTAATTCGTGTCTATCACCTATCCCAAATGAATGTAGACTGGAGTGGGAATAGTAAATTATTTTTAATTAGTGTCCAGCACCTACCTCAAATTTATGTAGATTGGAGTGGGAATAGTAAATTAAATTTAATTAGTGTCCAGCACCTACTCCAAATTAATGTAAACTGGAGTTGGAATATTAAATTAATTTTAATTAGTGTCCAGCACCTACCACAAATTAATGTAGACTGGAGTGGGAATAGTAAATTAATTTTAATTAGTGTCCAGCACCTCCCTCAAATAATGTATATTGGAGTGGGAATAGTAAATACATTTTAATTAGTGTCCAGCACCTACTCCAAATTAATGTAAACTGGAGTGGGAATAGTAAATTAATTTTAATTAGTGTCCAGCACCTACCCCAAATTAATGTAGAGTGGAGTGGGAATAGTAAAATATATGTAATTAGTGTCCAGCACCTACCCCAAACTAATGTAGACTGAAGTGGGAATAGTAAATTATTTTTAATTAGTGTCCAGCACCTAATCCAAATTAATGTAGATTGTATTGGGAATAGTACATTAATTTTAATTAGTGTCCAGAACCTACCTCAAATTCATGTGGATTGGAGTAGGAATAGTAAATTATATTTAATTACTGTCCAGCACCTACCCCAAATTAATGTAGACTGGAGTGGGAATATTAAGTTAATTTAATTAGTGTCCAGCACCTACTCCAAATTAATATAGACTGGAGTTGGAATAGTAAATTAATTTTAATTAGTGTCCAGCACCTGCCCCAAATTAATGTATACTGGAGTGAGAATAGTAAATTATATTTAATAAGTGTCCAGCAGCTACCCCTAATTAATGTAGACTGGAGTGGGAATAGTAAATTAATTTTAATTTGTGTTCAGCACCTACTCCAAATTAATGTAGACTGGAGTTAGAATAGTAAATACATTTCAATTAGTGTCCAGCACCTACCCCAAATTAATGCAGACTGGAGTGGGAGTAGTAAAATAATTTGAATTAGTGTCCAGCACCTACCTCAAATAATGTAGATTGGAGTGGGAATAGCAAATTAATTTTAATTAGTGTCCAGCACCTGCCACAAATTAATGTAGACTGGAGTGGGAATAGTAAATTAATTTTAATTAGTGTCCAGCACCTGCCCCAAATTAATGTAGACTGGAGTGAGAATAGTAAAGTATATTTAATTAGTGTCCAGCAGCTACCCCTAAGGTGCTATCAATTAAAATGCTGTAGTGTTCTGCCACGTCTGTTTCTGGGACGTAAGCTAGTGCTGTAAGTTTTTTTTCATTTGATATACAAAAGTTGAATTTGTTGCATATTCTATACGTACGGTTGTCTTTTGTAAATGTCTCCATAGGCACTGGTTAAAGTGATAATAGCAGCCTTGGATTCAGGTATGGGGATGTATTTTTAAGATACTTGAAAGCATTGCTTGTTCAAAATCTAGTATTATTTTTTCAGGGGAATAGTCATTAGTGTTTTGTTTGATTGTGTTTAATAATTCCATTTATGTAGGATTAGTTTTAATTGGCAGTAGTGCATAAAGTAGAGGTATGTTGCAGTTTTGATATAGGCCATGTATAGTGTATAATTGGAAAAAAGGTTTGGGACAGATGTTAAAGACCCATCCATCATCCAATATTGGCTTTGCTGTAGTTTCATGAGGTTAATAGCTGTGCCAAAAATGATCAGTCTTTTGTCATTTTTTTCGTTGTTGTAAATGACAAATGGTCTTTTGTTTAAAGTTATAATTTGGTCAGGATTTAAAATGATTTCGCTATATGTTCTAGGAGGTGGAGTGCCAGTGGCAGTTGTTCTTTTGGTACGTGATATTGTTCTTTTTAGGGAAACTATATTTGGCATTTGGGTGGTGGCTGTTTTAGGTATTTGGGGAATCTGTTCTTTTAAAATGACGCTTGTTGGTTTTGGGAACCTGTACTAGCTTCTTTTATATTTTCTAATGCTGTTCTAACTTCGATTTCTGTTACGTTTGGTGAGTGGTTGTTTTCCCTAGTATAAAGTACTGTTGCTTCTCTAGTTGTTGCCCTCCCGTAACATTTGTTGGAGTAATATTTACAACATTTCCAATTAACTTTCATCCCAAATAGTTTTTCTTGGGTATAAGTGTAACCCATGTAGCAGATTAATAGTTTTCCTTTTTGGCTGGTTACAAATTCTGCTCCTTCTGTCATTTTGCTGTTTGTTATTCTATAAGAAATATATTTTATAGTTATTTAAAATATTGCTGTATGTATTTTAAGTTATATTTAAAAACATTTCTATAGTATATACTTACATTGTTGAAAAATCTGTATTTGATTTTAATGTCTTTTACTGTCCAGTTGTGGCCTGTATTTTCTGTGTTTTCTTTATCTGAAGAAAAAAAAATGCATTTATTTGTATTAATTGTTCTGATATATTTTTTAGGTTGCAAATACAGTTTGTGCTATAAGTTTTAGCTTAGAGTTATTAAATGTTTTTATAAAATTCTTTGGAGATACTTACTTTGTTAGTTGTATATTGGTCTTCTGAGTTCTGTTTTCTGTTCTTTTTCCGTAGAGTATTCTGTAGTGGTAGGAGAAAATAAAAAGTAGATATGCATTAGTAATTGGATCATGTTTGTTATTTTTTACATTTTATCAGTTAGTTTTATTTAATTTACTTGCTTACTTTTAATCCACTGAATTTTAGGTTGAATCTTGATGTTCTTGTAGGTGTAGTTGAAGTCCTCCACAGTGTTTTCTCCTGTCGGTTTTTTTTCTCTTGTGGTTTGTGTTTAGTGTTTAATTGTTTATATAGTGGTTTAGAGTTAGTAATTAGTTTGCTATTGGTCAAGTTGTATTTGCAGTGTTTTTACTGGTTAGTTTGTATTTTTGAAAATATGTTTGGGTAATTAGTTTCCATATAAGGCAAACACTAATTAATATGTTGGTTAGATAATTTTATATTATTTATTTAAATAGTTTTAGTTAAATTTCTATCATTTTTAATGTGTTGTAATTGTGAAATTTAATTGTATTTATTGTATGTTATGAGAGATGTGTATTTTTGTGTTAATTAGATTTTTAAATGTTTAAAAGAATTATTATAAATTTCTAATAATTTTTGATATTTTTAAATTAACAATGTTATTGTTGTCCATAATTTTACTCTCAATATTTTTTACTTAGTGTGTATATTTTTGAGTAGTCGATATTTTAACATTTCGATATGTATGTTGTCGATTTTAGTGAGATCGATGTTTATGTAGGTCGATATTGTGTATCCGATATTTTTGTATGTTTTTAGATATGTATAGGATGTCAATATTATTGTAGTTGATATTTTTGTGTCGATATATTTGTAGGACGATATTGTGTCCTTCGATATTATGACAGTGACTCAGTGACTGACCACCATGTCATGAATGATGTAATATCTGAGGTCATAAGCAGTGCATTGGGCGGCATGAGTTATACTTAGCTCAACTAACTATAATTGCTGAATTTCACTGGTTTTGTATGAGTGAAATCTGACCCTAAGTATAACGTCCCTGTAACATTTGTTTTTTTGAGTGAATTTCTCAGGTTTTTTTATTAGTAGTCGCATTTGCATAAGGGTGGAAAAAGGGGATCTGGGGCTCTGACCAGGTTTCAGAAACCCCGCTCTGTAGGACTTGCAGGAGGTACCAGGAGGGCTTCTTGGCCCCCAAGGTCCCTCAGCAGTAAAGTGTGCATCATGCCCCAACCAATGAGTTGTGTTTGCAGAGAGGTGGAGAGAGGGGCTTGGCCTCTGAGGACCTCATAGCAATCCCAGCGTTTGTGGCTCCGCACCCCAGGCCAATTTTGGCCCTTGGGATCCCATCCCCCAGGGAGAGGACTTTTCTTCAAAAAACAAATCCTTAAAAAGAGGGGGGCATAAGCGGCCACCCCTCCCGGGCTATTATCGGCGCTAGGGACCCCACCGCCTGGGTTATGGTCATATTGTTGGGGACTGTAGGGGGAGTCTGAAGGCCCTGCATTCCCAGCCGGCTCCCTGCCTCCTGCAGGAGCTGGCATTGCTTTTTAAATACAGGGGGCCGCTGACATGCAGCCCCTGAAGGTAAAAATCATAGTGCTGCACTTTTAGCAAGCAAGATAAAAATGTTCTTGCTTTCTAAAACTTGAGCACTTGTGTGCTATATGCCATTCCATAGCAAACTGCAATGCCACAGGGATGGGCTAACCTTTCTGGAGCTGGCCATGGATGGTGGTGGTCCCCATGGCCATCTATGGCTCCAGGAGGGGGGCACACAGCCCCCTCCTTCCTTGAGTAGGAGCCTGCCCCAGGGAGGTGGCATTCCCTGGGGCCCATAATGACCTGGGAAGGGGCCACGCAGCCCCCTGCCATTTAGAGTATATCCCCGGGGAGGTGGTGGTCCCTGGGGCTGGGAGGGTCTGTCAGGCCCCTCCACATTAAAATGTTAAAGCCCCGGGGAGGTGTTTGTCCCTGGGGCTGGGGGGTCTGTGAGGTCTCCCCACATTAAAATGTCAAAGCCCCAGGAAGGTGGTGATCCCTGTGGCCACGTGGGTCCATGATACCGCCCAATATTATAAAGTTAAAGCCCTGGGGAGATGGTGGGCCCTTGGGCAGTGGAGTCCTCCAGGCCCCCTCATTACATTAGCCCTAAGGAGATGGTGGTCCCCGGGGCTGCTGGGGGCCATGCAGGCACCCCTGCACCTCTTTAATTATGTTTGCCCTAGGGAAGAGACAGTACTGCGGGCGTGGAGTGCTCCATAGGTACCCCGCATTAATTGATAAACTGCCTCCGTGACCTGACCCACCCTGGATCCTTTATTTAATGAAGCCCACTTTTAGCAAGCGAGAGCAAAATGCTCTTGCTTTCTAAAAGCAGAGCACTTGTTTGCTATGGCATGGTGGGAGCAGTGCTCCTTCCATGACATAGCAATCTGCAATGTCCCGGGGGTGGGCACCCCAGGACATTGCTGGTGGGGCTCCCCAGGGCCATCTAGGAGGGGTGTGAGGTCCCACTCCTTCCTTGAGTAGGAGCCTGCCCCGGGGAGGTGGCAGTCCCGGGGGCTGCAGGGGGTGCATAGGGCCTCATGCACACCTTTTTTAAACAATTAGCCCTGGGGAGGTGGCGGTCCCCTGGGCTGCGGGGGACCGTGTGGGCCCCTGCACCTCTTTAATTATGTTTTCCCCAGGGAGATGGTAGTCCCCGGGGCATGGACTTATAAAAATAAATTAAACACTACACAATCCAGCTACTACCAGGATAAAATAACCTCAGCTGCCAACGCCCGAGGGAAATTTAATTTTATTTTAAATCACTGGTCACTCCCCCCGGTCCTCTCACCGAGCCACTAAATGCACAAAAATGGTGCGGCGAACTGGCACTCTTCTTTGCCACTAAGGTTGCCAATATCTACTTGCTGTTCCAGCAGGAGGAGCTTGCTCTACCCCCCCCCCATTGGACCTGCATGCCGGTTTAACAGATTTTGCTTAGCTTGATATGCCTACGCTGCAGCAACTTCTGGAGAATCTGAAATCAGGCTCCCCATCTGACGCTGCGCCCCCTTCCATCCTCAAGCTGGTCTCTGAGACTGTTGCCCCAGTCATCGGGGATGCAATCATTTCCTCGCTTGCAGCGGGCCGTGTCCCACAGAATGGAAACAGGCAAAAGTGAAGCCACTTTTGAAGAAACCCAACCTTGACCCGGAGGACTGGGCTAATTATCACCCTTTCTCTCTGTTACCAGCTATTGGAAAAATGGCTGAAAAGCATGTCAACTCCATTTTAGCAACTTTTGTTGAAACTAATAACACCCTGCATTCCACTCAGATGGGCCTTAGATCTAAACAGGGCACTGAGACCGCCCTCATCGCCGTAGTTGAAGAAGCCAGGAAAATCGTGGATTCTGGAAGCTGCGCTGCCATTATTTTATTAGACCTCAGCGCAGCTTTCGACACGGTAAACCACTCTATCATGATTCAGAGACTGAGCGATGTGAGGGTATCAGGAATGGCCCTCAAGTGGCTGAAATCCTTCCTCACGGACAGAACTTTTTCTGTGTTCGAAGATGAGGCAATCTCAAAACAGTTCCCCTTGCAGTATGGTGTCCCCCAGGGATCGTCTTTAAGCCCCACCATGTTTAACATCTACATGAGGCCTTTGGCTGAGGTGGGACTGCCCTGGGGGGTCCAACTGGTCACCTATGCCGATGACACCCAGTTGGTGGTCTCCCTTTCCCAGCATGATTCTCCTGACAACAATAACCTTACCTCCTGCCTAACTAAAGTACTAGAATGGATGGACGCGTCCTTTCTTAAACTCAATGGCGCCAAAACTGAAATCATGAAGTTAGGACACAACTTAGATGGCCTAGTTGCTTGGGACAGCCCCCCTTCCCTAAAAAGCAAATCAAAAGTCTGGGAGTATGGATTGACCCTGAGCTTAGTTTCCTCGCACAGGCCCGTAAGGTCGCGGCCACCTGCTACGGCCTGATTAGATTGTTAAGGAAGATCCTGAGTCTTCTGCCTTTTGAAGCCAGGCTTATTCTGATACAATCTCTAATTTTATCGCGCCTTGATTACGCGAACTCTGGGAGCACCACAGGGAACCATCGACATCCTGCAGACTGTGCAGAACTGCGCGGCCCGGATGCTGATGGGTGTTCCCAAGTGAAGTTCCGCCAAATCTGCTCTTCGCCAGCTACACTGGCTACAGGTTCAGCAAAGGATTTCGTTTAAGGCCATGTGTACCGTCCACAAATCGATGTCCGACAAGGCACCAGCCCTGATCCAGCCTATGTTTCAACCCTACCAGATCACCCGGACTCTAAGATCCAACCATAAGAAACTTCTAAACATCCCCAGGATCAAGAGAGTACACATGGGTGGCCGCAGATTCTCATTACATGCTGCGAAACTGTGGAATCAGCTCCCTGACTCTATTAGGAGGGAACCTAATTATCTCAGTTTCAGGAAGCTGTTGAAAACCTCCCTATTTCCCTGAATTTTGAGGAGTGACTAGGTATCTTGATGCGCTGGGATGCCTCCGGGTAGCCTTGCGCTATATAAATACGTACTTATGGGGTGCCGCATAGGCACCCCTGCATTAACTCATAAACTGCCCCCATGCTCTGGCCCACCATGGGGCCTATATTTACTGAAGTGCAGGAGTACGTGCTTCGTTTAAAGAAAAATGTAGGCAGGAGTCACGGATCCAACACGACTCCAGCCGATTAAAAAAATGCTTTTTTGGTCCTGAAGGGTCCTTCTGGAACCCTCCCCTGAGCCCTAGGGGGTCAGGGTGTTTCTACCCTTCACCCTTATCTATTTTGTTAAGTTTTTTCTTGTGACTCAGTTCAACGAGTCACAAGATGGCAGCCATCACTTCCTAGTTGGAAGTGTTGACAGACAATCAGATCTCAGGCACGAGACTCGGAGGGGTCGCAAATCGACCTTAGCCTTAGTTTTATCTGAGAAATCTTTAGATTTCTCTGCAACTACTCAATGAACTTACACCATTTAACAAAAAGATTGGTTTCTGGACCAAGAGCTACCTTTCTGCCAAATTTGGTGTAAAATTGTTCAGCAGTTTGGGCTTTAGCCATGTCTAAAGTGTCCAATGGAAATTAACATGGAGAAAAAGAGTTTTCGGAGCCCACTTTTTCTCGGCCCCTGCTTGATGAATCACCCCAAAATTTTCAAGACAACACCCGAAGTGAGCATCAAATTAGTTTTTAAAACTTTGTGAAGATTCATCAACACTCTCCCCATGGAGACTGCATCCTAAATATAACTCACTACTGGTGATGGGCAGTAGGTAATATGCTGTAACATGGAATAAAGAATCTTACTTTGAACAAATTCACGGTGTCAGCACCTTCTTGGATCGAGAAGCTTTGGACTGGTAGGGGATATATATATATATATATATATATATATATATATATATATATATATATATATATATATATATATATATATATATACTAGCAGCCCGTCCCGACGTTGTCCGGGAGCAATTAGGCTTCAGGGCCCCCACCCGCCCCGACGTTGTCCGTGAGTCCCCCGGAGCCTTCCTCCATATATTGCAGTATTATACCTCTATATTTACTTTGTACGCTTTTGTAACCTGCACACGTCACTTTTTCCTCCTGTAATGCAGTATTATACCTCTATGTTTACTTTGTACGCTTTTGTAACATACACACGTAACTTTTTCATCCTGTAATGCACCATTTGGCTCACTTTTGTAATGCTCCGTTTGCTTCCTTTTGCTCACGATGTGCGCTTTTGTAACAAGCACACGTAACTTTTTCCTCCTGTAATTCACCGTTTGGCTCACTTTTGTAATTCTCTGTTTGCTTCCCCTTGCTCACGATTGTCATTTTTGCTTAATTTTTCCGTCACTCACCTACCTCATCCGCCGCTCACCGCTCCTCCCCACCTGTCCGCCGCTCCTCCCCGCCTGTCCGCCGCTCCTCACCGCCTGTCTGCCGCTCCTCACCGCCTGTCCGCCGCTCATCACCGCTCCTCCCCGCGCCATGTCCGCCGGTCCTCCTCGCGCTCCTGGACGGCGTTCCTCCCCGCGCTCCTCACGTCAGCACGCACGTCGCGGCCGGAGCTTCTTCCAAGGGACTACTTTTTTTTTGTTAAATTTTTTAAAAAACGTATATTTATTACGTTTATATATCCTATGTCCATCTGCACACCCTCACGATTACAACGATATATCGGGTGTGTCGATTGGCACTGTGGTTCCCGAGTTTACCCGCCTCAAAGGTTCAAAGTTCTTCTTTTATAATAGTAGTATAGATATATATGTGTGTAATTCACTGAAAAACCCATAGGTTTTAGGGGCGTTATAGTTAGCTGGACATTTCACTCGCACAAAACCATTGAAATTCCACCGTTATAGTTAGTTCAGATAACTATAACTTGTGCGCCCGCAATGCACTGCTGTTGACATCACATATTACATCACTCATGACATGGTCAGTGACATCACTCATGACCCCACTGATGACATCTCAAATGACATCACTGATGACATCATCCAGTGAACGTGCGGTTTTCTGAAAATTAAATATGTTTTATATATGTATAGCTCAAGGTCGATGGAAGAATAAATGGGTATATAAGTGTCTAAATCGATGATTTTTTAAAATGAAAAATTGATTGCATAACTGACTGATTAAGTGTATCTTAGTGAATACATGGGTCAGTGAGTAATCTTTAAATATATAAATATCTGTATCAGTCTATCACTTTGTGTATAAGTGGCTGCTTTGTTTGGTGAGTAGCTACATGAGTGTCTATATGGGTTATTACTTTGTGTTTTTGAGTATCAGTATGAGTGTCTTAGCGTCTGTATGGTTCAGTGGGGGGTATTACTTAGTGCATACATGCATGAATGAGTGAGTCACTATTTGTGTGTGTTGAAGACAGTATGTATGGGTGTATGAGTGTGTGTATGAGTGTGTTAGTGTGTGAATGACTGTCTCAATAGTGTCTTTATAAGTAACTACATAACTACATATATGTTAAAGTAGTATATGTGAGTATTGGTGTATATAAGTGAGTATATGTGAGAGTAAGAGATTAGAAGAGTTCCTAAATGAATAAGTATGTGTTTCTATAAGTGATTGTTCAAAAGAGTAAGTATGTGTAAGATTATGTTGAAGTAAGTGTGGTGGTGTGTGTATAACTGTATATGCAAGTAAATGGATGTTTAATTCTTTATTAGCATGAGGGAATATGTGTGTGAGTAACTCTATGGATGAGTGTCAGTGTGTAACAGGCTGTATAGGTGTATGAGTAATGTAAAATGTGACATCATCAGCAGAGCATTGTGAGCGCGCAAGTTGTAGTTAGCTGAACTAACTGTAACGGGGGAATTTCAATGGTTTTGTACGAGTAAAATGTCCAGCTAACTATAACGCCCCTGAAACCTATGTTTTATACAGTGAATTTTTAAGGTTTTTTGAATGCTAATTCCTAACTATAACGTGCTTCAAACCTACGTTTTTTTCAGTGAATTTCAAAGGTTTTTTGCAAATGCTAATTTGTAACTATGACTACAGAGATAGGACATGTGAAGAAAGAAGAACAAATGCACAGAAAGAAAAAAAAGGAATGCAGAAAGAAGCCACGGAAGTCCTCAAAGACGAAGCAAAGAGCAGGAAGAAGGAAAACGTGCAGAAAGAACAATCAGAAGAGCAGAAAGAAGCCTTGTTGCAAAATTATCCTGTACCCTCAACTTTTACAGATGGATACTGGTGGTAACTGAGGCTGACTAACCAGTCCTACAGCCAGTGCTATGTTAAAAGACACTTATAATACAGTGAAAACCTCTACATACACTAGGAAACACTATGCATTGGGGCCCCCCTGTGATTAGCATGACCTCCTCTGTAAGCCCCTAATATATAATAGGGCAGGGGGATTAAAACTACCTCTTAAAACGCGCCACAGAGTGTTTGCACACATCACCTCAGGCCCGTCCCCTCCCTTCACCACTGTGCAAACATTCTGTGTGGCCGTTTTAAGTTGGGAGATTAAGTCCCCTTGAGTCCTAAGGGTCCCTAGGGTCCAACTAGCCCACTAGGTACCTCCAGTAAGCACCACAGAGCTGCGTTGCAGAGAGGTGTAAAAAGTGTCACGGCCTGGACAAACTCTCTGCAGCACAGTGCTGTGGCGCTTACTGGAAGCACCGGGTGGGCTAGTTAGCATCCAGGGGCCCTCAGGATTGAAGGGGAATTATTTCCACAACTTAAAAAGCTCATCAGGGCGTGTTTGCACAAGTCACCTCAGGCCCCGCCCCCTCCCTTCACCACTGTGTAAACGCGCCCTGTGGCCGTTTTAATTGGAGAGATTAAGTCCCCTTGAATCCTGCTGGTCCCTAGGGTCCAACTAGCCCACTAGGTACCTCCAGAAAGTGCCACAGAGCTGCGTTGCAGGGAGGTGCAAAAAGTGTCACGGCCTGGACCACCTCTCTGCAACGCAGCGCAGTGGCGCTTACTGGAAGCACCAGGTGGGCTAGTTAGCCCCCAGGGGCCCTCAGGATTGAAGGGAAATTATTTCCACAACTTAAAACGCGCCACAGGGCGTGTTTGCACACGTCACCTCAGGCCCCGTCCCTTCTCTTCCCCACTGTGTAAACACACCCTGTGGTCATTTTAAGTTGGGAGATTAAGTCCCCTTTAATCCTGAGGGTCCCTATGGGCAAATTAGCCCACTAGGTATGTCCAGAAAGCGCCATTGCAGAGGGGCGTGTAAAAAGGGGCACGGCCTGTACCACCTCTCTGCAATGCAGTGCACTGGTGCTTACTGGAAGCACCTGGTGGGCTAGTTGGCCTCCAGGATCCCTCAGGATTGAAGGGGAATTATTTCCCCAACTTTAAACGTGCCACAGGGCGTGTTCGCGCATGTCACCTCAGGCCTCTTCCCCTCCCTTCACCACTGTGTAAACGCACCCTGTGGCCATTCTAAGTTGAGAGATTAAGTCCCCTTGAATCCGAAGGGTCCCTAGGGTCAAACTAGCCCACTAGGTACCTCCAGTAAGTGCCACAGAGCTGCGTTGAAGAGAGGTGTAAAATGGGGCGTGAGCTATGAACACCTGTCTGCAACGCAGCTCCATGGTGCATACTGGAGATACCTGTTGGGCTAGTTGGCCCTCAGGGACTATCAGTATTGAAAGAGAGTTAATCCCCCAACTTAAAATGCTCCACGCGGCTCGTTTGCACAAACACCCTGTGGCTCAGTATACGCCAGAGAGCTGCGTTGCAAAGAGGCCACGCCCCTTTTTGCAACACTCTGCAACACAGCTCCGTGGCGCTTACTGGAGGTACCTGTTGGGCTAGTTGGCCCCCAGGGACCCTCAGGATTGAAGAGGAATTATTTGCCCAACTTAAAGTGCACCACAGGGTGTGTTTGCACACATGCCAACTTAGGCCCCGCCCCCTCCCTTCACCACTGTGCAAACGTGCCCCGTGGCGCTTTTTAAGTTGGGGAATTAACTCCCCTTGAATACTTAGGATCACTGGGGTGGCACTAGCCCACCAGCTACCTCCATTAAGCGCCACAGAGCTGCATTGCAGAGAGGTGTAAAGTTAGTTAGTAACTTAGTGGGTTGTGGGTTTATAGGGGATTAGGGTAGAAAGTAATTTAATTATATTAAATGTATTGATTATTTGTTATTTATTATTATTTGTTTAATTGAAATGTGTAAAGTAATTTATTATTAATTAATTAATAATTTGTTGTTAATTTAGATTAATTAATTGGTAATTAATTATGATAACTGTGTAATTAATTTTAGGTGTGTGTTGTGGTGTTTATAGGTGTTAAGGGAGGTAATTTATTTATTTTGCATTGATAAATTAATAATTGGATGTTAATTAATTTCAATTAATTAATTGGTCATTATTTATGGTAAATGTGTAATTAATTACAGGTGTGTGTGTTTGGTGTTTATAGGAGTAAAGTGTGGGAAGTAATTTGTAATTAATTAATTAATATATAGTTGTTAACTAATGGTATTTATTTGATATGTATTTTCGGTGATTATCTATTTTTTGGCTGTTCGTGTTACTTTTAAAGGGGTAAAGGGTGGGTATTAAAACATTTTAATTACTTTAATATTTGTTATTAATAATAATAGTTTTTAATTTTTAAATAAGTTTCAATTGTGCTTTATTATTTTAGAGTTTAATTTAGGTGTGTGTTGTGGGTATCATTGTGTTTAAGGGTGTGTTGTAAATTAAAGCTTATTAGGTTTTTTAACAATAATACTTTTTTATTTGATTAATAATTATGTTATTTTTGGAAACAAATGTAATGAAAATTTTGAAGTGTTTTGTTATGGGTCTGGTGTTATAGGGTAGGAAATAGAATATATATATTTATGTGTTAATTAATTTATTTGTTTTGAAATATTTTCCTGTTTAAAAGATTGTTTTAATACATTTATTTATTATTGTATATTATATATTATTTGTAGGTTTGTAATTAATATTATAATATTTTTTCTTTTTACATATTTAATATATTTAATTTTTAATTTCTAAATATTGTTTATGTATCTTTATGATTTTTTATAATTTTTTATGTTTAATTTTTGTTTTAACTGTTTGAGTGTGACTAGTAATTTTTGTCTCTTCGCTATCCAACACTTTCCCTAATGTTGCACTCACTGGAGTGGGAATAGTTATTTTTACCTGTCAGTTATCCAGCACGTTCACTACATTTGTATTCACTGGAGGGGGAATAGTAATTTTTACCCCTCCGCTATCCAACACTTTCTCTACTGTTGCACTCTTTGGAGTGGGAATGGTAATTTTTACTCCTCCGCTATCCAACACTTTCCCTACTGTTGCACTCACTGGAGTGGAAATAGTAATTCTTGCCCCTCCGCTATCCGACACTTTTCCTACTGTTGCACTCACTGGAGTTGGGATAGTGAATTATATTATTTTTCTATCCAACACTTTACCTTCTGTTGCTCTCAGTGGTGTGACAATAGTAGTTTTACCCCTCTGCTATCCAAAACTTTCTCTACTGTTGCACTCACTGGAATTGGAATAATACATTTAATTATTTTGCTATCCAACACTTTCCCTACTGTTGCACTGATTGTAATGGGACATTAAAGTTGAAATGATTTTTAATAGTTTAATGTTTTTATTAATTATAGTTTTTTAAATATATTTAAAATTATTGATAGGTGGCATGGCCAAGATGGCGGCGGAGTAGGACATGTTTCCCTGTCCGTCCGGCGCCGCCAGCACACAGCTTTGTTTATCGCCTCTTCCAATGCCCATCTGAGCGGGCCGCAGGTGTCTGCTGTCTCCCCTCATACTCCGGAGCCTGGAGGGGTCCTTCTTTTGGCACTCCAGGGCAGCTCTCTGCCCTTTTTGGGAGGCCCAGCCCCGACTTGACCGAGGCCTAGCGGATTTGGCCGATCGTGGCTGTGGGGATTGTCTCCCGCCCGGTGGTTCCCCGGAGGTGCCTTGGTTCCCTGGTGGGGGGTCTGCCGCCAGGACAGGAGCTGTGGGGTGCCGTATTGAGAGGCGGGCCCGGGTGCGGAGCTGTGGCACGGCGAGAGCAGCGACGGACCCAGGCAGCGGCCGCCATTTTGCCGCTCCGAGGCCCTGTGCTGCGTGAAGAGGTGAAAGGGGCCCGGGAACAGCTGCGATCTCGAGCAGCCACGACCTGGTGTAGTGCGACCCAGTGCTCCCTCTAGTGCAACGGCGGCTGGTGGACCCCCCCGGTGACCGATCAAGTGCCCCGGAGACGCTGTGGAGCGAGCTGAGGAGCAGGGCCTGGTGACCCAGGAGGTCAGGAGAGAAAGGTGTGGGGCCATGATCTCGGTCCGCGGGTTGGCGGATGGCGGGAGGCCTGGAATACAGTGGGTGAGCGGTGCCTTGCACCTTTACATGCAACTCTAGCACGGCGCTGGTGACTGGGACGCCCTGTGGGCCCTCCTTGACTGCTGGAGAGAGGGGTCCTGATTTCTGTGTGTGGAAGTGGAATGGTGCCTCAGCCTGGTTTGACTGTAGCTATGAGGCCAGCAGCGGGAGCGGCGCGCCTTTTCCAGGGTACACAGCGCGTGAGCCTCGGGGCATGGCTGGGGCCTGAGAGCCTGTGGAGAGTGGGAGGCCTATCATCGGCCCGTGGGTTGGCGGGCGGTGCCTCCGCATCCGTGCTTGAGATCCGCTCCGGGGGTGAACTTCGGGTGGAGTGCGGCGAGGGACAGCGGGCCTTGAGAGGGGCCTCAAATTCTGCCTTTGTCGGGGCCGGAGGGGTGCTGTGTGGAGGGCATCGGCCACCTACTCAGTCCGCACTTCAGTGGACGGGGGCGTAGTGCAGCCCTACAGCAGGAGTCAGTGGTGTTGTGAGAGGCTCTGCTGTGGGTGGTGTGGAGTGACCCCTCCCTTCCCCCTTCTAGCCTTTTGCTGTGTCTGCTGTCAGGATTTCCACTTGTGCCCTTTCCTGCTTGCTGGGCCGCCACTATTGTGTTGGATTATGTGAAGCCTCTAGCGGACTGTGTGGGGGCCATATCTCGCTGTGGCTCTTTTTATTCCAACTGGCCACGAGATCTGTATAGTGTGGCGATGCAAGAAGCTACTGACTGGGCTGGCGTTTGTACCCTGCCGTGAGGGAGCTTCAGCTCTGCCCCCAAGGGACCGATTGCACCTTTGCCCTGCCTGCCCTGCCTGCGAGCTGCTGTGCGCGGGTCCTGGCCTGAGGTACGATGTGATCCACCAGGAACCATAGGGATAAATCCCTAAAAGACCTTCTTCAGAAGACGGCGGGTCGAGCTGCCTCTCAGCCAGATGACAAATTTGTGCGACCCGAGGACAACGAGCTCCCGGCAAACAAAGCTTTCATGATAGAGCTGTTTTCTGCCATAACAGAAGATATTTTGGAGCTTCGCTCGCATCTTTCCTCCAACCTGCGCAAGATGCAGCGCGATGTAGATGCCATCGGGGAGCGGGTGGCGACACTAGAGGAGCACGACCTGAGAGCTGCGGATGAAATCCATCAACTTCAGCAAGATGTCCTACGCTTCACGGAGCAAAACCTAGATCTTCAGGCTCACGCTGAGGATTTGGAGAACTGGTCCAGGCGGAACAATATTAGAATCTGGGTGGTTCCGTGGAAGGGGAGGGGGATAGCTTGCGTGAGTATGATGGTGCGCTTTTCCAACAGATCCTCTGTGATGAGGAGAATCAAGAAATGCAGATGGACCGTGTCCACCGTGTTGGCTTGCCGCGCGGTGCTAGGGCCCCTCCCCCGGACATATTGGTGTGTGTCCACGACTTCCAGATCAAAGAGAAGATTCTCCGGAAGGCCCGAGAACTTAACCCCATACAATTCCGAGGCCACCAACCAGCACTCTTCCAGGACTTAGCGGCCTCCACCCTTGTTAAGCGTAGGGACTTTAAACCTATCACTAATCACCTTTGTGAGCAAGGCATCCCCTACTTGTGGGGCCACCCGTATCGGCTTATTTTCAAGTACAATGGCAAGCTTATTCAGGTTTGCTCATTGGATAGTGCCTTTGAGATCCTGGGGCTGTAGCGGACCCCCCTCCCCCCCGGCCGCCTGAGGGCGTGGGGTCCCCTGCTAGGTGGCGCAGGCGCTCTACCAAATGGCAACGTGTTGGAAAGTCCCCTCTGCCTGCGAAACCTGATGTGTTTGCAAGACAGCTGGAGAAGGAGGCTGTTGTTAACTCTGTGGCGCTGGAGACTGACAACTCTGGGGCCTCTTGAGGTCCACAAGGCTGGCATTGGTTGGGTCTTTATCTGGCACCGGAGGCAGGCTGACCTCTGATGAGGTTTTGTTGACCATCTCTGTCCTCGTGAGGGAAGGTGTCCTGTATCAGGACCGGGAAGTGTTACACGATGGTGTCATGTTCCCCTGCTAGTTGGGCCTGTATGATGGGCTGTTGTCACTCTGGGCAACTTCAGAGTCTCCTATCCTTCTAGGTTTTCTTGTGTTGGGCTTGGGGTATGGGGTTTTGTTGGGGTTTTGAGGTTGTTTTTGGGGCTCTGCCTCAGCTCTCCAAAAGGCCAGGCGAGGACCTGGACCGCAGTTAGTGCATCCTTGTTCACTTAGAATGGATGCATGGAAAACAGCTTTAGCTCTTCCCTCTCCTTTGGGTGTTATGGGTAGGGACTTAAAGATTGTGAGCCTCAATGTTAGGGGCTTAAATAACCCTGTTAAGCGCTTGGCCATCCTTTCCCTATTGGAGAATGCGGGGGTGATGTCTGCCGCTCCAGGAGACGCATCTTCTCTCCAAGGCCCGGCCAAGAAACATGGCGTAGCGATCCTTTTAAGCTCGCCCGCACACTGCAAAGTCCTTTCTCAGGCCACTGTCATTAAGGGTAGGTTTTAAGCGGTCCGCGTCCAATGGGGGGAGACTTAGCTAACAATAGGGTCACTGTATGCCCCGAACGAACGGCAAGAGCCCTTTTTGAGGATGGCCCTTGCTGAGGTTTTAGTGTCTCCAAATGCATTGATCCTCATGGGCGGGCATTTGAATATTGTGATGGACCCGCGGATGGACAGGTCTGAGCAGAGGTCTTATCAGTCGGGAGCAATGTCACAGGGGGGGAGGCACAGGCTTCTTAAGGGAGGGTTGCACGATGTTTGACGCGTCCAGCACCCCCTAGTGTGCGATTACACCTACTATTCTGCAGCACATAAGACGTACGCATGCTTAGATCACTTCTTGGCCACGTCCTCTCTCCTTCCCCATTTATCAGCTATAGATATTACTCCCGCTCGCTTTCAGATCATGCCCTCATTTCAGTTCTTCTCACCTCCCATGGTCAGCGTCCACCGCTGCCCGGCTGGCGCCTCCGTGACTCCCTGCTTCATTTGGAATCAGTGGTCACAAGAATATGGGATACTATTACCAATTATCTTGCAGATAATGACCTGGAAGGCACATCCCTAGCGTCGGTATGGGAGGCACTGAAGCTAGTGGTACGGGGGGAGTTTATTGCTCTTGCGGCAACATATGCACGATTACGCAAAGAGAAGCATGCTGAGGTAGAGAGGGAAGTGGGTGCTTTGGAAGCGATACAAAAGAGGATGGGGGCCCAAGAGCTTGGAGGGAGTTGGAGACGAAACAACGCATGTTGAAGCACCTTGATTTAGATAGAGCAGCACACACCTTATTGAGCTTGCGACACACATTTTAGCTCAGCTGGGACAAAGGGGGAGGATGTTGCCACATAGATTGGGAATGAGTATGAAAGGGGTAGGCCCTTAAAACTCAGGACCTGGGTCCGTGGGTCAGTACAAATAAGGTTTGGTCTGAGTTTCAAAAGTATCAGAAAATTCAAAATAAACACACAATCACCATTAAATTTAAAAATGGGTCAGAATAATGGAACAACTTATTCATTTCATACATTTTGGCATTTTAATCATGCAAGGTCAGAGTGCGATCCAATTGCAGCCAAAGTTATGAGTAAACAGATTGTAGTATATACATGTAATTGTAATGTCATTACATTCGGTATTCGAAATCGGTGCTCTCAGTGAAAAGGGGGAAGGTAAGTGAGTGAGTGAAGGGGACAGGGTAAAGGTGTTGTGACATAATTGTTACATCCAGATTGACGATTGAAAAACCTCTACAGTCAAATTAATGGGCAAAGGTTCCCAAAATCACATCACACATAGATAGCGAGAATGCATCGCTTATTTAGCTCCTATGGTGTGTAGAATGGAGGCGTAGTTCTACGTTTCGACCCCGGTTACGCTAAAGGGCAATTCGCGGCCTCATGATGGGGTCTTCATCAGGAAGAAATGGAGAGCCTACAAGGTAATATGAATAAAAAATTCAGTATCTACGTGGTGAAATAAGTGTGGTGATATTATACAAGAAGGGGACGTGGATGGATACCTACGTCGTCAAACGGTCATCATATGTTCCGTCTGCAAAAAGAGGGGGCTCCCTCGAGCTCCAAAGAGTACTGAAAAACAATTAAAAGGTGCCATCAGGGCCCTGAAACTTACTAAGTTAAAAATAGCCGGGGGTGATAGGTAAACGGGACTTACTTGCCGTGCTGGTAAACACACAGCCGTAGGGCACAGGTAGTATAATCCTCGATGGGTTTGTATTACTGTAAGAAGAAGGGAAGTAACATTTAGCATAATAGGCTTACTCTGTATATATGGACACACAGAGCGGATGTCTCTAGAAAGCCGCGCTGTTTGGATGGTAATTACCTTTCAAAACGGGAACGCACAGCCGTGCTGTTTCTCCGTCGGCGTCCTGCATCCGAGTGTGCTCGCGGTGCAGGCGCTCAATGCCAGTGCCTAATAGAAAAAGGGGGCTCGGCTCACGGGTCCAATGGGAAACGAGGCCTGACTAGCACGCTCAAGGGAGCGTCTCGCAAAATTTGCCTCAACTCCTGGTGAAGTACTTTATAATAAGTTACGCTGTGTTCGAGTATATATGAACATACAGATATGCACAGTTATGACAGGCTGGTGTGTTCTTTGTAGTGACGGTGAAGAATCTGGCTGAATTCAAGTATATAATAACGTACAAATATACACAGTTTTTAACATGTAAAGGACCAGACAGAACTAACAACGTCAAAGGTACTAGGAAATATATTCTATACATGTGCCATAGTGAAGTAACCAAGTATCGTGATGGCTTAGTAAATGTCCAAAAGTTGTTGTATGAAGAATAATTATACCTAACAACTATGTGAACACGTTACATTGTACAGGTATACAAACATAGGGAATATTGGATGCAGCAAGGGAGTTTAAATTGTCCCATAGTCTATTCAGGATTGAGTCCCGCCATCTGCGAGAAACTAGCTTCAAGTTCATTCAACCCCTTACTTATTGTCTGAAACTTTTGCATCCATTTGCATTCCCTTGTGTCAAGAGTTGCATTTAAATTGCCCCCCCGTGGGCCCAGGGAAATTTTTTCAATTACCAACCAGCGGATGGATTCCGGTGAGTGGTTTTTTTCGATGAAGTGATCTACCAAAGGGGCCCCTTGGGTAGTACAGCGAATGCGGCTACAGTGTTGAAATATGCGGCTTTTTACTTTTTGCTGTGTCTGTCCAATATACATGAGGTCACAAGGACACAGAATGGCATAAATCACCCCACTTGAGTTACAGTTAGTCAGGGACTTGAGCTCTATTGTGAGGTCGTTGTACTGTATTTGCTTAGTCTCCAAACACATCGGACATGCTTTGCATTTAGTGCACTTGAAGTGGCCCACTAGTTCTGGTAGATTCCATAAGCTTTGAATCGTGGGTGCTGGTGGGGTTTCTAGCAAAGAGCGCACCACAAAGTCTCTGACATTCCTAGATCTTTTGAAGGCATGCATAGGGGGATGAGGAGCTTGCAAAATTTCTCCTACCAAGCCCCAATGTTTGTTGACAATTTTTCGAATGGCATTACTTTCAGTACAGAACGTCGTCACACATATCATTCGGTCCTGTGCTATAGTTCTGGTCCTCGGTTCGAGTAGTGTTGCTCTGTCCTGGAACCAAGCTCTCTTTCTTGATCTTTTTACTAGGCGTTGGGGATAGCCTCGATCTATTAGGCGACTGATGAGGTCATCTGATTCCCTAAAAAAGTCCTCTTTAAGGGAACAGTTTCTCCGGAGGCGGAGGAATTGGCCAAAGGGCAAATTGTCCCTAAGTCCTCTGGTGTGGTGACTAGTATACCGTAATAGGGAGTTTCTTTCGGATGGCTTGCGGTACAAGGTGGTATAGAGGTGTCCATCCTTCTCCTTAATACTTATATCCAGGAAATCGATCGATTCTCTGTTTAACTGCATGGTGAATTTTATATCATGTGACTGATTGTTTAGCCAGGCCAGGAATGCCTTGAGGGATTCCTCTTGACCAGTCCATATCATGAGGACATCGTCGATGTATCGATGCCATGATGTAATCATCGCTCTGTATGGGTTATTATGTGAAAGGATACTATCCTGTTCCATTTCAGACATATAGAGAATGGCTAAGTCTGGAGCAAAGGCAGCGCCCATCGCTACTCCTTTGCTCTGTTCAAAGAAGTTACTTTGGAAAATGAAGAAATTTCTGGTCATTGCAATTTCTAAGAGTGCCACTAGAAATTCTGTTGGTACTGAGGTGGGTTGCTCCCGGCCGTCAAGTACTCTCCTCATACAATCAAGTGCTGGTCTCTGGGGAATGCTGGTATATAGGGAGACAATGTCCATTGTTACCAGAATCTGTTCCTCTTTGTTAAATGGCTTGCTATCAATGAAGGTGATGACTTGCGTGGTGTCTCTTAGATATGTGGGAGTGGCCTCTGCTAGCGGTTTAAGGAAGACATCAATATATTTGCAGAGTGGTTCCAGTACCATCGACAATAAACATTATGTTAGACACAATATCACGAGAGACGAGAGATATGCACTGGAATGACTGAAGAACAACAGGGCGGTGGTTATCAAGCCAGCGGACAAAGGCGGATCGATAGTGGTACTAGATGTGGAAGACTACAAAGCAGAGATTCACTCTCAACTATCTGATGGTGTCAGCTACAGACCTCTAAGGCGAGATCCAACCAGAGAAATACGCACGGACATCACAGCCATAACAACCAAGGCACTAGAGATGGGCTTTCTTTCCAAAAAAGAGTCTGATTATCTTAATGTGGGACAACCCAGAACACCAACTATATATGTCTTACCCAAAGTCCACAAGGACCCAGCAAAACCACAGGGAAGACCCATCATTTCCGGGTGCGGCTCCCTACTGGAACCACTCTGCAAATATATTGATGTCTTCCTTAAACCGCTAGCAGAGGCCACTCCCACATATCTAAGAGACACCACGCAAGTCATCACCTTCATTGATAGCAAGCCATTTAACAAAGAGGAACAGATTCTGGTAACAATGGACATTGTCTCCCTATATACCAGCATTCTCCAGAGACCAGCACTTGATTGTATGAGGAGAGTACTTGACGGCCGGGAGCAACCCACCTCAGTACCAACAGAATTTCTAGTGGCACTCTTAGAAATTGCAATGACCAGAAATTTCTTCATTTTCCAAAGTAACTTCTTTGAACAGAGCAAAGGAGTAGCGATGGGCGCTGCCTTTGCTCCAGACTTAGCCATTCTCTATATGTCTGAAATGGAACAGGATAGTATCCTTTCACATAATAACCCATACAGAGCGATGATTACATCATGGCATCGATACATCGACGATGTCCTCATGATATGGACTGGTCAAGAGGAATCCCTCAAGGCATTCCTGGCCTGGCTAAACAATCAGTCACATGATATAAAATTCACCATGCAGTTAAACAGAGAATCGATCGATTTCCTGGATATAAGTATTAAGGAGAAGGATGGACACCTCTATACCACCTTGTACCGCAAGCCATCCGAAAGAAACTCCCTATTACGGTATACTAGTCACCACACCAGAGGACTTAGGGACAATTTGCCCTTTGGCCAATTCCTCCGCCTCCGGAGAAACTGTTCCCATAAAGAGGACTTTTTTAGGGAATCAGATGACCTCATCAGTCGCCTAATAGATCGAGGCTATCCCCAACGCCTAGTAAAAAGATCAAGAAAGAGAGCTTGGTTCCAGGACAGAGCAACACTACTCGAACCGAGGACCAGAACTATAGCACAGGACCGAATGATATGTGTGACGACGTTCTGTACTGAAAGTAATGCCATTCGAAAAATTGTCAACAAACATTGGGGCTTGGTAGGAGAAATTTTGCAAGCTCCTCATCCCCCTATGCATGCCTTCAAAAGATCTAGGAATGTCAGAGACTTTGTGGTGCGCTCTTTGCTAGAAACCCCACCAGCACCCACGATTCAAAGCTTATGGAATCTACCAGAACTAGTGGGCCACTTCAAGTGCACTAAATGCAAAGCATGTCCGATGTGTTTGGAGACTAAGCAAATACAGTACAACGACCTCACAATAGAGCTCAAGTCCCTGACTAACTGTAACTCAAGTGGGGTGATTTATGCCATTCTGTGTCCTTGTGACCTCATGTATATTGGACAGACACAGCAAAAAGTAAAAAGCTGCATATTTCAACACTGTAGCCGCATTCGCTGTACTACCCAAGGGGCTCCTTTGGTAGATCACTTCATCGAAAAAAACCACTCACCGGAATCCATCCGCTGGTTGGTAATTGAAAAAATTTCCCTGGGCCCACGGGGGGGCAATTTAAATGCAACTCTTGACACAAGGGAATGCAAATGGATGCAAAAGTTTCAGACAATAAGTAAGGGGTTGAATGAACTTGAAGCTAGTTTCTCGCAGATGGCGGGACTCAATCCTGAATAGACTATGGGACAATTTAAACTCCCTTGCTGCATCCAATATTCCCTATGTTTGTATACCTGTACAATGTAACGTGTTCACATAGTTGTTAGGTATAATTATTCTTCATACAACAACTTTTGGACATTTACTAAGCCATCACGATACTTGGTTACTTCACTATGGCACATGTATAGAATATATTTCCTAGTACCTTTGACGTTGTTAGTTCTGTCTGGTCCTTTACATGTTAAAAACTGTGTATATTTGTACGTTATTATATACTTGAATTCAGCCAGATTCTTCACCGTCACTACAAAGAACACACCAGCCTGTCATAACTGTGCATATCTGTATGTTCATATATACTCGAACACAGCGTAACTTATTATAAAGTACTTCACCAGGAGTTGAGGCAAATTTTGCGAGACGCTCCCTTGAGCGTGCTAGTCAGGCCTCGTTTCCCATTGGACCCGTGAGCCGAGCCCCCTTTTTCTATTAGGCACTGGCATTGAGCGCCTGCACCGCGAGCACACTCGGATGCAGGACGCCGACGGAGAAACAGCACGGCTGTGCGTTCCCGTTTTGAAAGGTAATTACCATCCAAACAGCGCGGCTTTCTAGAGACATCCGCTCTGTGTGTCCATATATACAGAGTAAGCCTATTATGCTAAATGTTACTTCCCTTCTTCTTACAGTAATACAAACCCATCGAGGATTATACTACCTGTGCCCTACGGCTGTGTGTTTACCAGCACGGCAAGTAAGTCCCGTTTACCTATCACCCCCGGCTAATTTTAACTTAGTAAGTTTCAGGGCCCTGATGGCACCTTTTAATTGTTTTTCAGTACTCTTTGGAGCTCGAGGGAGCCCCCTCTTTTTGCAGACGGAACATATGATGACCGTTTGACGACGTAGGTATCCATCCACGTCCCCTTCTTGTATAATATCACCACACTTATTTCACCACGTAGATACTGAATTTTTTATTCATATTACCTTGTAGGCTCTCCATTTCTTCCTGATGAAGACCCCATCATGAGGCCGCGAATTGCCCTTTAGCGTAACCGGGGTCGAAACGTAGAACTACGCCTCCATTCTACACACCATAGGAGCTAAATAAGCGATGCATTCTCGCTATCTATGTGTGATGTGATTTTGGGAACCTTTGCCCATTAATTTGACTGTAGAGGTTTTTCAAACGTCAATCTGGATGTAACAATTATGTCACAACACCTTTACCCTGTCCCCTTCACTCACTCACTTACCTTCCCCCTTTTCACTGAGAGCACCGATTTCGAATACCGAATGTAATGACATTACAATTACATGTATATACTACAATCTGTTTACTCATAACTTTGGCTGCAATTGGATCGCACTCTGACCTTGCATGATTAAAATGCCAAAATGTATGAAATGAATAAGTTGTTCCATTATTCTGACCCATTTTTAAATTTAATGGTGATTGTGTGTTTATTTTGAATTTTCTGATACTTTTGAAACTCAGACCAAACCTTATTTGTACTGCCACATAGATTGGGGGCACCAGCTCAGGTCATTAGAGATCCTCAGGCAGTTGAACATACCACTGATGCCCTTATTGTAGACTCCTTTTGACAGTTCTATCAGGGACTGTACAGGGGGAAGGCAGTGGACTCTAGGGAAATGGCAGACTGTTTGGCGTCTTGCTACATTACGCCTCTTGTGCTGACATCGGTGGACGCTTTAGATTCCGCGATCTGCATAGAGGAGGTCATATCTGTGATTGCTCGGCTGAAGGTAGTCATATCCCCGGGCCGGATGGCTTCTCTGCCATATTTTATAAAACCTACTGTGTGGAACTGGCTCTTCTTTTAACCAGTCTCTTCAACTCCTTTCTCAATAAGGGAGAGGTGACCCCCTCCATGTCAGAGGCAGCGATTATGGTCATTCTTAAGCTGGGAAAGGACCCTAAAGACTGCGGCTCATATAGGCCGATCTCTCTTCTCAACATCGATGCAAAACTCTTTGTGAGTATTTTGGCGGCGAGACTCAGCCCCCTGATGGACGGAATCATAGATCCGGACCAGGCAGGCTTTATCCTGATGCGGCAAGGGGGAATAACAACAAGCGACTTCTTCACCTCAAGGATTTTTTCCATCGGTCTCGGGCCCAGGCCTGTTTTCTTTCCATTAATGGAGAAGGCCTTCGATCGGGTGGACTGGGAATACCTGTTTACAGTTCGGAAGGCCTTCGGATGGGTGACAACTTTGTGCGTTGGGTTCGGTGCCTCTATGCGGTGACCAAGGCGGCGGTGTGAGTGAATGGGTGCAAATGAGCCCTTTTCCCATCACCAGAGGGACACTACAGGGTTGTCCCTTATCCCTGTTGCTTTTTGCGCTCTATATGGAGCCTTTTGCCCAACGCATACTGTCAAATGTGGGTATTGCAGGGATTAAGTTTGGTGCTGACGCACACAAAATTAGCTTATAGGCTGACAATGTTATTCTGTCGCTAACCCAGCCTCACTCCTCCCTGCGGTACCTATTGGCGGAACTCCTCGAATTTGGAAAGGTTGCGGGCTTCAAAGTTAAATTTACAAAATCGCAAATCCTTAACATCTCTATACCCGACGCTGATGTGCAAGATCTGCTGCGGGATTCCGCTTTTCAGTGGGTACACTCTGATATTCAATATCTGGGATCTGGCTGACCTCCTCTATCACTAAAACGGTCTCCCTTAACTATAGGCTACTTACTGGTAGATCAAACCACCAAAGCACTCTCGGACTGGTCCCACCTTAACCCGGTCTGTTATGGGTGGTTGGCTGCAGTGAAAATTACAGTCCTCCCCCGTGTCTAAGGGTGGGCGTAAAATCCGTTTCGCGGGCGCATTTGCGGATTTTCCGCGATTTCGCGATCTGCGAATCTCGCGAAATCGCGGTAAAATCCCCGAATCAGCGGGGACGAATTTTCAGCCAAGCAAGGGTTACAGCAGCAGATGCAAAAGTTGAACCTAATTTCTTTGTAATCTTTTACAAAAGGGTTACAAACAAATTAACTTCAACTTGGACACCTGCTGCTAATTGCTTCCTGGCGCCTCTTGGCCTACTTGCAACTATTCTCTGACCCTGCTCTGACCCTTGAAGCAGGGTCAGAGAGTAGTTACAAGTAGGCAACGAGGCACCTGTCCAAGGAATTAAACCTCATCAGGAAGCACTTACAGCTATAAAAAAACAGGAAGAAGGGAGAGGATGGCAAATACACCCATTTTGAGTTGTCAGGAGGGGTTAAACTAAAAGAGACCTTTACAGCACAATTTTCATATGCATTTTGCTAAAAATAAAAAGCTGTATGTTCTGTAGGGGCAACTCAGGAATCTGGCCCTTCAGAGATCCGGCCTCTCTTTCTTTCTCTCGTTCTCTCTCTCCCTCTCTCTTTCCCTCTCTATCTATCTATCTATCTATCTATCTATCTATCTATCTATCTATCTATCTATCTATCTATCTATCTATCTATCTATCTATCTATCTATCTATCTATCTATCTATCTATCTATCTCTCTCCCTCTCCCATAAACGACTGCATGGGTAACTTCGCTATGCAAGCGGCTCGCGAAGACGCAAAAAGCCCCGAAAACACGCAAAAAAACCTGCGAACATGCAAAAAACCCGCGAACAAGCAAAAAACAAAAATCCGCAAATTCGCACAAATTCACGAATTTTGCGGATCGCGAATTCGCAAATCCGCAAATTCGCGGATCGCGAATTCGCAAAATTCGCCCATGCCCACCCGTGTCCTCTACCTTTTCCAAATGCTACCTCTGAGTCCCCCACCGGGCACTCTTCGGAAACTGCAGGGGCTCCTTAATACATTCTTATGGAGCAGCAAGCGGCCGAGGCTTGCATTGTCCCTCCTCACCGCACCAAAAGCTGCAGGCGGGCTGGGCTTTCCCTTACTGACGGCTTACTATCAAGCGTCCTGTCTCTGATATGCCACGGAGTGGAATAGGCCCTTGTCCAGCAAACACTGGAACTTTATGGACCAGACAAGAGTGGGCTGTAACATTTGGCGTGAGCTGTGGCTGCCTCCCAAGCACAGGGTGTGGGCCTATACTCTTCCCCGGTGACCTCCCCAATTTGAAAGCCTGGCATCAGTTAGCGCTGTGCAAGGGCTGGACTACATTTCCCTCCCCGATGACCCCCATTGTTTATAATACGCCGGGGTGTGCGTCTCCAGTCTTCCACTGCTGAAGGGAGGAGGGCTGTAAGAGGGTGTGCTCCCTCTTTGAGCTTGAAGGCCTGATCCCTTTTCCCCAATTGTGTAGGGAATACTTCCATCTACCAGAGTCCGACGCTTTTTATTATGCGCAATTGGCGCACTGGGTGACCCAACCATCTAACTTTGCATCCTTGTCCCGCCCTTTGACTACCTTTGAACGATGGGTAGTCTGCAAGAAGGATGACCGTAAGCTCATATCTGAATTATATGAAATGATTCTGATGCACCCTAAGAAGAAGCGTTCGAAGGCACAGGTTCGCTGGGAGACGGAGTTGGGGTGCCCTTTGAGACGTAAAGAATGGGAGCACATCTTTTACCGCATACACCACATGGCCTCTAACACTGTCTGCCTATAAGGTGGCCACTTATTGGTACTATACCCCAGCGCGCATCAAGGCATGGGATGTAGCGAAGTCAGGCCTCTGCTGGCGGGAGTGTGGCCTTCCGGGTACTTTGGCGCATCTGTTGTGTCATTGCCCGAAGTTTGTGCGGTATTGGAAAGCGTTTCTCAATGACCTCGATGATGCCTTCCAGATTACATTCCCCTTGGGACCTGAGCACACGCTGTTGGGATTCCCCCATCCTAAGTCTTTTCCACTGCCCTCGGGATAGACTGATTGCATTAGCTCTGCTTGTGGTGCAGTAGGTCCTTTTGGTGCAATGGGGCTTCTTGGCTACACCAGACCCGCGAGATTGGATCCAAAGGCTTTGGCATCTCTTGGCTATTGAACGTCTCTCGCTGGGCATGGACGTGAAGGGCGCTGAATATGTAAAGTTATAGGGTCCATTCCTATAACTCCTTTCTAAGGATCTGAGGGAGGTCACGTGCCAGAAGTACTTACAAATACTGCAGCTCATTCTTTTAGAGCCTATGAGTGCCGCTGATGTTGCCTGAGGGGTGGCGAGAAAAGTCTGGAGGTCTTGGAGGGTGGTTGATGGAGTTCGAAGCTGATGCAGAGCTGGGAGGGAGTGGGGGTATAGGGGGGTGGGGTTGGGTGTTTGTCAGTAAAATAAGAGCGTGGCCATGGTCATGCCCCACCCCCCAGTGTTGTGTTGCATGCATTATCATCCATTTATACAGTAGAATACCAGGAGTTTCACTGACAGTGTAGCATGGCTGGAAAGTAGTATGAGGACGGTTCCATTGCTTTTGCCAACCAAGACCATATGTCCTTCATTGACCAATGATTCCACCCTTCATTGAGCTTTAATGATTCTGAGTGTTCCTAGCTCTGCCCCTCTAGTATGAAAAATTGTTTGATTGGTTTGACTACTTGGCTTTTCTGACATTGTCAACTAGCAAAAGGGCAACAAGTGATATTTTTGATAGAAGATACTGTTAATCGATCTGTAGTGATATATTGCAATTGTATTTTGCTAAAAAAACAATAAGGGGATTTTCCGGCATCTAAAATGTGTAATGTCCTTTCTAGCAGCATAAACTACCAGTGCCAGGGCCAGTGGCAAGGTCAGTAGTGTAGCCGACATGGAGGCAGTTGGAGGGGGAGTCCCACCAGCGGTAGGCATGGCCAGTGGTAAGTCACATTGCTTGCTTATTAACAATTACTAATATTCTCACTGTAAGGGCGTCATGAACTCCCCACTTTAGCTACTAAAGTGGGAGTTGAGTTCTCAATGGCCTCTACTATCTGCAACTCAGCAGACAAAATCTCACAATGAATGTTACAAATGATGGGTTGATGGAAAAGGAGAAGAAGGACGGAAGGTTAAATGAAACGATGGGTGGAATGGTATATGAGTGAAAGGATGTATGGATGGGTGAAAGGATGCGTAGGTGGGTGATAGGATGCATGAATGGGTAAATGGATGGATGGGTGAAAGATGGTTGAAAGGGGATACTATGATAGGTAAACGGATCGATAGATGGATGCCTGTGTGGATGGCTATATAGTTATATATGTGGATGAATGGATGGATTGAAATGGTGAAAGACTGAATAAGATAATGTGAAGCTTAAATGTGGGTATCAAAGGATAAATACTAGAACAATGAAAGGATGAAGGGATAATTGCTTGGATGAAGAAACAAGGTAGCTCTTCTGGAGAGGGTTGTGCTCATCTAATTCACTTGCTTCATTTAATCAAAACATTGGTAAAAAAAATAGGGGATGTTTTAATTTTCTGTCTACTCGCTTTATTTTTTAACCCCTTCCATGCTAATGACGGCCGGGAGTGCTTGTGTGCTGATGACGGCTCCTGGCCGTTATGACCGCACCCGCGATTGGAATGTGCTGCACAGGCGCAGAATCGCGGCCGCGCCCAAGGGGTTAAGCAAGACAGATATGTATCCCACCCATCATCATTCATCACCTCCATGCCCATGGCATTTTGTTAGCCATGACCAAACTACATCATGGTTCAATTCAGCACTGCAGTGTTGACTGTACAATGTGCGTCTGCTTCAATTGATGTGACATTTACAAAGTTTTCATTGCATTGCAAATCAAAAACAAAGCTTGTTTCCCTTATCTTCAAATGCCCACCAGGTCACCTCCTAGTATTTTACTCATTTATTCTTTCATAAGTTCTGTCCCAGCCTACCCTAAAACTTTATTTTTGTGTGCAAATCTCTTTTTTTGATTTTATATTTCCAATGTACCCAATTTCTGCATTCAAACAGTATTGGACTTTGGTTTGTATCATAGACATGGTACTTGTATGTATTTGTGTCCCAATTGCCATATCCAGACAGTAGAAATATGATTAAATACAGAATGCTGAGTGTAACCATTACTCACATCTACTAATCAAGTGCGAGAGGAAACGTGGGACATAGAATCAGGACAATTATCAAGACCATATAGTTATAGTCATCTTGTACATCAAATACGTTATTACATGTCTATTACTGTTTGCCTGTACATTTGATAGCATACAGACAAGGAGATAGCATCAGTATCTGCAGATGGGCAGTTGATGTCCATAGAATAGTCAGCGATGGCACATAATAAAGAGAGAATTGCATGAATTAACAAAATAACCCAATAAACATGTGGAACAGATGCTCAGCCCATAGTGTCCTATCGTTTCATGTATTACTTTTTGTGTTGTTCTTATCGCCAGTGGTCACCAGCCAATCCTTCGCTCCTGAGGTGTGCGCTAGAACACTTACACAAGCAGCTTGTATCCTGTCAGCCTAAAGTGTAGTGGCACATCTACTATCCATCTCGTGAGCGTGTTAGTTGCTCACAGAGTGTGTGTCAGAGGAGTCTTCATTTGCCATGTCTGCACCAAGCTGTTAATGCAGCATACAGAGCATCCCAGCTCACTGCAATGGGAGTCCTGTGCAGCCCCAAATTTTCTTCATATCTGATGGCGAGGATTTCCGCCTTGGTGCACACAAGCATTGAGCCTCGCCAGGCAGCTATATTGGGAGGGTCCTGTGATTTCCATTTCTTAGTGAACTGCCTTTTGGCTACTGGCAGCACTAGGTCCAGAAATCTGGTAGTGACCTTCGTGCTGGGTGTCCTGTTGAATTTGAGCAGTAGGTAGGTTTGCCAATCGAGAGATAGCCTGTGACCAGTACAGTACCCACCCGGGCACAGCTCCAGAGCATGTGCACTAGGTCAGCCCCATTTTCAGCGCACCTCGGACACTCTTCATCTACGTGACGGAAATACTGGTTGATTTTAGCAGGTGTAAGTTATGCCTGTGGACTACATAGAGCTGTATTTGCCGGAAGCGTATATCCCAAATATGGGGGCCCGACTCTCTAATACTCTGGCCCAATCCATGTCTGTGAGCTGGTGACCCATTCCAGCTCCCATTTATGATGGCATGTTTCCAAGCTAATCACAGCATGAGTTTTTAGTGAGGCTGCGAACTAGCGAGTTAAGTGCCTACCAGATCCCATGACATGTAAGTACTGCATGGTAAGATGTGTTTGTGGTTCTGTAGTGATGCCCCCCCATGTGGCCATGAGTGAGGCCACTAAGAAGCAGTGGACTAGAAAGTGACCCGGTGGATGCCCTCCTCTACTAGCGATGTATAAGGTATGAGTACCCCCTCGCGGTACAGGTCCTCGAGCGGCTGAACGCCGTTTTCCTGCCATCTCCGAATTGCTGACACGGAAATTACTGCTTGTCTACTCGGAGTTCCCGCCAAAGGTATCACTGGTGCATAAGGAATCACCTTACGGTTTATGTAGAGGCTTCTACGAAAGCATCTATAGGCAACAGAGAGCAGCAAGGACTCAGGCGGTCACGACCGCACTTCTGGATGAAAAAGGCTAACTATGTGCTCCAGTAAGTAAGGCGGTCTTGTAGTTGCAGTGTCCACTCCATGTCGGTCTGACAGCCATCGCGCCACCCACTGCAGCTGGGAGGCCAGATAATAATGTTCAAGACAAGGAGCTGCTAACCCTCCTTGGTCCGTCGGTAAATTCAACTGCTTCATTGCCACTCTATGTCTGGCGTTACCCCATATAAGATCTCGGATCTGTTTTCCAAGAGAGGTAGAGAAGAAGACGGATATATATCGGCAAGTTTGTGAAATAGTATAAGACCCTGGGAGAACCACCATTTTAGTGGGTGCATCCCTGCCCAGTACCGCCAGTGGCAATGCACTACAGAATCGCATCTGTGATTTTAGGGATGTCACCGCCCTTCCTAGGTTCTCGTCAAAGAGATCATCTGGGTGGTGATTGATCTGGATGCCTAGATAGTGGAACGTATCCACCATCCACCTTACTCGTTTGTCACTCATAATAAGGCCGGGGTCGGGGAGGCCTTCCTTGAACGAGTAAATACAGGACTTATCTATATTTACAATTAGTCCAGAGAGCACCGCAATTCTAGCAGCAGTTGCGCTAGCTGAAAAGGGACTCGGTCAATGTCTCTAATATAAAAAGGAAGATCGTCGGCCTTTAACCCCTCCACTGTGCCGAACGTTCTGCGCTGGTGCGGAACGTTCTATTGCGCAGGCGGGGCGGGAACGTTCCGCAGACGTGCGCAACACTACCGTGGTAGTGCATGCGGCATCCGTTGAACATGCGCCGCAAGGAAGGGGATAATGACACCTGATGTGTGGCATCTCTCAAGGGTACCCCAACACCCAATTGGGTACCCAGTGCTTCTGCTAGTGGCTCTACTGCAAGTGCAAACAGAAGTGGCGATAACGGACACCCCTGCCACGTCCCTCTCTGTATTGGAAGTGAGTCTGAAATGTAGGGCCCCACTTTAACCCTTACCTTAGGGTTAGTGTAGAGCAGACGTGTTAGTTGGATAAAAGCTGGGCCAAGTTCAAATTTCTTAAGCACTGCAATCAGATAGCTCCATTCTAGGGAATCGAAGGCCTTTTCCAGGTCTAATACAAGGCACTCTGCTCGTGGCCACTCCTTCACCGACAATGTGGACACCCATAAAGAAGCGCTGTAGATTAAGAGAGGTGCTGCGGGCCAGCACAAACCTGTTTTAATCTGCATGGACCAGAGTTGGGACAATTTGTGCCAGTCTATCCGCTAGCACTTTTGCAAGTATCTTATAATTGGTGTTGAGGAGAGCAAGGGCCTATAGGAGCCCTTCTCCGCAGGATCTTTACCTGGCTTAAATATCAATATCAGGTGTGCTTCGCGCATACAGGGTGGGAGCTGTTAATTCTCTAAGGCAGTGATGTATACAGTGGGGAGACAGCGTTTACAGCGCTGTCAGTACCACGCGCATTGGTAACAAGGGATAGGTTACCAGCAGAGTACTATAAGGCATATTGTGTCTCTATTGTAGAACGACTTTCCACTGTATGAATATGTGACGTTACAACACCAAATATTACATTGTGGTAGGTAACAACGCGGATGTTACATTGTCCACGTTCTTACCACGCATGGCATTACATCGCAAGTCGTTTCAACTGCCTGTCCCTTTACCTTCTTGCTCATGTTGTAATAGCTGCTTCTCTATTTTTGTAAGGAAGTCAGATAGCTACTTGCAGATATTCCATGTGGCCCCAATGCAATGCCCCCTGATTGATAATTTGAATGCCTCCTATTCAATAAGCGCATCGCTGGCCGTACATTCATTTAATTCAAAATATGTTAGAATTGCCGCCCCCAGCGATAAACAAAACGCTGAGTCTTCCAATGCACTAGACTGGAGGCGCCATGTAGGGACAGGAGGGCTCTGCATCTCCCAGATAAGGTGTAATAATTAGGAATTATAATCGGAGTGGGTTCACCATAGATACTCAATGTCTTGGACCAGTGGGAGCAGTGCCTGTGACCTCACCAACCTATCCAACCGCACATGCAGTCCATGCACCATGGAGTGATGAGAGTAAACCCGAACAGTGGGATTGAGGAAGCACCGTATGTCAAGAAGAGAGCAATGTTAATGTTAAAGGGCCTTTTCATTAGAGGCAAAAGGTGTTTTGTTGAGGGGTGGAAATGACTTGTCCAGCCCTACATCAAGCACCAAATTAAAATCTCCAACTAGTGACGAAGGGTTCCCGTTCCATCGGGCTAACACCCCAGAAACGCGCTCAGGAAAGGAGGCATGGTCCGTGTTGGGAACATAGATGGAGACCACTAATATAATTTGACCATTCAGGTGCCCTTTTACAAAATTGTATCTACCCTCCGTGTCATTCACCTCCTCATCACGGACAAACGGGACTCCCACTCTGATACAGATCAGTGTGCCTCATGCATGTTCTGAGTAGGTGGTGCCAAATACCTGACCCCTCCATCTGCTGCGCAGGCGTTCCATCTCGGCTTATGTCATGTGTGTCTCTTGGAGCAGGGCAACATTTGTCATGTGTCTCTGCAGGTATGCGTACCTGCGTGTGGGTGGGTGTATACCACGTACATTTCTTGTTGTCACTTTAACCTGCGTTGTGTTTGGTTAGCATAGTTTTCCTGCCAAGGGAGGTGGGGTGAGCGTTGGAGCATCTGGCCAGTGGTGGTAATAGGGGCTACGGGCTGACCCTGTTGAACTAGAACGCTGAACATGAACCTTAACTATGTCAACAGGTGGGGCGAACTCTGTGGTAACGTTCGTCCAAACTAGTATAGTGTCCAACAGGGCAGTGATTATTCCAATACAAAGACTAATGGGCATATGGGCAGTATGTGTCTATCTATGTATACCTCTTGTCCCTTTCTATCAAGGGGATGTCACTCGTTTTCCCCAACCATGTGTCTATAGGCACAGTATATTAAATATGCGCGATGGCGTCTGCAACCTGTGTGTTGCACATGCATATATGTCCTGTGAAGGTAGTTGTATCGTATTATAAAGCAGGAAATTATCATCATCCATATCAATCAATGCAACATTAGTGCCTACTTACATGTGCAGCCTCTTTCATTGTTCTAGGTGAGGGAAGTCTTTCACATGATGTGGTCAGCAGTCTGCGGGGTGACATCAGGTGGCTGCACCCCGTTAAAGTTTTCGGGCCTAGGGGTGGACGAACTGCTGGCAGTCATTGATCCAGAGGAACTGATTTCCCGAGCTTCTCGGTATACTTGGGTCCATAGTGTCACAACTGGTTCCAGGGAATTACAGCGCTCCATCTTGCTCTGTTCCCGACATGGTGCTGCTGCCCTCGAGGACGTGTTGCCCATTCTTCCTCGCTTCCCCGATGACGGAACCTCCTATTGACTGGTTGGGCTGACTCCTCACTTGAGGGATGAGTCCCCGCCCACAGGCCTGCTTCCTCTACCCAGTCTCACGTCTCATCAGGTGAATCAAAGAAGCGACTAATACCCTTGGCTATCACCCCCAACCTGGTAGGGAACAGCAGGGAGTAGGGGAGTTCCAGCTCACGCAGCGGGAGCTTCACAGCAGTGAAAGTGCTTCTTTCCTCTGTGCCTGTGACGAGTAATCCGGGAACACCATGATAGAACTGCCACCGAACCTGAGATCGAGATTTTACGAGTTTCAAGTAAGACTGTGTACCTGTCTCTATAGTTCAAGAGCTTGAAGAGGATTGGCCTCGGCTGAGCCCCTGGAGAGGGACTGTGGGCTGGTATACAGTGCGCCCTTTCCACTATGAAGTGAGGCGACAATGTTCTTGGGGCAAAATGTCTTGAAGCCAACGCTCTACATATTGTTACGGGCCTGGCCTTCTTTTCCTTCTGAAAGTCCCACCACACAGACATTATTGCGACGAGAGCGTCCCTCCGCATCTTCAACTCTATCTTCCAAGGCATGTACCCAGTCCAGGATGTCTTGCAGGACCGCAGCGTGACTGTGGGCAACCGGCTTCAGCTCAGACAGTGACTGGGCTTAAAATTGTACCTTCTCTGTCTAATTGTGATGATCAGCCTTAAGAGTGAAGTCAGATGCTACCTTGGCCATCCTGTCTTCATGTAACGTTCGCGTCTGTTCCAATGTAATTACAATTTTGTCAACCAGTGCCAGTACTGCGTCATTAGCCGCAACATCCTCCACGTTTGGTGGTTCCAAGTTAGCAGCGTGCACTGCATTCTGTGCATTAGTTCAGAGGCGGCCCATTGCTATTTGTTGTGCAGAGAGCATTGACCTTAGGCACGGAGTAACTGTGCAGCGATATTTACCAATGTATGCTGTAGGTGTGCAGCTGCTCCTGTGAGCTGTGCGCACCTCAGTGTGAGCAACGTGCAATGTCCCAGTGTAGTGTGGCATTATTGACGTCTCATGCGAGGTTTATCGGGACCAGAACCTTAGCATTAGTTCACATCTGCCTCAGATCCACCTCCAACTATGCAGCGACGTAATCAAGGATGTGAATTACCATCAAACTGCCCACTGTACCAGTTCCCTACACATGAGCCCAGTGCTAGGATGGGCAACTCACAGTCATAGTCAAGGGGGGGCTCTCCGATCCACTTCACCGCGGGGATCACCATATGCGTGTAGTCTCCAAAAGTCTGTTGTCGCCCAACGCTCCTGCAGGTGAAGACACGTGTTGTTACTGGCAAGATCTTGGCTCCAACAGCAGTTAGTTCAGTCCCACAGCTCAGGGCAATCGACGCAAGGTCTCCGCACTCGTGGTGATACTCTAGAGCCGCCGGTCTGGTCCCAGGCAGATGTAGGGCAAGTGGAGGAAGCAAGGTGTAGGGCAAGCTATGGCTATCTCATCAGCTGCAACACCCAGGGCACATCAGTTTATTTTGCTGCAGTTACCCATGTAGCAGTCCGCACTGTGGCAGCCTCAGTAGTCCGGTATGTAGGGAGCAGAGTATAGGCCGCATTCACCCCCAGGCTACTATCCCAAATGATTCAATGCCAGTGTGCACATGGTGTTCCAGATCACGCAGTTGTGGCCGTGTCCGCAGCTTCAAAACCACTCCGCAGTGTTGCATCAGCAGTCCTGTCCCCACAAACAAGACCGTATCTGCCCTTTGAAATGTTTCTCGTGCAGGGCCTACCTTCTGGGGCCTCCTGGGGCCAGGTCCATATTGCTGCAGCCTCCAGGCGGGACCTCCTGTCAGAGCAGTGCTGGTGGGAACTTGACACACGCTTCTTGAAACGTCGAGCGAGTCAGCACTCTCCTGGGCAGTCACTCAGCTCGACATCTCTGTACATTGCGTCTGCAGTCTCTACTATGCTGCCCATTTGCTAGCATACACAGCAGCCAGGTCCTCCGGGGCCGAGCACAGGCCGCATTGGTCCTTGGGCCACCTCCTCCTCGCGCCCCGCTTTCAGGGGCCCAGAGGTATGTCATCTCAGGATTGCCCCAGTATATTGTCTGGATGGGCACTTTACAAGCGTCGCCACCGCCCAGCGGGACCGGTAGCAAGCTTCTCTTGTGATGCTGCGTAGCCCGGGCCCTCCACATCAGCACTTCAGGGGTCCAGGGTGCGAGACCTAGCAATCCCCAGGTCAGTTACCCCAGGCAGGAGACCCACACTCACGTCTTGGTGACTACGGCCCAGAGTCCTGGAGATCATGGCGGGTGCAGCCAAGTCACGCCCAGTCACCTGGGGCCGCAGCGATTCTTGCCGATGTTCAGTGGCTGGAGCTGTGGGCTCGCGCTCACCTCACGCCATGTAGGCCGAAGACTGTGTCTCCCCAGTAGCATGGACTTCCCCACCAAATGTGCCAGTTGAAGGGTCCCAACGCCTACCGCAGTCTGACACAACAAATCTCCACTGCACACATGGGTAGATGGGTCGGATGCAGGGTGGAACTCAGGAGAACTGAGGGATTCGCAGCGGCTTTTCAGCTAGTTCTATCCGCCATGTTGGCTCGCTGGCTACGGCCCCTACCCAAAAACATTTACATTTCATTCTTGGCATGTGCCACATTGTTCTGACAAAGTTATAATTTATATTTCATGTCTTCCATAATGGATTTATGGCACTCCTGTTCAAAAGTTTTCCTTTTGACATTCGTCAACTACGGTGACTGACTAAGCCAAAGCTTAGGTAGGGGGCACATGATGATGGTGATCAGTGCTAAGCCACTATTCTTTAGCAAAATCTCTACCTACCCGGCCTCATCCCTCAAACTTACCCTGCAGTAGAGTAAGTTACGTTTTCCTTACTGCCAAGTGAATGTATTTGTTGGAAATAATTTGTAGGGGAGGGAAAGACCAGGGAATACAGTGGGACCAAGTACCTGATTTTGAGTTTTGCAGATGCAATACTCTGACGAATGTGCCAAATACAATCTATATCCTGTTCCTTTCCCTGTACTGCTGTGCAATTTTGTTCCCACTGTCTACTTACGATAGAGAGGATATCTGCATTTTATATGTGACGTGCGTCACATAGAGTCATTATTATTATTCATCGGCCTCTTTGGAGTGAAATGAAATGAAATGAAATGAACAGTAGATTTATAGAGCACTGTTGCTGCCCAGAGGCGTCCAAGCGCTAGAGACCAGAATAGAAATTGCTTGACAGAGGTAACTTGCTGAAATTACTGAGGGGGGTTGAACAGAAAGGTCTTCAGCTGTTTTTCGAAATGAGGAGAGGTTAGGGTTGGATCTAAGATGAAGAGGAAGTGAGTTCCAGATCTTGGCGGCATTATAGGTGAACGTCCTGCCGCCCATCCTTACCTTTTTTATTCTCGAAGCTATAGCCATAAAGGCCTGGCTAGATCGAAGGTTTCTGCTGGGTTTGTACTGTTTTACTAAGTCCCGGGTAATCATTGGACCTGTGTCCCAAAAGGCCTGATGGGCAATACAGATGGCCTTAAAGATGATTCTCTGTCGCACTGGCAGCCAGTGCAGGCTGATCAGACCAGGTTTGGCTGATTGTCTGCGTGGCAGCTGTAACAGTGTGCGGGCCGCACAGTTCTGCACTATCTGTAGTCTACGCAAGGTGTACTTCGGGGCGCCAAGGTAGAGGACATTGTTGAAGTCTAAGCGGGACTGTATCAGAACTTGGATGGCCACCTGCTTTGCCTCCATAGGTAAAAGAGGGAGGACTTTCTTTAGCATCCTAAGAAGTCCGAAGCAGGTAGCCGAGAGTTTTGTAGCCTGGATGTTAAATGAGAGGGTCTTGTCCAGCCACAACCCAAGGCTCTTCATATTGTCCTCGGGTACTGGTGGGGTACCTAGACAAGGAGGCCACAAGGAGTTGAAAAAGGTGGGGTTTGAGGGGCCCAGAAGCATCAGCTCCGTTTTGTCCCCATTGAGCTTAAGGGATGAGGAGGTCATCCAGCCCTTTACCTCCTCTAAGCACTTTATTAGCCCGCCTGACGACGGCAGGTCGGCCTCCTGCGCCAAGGAGACCACCAGCTGGGTGTCGTCCGCGTAAGAAATTATCTTAACCCCAAATGGACCAACAACCTCAGCCAGTGGTCTCATATAGATGTTGAAAAGCACAGGGCTTAAAGAGGAGCCTTGTGGGACTCCACACCTCAACGGCCTACTCATGGACACTGTCTCTCCATCAAAAACTTGGAATGATCTGTCACTCAAGAAGGATTTGAGCCATAGCCAAGCTCCATCCACTATTCCGAAACTCGAGAGTCAAGGAAGAATTGAAAGGTATTTGAAGAAGAGCAGGGCCATTGGAATTAAAGTAACATAATTGTCCATTACAGCTGCCGAGAGTAGCAAAGTACCTGATGTGCTAGCTAGCATGTCTCCATTAATTTAGCACAACAAGAAGACTTGTACTTCATAGTGCATAATGCCTTACTCATTAATGAGAGGGAATTTATTTTTATTTTCCACACAAAGGGGCCAATTTACAAGCCCCTTAAGCCAGATTTGCGCCGCCGTCGTGTCACTTTTGTGAAGCAGCGGCAAAGCCAGCGCTATGCTGTGGGCTATTTACAACGTGACCCATCTAGGGAGATGCGTCACATTGTAAAGCCCTGCGCCGCATGTGGGCGGTCCTGCTTGGGGGTGGGGCATTCCGGTGCAGGAACGCCTCCGAAAAGTGGCTGAGTGAAATCTACAAGATTTCACTCGGTCACTTTTCTGGTCATGCTGAGTCAAAACCCTGCGCCTGCTTGAAGCAGGCGTAAGGATTGACACAGCATGTTAGGGATAGGGGCATCGCAAGCCTTGCTGGAGCTGTGTCGCGCTTATGATGCAACTCCAGCAATGCGCCGCCTTTCCACGGGGGGATGCGACATGCATCTGCCCATCTGTTTGCCACGGTGCGCCACTTTGTAAATGCGGCACATCAGTGGTGGCGCACGGTTGGGCAGATGCGTCGCAACTCTTCTGGCGCTTCCCTGCTGATTAGCAGAAATGTGCCAGAGGTAGTAAATCTGCCCCTAAGTGTCTGCTTAATTTTATACTTGGAAATCCTTTAAAAGAAAAAAAACATTTGTTTTAATCTGGTAGGCTGTTATTCTGCATTAATTCCTTTCAGCTAGTCAGAGCTTTTGCTTTCTTCTGTGAGGCATGTGTGCGTAAAAAATGGCCCTGTGAGTGTGACTATGTAATTACATCAAATTCAACTGGCCTAGGGGACTGGCAATGTACTGGTACTGTTCCACAATATAATTTTAAACATGTGCTTTGCACAGAGCATTGTTCACAATTTGTCTTTTTTCTTTCTTTTTCTTTTTAGATATAACTACTCCTGCTGGTCGAACACCTACATGGCAGGAGATAGCAGCCAAGCTGCGGTGGCAGAAGCTGGAGGCAATCAGGGCTGAATTCCAACAGCTGATTGCTCTGCAGGAGGAGGAGGATGAGGCAGCTGCCACTACCCTGGGTCCCAGCCAGCCTCCAGCTTCCAGGCATCCACATCACCAGTGCCGCAGGTAGCTGGCATCTGCCCTTTTAACTACCTCCACTGCTGCCCGCCCCTCCCGTTCAGACCACCTATTCCAGTGCCGCATCCTGCAGCACATGGTACAGCTAGACCGCAGAATGGCACAGATGGAGTGTAACCTAGAAGAACTCTGGGCCCGCTTGGAGAATGCCCTCTTTTAGCCCTTTTTTATTTTAATGAGAGGGACGTTTTGTTGTGGTTTTGTTGTGGGTGGCGAGGATTGGGATGGAATGGGACTCGTTTGAACTTTTCTTTGGACATTGGTCGGGGACCGGGTCATTTGTTTGGAGAGAAGGGTGGGCCTGCTGTGGGTGGAAATGGTAGGGTTTAGTTTTATATGTTATGATGGTACAAAAAGAAATAAGTTAAATTCAAAAATATTCTTACACTTTAAGCCTGAAGTGTTTAACTTTTACTTTACACAGCTGCTTTTTGCACAGCCTGTTTTTAATTGGGTTATCAAAGTGTATGAATACCAGGCAGTTATAGTTAGTTAAATCCATGTCCTACTACCCTCTGTGACTATATTATTGATTTACAATTAGGGTGGTAGGGTATGCTGCCATTGCCTATATTGCCTACAACAATCTAGATAAACAAGGAAAGTCAAAGTATAGTGCTGCAGCAGAAGTTAGTTACTTCACACCTGTTCTATTACCTGAATAGATGAAGCAATAGTTGTTACCTTTGTCAATCTTCAAAAACATCTTGCAGGGTGTCCCAAGGTGCCTTCTTAATGGTTATGGTAGTAGTAGCAGGCTAGTGCTCCAACTAATAGCAGGCTAGTGGTCCAACAGGGAAGGTATCACAACAAGCGAGACCCCACTCCTACCTAGGTGAGCTCTAACTGTAGGATTAACAAAAAGGAATATACTTCATAGGCAACTACATTGAGAGAAAAACACAGTTAGTGGCTTATATATTTATATCATAGTTTTACAAAGACTGAGACCAGACTACTACCACCATGACACAAGAAAAGAATATCTGATATTATAGCAAAAACTATCAATAGTAACTTCTTCTGAGCGATGGTGAGCTGTTTAATTTAAACTAAAGTTACAAAATCATCGAGTCAGGAGAAGTGGACTCAAAGTCAGGAGTGGAGTCAACAAGGTCAAGCGTTTATACAACACAAGGCCTAAATGATGATGTTGACAAATATTGTTCTATATCTAAATCCCTATTATGCTTGGGTTGGTAAGTGTGGCTGGTGTGGGCTATTCGTCAGGTAATAGCAAATCCAACAGTGAGTTGCCATCGCTTCTACCACATCCACCCCACCAAGTGTGTGATCCATTTATGGTGTAAATTAAGTCACCTTAATAAATGACACAGCCAGGGGGAAGAGAGTTAGGTGTTTCAAGAATGGCTGGCAAAGAGGATTTGGGAAAGGTGTGAGAAAGACAAACACCACACAACAACAATATCCATCAGACAGGGGGGACAATGAGCCACACATCAACATCAATCTGTGGTGGAAGGAAATGAAAAAATTAGTATGACACAGTTCAATTAAACTCTATGAAAACAGGAACCAGGAGCTATTCTTGCCCAGCACACATGCTCCAAGTAACAATAGTCCTAAAGGTAGAAGGTGTGTGCTGTTCCTCAAGATAAAAAACGTGAGAAAGATTAGAGCTCCGGGGAAGGAATGGGCTCCAGTAGGAGCACTGGCCCTCATACACCTGGATGAGTGTCATGCTTTGTCATTGGGCCAGCTCCTCATCGGGCCAGTGCTGCAATGCCCGACGGGCACCCACTGGGGGGCTCTTTGCCGGAGATCTTTTTCTTAGCCATCTGATGAAGTGGGAGTCTGTGGCCTCGAGCGATGTGTGTAGATTTGTAATAAGATGTGGGTTAAAATAGGTAAGGTGATGCTCAGGGTCAGACTATTTAATGATTGAGCTCACTTGTCTAATAAAAGTGCAGTGCTAAATAAGGATACAATGGTCCTAGTTACCTTAGTGAAAAGATTGATCTAAAACAAAGTCAACATGTTTCTTGCCTATTCATATCAGTAAGTGATTAAGTGGCAATTCTTCGGGACCTCAGGAAAGAACCTACACTGCATTCTGACTGAATCCAATTAGTGTCATAGTAAGCAGTCATGCCATAGGTCAAAAAGCTGGAACGTACCTTAGCCTGGATAAAATAACCTGGAACATAAAAAGGAACAAACATATCACATGCATCGTACATCAGTTTAAAATTTGCAAACCAATGGCATGCGAAAAGGCAAATGACTGCATGCCCTCAGTGATACACAAAATGAACAATTGCACCAACAAACATATTGTGGTGCAACAAGTTTACTCATGCAAAAAAGTGGATTTGGGCAACCTTAAACAATAGACTCAAACTTACTCAATTAGGGTAGTACACCAAACCCCATGGGGGCCCTCTCTACTGTCGGTGATGTTCCTCCTCCTTCCTCGGAGCCGCTCTCGGGTCTCAGTTCACGTGGATAAAACGAGGAAGTAAGGACCGGAGGAATGAGGGGCAGGAAACCACAACAAGTAAAAGAAATCCAGAAAAAAGCAATAGTCAGAGGAATGTCGTGGACACTAGGAACTGCGATTCAACTTTTGAGACACTAGCCCCCTGAAATGTATGAAACAGTTTTTGGAGACGTTATTCCACTAAAGAATCTCTATATAATTGTTAGCCATGTGTGCTCCTTGCACATGCGACCTTTTTCTGTCAAAATTGGTAGCAGACACCAATGGATGCTTCATGAAAGGGACATAGTACGTCACAACAAAGGAGTAAGGAGTATTTGATGAGTATGACTACAAATTAACAACTCAAGGATTTCTAATCCATCAAGGGACCTACAACGGAGAAAGGCCACACAAATGTACAGCATGCAATAAATATTTCCAGGAAAGCAACTTTGCAGTTCTAATCCTATTGCTAAGAAATCAGAAGGTAAAGAGGTTATTTTTCATCTATATGTGTAAGTAAACTGCAACCAACTTGAAAGCACTAACCTGGACAGACACAGGAGAAGCTACATACATTTGCCCAGTGTCTCTAACATTTTATTACAAGGAATTCATTATTTAAACATAATGTGTGCATTATGGAGGAGGCGCACAATTTCCCTACATGTGAGAGAGATTTCTATAAAAATATCCACTAGGAAAACATCAAGGAAATCTCTGCAAAATAAGACAAAATAAATCTACAATGTTGACCAAGCCGTCTGTTAGAAAAAAACATTTGATGGTAGGCAAACAAAATCATACTGAAGAAAAAACATTTCACTATCTCCAATGTAAAGGTTTTTTCGCAAATGGCTCTCTCGTTGGACAAAAGTCAGGCCACACTGAACCAAGACCATATAAATGCACTCAGTGTGACCAGACATTCATTACAAAGGATCAGCTGAAGATTGATTAACAAACTCATACTGGTGAGAAACCGTGTGAATGTTCTGAATGCAATAAGGCTTTCAATCAAAAGGGTGAACTAGTACTACATCACAGAAATAACACTACAGAGAATCCATATAAATGTGACAAAACTTTCAAGGAAAAGAGTGATTTATCATCACATCAGAGAATTCAAGATGGGGAAAAACCATATAGATGTTCAGAATGTAATAAGACTTTCAGTCAAAAGGCAAATATGAGAAAACATAAGAGAATCCACACAAGGGAGAAACCATATAAATATTCTGAATGTAACCAGGCTTTCATGCGGAAGAGAAGTCTTTCAGTTCATCAGAAAATCCACACAGGGTAATGGCAGAATAAATACTTAATTTAGCGTTCGAAATGGGTGGAAGAACAAGGCTTTAAAAAGTTTGAAAGCATCTTACAGTGGCCCGGAAAAGGTAGCAAAGATGCTGCTTCCTGCTTACTCAGATGATGGGCTGATGATCTCATTGTAAAGATCACAATTGCCTAAGGTGCCTTGAATTACAGCATTTTCATTTCGGCTGATAAGAACAAGCTGGCCAAAATAAATTGTGAAATTACTGAACAAATGGATTTCCTCATGAAGCAAAAAATAACAAAGCTTGAAAAAGATATTAAGAAGCTTAGTAAAAGGGGGAGGAGCCGCACCAGCGACCAAGATGGCCGCTTGAGTCTCAGCTCCGCCGGCCGCCACATCCTGACCAGCCATCCGGCATAATATCCTGAACCCTGTCCCTACCATCGGGTGGGGGACCAGCACCTGAGTCACTAGGTGAAATTCTGGTTCATTTGGGAGCTTCGGCGACAGACTATCGTCGTCCGAAACTTTGAGGCTTACGGTCGTGGAAGCCGGGACCCCAAGTTTGGAGGGGTCCGTAGTGGAGTGCGACAACATCGGCCCCTGGGACCAGAAGTGATCGGTCGGATCCCAGCTCATCGCTCATCGCGAGAGAGTCGAGGCCGGGGTGTCCTGAGTCCACCTATATTGGTCTAAGGTCGCATTGCTGATGGAGCTGCCAGGACCCGATTGGTGGTGGCAATGGCGTCAAGAGGAGACCCTGAGAAGCCCCAGTCGAAGTCGTCGAAGAATACTCGTCAGATTCAGACCAACAAAATAGACAAGTATGCCCTCTCCAAGGGGTCCCCGGTTGATGCGAAACGTACCCCGACTAGCAGTCAGGATGGTGACTCGGTCGTTGAGGGCCCTACAATGAAAGATTTAATGGCAGCGATCACCGGGGTCCAATCATCCTTGGGCAAGATGGACACTAAACTGGACTTGGTGTCGATTGAAGTGGGCCTCATAAGAGCGGACCTGACTAAAACGGCGGAGAAAGTCAAGGGCTTGGAAATGAAGATGACGCGTCTCATCGAGGATGTCTCGGAGCTGCAGAAAGAGGTGTGAGACCTTAAGGCGGCCCAGACTCAATTCGATCGAAAGCTTGATGAATATGAAGGACGGGCGCGCCGCAATAATGTCCGTATCCTGGGAGTGCCGGAGAGGTCGGAGGGGTTGACTCCGGACCTCTTTGTCGAGGAACTCGTCCTGCAACATCTCAAGCCTAAGTGCCTCAGTAACTTTTTTACGGTGGAGAGGGCCCATAGAGTTCCTGGTGGTCGCCCGAAGACGAGGGCACCACCTCGCCCCATAATAGCCTAAACTTTCGGGACCGAGACGCTATGCTGCAAACGGCAAGATCCACGGATCCGCTGGCCTATGAGAACACTTCACTATGGTTTTTCCCGGACTTCACTCAGATGGTGCAGAGGCAGCGGCTGAACTTTCGGGACCGAGATGCTATCCTGCAAATGGCAAGATCCACGGGCCCGCTGGCCTATGAGAACGCTTCACTATTTTTTTTCCTGGACTTCACTCAGATGGTGCAGAGGCAGCGGCAGAACTTTATGGCCATCAAGGGACGTTTGAGGGACCGAGAGATGAAGTACTCGATGATGTTTCCGGCCCGTCTTCTGATTGAACACGACGGGAAAACTTGGTTTTTTGACAATCCTGAGGTTGCCCCGGAATGGCTGGATCGGATTGAGGGCTCGGACTCCAGGGGCCAGGCTCAGACCGATGGTGAAGAACAGTGACTTGTCGCTGTGACTGTACCGCATTAACATTACTGGTGGCGTAGTGGAACTGGTTGGGGTTGTTCTTTATTTCCCCCCCTTGGACTATTTTTGCTGGGTTCCCTTTTTATGTGCTTTGTCGTACGGGGGGACAGTGGTTGGTTTGGGGTAGTGGGGGCGGGCGGCCTGTTGTAAGGTCCTACTCTGTTTTCTACTTTTAGATATCTGTAGTTAGTTGGGGGTGACAGGCACACTGCGAGTTGGGGATGTGTGTTTGCTACATGCAGGGGTGCAGGGAGGGGGGTTGGGGGACCGGTATTGGGGGAGTTTTGATTGTTGAGTTGTGTGTTTTGTGTGAACAGAGACCGCTATGGGTGCCTATGGATATTCTGTTCTTTTTTGGAGATAGGAATGGCCTCCACTAGGTTGGGCTTGGGGTTTTCCGTCCTAAGCTGGAACGTGAATGGTTTGGGTGATAAGATCAAGCGCACTATGGTGAGTCAGCATTTTAGAAGGCACTCGCCTGACGTGGCGCTTCTACAGGAAACTCATCTCATGGGTAAACGTTGTATGGCCCTTCACAGAGGAGGCTACAAACTAGTGGCTCATGCCGTTTTTACTTCCGGCTCTAGAGGAGTGGGGATTTTGGTGAAAAACTCCTTTTCCCTCACTATCCAGTCGACATGGTCTGACAACAGAGGTCGATATGTTGGAATTTCGGGTTATGGGAGGGTAGGACTGTCACGTTTCTATCTATTTATGTCCCCCCAGCGTCACAGGTGGATACTTTCCGTGATTTGGGCCGGGTGTTTCTGACTTTCCCCATCGGGACAATGGTGCTGGGCGGGGACTTCAATGCTGTTTTTGATGGTGAACTAGACAGGTACCCCTCCCGTGTGCTTTTGCCTTCCCGTAGATGGCTGGCAGATTTTACCGCCGCGTCGGGTTTGGTGGATGGATGGCGGCTCCGGCACCTTAGGGATGTGAGCTATACACACGCCTCTGCGGCGCACCACTCACTTTCTAGGATAGACTATGTTTTGTTACCAGCGTCTCAGGCGGCCTTTATTCAGGAAATGACTCATTTGGCGCGGGGAGTGTCTGATCATTCACCGATATGGCTTCGATTGCGGATGGGACTGGGTGATGTGGGTAGGGTGGCACCAATTATTGCGTGGCGCCTGAAAGACCCTGCTGTCAGGAAAGAACTTGTACGTGTCACGGATCGTTATTTCCAGGAGAAAGAAGGATCGGTTACATCGAGGTGTTCCCTGTGGGAAGCGTATAAAACTGTTGCAAGGGGGGAGGTTCTCTCCCTAGTATCTGGGCAGAAGAAGAAGAGCTGGGCCGAAATAGATAGGGTGGAGGTGGAGCTATTGGTCTTGGAAGCTGCTGTCTCCTCGGGAATGACCCTGGGGCGGGGCACCGCCTCGGGTTACTTTGGGACGAGTACAGGACCCTGACATGTGATAGAGCAAAGACGGAACATGCTACCACCCAGAGTAGTATATATGAGCATGGCGACAAGGCCGGGAAGTTGATAGCATGGCTGGAAAAGGGTGATTGTGGATCCCGGTTGGTGCCGGAACTGCGCATCGCAGGTGCGGCGGTTTCGTCGGACCCTCAGTTAATTGTAGACAAATTTGCTCATTATTTTGAGGAGGTTTATACCTCGGCAGGGGACTTCACGGAGGGAGAAAATGCCGATATGATGCGGGATATTCCGATGCCGGTTCTGTCTGCCGAACACAGGGAATTTCTGGACTCCGCCCTCACGAACGATGAGGTGGCGATGGCCATCAGGGGGGTTCATTCCGGCAAGGCTTCGAGCCCAAATGGTCTCCCCATTGAACTGCTTAAGCTTCACGCCAACCGTTTGGCCTCACATCTGAAAGATATGTATCTTGAGAGTGGAGACCGTGGCGAGTTGCCTTATGACCAACGCATTGCTAATATTGTGCTCATCTATAAGGATGGTAAGCTGCGTCTGGAGTGTTCATCGTACCGCTGGATCTCCCTGTTAAATGTAGAGCCCAAAGTGTTAGCCAAACTGCTCGCTACCCGTCTAGTGAAGGTTATCACGACACTGATGCATCCGGACCAGTCTGGTTTTATGCCGCGTTGGAACACCGTCCTTAATCTCAGACGGCTCCACGGGGTGGTGGCGGGTGCATCTCGCATCCATGAACCGGCAGTGTTGTTGTCTCTGGATGCCAAAATGGCCTTTGATCGAATGGAATGGCCATACCTCTTTGCGGTCCTAGAGAAGTTGGGGTTTGGCCCCGAATTTGTTGGCTGGATTTGCCTTCTCTACTCAGCCCCCTTTTCTCGTGTGGTCGTTAACAATCATAGATCCCGCGACTTTTCACTCGGGAGGGGCACTCGCCAGGGTTGCCGTCTCTCACCGGTTTTGTTCGCCCTTGCACTGGAGCCGCTCGCGGCCAGGGTGCGATGGGACCGCTCGATTAGAGGACTGCGTTGGACATCGGAAGGAGAGGATAAGATCTCCCTCTATGCTGACAACATCCTGTTGTATTTGACCTCCCCTCACAGTTCCCTAGTAGTTTTTATGGATATCCTTGCTATTTTCGGGAGGCATTCCGGCTTTGCTATTAACTGGGCTAAGTCGGTCCTCTTTGTGTTAAGTGGTGAACCACCCAGAGTGCCAGTGAACTGCCCGGTGAAGCTGAAATGTGTCAGTTTTCATTATCTGGGGATCCAGATATCGAAGGACCCCAAGGTACGTTTTAACTTGAATCTATTACCCCCCTTAGCCAGACTGCGCGGTGACGTCGCTAGATGGAAAGTATTACCGATCTCCTTGTTGGGTCGCGCGGTCCTCTTCAAGATGTTGGCCCTCCCGCGCTTTTTGTATGCTCTACAGAATTCCTTTGATTCGGTGCCTCCGTCGTATTTTAACGAGATTGAATCTTTGCAGCGCGGCCTGCTGTGGGAGGGGAGGCCGCGTATCGCATTGTCAAAATTAATGTTGCCTTGGTATTGCGGGGGTATTGGTCTGCCTAATATTAGGAAATACTATTGGGCGTCCCAGTTGGCGCCTATCAATCATGCCATTTATGGCTCGCCGGTAGACCCGGGCTTTACGATGGACCGTGGCCAAGTGCCCGGGGGAGGGTATACCAGAGTGTTGAATGCGAAGTGCGGTCGATTCCCTTTGGTGGGTTCTCCATCGACGGCGACAAGAGTGTGGGATGAGGCCAACAGGGCCCTCAAATGGTCTGGGCGAATAACACTAGCTACGCCTTTGTGGAGCTCGGAGATGTTGGGCACTCTTTGGAAAACGAAAGGGTTTGACTGTTGGGATTTGATTGGTATTACTCAGGTGCGTGATGTGTGGTGTAAAGATAGGGTGTTGACGTTTGAGGAGTTGCAGGCCAAGTACCAGCTGCATGATACGGAACGGTTCAGATATCTTCAGGTCAGCCATGCTCTACATGCTGTAATCCCCAGTGGAGAGACACCTCCAGAAGCCTCCCCGCTGGAAGACAGACTATTGGATGATTATCTTCCCACCAAAGCAATATCGTTGACCTATAGAAAACTCATTAATCATACTGAGGATCCCCTGGTGCAGCCAATGGGTGGCAGATGGCTTAGTCCTGGATGAGATAGATTGGAGGGAGGCGGTCTCATCCCCTAGAGTAGTGGCAGTCCCAATGAGACTTCGTTTGGTCCAACTAAGGATCCTGCACCGTTCCTACACCACGGGTCCTGGATTGTTGAGAATGGGGTTGGCCGTATCTGGGGATTGTCGGCGAGGGTGTGGAATGCCTGGAACGTTCCTTCATGTCCTGTGGGAGTGTGAAAAGGTCCGTGATTTCTGGACTAGGATACATCTGAAGATGAGTGAAGTGTGGGGGGTGCGGATCGAGCTGGAGGCGCGCTGATGTTTATTAAATGTTTGGGAGCCCTCCGACCTTTCGAGTCATGGCAAACTCTGGGTCACTCTAGCTTGTGCGATAGCCAAACGCAATATTGCACAACTCTGGGGTGCTGCTCGGGCGCCTCGGGTGGGGAAGTGGATGGAGGACCTCGACTGCTGCATGTTTCGAGAGAGGTCTGTGTATGTGTCGAGGGGGCGACCCCGCAAGTGGGGCAAGATCTGGGGAGTTTGGAACGCTTACCGCGGTGACATCTGTATACCACCTGATCTAGATCCCGCCATTGTGGAACCGGAGGACGCCTAAGCCTGTTCTTTATATTCTGTTCATTTGTCTCTGATGGATGTCTATGTTCTCACTGTATATATTTGCAGTCAGTCAATGCGCTCTGGCCATTTTTGAGTTGTGTAATGTCTTCCTTTTTTGTTCAATAAAAAGATGTTTAAAAAAAAAAAAGAAGCTTAGTCAAGAAAAAGTCTACCCCTATCTAAAAGAGGACTTCTAACCCACAGGTGATGATATATCATCCGATAAAAGTCAGCCCTCTAGAAAGAGAAATTCTTCCAATAGTAGTAATACCAGCTCAGAAAGCTGGGGTAGCAGTAAAGGTAGAAAAGGTCCCCCACCTGCTATGTTCGGGTATGGTATAGTCCTTTTCCAAGGGCCACCCATTTGGCAATATCCCATGTTCCAACCGGCCCCACAGCAACAATTCCCTCCCTACAATCCCTCTTTTTAGGCAGAGGTTGGGTAGAGGAAGATGAAGAGGAGGCAAACACCAGAAATGAGCTCAGTGGCAGGAACGACCCCGCCTCCCCATGCAACTTATCAGTCCACTGGGAAGAAAAACTCACAGTTAATCTTTCTTCCAGAACGATCACAGAAACAGAGAAACATGTCTTAAGAAAAGGATTGGGTTTTGTTCCCACACCACAGATTGTCAAATTCCAAATAAATTGTGAATTCACAATTTCTTCCGTAAGATACGACTGAAGTCCATTTTCTCGGTTAAACCGGAAAAAGAAACAACAGGCTCAGGTCTACGGAATCCATCGACATTTACTCCCAATTCAAGCATGGTCCCCAATGAACTCCTAACTTTTGAACAAACAGTTCTTAAGGAGGTCAACAAGAGTTGTGAAACCAATACCTTTCACAAATTATCCAACACAGAGTCTAGAGCCATCCAATCCCAGTCTAATGGTACAGCCATCCCGACAAAAAAGGCAGACATTGTGATCATCTCATCTATTGGCTACAAAAAAGAATGCCTTTCTCAGATGTCACATCAACAGTATTATACACCAATTGTGGACGACCCCACCAACCATCTTCAGATTCATATCTCGGGCATTGTAGGTTCAGCCAAAAGTCAAGGGTGGCTGTCTAAGAATGAGGCAGAGCTCCTGGTGAAGAAAAAAAACAAAAAAACCCTACTTCTACACCCTTCCCAAGATTAATAAGGGAGTTCTGACCCTCTTGGAAGACTCATTGTGTCTGGGATAGGCTCTTTACTAGAACCCCCCTCAAAGTTCTGCAACCATTTCCTGAAACTGCTGGTCCCACAGACACCTTCTTTTGTACAAGACACAAGGGATAACCGGAACCTAATAGAGTTGACTAACAATGGCAGACCCCACATTGACCTCCTAGTCACCCACGATGAGGAGGCCTTATATACTAGTATCCCCCAAGCCGCTACCCTTGAGGTTGTTGAAAACATCTTACGGTCTACAGACTGGACCCCGCCCACACCGATAAGTTTCATTATGGAGTGTGCATCTTTGACCCTCACAGAAAACATTTTCCAGTATGAGGGCTATCCCTTCAAACCTAGGGGACTTCCAAAGGCATCACATTTGTCCCAAGTCTGGCCTCTCTGTATGTGTCCCATTTTGAGAAAGAATACATCCTGTGTACCACTAACCCCTATTTCACAAATACTGTCTTGACATTGATACATCAACTCCATTCAGATTTTTTTTAAAGGAAGCAAAGACATCTGTACGCTTTTTATCATGTGGATCAGCACACTAAACCCTTTCCTATTCTTCACAGCTAATTTCTCAGAAACAGGACCACCTTATTTGGACTTGATGGTCCAGTTGACAGATGGCAGGTTGCACACTAGGACTATAAAAAAAATACTGACAGTCATAGCTTGCTCCTTTACGGAAGCCAACACCCCAAGGCTCTGCAGGTTAATTTATTCTATGGGCAGTTTCTGAGACTCTTTCATAATTGTAGTGAGACCAGCAACTACACAGAGCAAGCAAAAGAGCTAGAAGACCATTTGTAGAAATGAGATTATCCAGTAAAGTGTATAAAAATACATAAAAACATGCCTTAACAACAACAGGCAGGCTCTTCTAGAACCCCTTGACGAGGTAGTCCCAAAATTTGGACGAAGCGCTCACGACACTTCATCGCCAGTAGAGTTGTGTCCATGGCAAACTGGGTGTCGCTGGTGAATTGGCTTGCCATATCGAAGCAGTGTGAGCAAAAATAGTATCCCTGCAACGATTATTAAAAGAAGAGGCAGTCCTCCAAACACTGATTGCACGAAGTTTGGAAATATTCCTAGGACTGCTTCAAAAGGTGCTAACTTTCCAGAAAATACGGTCTTAAATACATGTACAATACCGCTCGTATCAGACATATTTAAGATATGACTTAACATTTCTGATAAATGCATAGGGCAGTTTGTAGTTAAGAGGGCATGTTTCTCTGCAGAAGTCCTTGCGACTTGCAGATCATGGGTCTCTTTGGCCGAGGTGAGTGTCACATTTTTTGCAAAAGAATGGCTTTCATTCTGCTTAAAGTATCAATTCGTATAGAAGAGATGTTCAGGGAAGGCCATAAAGGCGACTCCCTGTCTCTCTTAGTCTTAGGAAACAATACTTGCATACAGCAAGTGACCCTGGCTGACAGAGTTACAAGATATGGTGTGCCTGGCAACATGCCACAGCAGCCGTGATCATTCAACATAAGGTAACTCCCATTCGAGAGCTGTCCAAAAATTGGATCAATCATTGCAGCTGGTGAACCTTGCAGGTGTCAGGATAAATTGTTTGAGGAACCATCACAGTTTATACCCTGACAAAGGAGAGAACCGCTTAGTGCGTTTTCACAGTTCTTTCCGCTAATGAACACTTCACGTACCCCACTCCAACATCTATGAGTGTACAGTAATTCCCAGGATGTCTTGATGTATTCTTTACCCAACCTTTCTTATGTGCCTGCTGGTATATGTTTTAGACGATACTGAAATTGGAAAATTGTAACAGGCAGAGTGATTGTTCCATGTTTTATCCATTCAATAACTGTTTTTTCTTGCTACTATAAATGGTAATATTTCCAGTTTTTCAAAATGCAGCACAGTATAGTCTGCTCCCCTTAGTGCCAATTTGATCTGTTTACCAGTGAGATTGAATTCTGCAAACAGTGATGTAGTATTGATTAAACGCCAAGGCACATAGCCTGAACAAAGGTTTTGCAACGTCCAGCCTAATAGCATGATAGACCGTAATTGTTACTGACTATGTTGCAGCATGACCAAGTCCTATTCCATGATGTCTATGGCAGAAGACACTATGCTGTCCAATGAATATATCCTGGATGACAGAGTTGTTAACCCATTGTCAACCACAGATAGAGTGTTCTCTAAATTAATACAATCAATTTCTTGTATTCTTTCTGCAGTCTCTGCTTGCGTAATCTTCCATGCTTCATTATAAGCAGCATAGATACCGGCATATATAAAACGTTTATGACATGGTGTTCCTGGTCCTAGCAAGAATTCCCTAAGATCAGTGCCATCTTTAAGTAAAGATAAGTGGTGCTTTACATTCTTAAGTATAGATCTATGTAGCCAATCAAGGCATAGTTTCCCTACACTGTATGTTGTTACTATTCCAGGATGCTGTCTTTGAACATATCTTGGGTCTGGCACATTGAATGTGAAACCCTGTGTTTTGTTCAGAAATCTATCTTGACAGTTGTTTTTGTCTGTGGCCACATTAACCATTTATTCCAATCTGGATCTGATCTGTTGTGATGCAAAATAGTATGTACGTCGACCTCCCCCTCTGAAGTGTTATTACTATCAGGTGTAGGTGTCGGTATGGACGGATTGTTCATGTATTTAATCTTGGCTAACCAAAGGCAAGACGTCTTTTGGACAGTGTCATTCAAAAACATAATTTGCTCAGGGATGATACAGCCTCTAAACATAGCTTCTATCCCCTGTATCTGCCAATCTTTTGTAACCCAGACCGTTTTTGTCTCAATATTGTCTATCCAAAAGTCAAAATCTAGTTTAGACAGTTGGGCATAAAAGGCTGCAGAATAAATCTGTTTGGTGTTTGTCAACATACTTTTCATGCCTGTTTTGTTTATATTTTTAAAGTAAAATGTTTGAGCATTGGATACATTGAATCTTGAAAAGTACAGAAATGTCATTGCAAATGTTTTTGAGCTACCCTTTGGTGGTGTAGGACAATGTTCCCATTGGTTATACAAAAATACATTTCTAGGATTTGCAGATTTGTACAAGAAATGATTACCATAATGGTTATAACAATACATTTGTTCATAGTCAGATGAACCTTCTAAATATTCATGATTTGTAAAAACTGCAGACATTTCTAGGTCTGACATTATATTCTTAACAGTCTTGAAGTCCCAATCATCAGAAAAGGTACTAGAGAAACAAAGTCACTCAATGAAATCTTGAATAAGTGTGGAATCTTCAACAGCTCTGACGGGCCAAAAATGTCATAATCTGTTTTGTTCGAAGCTATACCTCCAGGTATAGGCACAGCTGTGATATTCACTGATGATAAGTCTCTTTGTTCACTATGGGATGATTTGTGTGGCATGAGTAGTAAGTTGACGTTCTTACTTGCTTTGTCTATTTTGACATATCTTCCATTTATCAGCATTCCCAGAGTTATTACCAGAGTCAGCCAAAGTCCAAGAAAAAATACACCCAACACAACCCAAAGTTCAATCCATGGTGAAATCAGATAAGTCTTTTCCAGGTGATGAAAAAGTTCAGTTGCTTGTTCTTTCAAAGTTCTTTCAGCTGGTGTTGTTTCAGGTTCACTGTGATCCTCAGAAAACTTATCAAAGTTAATGAAATAGCCAGAGGCAGTGGTGTCAATTGTAGGGATTGCATCGGGATTCGTTGAAATCGCTGGAACCACTTGATCACTTGTTACTTCATTGTAGACATGTGCTACTTCGTTGTAGACAGATGTTTCTTGACAAACTGTTATTTGTTTGGGTCTCAAGAGGTACAAGTTTCATAGCTTTGACCCCTGCCCTCACCACGTCTTCAACAAGGCCGACTCTGTCATCGCACCCCATCTGCGGGACATCATCAACACCTCTTTCGACACCGCGACCTTCCCGGAGAGCTGGAAGCACGCCGAACTCAGCGCACTACTGAAGAAACCATCAGCGGACCCCACCTAACTAAAAAACTACCGCCCCATCTCGCTCCTCCCGTTTCCGGCCAAAGTCATCGAGAAGACCGTCAACAAGCAGCTGGCCGCCTTCCTCGAGTCGAACGGATCCCTCGACCTCTCGCAGTCTGGCTTCCGGGCCAACCACAGCACCGAGACCGCCCTCATCGCAGCCACCGATGACATCAGAGCCCTGCTCGACAACGGAGAAACAGCGGCCCTCATCCTCCTGGACCTCTCCGCGGCATTCGACACTGTCTGCCACCGCACCCTAGTACAACGCCTCTGCAACGTCGGTATCCAGGAGAAGGCACTAGAATGGATCATCTCCTTCCTCGCCGGAAGGACATAGAGAGTCCACCTCCCCCCGTTCAGATCAGAAGCCACCGAAGTCATCTGCGGCGTTCCTCAAGGCTCCTCGCTCAGCCCCACCCTCTTCAATGTCTACATGAGCCCACTCGCGGCCATCGCACGCCAACACAACCTCAACATCATCTCCTATGCCGACGACACCCAGCTGATCCTCTCCCTCACCAACGACCCCGCCACCGCCAGAGCCAACCTGCACAAAGGGATGAAAGACGTAGCCGAGTGGATGATGAACCGCCGCCTGAAACTGAACTCAGACAAGACGGAAGTCCTCATCCTGGGCTCCTCGCCCTCTGCCTGGGACGACTCCTGGTGGCCCCCGCCCTGGGCAGCGCACCCAAACCAACAGACCACGCACGCAACCTGGGCTTCATCCTGGACTCCTCCCTCTCCATGACCAGACAAGTCAACGCCGTCTCCTCGTCGTGCTTCAACATCCTGCGCATGCTACGAAAGATCTTCCGGTGGATCCCCACCGAGACCAGGAAGACGGTCACCCAGGCCCTCGTCACCAGCCGACTGGACTACGGCAACTCCCTCTACGCCGGAACCACTGCCAAACTCCAGAAGAGACTCCAGCGGATCCAGAACTCTTCAGCAAGACTCATCCTCGACATCCCCCGACACAGCCACATCTCCGGACACCTGAGAGACCTGCACTGGCTCCCAGTCAACAAGAGAATCACCTTCCGGCTCCTCACCCACGCACACAAAGCCTTGCACAACCAAGGCCCTGGATACCTCAACAGCCGCCTCAACTTCTACAATCCCACACGCCAGCTTCGATCGACCGGCCACGCCTTCGCCGCCGTCCCCCGCATACGAAGAGCCACCACAGGAGGAAGGTCCTTCTCCTACCTGGCCGCCAAGACTTGGAACTCCCTCCCGACCCACCTCCGCCTGACCCAGGACCACCTCGCCTTCAGCAAACAGCTCAAGACCTGGCTGTTCGAGCAGTAGCGGACCCCCCCTCCCCAAGCGCCTTGAGACCCTCCTGGTGAGTAGTGCGCTATATAAATGCTTTGATTGATTGATTGATAGTCCTTCGTTTCACACTGCAGATTCCTCAAAGCTGATGAGTCTCTCAGTTTGAACCTCTTGGATAGTAGCTAGAGCTGGGCATCTGCTATATTGGCGGAGTCCACTTGGCCTACTGCTTATTATCGGGCACATAATGTGGTTTGATCAGGTCGATAGACACACACCCGTTCTCCTTTTTTCCAGCAAGGGGTGGCAGTAATACTGTTCTTGATCCGTGGATTGCTAGAACAGGTATTGGTTGTATGTAAGAAGGCTCAAATTATTTCTTGTCCCCGATCTTTTCTCTGACTACATCACCAAGCTTTGGGATCCAGACAGGCCTTGCTGGGATGGTCGGTTTTTCCTCAGTGGTGGTGGGTTTCAGGAACACGTTCCTTTGTTTCGTTCTTATTTCTTTTAAGTCCTGTGAAACAGCCAAACAATCTTTGATATCAAAATCTTTTTGGTCCACTACTGATGTCTGACAATCAAGGTCCATAACCAGCATTCTAGTTCCAAAAAAGACCTCATATGGAGTGATAACCCCTAGAGAACTTCTTGGCAAGTTGTTAGGACTACGTTGGATACTTATTAGATGTTTGACCCAACCGTCACCCGAACCTAATACCCTAGCTTTTATAGATTGCTTTATGTCCCGTTTTTTATCTCTCCACAACCAAATTTCCCTCTGGATGGAATTGACTAGAGTACCGCAATGCAACGCCCAAATTGGCCATGGTCTCTTTGTAAGCTTGAGAGCTAAATGCAGGTCCCTGGTCTCGCAAGATTCACAAATCTTTTATAACAGTTCGAGCGCCAACCGAGCACTGAGGCCACATACAAATGATCCTTGAACACAAGTCCACTGTGACCATGATATATTTATAGTTACCATCACTCTGTAAGGGACCGCAGTGATACAGGTAAACGCAATCTAATGGTTTATCTGAAATAACAGGGGCGTCTGCGCAGGACGTTTCACAGTAGAGACTTTAACCTTTTGGCATATTTTACATTCCAAAACATAGTTTCTGGTTTGTTTCTGCATGCGTGGCCACCTGTATCTCTGTTTTAATAATGATACTGTGGCAGAAACACCTGCATGAGCAGAGGCGAGCCCTTCATGTGCTGCTAAGATTAGTCCTAATCTATGTTCCATGTTTGGAATCACTCTATCCCCCACTGCAGGGATTCCAGCAAACAGAACATTGTTCGCATCAGTTATGTAGGAGTATTTGAGTGGAAACCCTTTGGGCAATGTTTTACCACTGTCTTTGCTTGAAGCATTGACAGCCAGCATTATTTTGCTGTCTATGTTTGTTTTTGAACCAGTGATTGCAGCTACGGAAGCCGTTTGCACAGCTGCCTTCGTGGCTTCGTCAGCCAATGAATTCCCTTCAACGTGAACGCCATCACGTTGACGACTCAGTTTATGTATCACATGAGTGTTTCGTAGTCCTTGTCGTAACTGAACTACTTGTTCCCAAAGCATTTTATGCTTGATTTAGCCAACTTTTGCATCTTTGAAACCGTTTTGAAACCAGTTTTGCAAGTATTCATTGTAAGATTGAACACAATAATACGAATCATACACTATGAGTGTGGGGAATTCTCGGAACATATTTTCAAGTGCCATCTTGAATGCTTGTAGTTCAGCTCGCTGAGCTGTACAATCTCCTAGAGATTGCTTTTTAGTGACCATTGGTCTTAATTTGCCATCACGCCAACAGCTTTTAACTATCGCGCACGCTGCACTATATGCTTGTTTACCTCCGTAGCGGGTTGAGCTGACCCATCAGTATAAATTATACATTTATACTGCTCTAGAGGCAGAATTTCCATAGGCAGAGGACATTCTTGTTCGTATTGTAAAAATGCTTGTGTTTTCAAATAAGGTTCAAACACGTATTCAACATCAGTTGCAGCAAGAGAATTAACGCATTGTATCCATCTCGGATGTAAAGCTTTAGCATTTGGAATGCTCGCTTTTGTCACTGCCTCTAAGGCAGGTACTGGTGTAATGACCATGATTTGTTTTCCCTGTGCGAGGGCTCTCTCTTTTACTACAGCAGTATGAACAACTGTCAGAATTTTTTCTGTAGAAGTGAATTTTATTTCTGCTTGTTATACAATTGTGATTTGTAAGCTATTGGTACTTTTTCACCTTCGTTAAAAGTTAAGTACGTGAAACCACATTGTCCTGGAATGATTCGGATAACTAAGTTGTGTAAGTTTAAGCATGTTTGTAAATGTGTAGTTGCTAACATGTCTGTTTGCAATGAACGCAAACTTTCTGTATTTTTGTGTCCAATTTACTGTTTTAAAATCAGGTATGATTAATTCGTTGAGAGGTTTAACCCGTTCTGCGTAATTTAGAATGTATGTTCTTTCGAAGTTCAGGAAACCTAGAATCAACTGTAAGTTTTTCAGCGTCTTTGGTGTTTGGAGCAGCACACAGTTTTCTAAAAAGTTGGCTGCCAGGCTCTTGCCTTCACTTGATAACTCATATCCTAGGAAAAGGACGTTGAGGTGGGCAAGTCTTGATTTTTTTAAATTTAATTTGTACCCTTCAGAAGCGAAGCCCAGTATAATGGTGTTCACCCTGTTCAAGTGCCTATACAAGTCATCGTCTGTCAGAAAGATATCATCGACGTATGACAATGCCTCATCATCATAAATTTGTAGAGACTCTGTTACCCTTGATGAGAATAACCCATGACTATTCTTGAATCCTTGAGGGAGACAACAGAAGTGACGCTGTGTCCCCATTATTGAGAAAGCGGTCAAATACCTACTTGCTGGTGCAATGTTTTGACAGAAGAACCCATTTGAAATATCTAGAGTGGTTTTATATTTTTTACGCACAATGTTATTCATTAATGCTGTACTGTGTGCATCTTTCACTGCAAATGTTTTGCAACAAGAATTTAAATGTCTGTAATCCAAAACTAGACGATATGTATTGTCTTGTTTCGAGACAGGAAACAAAGGATTGTTCATTGACAAGGTGCATGTTTCAATCACCCCTTGGTATTCAAGTTGATCTAATATCTCTGTGACCTGTTTTTTAGCTTCTTGCTTAACTGGATACTGCCTTTGTGCAGTCTGTTGATTTTTTAACTGGATCTTAATGAGGATGAGGAGAATCCTCATTCCAGCCTACATGATTTTTGTATAATGCAGGAGCATGGGCCACTACCCATTTACTGGCATATGTGTATTTTAAATAAATTAGCATATGATTAGAGAAGGCTGGCATGATGATGTCTTCACCTTGTGGGCACTCCCTGACAGAGTCTGGTGGCCAGTCTTGTTCAGCCAGAAAAATATCATAACCCTTAGAAAGTCGTTCCAAAAGAGTGCTCTCACTTTTCTTGGTATTTCTCCCTCCATCCGGATTGTTATTTCATATAACTTATGTGGAGAACTAACCCTAGTATCTGCAGTTTCAACTTGTATAAATTCATTCAAGTCCACTGTCTCCAGATGATCCTTCAGGTTCTGGCGAGCTATTGTGACTTCTGCTCTGCTGTCCAACATTGTCTGAGCCCATTCTCCGTTCTTGATTTGTGTCCTCAAGATCCTCGGCATGTCTGATTTTTAGACCTGCTACCTTTTTTTGGTGAATTGAGGTTTCTTGTTTTTCTGAACGTGGTGATCGTCTTTGGACTTCACGCGTTCTTCCTTGTTTTCTGACCGTCCTCTTCTTTCGGATTTCTGTGACGAAGTCTAAAAGGTCAGAGAGGAACGTGTATCAGTATCTTGATATCTATCAGGTTTTCTCAAATTATCCCTGTTCCTGAGGTTATACCTCCTTTCAGAGGGCTCCTTTTGAGGAGACCTACCTCTGGAATGAGACCGCTTCTCTTTAGAAGTTTGTTTAGTGTTTTCCCACTTCTTTTTAGAAGGAGTAGGAGTGTTTTTAGTAAAGGCCTTTTCAGGACTTTCAGACAGTTGTGGTTTTACTGGTTTCCCACCCAAGCTGTCTTTGCCTAATTCTTCATAGGAATTTCCAATTATTCTGGTTAGTTCCTGTGGTTGCTCAATTACGTCATATTCCCTTAATTTCTTGAGGATCGCCACTGATGCTGCTTTACCTTTAATATTAGCTAATATTATTGCTGAGACCTGTTTGAAATATTTTAGTAATTTCAGACCCAATTTTAAGCAGGCTCTGCCCCGTATTAATTTTGAATCTGTTTCAGGACTTCAGGTATTACCGCCATAGACGGAACACCATGTATTTTAGTGTAGATTGCAGCAAAGACTGTTCCCTAAGCCTAAGTGGTGCAGTCTTCCAGATGTGGTGTGATCCCTATTGGTGAACAGATTGTTAAAATTCTGTGTTTCTCATGAGGGCTAGTATTAGGAATAATTGCTTCGATTTGAGTAATTTTTTGAGCTATCCAGAATGGAATTTGTTCCCGTTTTGCAGGTAACTTGGGTAACTTTCCGCAGACTTGTCCGCTGAGGACCTGACTGGGACAATGGAATTTTGGGTACAGTTGGGGGTGCAGGGGGGGAGGGGAAGGGGTTGTTGGAGATGTTCCCGTTGTGGGTTGGGGAGAGAGGGTTGGAGGGGGGGTGTTGGGGGGTTTTGGGTAGGGGTTTGGGGGTTGATGGGGAAGTGGGGGTCGTCCAGTGTACCATGTAGGTCCTAGCAGCCGCAGCTGCGGTTGTCTACCTTGCCTTGCCCGGGCGGGGACACTTCGCTTTCATGTATACCCTTTTCCATGCCTCCCAGCACTTTTAAGGTGATGACTCTTAACGTACACGGCCTCAACAACCCGGTTATGAGACGGGCGGTTCTGTCTCTCCTGGAGAGCACTCACGCTGATATATGTCTCCTTCAAGAGACGCATATACTCCAGCAGGACACGCACAGGATGCGCTCGCATACATTTCCTACACAGTTTCACTGTTCCAGCGCCAACAAGACAGCAGGGGTGGCAATCCTGGTGGCCAGACACTTCAAGTGGGATATTCTTCACAAGCACATAGAACACAAAGGCCGGCTGCTAGCATACCGGTTCAGGATCGGGGGCATCACCTTTACTGTTGGCTCCCTGGATAGCCCTAATGAACAACAGGAACGCTTTCTACGATCAGCATTGGTGGATATTACTGCTTCGCCAGATAGGCATATAATCATTGGGGGGGATTTTAATATGGTTTTTGACTCGGCCATGGACAGATCCGCACACCGCACCCCGCAGGTCAGGGAGTTCTCGGCCGGGTGTAAGGCGCAGCTATCAGAAGTGGACTTGCATGACCTCTGGCGACACATGCATCCCACTGATAGGAGTTACACGTATTACTCCCATGCCCATAAGACGTACGCGAGACTGGATCATCTCTTGGTCACAACTCCGGTATGGGCCTTGGTCTCCACGTCGGACTTGGGGGTGCTGTCCTTATCGGACCATGCCCCGGTCTCTGCCACCCTGGGCCTACCGCCGGTAGCGAGTTCTCCCAGAATGTGGCGCCTCCGAGACACCCTGCTGCTTAGGAAGGCGGTGGTGGACCGCATTGAGGGAACGATCTGGGAGTATCTGTCCCACAATGATAATCCGGACACCACCCTGGCAACGCAGTGGGCAGCTTTGAAGGCAGTTCTCAGGGGGGAATTTATACCGGTATCCTCGGCAGAGAATAAAAAACGACAGGCCAAAAGGGAGGAACTCACCCAATGGGTTAGTGAGCTCGAACAGATACACCACAGGACGGGGGCCCCCAGAATATGGAGGCAACTTAAGGAGGCGAGGAAACTCTTGGCGGCCCTGGATTTGGACCGTGCGGAATATGCTGCACTTCGCCTGCGCCATAAATACTATACGGGTGGGGACCGCTGTGGCAGACTGCTGGCCAACCGGCTCCATGTGGAGCAGCAGAGTCGTGTGGTGAAGGAAATCCTGGATCCCATAGGGGCGGTGGTGTCGGAAGACGCCCAAATAGCAGACATGTTCCGTAGCTTTTACGCGGACCTCTATACCGGAGACCGGCCGGATGTCACTGCGACGTCCGTCTATTTGGACTCAGTGACCATGCCCTCCCTGGATGCCTCACAGGCAGAGCATCTTGAAAGAGTTATCCGAATGGAGGAAGTAATTTCTGCCATCGCTAAGCTTAAGCATGGTAAGGCACCGGGCCCAGATGGGTACACATCGCTTTTTTACAAGACGTTTTGCTCGACATTGGCCCCAATTCTCACTCACCTTTTTAATTCATTTGCCACTCCAGGGGCCATCCCGCCTGACCTCCTACGGGCCTCACTCACGGTTATCCCCAAACCCGGGAAGGACCGGAAGCACTGCGGCTCCTACAGGCTGATATCCCTCCTGAATGTGGATTTAAAATTGTACACAGGGATTCTTGCGGCTCGACTGGCCCCCCACCTCCCAGGTCTTATAGATCCGGATCAGGCGGGATTTGTTCCAGGGAGGCAGACGGTGGACAACACCAAAAGGATCGTTCACCTCTTAGAGAAGGCCGCTCGAATTCCGGGAGAGAGAATGATGCTGGCGGTGGACGCCGAGAAGGCGTTTGACCGAGTGCATTGGCCCTATCTCGAGCAGGTCCTGGTGAAGGCGGGCCTGGGAGATAAATTTCGCTCCATGGTTCTTAACTGCTACAAATTTCCGACCGCGGTGGTGCGGGTGAACGGCAGCAGTTCGGAGAGTTTCAATATTGAGAGAGGTACCAGGCAGGGCTGCCCGCTCTCCCCATTACTCTTCTCCCTTTATATGGAACCATTCGCCCAGCGGATGTGTGACAACCCGGAGGCAACAGGGGTGCGGTTTGGGGGCTTCACACACACCATTAGCCTCTATGCAGACAACGTCATACTGTCGTTGGATGAGCCTATGACGGCCCTGCCGGCTTGCATTGAGGAGCTGGACTCCTTTGGTGCGGTCGCAGGTTTTAAAATGAATATGGGAAAATCTGTGGCTTTTGATATCTCCCTTACACCGACAACCAGAGCGTCTCTACAAGGCCGATTTCCCATGCATTGGTCATCGGACTCGGTGCCCTACTTGGGGATCCAGCTGGCCCCTACCCTACTGGCCATGGTAACGGCTAACTACACCTCACTGGGGAAGAAGGTTCGGGAGGAACTGGGCCGTTGGAACCGTGGCACTCTTTCCTGGCTGGGCAGGATAGCTGCCATCAAAATGACGGTCCTCCCCCAGGTTCTCTAATTGTTCAGGGCCTTACCACTCCAACCACCGATTGGGTGGATTCCTCAGCTACAGGCAGATCTCTCGCGCTTTATCTGGCACGGGAAGAAGCCTAGAATGCGCAGAGCTCTCTCCATGCTGGCCCCCGAGGCAGGAGGGCTGGGGATACCAGATCTCAGTTAATACTTCTACGCAGCCCAATTACGCTATCTGGTGGAGTGGAGCCGTTGGGAGTCGAATAAGCACTGGCTCTTCCAGGATCAGGCTGTGGCGGGCCGACCCCTGCAAGAAATTCCATGTCTGCGCCGGCCTCACCGACCTGCGAATCTATACGCCTCCTTTGTTACCAGGGTACCCATGCGGGTCTGGCATGCCACCAACCTCGCACATAACCTCACCACGTTCCCGTCGCCACTTACACCGCTGGTAGACAACCCGGACTTTACTCCAGGGTTGGAAAAGGGGGTGTTTACCCATTGGCGAGCGGCGGGGTGCCGGGCCCTGTGTCATTTGTATGGTCCTGAGGGAATTATTCCCTTTCCGCAGTTCAGACAGGAATTCTCGTTCTCTGAATCAGAAAGACTCCGTTATATGCAGGCTCGCCACTGGGCACTGCAGCCACAGGTGCGGGAATCGGCCGACAGACGATTCCTACCATACGAGAAATGGCTTCCGACGCGCACATCGGACTCCAAATTGATTACAGACCTCTATAGGTTGCTACAGCCTCATTCCACACACCTCTGTAATCCGGGGAAAGATCGTTGGGAGCTGGAGCTGGGTCGAAAGTTGAGCCACAAAGAATGGGAACAGATATACTACAGGACGCGACACTCAGCATACCACATGGGCCTTACTGACACTCTGACAAAGGTCTCCACTTATTGGTACTAGACACCGCAACGGGTTCATGAAATGGACAGTAGCAGGGAGAACACATGCTGGAGAGGGTGTGGAGGTCAGGGCACCTTGACACATATTCTGTGGGAATGCCCGCTATTAGAACCCTTTTGGAAGGAAGTGTTGGACGAAATTGACTCCCACTTTGATACGGAACTGCTACGTTTCCACGCATACACCCTGTTGGGGCTTCCGAATGGGTTGATGTACCCCCTCCGATCCCGCAGGGGCAGACAGATAGCTATTGCATTGGGTTCAGCCGTTCAGAACATCTTACTACATTGGCGCACTACCACAATACCATCACTCACGGGCTGGCTACACAGATTGTGGCATGTATTGGGCATGGAGAAACTATCACTCATAGTGGCGGGGGATATAGAGCAATTTAATGAGCTTTGGCAACCATTCCACTCTCTACTACTCACTGAATTTAGGTAACTCACCTGTCCTAGATGTCTTTGCCTCTTGAGGCTCACGGACCCAACCGAGCCGAACCCCTGAGTAACTGGCGTAAAGTCGGGCATATGAACATCATGAATGAACCCCTACGGAATAGTTGTTCATGCATAATAAATGAGTTCTTGGAGAAATTAATATTCAAGCAAGGGGAAGTCCCTAACGGCTTAAGAGTCTGGTTTTCCTAGAAATCGTTGTGACGTCGATGAACCGATGGAAGTAGCCATGCCTGTATTTGGGTAGCATGGGCTATGCCTAAATACGGACTGGATATCTATGCCTATATAAGGGCAATGCGAATTGTTCCTATATAAGGGCATGAATCGCGAAATTCATCGGAATCTAAAACTACATACAACAGTCTCAGATATACTGATGTTTGTCACAACGTTTACATCAATATCCAACATGATTAAAAAAATTATCATAAGAAACTGGTCAGTCCTGCAAACTGGAAACTTCACTTTACTGCTTCAAGGTTTGAAGCAGAAAAAGTAGTGAATATACAGTTGACCAATCCCATTGACAGTGAGGTTCTGTGATTCTGAACCCGTTTCATAAAGGTCGTTGTATCGTGACGATTTTGGTAATAGCGAACCGCAAATGACGAGTGCGGCAAGTATGAGTGTTTTCGTCATGTTCGAGTGATGGATTCACTATGAAATTGGGGATTTTGTTCTGAACCTTCAGGTTCCATTTTGTGTACGGCAGCCATTTTGTGGTTGCCCTCACATAGGCCGATGACTACTGCCGAACGAGTCCTTGGGACACTTACACCTTTAGCTGACTTCTGTGTGACCTGAGCGAACTGACTCTGTTGCCCGAAGCTAACTTGCTGAGCCAGTTCCTTGTCTGGCAGCTGGTCAAGATAGAGATCAAAGAGCAGGACATTGCTGAGTTTATGGTACATGCACACACCATTCTATCTTGCTTCTCATCTGTTTCTGTTTTTCTTTTATGGCCTATTTATGATTTGGGTTTGTGTCCGAGCAAGAATGTTGGGCTTTCCCGTGTAATTGATGATGGGCTGGACAACTGGAAAGTGGCTTGTTGTTATGTAATACCTTTTGCAATGTCATCTGTGATTGGATAGTTTGTAAATAATTGGTGCTAGTCAGGAATGTGATTTTTAGCATAAAAGACGATGTCTCGCGATACGAAAATTGTGCAGTCTCTAGCGAACCACCCGTGTCGTGCTTCGTAGACTTCTGTTTCTGGTTGCAGCCAATAAATTTGATCTTTGACGCCACCAAGAAGTATCCCATGTCTCTGTATGCCAAGACAGGTGAACTTGAAGACATCGGGCGTTTCCCCTGGCGCCGCTGGGTTCTAAAACCCTGTTCTTCAGTTGGCGCCCAACGTGGGGCTACTTCAGTGGTACTGGTCCAAGCCTGAAGATCGTGAGGAGCTTCGTGTGAAAATTCTGGAGGAAGGCCTACCACTTCATTGACCCCCTGTATGTCGTCGTGGTCCGAAAGTCTTTGCTGCGAGGTTCTCCGCTTTCCGACGGCTACGAAGGACTGCTGCCCTGACTGTCGCCCTGTCTTGGACCCTTTTTGATGATTTGTAGAGCGAGACAATAGACGGGTCTTCTGGTGATGTCATCGATATTTCAGTTAAGTATGAGTGGAGCGTCTCCCAGTCCTTAGTTTTTGGGTAACCTTAGGGATCTTTTGATTTGGTACTTGCAAGCTCCAAAGCCAAGGGACTCGTGTATTTGCGAGACTATCGAGTTTGATAATCCCTTGAAGTTTGAAGCTAGACTAGTGAGCGAAGATGCCTGGTCTTAGCAGACTTGGAAAGATATTTTTTTGTGGTTGTAATAGGAATTCCCGATTGGAGGATTCGTGTCCGATACCTCCGGTTGGAACTCCGACCTATGAGCTCTATTTAAAACATGGCGTGGGCCCCATCACGTATAATGAAGTGTGGGTTTGCTACACTATAAAAGATGGTGTTTTAAAATGGCCCCAACATGGTAGTTATGACACGGAGATTTTAGATAATCTAGAAGTTAAACTGTTCAAGAAGAAAGCCAGGCCGGCGATGTTTGACTCTCTCCGCCTTTGGCGAAAGGAAGCCAAACAGAAAGAAATTAAATTAGCGAAGAAAAATAAAAGAGAAAAGGGGTATATCGATAATGCAGGCTGCTATACAGTTTAAAGATAATGAAGAAGAACAAGCGAGTGAGCAGTTGCACAGGCAATGTAAAATGGCTATTGATAAATGTTATCCAGCTTTGTCACCTCTTCAGCATGGTGCAACGAAGGAACTTGAGAAAGATCCTTTGATGTCACTTTTGTTGAGTTCTCCACCCCCTTATGTGCAGAGTGCTACAGCACCTCCGCAACCTTTAGTTGCGCAACCTCCAGTTGCTTTGCCTCCTGTTATTGTACAATCACCAGCTCCTCTTCAGTTGACTCCTATTCCTCTGGTGCAGCCTTCTCAAAGGCCGCCGACTTTGCTACCTGCTCCGTTTTCAATCCCTACGACTTTTTCTCCTGTACTTGCTACTTCTTCTGCCACTGCTCCTACGATTGTTTCCTCTCAGTCTGCTTTGTCCCCTGTCCTTCTGTCGACTTCTCCTTCTGTTTGACAGCAAATGACTGATACTGTTACTGGTCTCTTGTCTCCTTTCTTTGGGTCATTAAGTATGACCACTGTTTCAGCGCGTAAACAGTTGCGGAGCCAAATGTCTGGTCCCGAAGAGCGGGAAGTATTGGATCATTTAGCGCGTAAACGGGTTACCATTCCTTTGAGATATGATTTAGGGTCTGTTATGGATGTCTTCCGTCAATGGGAAGCACCAAAGCAAAGGTCTATCTTCGATACGATGTGTACTTTCCTTCGTGAAGAATGGGAAGATGGTGATTTGGGACAGACTCTGTCTGAGTTTGCGAAGGGTACGATTGTGGGTCTCCATGTTGAAAGGGCAGTTGCGACACTGCTTTCGTTTAGGAGCGAGTCTCCTTCTCAGCCGTTGTTTGAGCCTGATCCTTCTGTTAGGAGAACAGTGTGACAATATCCAATGAGAGAGGTTCCTCCAGTATGGAAAGAAGCAGTGCCTGCTGGTGCGAATAATAATCCGCCAGGTGTACCGGCTCATTTTCAGCGTGTTTGGGTACATGTTCTGTGGAAGCGAGCCGAAGTCTTAGCTCTTAAGCAGACTTTGCCTGACCCCCGTAAAAATCCAGCAGGGTATTATAAAGAGTTATCACAGACAGCAGACGCATGTATTATGAATCTAGCCGATATAGACATGTTGTTTGAGAATGTGGTTCCTCAGCCCCTATGGGCAATGATTCGGCACACGGATCATGCGCAAGAGTTAGGTGATACATGGAATAATATTAGTGCTGCAGATGGCAGACAAGGTGGTGGTGCTAAACCTGAGCCTTTAGTTGCAGAGCTCCCTGGTAGGATCATTAATTATATGAAGACTTTGATGCCTGCTACGCGAGTAAATTAGGATAAGTTGTCTGCATGCAAGCAGAAGAAGGACGAAAGTGTGTCTGATTTCTTCACTAGGTTCGAAGAGACGTTTATCGACCATAGTGGTCAAGATATGAGTACGGAAGGTAGCCAACGATTGTTTGTAGATAAGTTTGTGCATAACTTGCTTCCCGAGTTGTGTACTAAGTTGAAAGATTCAGAGAGTTCATGGGCTGTTTCTTTGTCGGCGCAGATATTGGCTACTGCGCAGTATTACGAGAATAGAGATAAGGATGAGAAAGAGAAAGCGGACCGAAAGACTAAAGATTTGAAGATGAAGGTTCTTTTGCAGCAAGCGTATCCACCTCGTAATAATCAGCGCGATTATCAGCCACCTCAGCAGTTTCAGAGAAACTCGCAAAGGTTCGAGTCTTCTCAACCGCGTTTTCCTGAAGGCCCTAATCAGTGTGCGTATTGTAAAGAAGAGGGTCACTTTAAGAATAATTGTCCGGTACTGTTACAGCGTACGAATGGTGCTTCTGGTGTGAGAGGTCGAGGTGTTCAGCAAGCTCCTAGAGGTAGAGGACGTGGTGCGTTTCCCCAGAATACGCGTTCCTTTCCTCGACAGAATTCTATGAACTGTTTTGATCAACAGAATGGTGCGTCTGGTAGGACGACTCAGTACTATGCTGACGACTACTATGTCGAAGGTGAGATTGTTGACGGTAATGATTGCTAGGACGGCCATAGACAAAGAGAGGGAGTTGTGTCAGTTCCAGTAGATCAGAGTGGACCTTATGTTGAAGTGATTACATCAGGTGTGTCAGAGCCTTTTCTGTTGGATACTGGTGCTGCGAAGAGTTCTATCATGCACTCTAAACTCCCTGGCGCACCTTTGTCTGGCTTGATGAATGTCTCAGTAGGTTTCTCTGGCGCTCCAGTTTGTATTCCGGTTTCTAGTCCTTTGTCTCTTTCTGTTGGACCTTGTGAATTTGAAGCACCCCTCGTTTTAACCACAGGTTGTGGTGAAAATTTGTTGGGACTAGATTTGTTGAAAAGATTGTATGCAATGCTATATTGTTCTCCTTCAGGAGTACAGCTTACATTGGGTAAGAGAGTGATCTCTCTGATGTATTTGTCTAAAGATCGACTTCCATTGGAATTGTGTTCTCTCCCTGATACTGGTCCTAATGATGTGGGTCTTTTGGAGATTCCACCATATGTTGTGACGTTGAAAGCGAATGTTAGACTGCCACGTATTCCTCAATATCGGATTTCTAGTGATGGTGAAAGAGTGCTTCTAGCGATCATCGATGATCTGATCGATAAGGGTGTGATTGAAGAAACGAGAGGTAATGTGTGCAATAGTCTGGTTTTGCCTGTTCTGAAGCGTACTGATTCTTCGCAATTGCCTGTGTATAGGTTTGTGATCGATCTCCGCGAAGTGAATAAGATTTTAGTTCCGCATTTTCCTGTTGTTCCAGATATTACTGCTTTGTTAACTCTGATTCCTGCTTCTGCTACCTGGTTTTCGGAGATTGATTTGAAGAATGCTTTCTTCAGCATCCCGATTGCCGAGCAGAGTAGAGATATTTTTGGCTTCTCTTTAGGAGGCCGAAGTTTTCGGTTTAAGCGCGCTCCTCAAGGCTTTTGTGAGAGTCCTTCGATCTATAGTCAGGCTTTGAAAACACAGCTTGATACGATTGTCTTACCTGATGGTGCTGCTCTTATTCTGTATGTTGACAATTTGTTAGTTGCTGCTGATAATGAGGAGATTTGTAAAGAAGCTACTTTGTTGTTGCTGCGTCATTTGTCTGACTTTCATCATAAAGTGTCTCTTTCGAAGTTGCAGTATTGTCGACAAGAAGTGACCTACTTATGTCATCTCTTATCGAAGGAGGGAAGAAGATTGACCCCAGAAAGAATTCAAGCCATTGCGAGAATGAGTGTGCCAACCACGCAGAGAGAAATGTGTGCTTTCTTGGGTATTACTTCATACTGTAGGCAATGGATTCCAAATGTTTCACTCCTTGCGAAACCTTTGTTAGCTCTTACTGTTAAGGATACTCAGAATCCTATTCCTTGGACTGACGAATACCAGAAGAGTTTTTCTGAATTGCATGATGCGTTGTTTTCGGCTCCTGTGTTGGGTACTCCCGACTACAGCAAGCCTTTTACACTCTATGTTCACGAGAGAGAGGGATGTGCATTGTCAGTCCTGACACAGCAGTTCGGCGATAAACAATGTCCAAGTGCGTATTTCTGGTCGACTTTGGATCCGGTAGCTAGAGCCTTGCCGAGTTGTTTGAGAGCTACAGCGGCAGCAGCTGTTTCTATCCGACAGTCTGCTGGTTTGGTGATGAATAATACGTTGATTGTGATGGTTCCACATGCAGTGGATACCTTGTTGAACAGGACCAAGACACAGCACTTAACTAGTGCTCGGTTGTCAGGTTATGAGTTTACACTCTTAGTGAGTCACTGCATATAAAGAAATGTAACATGTTGAATCCAGCTACGTTGTTGCAGATTTCTGTAGAGACAGATGTTTCTGAACAGAATGATTGCTTTCTTAGGACAGAAGAGGAAACAAAAGGGAGGATAGACCTTAGGGACACTCCTCTTCCAAAGTGTGATGGTACCTTATGGGTAGATGGTTCATGCTTCAAGCTTCCGAATGGTGATACGACTGCGGCATATGCTGTTACGACTTTGCATACGATTGTTGAAGCTGCACGTATCCCACATAATTCAGCTCAAGCAGCAGAGTTGATTGCATTAACAAGAGCGTGTGTGTTGTCGAAAGGGAAACGAGTGACTGTGTATACTGACAGCCAGTATGCGTTTGGCGTGGCTCATAGTTTTGGTCGCTTGTGGAAGGAATGTGGGTTCCTCACGTCTCATGGAACTAGGATTCAGCATGGTCAGTTGGTGAATGAACTTCTTGAGTCACTTACGTTACCGTTGTAAGTTGCGATCGTGAAATGCAGTGCACAGAAGAAGGTTACTGATGACGTTGGTTGTGGTAATGCGTTTGCAGATGAAGTTGCGAAAGATGTGGCGAAAGATGTGATGAGTCGAATGTATGTTGCAGGTCCAGCGAGATGGGTTCCGGATAGAGGAATGTGTGAAGATACAATAGAGAGTGTGGTCAATTCAAGCTGAAGCTACAGAGAAAGAATTGAGTGTATGGAGAGAGAGTACGGGTAAATTGGATTCGAATGGTTGTTGGATTGAGTTTTCAGAGCATCAACGATGGTTGTTACCTGATGCTTATGTGCTTGCAGTGGTTACGATGGCTCATGGAATGGCTCACATTAGTGCGAAAGGGATTTGTAAGTTGTTGGCTCCAGTATGGCAGAATGCTGGAATTCCTAAGTGTGCAGAGAACGTGGTTAAGAATTGTATGGTTTGTCTGATGTATAATCCTGGTAAGGGAACTCCAACTCCAGCTGGTCATTTTGCGCCTCCAACGTATCCGTTCGAGGTTTTGCAATTAGACTTCATTCATATGGAGAGGTGTAACAACCTGAAGTACATCCTCGTGGTTGTTTGTGCCTTTTCGAGATGGGTAGAAGCATATCCCCTGAAAGATAATACTGCTTTGTCCACAGCTAAAGCCCTGATTAAGGAATTTTTCCCTAGGTATGGTTTGCCGAGAATGGTCTGGAGTGACAATGGGAGTGAATGTGTGTGTCAAGTGATGAAGAGAGTATGTGATGGATTAGGAATACAACAGAAGTTTCACGCTGCAAATCATCCACAATCAGCTGGTTTAGTTGAGTGCTATAATGGCACCTTGAAGCTAAAATTAGCCAAGATTCAGGCGAGCTCTGGTCTCCAATGGCCCGATGCTTTGCCATTAGCACTTTTGTCAACTAGGATGACAGTACATTCTCGAGTGGGACTTAGTCCCTACGAAATTGTTTTTGGTCGCCTGGCAAATATATGGGGACTGCCGAGGCCGACAAAATTCAGCGAAGTCGAACATCCTGTACTGCTTGACTATCTGTATGATTTGACAGCTAAATTGCGTATTTTACACCAACAGGTTCACAAAACACTGCCTCAGGTTTCTGAAGATCCAGGACACGCCATCGATCCTGGTTCTTGGGTCCTGGTCAAGAACTTTCAGGGGACAAAGAACGATCAGCCCCGCTGGACCGGACCTTACTTGGTGTTATTATCGACGCGATCTGCGGTGCGAGTGCACGGGAAAAAGAACTGGTTCCACGGCGTACATTGTAAGAGAGCTCCCTTGCCTCTGCCATACGACCGGTGGGTCCAGAAAGGTATTGCTGATTCAGAAAGTGAGACCGCGCCTCGTTTTGTGACGTTCAGCGATGCATGTTTAATTGGGACAAGTTCTGAGCATGAGAACGACGATATTCTGCAAGAAGCTGTGCCATCATCAGTTCGTTTGGACACTTCCGAACCTGAACTTTTGTTTCGTGAACAGACATTGCCTGGTAAAGGCCTCTATAATTTACGACCGAGAGTCAGACTGGCCTAATAAAGCAATAAAGTCTTTCCTTTGCTACTCTTTGAAACTAAGCTCTCCCATCTGAGAAACTGTTTGGACCGATTTTTGTTTTTCGAACCGCCATCCGGGTTCAGCTGTAGGGTCGCGGTATAAAGACTCAGAGCGTACGGCCGTGTAGACACAAGGTCGACGGTTCTGGTTTGTTCTAAGGCGTTCCCTGGGACATTCAGAGGTACACTGAGCGAATCGAACCAACTGCCGCGAACAGCACGGTTAGAGGATGGAGTTTTTCGAGATGAAGAGACCTGTTGATGAAATGAACTTTAAGAGAAAAATGTGTAAAATTATGGGTAGAAAATGTTTTCTAATAATGTGCCTTCTAATGCTACTTGGCATAATGATGTTTTTGATAGGATATGTAACTTTCTCTTTTCAGGTGACATTTGCACCCACTACACAACCCATATCTTCTTCTACTGTTTATTCGCATTCTTTTCACCCTTTGCCTGAACATGAGTCCACTAGAAGACTAGAATTTATTAATAACTCCTTTGTTCAACTTTTGCACCAACACCAGCTAGTCGTGAACACGACTAATTGTTGGGTGTGTGGCCTTATGCCTCATACTACTGATAAAGGTATTCCTTACCTGGCCCTGCCTTTCAGCTACGATGGTTCTGTGTGGGCATACAGAACGATGTTCATCTATGCTCGTGAAGTTTACCCCCTACGTTCTGTGAAAGACCACCCAAAGAATAGTGCTCTAGTCAAGGGTATAGTAGACATGATTAGAGGAATTGACTCTTATGAGACTATCCCGAGAGATGAGACACTAGCGTATATTGGATTGAACGTGACTTTATATGGTGTTAGTCTGAGTGGAAACCAGCGAGCGAAAAGATCGTCTCCGATTTGGATCGTACCCCATCGTGGTCATTTTTGTCTGCAAGGTAATGGCAAGAATCCAAGAGCTCAGTTAGGGAAGAGTATTTGTACTGAGACGTATGTTTTTGCGTCCCAGTCTTCCCCATCGTTTTTAGCAGCCAAGGGTACCCATTTTGTCTGTTATGATAGAGCATATACATGGTTGCCCCCTGATTTCTCGGGTACATGTTATGTTTCGTTCCTGTTGCCTCCCACTTATACAGCTGCGGCAGATTACCATAAGACAAGAATAGGTAGAGGTGTCTTTAGTAAGGAAGATACCGCTGGACAAGAATTGGGAGATTTTCTGAAGGGTTTTCTGCCATTTTGGGGACCAATGGTTAACAGCAGGAACATACGGCAATTGACGAGAGTGGTTGAGTCTACCGTAGTTGAGACTGCCGGTGCCCTTAGTAACTTGACTGCTGAGCTCCAGTCGGATCACCTTATGACTCTCCAGAACAGAGTTGCGTTAGATGTCATACTTGCAGATAGCGGAGGGGTATGTAAATTGATTCAATCGAGCTGCTGCGTTTTCATTTCAGACAACGCTCCGACAGTGTACCAAGCCATTTCCAAGCTACATAAGATCTCCGAGTCTATGCACGTGGACGAAGGAGATTGGTCGTTAATGGGATGGCTTTGGGGATTGTTATCCACTTGGGGATGGAAGATTCTGATGATCATTGGGATGGTATTAGCCATTCTTTTCCTGTTTTATTTTATTTATTTATTTGAGAATTTTGTAGAGCGCGCAGCGGCCCCAACGGGGCGTCCCGGTGCTGAAAACTCTGAAAAAAGAGGTTGTAGGGTCAGATGTCCAGTATTAGGAGGAGAATAGATGTGTTTTCAGGGATTTACGAAAAGCGATTCTGTCTGACAGGTGCGGAGGGCTAGTGGAAGCTTGTTCCAGCGCTGAGAGGTACAAACCTCAAAGGTTTTCCCTCCTGCCCGGGAGCGTTTTGTCCTTGTGTACAGTGTGCTCCTGCTATGTGTGGCCTTTGTGCTACTTCGTGTGCGAGGAAACCTGTCCAGAGAGAGCTACTAAGTAATATGAAGATGGTACAGCAACATCTTGATGATCTGATGAATATAGACCTGGATTCAGACTGAGTTTAGGTTATTGCCTATGTAAGGGCAAAAGGAGGGTATGAGGTTCTGTGATTCTGAACCCGTTTCATAAAGGTCATCGTATCGTGACGATTTTGGTAATAGCAAACCGCAAATGACGAGTGCGGCAAGTACGAGTGTTTTCGTCATGTTCGAATGATGGATTCACTATGAAATTGGGGATTTCGTTCTGAACCTTCGGGTTCCATTTTGTGTATGGCAGCCATTTTGTGGTTGCCCTCACATAGGCCGATGACTACGGCCAAACGAGTCCTTGGGACACGTACACCTTTAGCTGACTTCTGTGTGACCTGAGCGAACAGACTCTGTTGCCCGAAGCTAACTTGCTGAGCCAGTTCCTTGTCCGGCAGCTGGTCAAGATAGAGATCAAAGAGCAGGACATTGCTGAGTTTATGGTACACGCACACACCCTTCTATCCTGCTTCTCATCTGTTTCTGTTCCTTCTATTATGGCCTATTTATGATTTGGGTTTGTGGTCTTTTATTATGGGTTCGTCCGGCCTGTCCGAGCAAGAATGTTGGTCTTTCCCGTGTAATTGATGATTGGCTGGACAACTGGAAAGTGGGCTTGTCGTTATGTGATACCTTTTGCAATGTCATCTGTGATTGGATAGTTTGTAAATAATTGGTGCTAGTCAGGAATGGGATTTTTAGCATAAAAGACAATGTCTCGCAATACGAAAATTGTGCAGTCTCTAGCGAATCACCCGTGTCGTGCTTCGTAGACGTCTGTTCCTGGTTGCAGCAAATACATTTGATCTTTGACACCACCAAGAAGTATCCCGTGTCTCTGTATGCCAAGACAGGTGAACTCGAAGACATTGGGCATTTCCCCTGGTGCCGCTGGGTTCTAAAACCCGGTTCTTCAACAGTAACAACTTAATGCACCCCTCACAATCAGGTTTCTGAGCTGCACAATCTATGGAGACAGACATTCTCCTGGCTACGGAAACTCTAAGACATCACGCAAGCAAAGGTCAAACAGGTGCTCTGATCCTACTGGATCTCAGTGCAGCTTTTGACGCTGTCTCCCATGGCCTCCTCCTCCAAACATTAGAGTCGTGTTGAGTTAGGGACATGGCCCTGCAATGGATTCACAAGGTTTCCAGATCACACCAAGAGCTATCCCCTGCCTCAGGGAGTTCCACGGGACTCAATCCTCAGCCCCACATCTCTTAACTTATACATAGGGCGCTTGCTACTGTAGTAGAAGTGCACAAGGTGTCCATTCTGTCCTATTCTGACACTGTCCCAAAACGCTGGACTTGCTGGCCATCAATTCTCCCAATGCATGGAAGATGTAACAACATGTATGTCTAATCACTGTTTCAAACTTAATGGCAGCAAAACTGAGGTAATGATTGTAGGAAAAGCTCCATCTATCTGGTTGTCAGCATGGTGGGCTGAGACACTGGGCCAATTGACAACTCCTAAAACAGAAGTAAAAATTATGGGAGTCTGGCTAAACTCCAACCTGACATTTGAGAGTCAAATCCGGAGAGTCACAGGTAAATGCTTTGGAACTCTAAAGGTCCTGAGTAAGGTCCTTGGCCTATTACCTGTCAGCACCAGAAAAACTATAGTACATGCCGTGGTCAACTCTCAAATCGACTACGGATATGTCCTGCATCTAGATGCAGCTAAAAGAAGAATAATGAAGCTGCAATCCATACAAAATGCAGCAGCCCGTCTAGTGCTGAACCTCCCAAAAAGAACACCCATATCCAAAGCTCTAGCCAGATTGCACTGGCTACCAGTCGAAAAGAGAATATTGTTTTAATCAATGTGCCACTGCCACCGTACTCTGGCAAAAAAGGGCCATGGTACGTTCAAACTTTGTTAGTAGCTTACACATCAAACAGAAACCTAAGATTCAAGGGTAATGCACTAGTAAGGATTCCAAGAATCAGAAAGGCTAGGATGGGTGGCCACTCATATAGGTTCATAGCAGCTAAGCAATGGAATACATTACCAGCTGAAATAAGAACTGAACCAGTTGAAATGACCTTCTGTAGAAAACTAGATACCTGGCTTTTCCCACAAGCCAATCATTAGACTTTCCTGTAACTTCCTGTTACAGGCCAGAGGCAGAGGATTGATTCTCCCTGACTCTCAGTCTTTACCGTCTGCTATTGTTAAAAGCAAAACGACAATCATGAACATTATCTGGCCATCTTGTCTGATGGATGGAAGTTCCTACGTGCACATAAACTGCAGTCATTCTGACCGACTGCAGCAATTTTGTATTCCGTTGGTCACCTTTGTTTCACCCTGCCCTTACTAGCATCCCTCTGACCAACCTGGTATGTGAGCTGGGGGCTACAAACTATTGCCACGACAAACATCAACACCACCTGCTGCCACAAACTCGTTTTTCCTCTCATCTCTGTTTACAGGCAAACCCATGGACACTCCTATACAAACAGGTTCCAAATACCAAACAGACTCTTGCAAACATGGTTTATTGCACTGCACAGCAAGACTTGTTTTTGCCAACAATGGGACCTGTTTTTATCAACAGAACGGACTCTTAGATCTGGCCGGTCTCACATGTTTTAGACCCTGAAGCAAGGTCCAGCTGCAAGATTAAATTGTCTGTTTTGACCTGGGTGGGAGGAGAATTAATGTTGGGCTTGTGTAACCATGTTGATGAAACAATGTTGGGCTAGTGTGACAACCTGCCCGGTGTGGAGACTCCAAGCTTGTAACCATGATAAATGAAACAAATACATTGTGTCAAAACCATATAAAAGGGGCGGAGAGTCCAAGCTTGCAGCCATGATAAATGAAACAAATACATTGTGTCAAACCTGTATAAAAGGAAGAGCCAAGGCAGTTGCCAGCAGAACACCTCCCTGAGACATCCCGGTGTCTGCAGTTGACGTGGTCTCCTCTTAAGAGTAATAAACCTTTTTCTTGCCTTCCAGTTTCCAGCGCCTCCCTCATTATTTTGTTAGAGAATCCAAAGCGAATTAAAGGTGACCCTGCACTGGGCAGCTTTGGGGGTCTTAGGAGACTCGCTGCTTTTCACAAATTGGTGTCCCAAACGTGGGGTCCATCAGCAACACGTGGGTCCGGTGGGAGAGGTCCTAACGACAGAGTAAATATCTAACGATTGGAGTTAACTTTCCCTGAAAAGACCCTCGTCTGGCTGCCGATCTACTGTACTTCACAGGTTCCGAACGGACCTCTCTCGAGTGATCTGCGGTCCTGACTGGGACCTTAAAGGAGTGCCGCATTGATATTGGAGTGAGAGGACAAACAGGCACTGGAAGGGGAAGATGAAGAACTGCCCATACGGTCCGGGTAAGGTCGTGAAAAAGCGACAAATTGATTGATTGATTGAATAGTTTGACCGAATACTAGTATTCCTTTATGAGTTATTTGAGACATTCCCTGCTTGCAAACAACAGAGAATAGGAATATTCTCTCTCTTTGCAGACAGCAAAGGACAGCTAGTGCAGGCTTTCTGTCTAAAATTCTTTGATTGAGATATTAATTTTGACCGGTAAATATGTCATGCCTGTTGTCTCTAGATTGTTTTGTAGTTGTTTTAGACCGGACCGTTTGTTAGAGGTCAGTCAGCTGGAAGGCACCCCTAACAAAAACATGTATGTTAAAAATTAATTAGCCTTGTGAATATTGATTGATTGATTGTTTGAACAGAAGTTACTATTTGCAAATAATAAAGGGCAGGTAATGCAGACTTCTTGTCTGAATGTAGGATTAATTGAGAGATTTATTTTAACCAATATCCATCATGCCTGTCTTTTCTAAAGTTTTTGAAAAATGGTTGTTTAAGCTCGCATCGTTTGTTAGATATAAAGTACGGTATTTGTCCCATAATGTATGACTCATTGTGGAACAAATACACAAAGAAGAAACTCGATTTTCAGTGGCCAGTAGAATGAGTAATACAATTCTAAAAAGTTAAAAAGATGCAGAACGCAGAAACAACGCTAAAAGAATTTTCAAAATATGTTTTATTTATTTGCACTTCTACAACATAAACAATTTGCAAGATCCTGGCGTTTAGATATGTCAATGAAGAGGATAGTAAATTCAGCCTCTTTTACTTCGTAAGTCCCTTGAAGGAGCAAAAGCACACATTTTTCTCATTGAACATTTCGGTACTACTATTGTATAGTTTCCAAGGGAGTACTTTAGCCAGATATTGGTTGAGGGTGAGCCCCAGGTGCATTCTGGTTCTTGGGGTCCTAAACATCGTAATCTTTATTTTGCACACCATGTGTTTCACCTACCTTCCCACCCATGTTCCACTCTAATAATCTTGCGGACTTTCAGAGGGGTTTTTCAAATGCTCCTGAGCCTTACCAGGGGTATGCTATCTAGTCTAACATTAGACAGAAGTGAGATGTAAATCTAATAAATGAAAAGAGAGAAAATATCTTCCCTAAACATATTGCTTGCATGGCCAATGCCAGGGCTCGGAGAAACATCACATGAAAGCTCATTTTAAGTGTTCGCATTTGATGTCCATGCACAAGTTACATGACCTGAGTGAGCATTTAAGGAAAGTCTTGCTCTGTTTTAACCACCCACAACCTCCTAGGAAAAAGGTCATCTGTTAAGATTGTAATATGGAAAAGCTTTTCTAGGCACCGCATCTTAGGAGTCAGGCGCAAACACATATTGCTGGTTTTAGAAAGGCACAGCATCTTTTATGTCATATAGAGTGGTGCACCCTGCACAAGCATTTAAGGTATGTCCTAGTCCTTGGTTGCGGAGTCCATGGGTAGGTCTGCCATCCCTGGCAGTTACTAATCTGTGGTTTCCAGGCACAGCTGTGCCCCCAACGTTTTTTTTTAACTGGAGCTGCCTGCACTGTTTCCCCCATCCGCCCGCAAACTGATCTCCATGCAAACATTAAACAAGTTTGTTAGTGGTCTTGCCACTGTAGCCAAGATGTACGCTCTTAGAAACAAGGATGCACCCAATGAAACTTGCCACCTCCTATAGTTTCCCTATTCTGTGAATGGGAACAGCCCTAGACCACTGTAGATTGTTTTTTTTAATGAAAGTATTAATCCATCCTCCCCCTACCTTATACTGAATACCTCTGGAATCTGACCTTTTCCTACACGCGGTTTGTAATGCTGCACTTGAATGATCCATGTAGTGAACGTTCCGCCATTAGTTAACCTTGCCGCACTAACAATCTTTCTAGGCTTCAATACCAAGGTGCCAAGAACTGCATCTCAGAGATGACTCTGATTCATGGTGGGTTAAAAATCTTCATCATCACACGTATTGATGTGCTTTAGATGCTGCCCCCCCTTTTCTTTAGGTTATAGTGGTGTTTCAACTGAAGGTTGGAAAGGCTTAGCACACTGTCTTCTATGTGAAAATAGGCTAGTGTTATGAAATTGTGCAGTGTGTGTAGGGACTATCTCTGAGTGCGCAAAATGTTTGTACAGTATGTATGCGTACGTGTTCATGTGCATATTATTATTATTATTATGTTTCTTATATAGCGCCAGAATCGACCCCCGAAGGGGTATCTCCGGGCTTGCCTTGGGAACCCGTCCTGGCTTTTCCCTGTGAGATAGCCCCTACAGGGCATCCCCAAGGTGAAAGCCAGGCATCCCGCCGCGGGGCGGACGTAGTGGAGATTAAGCAAGCTTAATGCCCAGAGTTGCAGAGTGTGAACCCAAGATTAGGTCAGGCACCGAAGCGAGAATTATCGAGTCCATGGACATTTGAGCTCAAGACCCTGCCGCGTCGGGAATTGAACCCTGGACCTGGACCTCTGCTTCAGGGTCTGCCTGCTCTAACCGGTGAAATTTGCAAACAAAACAGGTGATGGACCGAATGTGGATCAATGTCACACACTCACCCCAGTCCAAAGATCTGGGCCCAAATCCATCGTTTTTTTGCACTCCACACCACCCTGGGTTAGACAATGGCGATATGCAAATCAGCTCTGACCCTGTGCCCCATGGGAACAGTCCAGTCCGAACTACAAAAGCCATGTCCTTCCCAGAACGGAATCAAGCATCCGAGGACCGGACCGGTTTCAAGCTAACACCTCTCATCAGTCCGGCTAGCTTGACTCCAGTGGTGTGGAGTGCCTGGGACCCACGTCTGGGCATCCCCAGCGCACTTAGGGCGGAATTTGCAAACAAAACAGGTGATGGACCGAATGTGGATCAATGTCACACACTCACCCCAGTCCAAAAATCTGGGCCCAAATCCATCGTTTTTTTGCACTTCACACCACCCTGGGTTAGACAATGGCGATATGCAAATCAGCTCTGACCCTGTGCCCCATGGGAACAGTCCAGTCCGAACTACAAAAGCCATGTCCTTCCCAGAACGGAATCAAGCATCCGAGGACCCGACTGGTTTCGAGGTAACACCTCTCATCAGCCCGGCCAGCTTGACTCCAGTGGTGTGGAGTGCCTGGGACCCACGTCTGGGCATCCCCAGCGCACTTAGGGCGGAATTTGCAAACAAAACAGGTGATGGACCGAATGTGGATCAATGTCACACACTCACCCCAGTCCAAAGATCTGGCCCCAAATCCATCGTTTTTTTGCACTCCACACCACCCTGGGTTAGACAATGGCGATATGCAAATCAGCTCTGACCCTGTGCCCCATGGGAACAGTCCAGTCCAAACTACAAAAGCCATGTCCTTCCCAGAACGGAATCAAGCATCCGAGGACTGGACCGGTTTCGAGGTAACACCTCTCATCAGCCCGGCTAGCTTGACTCTAGTGGTGTGGAGTGCCTGGGACCCACGTCTGGGCATCCCCAGCGCACTTAGGGCGGAATTTGCAAACAAAACAGGTGATGGACCGAATGGGGATCAATTTCACACACTCACCCCAGTCCAAAGATCTGGGCCCAAATCCATCGTTTTTTTGCACTCCACACCACCCTGGGTTAGACAATGGCGATATACAAACTAGTGAGCCACACTTCTCCACTAGTGAGCCACACTTCTCCACTAAGGATATGGGTCAATATGAGAACGCTTTTGTATGACTAGGTTGCTAACCAGGTGGCCAATGGGATATAAAAAACAGGCCTGAACCTAGTGCCCACATGCGAAAGACAAATAGCATTTTTATTAAAAACGTGTCTCCTGGAAGCCAGTGAATGGGAGGGCAGTTTACATCAGGAGCCTGAAGGTTTATTGCAATAGAAAGAGCCCGGCTCCAGTAGGTATCACAGGTGTGCGACCTTTCACTTGTAATAGGAACACTTTCTATCCTATTTAGACTGAAGAAACGCGCACTAGTGAGAATGCTGAATTTGATTTATGTACGGACCAAATGGAGAAGTGAAGGGTCCCCTTGGTTGGGGTTCATCCTATCTCCCTCCACCCAGAAGTTAGAGACATTGTCATGTTTCATATTTACCCCTTCGTCTTCCATCCACATAGAAACATAAGAGCTGTACCATTGTACATCTGACTGGCATCTCTACTTTACACCTATACCTCAACTCGGACTATTGTTGCTAGATGTTGGGGCACACCACTGTGAGTATAAGTACGACTGTGCTTGTGTCCAGCCATTAAAAAGAGTAAGTATTTTCAAAAGAAGGTCACCTGCTTAGGTCATTTACTGTCAAAAAGGGGGAAGGAAGGAGCCTGGCCCCTGGGTAAATTAAATGAACTATGAGATGCACGACGCGCATAAAAAAGTCCTTTTGTGCAACCAACACTGCATTTTTCGTCGGTTTCTGTGCTTGGTACATGTATTGTTGCGTCCTATTCTGTATTGTGTGTATACAAAGACTGTGCGTTTTATGTTTTCCTTTGGCTTATGTGCTTATTAAGCGAAATGTCCTGTAGTGTTCTACGTGGTAAGTGCACTGGATAGCTTGTTGTTGTGCACTCTCTCTCTCTCTCTCTTTGAGCCTACCTACGCTATCCAGGAATGACCATGCTGGGACTAATTCCATAAGACATCTGGGTGGACTCACTCTTAGCCATTCATTTCACAGAATGCTGTGAATACGCTTTTGAAAAAAAGAAGACACTGTACCTCACAAGTACACGTCTAATTGGCTTTAACACAACAGTGTTTGAACAAATTGACAGGAACAAAATACCATATTATGCCATGTTACTGCCCCTCCTTTCTTTAAAATGATGGAATTTCAATTGGCTGAAAATGATAGGACGAAAATATTTACAACAAGGGGTGGTGAGGGACAGAGTCTCTGAATTAAGCAGAAAGCTCTCACCCAGTCAAGAGATCAGGGCTAGATCCAGCACCGTTTTTTAGCTCAGTGCACCATCCCAGTTTCAGAACCTGGCTGTATGCAAATTAGTCTGTTCCTGTCCCAGTGCATGATGGGAACAGGGCAAACCAAACTACAAAAGCCAATTCTTACACTGGGAAGGAAACAAGCTCCCGGGGACCGGTTTCTGGCATTACAGCCGTCTTCGGCCCGGTTTGCTTGAATCCTGATGGTGCAATGAGCAAGGGTCTCACATCTGAGAATACCCTTCCACGCTTAGGGTGGACAAAAATATTTACAACAAGGGGTGGTGAGGGACAGAGTCTCTGAATTAAGCAGAAAGCTCTCACCCAGTCAAGAGATCAGGGCTAGATCCAACACAGTTTTTTAGCTCACTGCACCATCCCAGTTTCAGAACCTGGCTGTATGCAAATTAGTCTGTTCCTGTCCCAGTGCATGATGGGAACAGGGCAAACCAAACTACAAAAGCCAATTCTTACACTGGGAAGGAAACAAGCTCCCGGGGACCGGTTTCTGGCATTACAGCCGTCTTCGGCCCGGTTTGCTTGAATAAATAACGGTGATGGATCAAGCCCTGATCTTTGGACTGGGTAAGAGTGGTCTGCTTAATTCAGACACTCTGTTCATCACCACCCCCTTTTCTGAATCATTTTTGGCCACTATAGGTGTGGCAGGGTATACTCAGACATGAGTCCCTTTCTCACTGCACCATCAGGATTCAAGCAAGCCGGGCCGAAGACGGCTGAAATGCCAGAAACCGGTCCCCGGTAGCTTGTCTCTTTTCTGGTGAAGAATTGGCTTGGTAGTTTAGTCTGCCCTGTTCCCATGATGCACTGGGCCAGGGACAGACTGATTTGCATATAGCCAGGTTCTGAGCTGGGATGGTGCAGTGAGATAAATAACGGTGATGGATCAAGCCCTGATCTTTGGACTGGGTAAGAGTGGTCTGCTTAATTCAGACACTCTGTTCATCACCACCCCCTTTTCTGAATCGAAAATGATAGGACGGGCAGACTAGACTGATGTCCCCTAATCTGACCCTTAAAAGGGAGCTATATGTCTGTGGCTTTCGTTTGAATGCCTTAGTGGCACCACCATCATCGTTCATGATACCACAAACATTGCATATAAGTTGTAGGGACATCACAAGTCCTTCATCAACTAGTGATGCAGCTATGTTGTACAGAAAGATGTAAAAATAAGAATAATGTTTACAGAAAATGATTTGAACTAAACTGAAAGGAAAGTTGTAGTAAGCCCTGCTGAGTGGGTACTGAGGTCAAAATGTTTAGTTAAAAGTAAGGAACATTGACAGAATGGGACAGTGCTCAGCCTGTGTACTTTATGGTGCACCATACTAGGAAGGGTACCTGTATGCCCATGATAATAGAGCATCACACTTTTTATTGTGGTTAGCAGATCTTGAAGAAAATATAGCCCTGCAGGAATTTGTTTGTAACAACAGGTTTTTGCTGGAGAAGTCAGATTAAATTTGACAGGCTATATAATTAATAATTTTAGATTTCTTGCCACAACCATAAACGTAAAAGGAATGGACACAAGAGATAATAGTATGCTGGAAATTCCTAGAGGTGTTTGCAGACCTGCACAACAGTGAAGGTTCATGAGTGAATAATAAACACAGATATAAAGATTCAGAGTATCCATATTATCTTCCTTTTAAGTAAATGATACATATTTCCCCAGCTGCTTGGGATTGGGAAAGAAAACTAAATTGTGTAACATCTTCCCCTGCCAGTTCTCTAAAACTTCGTTTTATACTCACTACTAGATTCAGGACGCCCTCCATTTATTGGCAGAGAGAGCTCGGTTGCGAAGCACAGCCTGGCTGCTTGTCATGAAAAGCCTATGACCACGACCAAGGTGGAGCCGCAGAACAAAGATATGCTGGACGAGGCACTATCACCGACAAGAAGAATGAAAGAGAGAAGGGCTGTCCAGAAGCCCCCAGCCTGTTGGTCTACTTGTGCCTGAAGTCTCAGCCCATTGGGACCTAATTGGTGGGCTCACTTGTGTGGAGTCTCTGCTCCCCTTGGTCCATCTCCAGTCTGACCCCACTCCACCCTCTCTTCCTTTGACTCCCCCAACCCCCTTTTTCATATAGGGTTTTAATCCACTTGATGAAGGAACAGTGCACGAAGATAGAATTAGTAGGGATGGACTTCACGGATCGAGAATAAGGTGCGGGTACCCTGACTAAGGTACCAGTGATAGATTAGTTAGTGAACAGGGCAAAGGGACTGTGATCCCAGAGAAAGAACGACCTCGCCCTGCAACGTGGAAACTGGATCCGAGCTGGACGCATAGCTCCACCGCCGGTGCTCAACAGCGCCAACGCTAGATGAACAATGGGAGCCTACCAGTGATGGCTCACTGTAAAGGACACTGGGAAGAAGTTTGACTAATATCATTCCCTGACCATCAATTATATTAGGCTGAAATTCTCTCCCAAACACCTTGTATTCATTATGCCCCAAATGGACAAGAAAGAGGTTTTCCTTTGAAATTCCACATCAATTACATCCATAGTTTCATTGTATTAATAATAGCATAGGAATATCATACCATATTGGAAGAAAGATTAAACTGTGTATCACAAGGATTATACAACGCCAGTTGCCCTCATGAATATACTTATTAGTTTGGCTCCTCACACAGTCCAGTTCTCAATAATGCACTTACTGGTCCTTATCCTACAAAACAATTAGTATGATAAACTCGTTTTTGTGTTACAATGAATTTACTGCATCATCTAGGAATTATGCTCATCACCAAGTTTAAACGTGTGGTACAACAAATACCCTTTAGTATACACTATCTTTGGCAGGCTTCTATCGTCCATCAAATCTTCTTCATCCGCGTTGGGCCTCTTGATTCAGGCCTTACCATAAAAATAGTTATTCTTAGTATCTGTTGGAGTGCCCTCCTGGCAAACACTCACAGCTCACTCGAAAGTCTCAATGTCTCTAGGCAGTGCACTAATGTCTCTCCTCTGCGGCAGACACTACAGATACCATACTCTTCGGTGGTCACAATCTCAGATCCTCCGGTGCACTGCCCTTCTGTTGGAACAAAGGAAAGGACTGCAAGCGCTCCTAGCCCCCACCTTCTGTTCACTCTGAAGCTGTGAAAGACAAAAAGCCTCCGTAATTCCTCCTAACCTGCAATAATTCACCCTATTTTAAAAAATAATTTTTCCTTTTAGGGGCTAAACATTATTTCTATTCTCAGGTTATTAAAAACATTTACTGTGAATAATTCACAGAACCTAATACCACACATACCAGCTTTTAGAACAAATGTTTGTTACTATCCTATGCAATGGTACACATTTCATTAACCTTAAATGGATGAACGTCTCAGTAGGTCCAGCTAGAGTTAGAACCTTCATCCCTGATATTAAACACAAACCTCTGCACCAGGCACATTGGCTCACTGAGCCATTAAAATTAACCCCAAATGGGAGCCACCTGTGATTTCCAAATGCACTAATTATTTCATTTTGAACTGATCTGTTCCATGTTTTACTTTTCATTAGTCCTTGTGTACATCAAAGGTGTATACCATTCTTTACATACATATCCTAACTCAGGCTGCCCTCAGACAGGGCAGGTCAATTCTCAACCAAATGCATATCATTAAGGCGGCAACAATATCCAAAACAGCTCAATTTAGCAACACATAGCATAATGAGTGCTGTCACATATTCTTCATTAAATCATATCAACCAACTTTCAAACATGGCCATATTTCATTCACTCTCCACATATCATTAACCTTGCACCAACCATACACATTGATGTTACATACAATGTATCACAAAAAGAAGGAAACATTATTTTTCTTTTTCTCTGTTTGTTTCATACCTATTTCTTCCTAAATCATATGATCTCACTTATTTAACATACATAAAGTGCATACATTTCGATCGATAGAAAAAATTCGGTCACAAATTCAAAATACCTACTTACATGTTTTATACTCGAACAGAGCCCGTCGGCTCCTGTTCGGGGAATCGATCCCCCTGGATTCCAGACCACCTAAAAGAATTCACAAAAGAGACAGTCCAAAGACTGCCCTGGGATCATCAGACAGGCGCACCATGAAACCTCTTACAGACTATCCCGTAGTCCTGTGCTGGTTGGACCGGGCGTTATGGGCGCAAACCCAGACCCCGCGCTTACCCAGTTGCTCCTAGGGGCCTAGCTGAAGAGAATTCGGCCGAGTGAGCACCAACCGTGCAACACTAAGGCATCTGATTTTGTCCCAAATAATCACCGAACAAGTCTGTGGGGCATCTGCCCGTGCAGTCACACCTCTGCCACGTCAGACCCCCAGATTCCCTGTGGTTCACTAACCACTACATTCCATACTCAGTTAACTGTTCTTCTGAGCCACTTCTCCAAAGTGCTTGTTCCAAAGTCAACACAGGACTTACAATACAATTTACTCACCTAGTGCACTCAGGTCTGATTGCAGGTTCTCCACTGCCAGCTCCTGAAGACTAACATGGTCAGTTCCCAGTCTGTAAGAATGTGCTCATCCCACACGAAAGGCAGATGTGACCTTGAGTTTCCCAAGTTAGACTCAATGGTCCACTCATAGCCCAGGCCGACCTTTCGGGCTCGCTCTCTCCACAGTAGCAGGTCACATGTTTTCCAAGCAAGAGCAAGAGGTACGGGGAAATGAAACCAACATGGTGTTTCTTCAGAAAAGGCCCGATTCTTAATGTATACATGATTTGAGTATTTTCACAATGGAGGGGTTAACCTAAAATGGTATGCTAATATATTGGATACATTAGGTCAATATTATATGATATTGATTTTATATTTCTTCAATACAACTAAATAAATTATACAACCAACCCAAGGATATCACAGTTGGGACTGTATCCCATATAACCAGTTTTCCCTAGTGCGTACCAATGCGCATGGGCTAGTCAGCCATAGAACTATTCACAAACCTACATACTCACCCATTCAGTCAATCACACAGCCACATACTCACCCAAATAGTTACACATACACACTCACTTACTTACTCATAGAAATAGTAACACATACTCACTCACCTACACAGTTAGTGGCAGAAGCACGCACTCATACATATATCCACTCTCACATTCACTCACTCATCCATACTGCCTTTCACATATCCAGTTACTCGCCCATACTGACAGATACACTCAATCACCAACACAGCCATACAGACACTCACTTACCCATACAGCTTCTCAGGCATACACACTGAATGCTTTGGGTGTTTAGTGATACAACTAAATAAATTATACAACCAACCCAAGGATATCACAGTTGGGACTGTATCCCATATAACCAGTTTTCTCTAGCGCGTCCCAATGTGCATGGGCTATCTATATGAAACCTGCACCGCTTCCCTCCAATGGTGTTCCCACAAGAGCATGTTTATACTTTAAACCGCTTGTAAATTAAGACCAGTCACTCATACTGCCACTCATACACCCACTCACTCACTGATACAGCGTCAACATATCCAATCATACACCCATACAGGCACTCACACACACTGAGAGAGTCAGCCATTGAACTATTCACACGCCTACATACTCACCCATTCAGTCAATCACACAGCCACTTACTCACCCAAATAGTTACACATACACACCCACTTACTTACTCATAGAAATAGTAGCACATACTCACTCACCTACTCAGTTAGTGGCAGAAGCACCACTCATCCACATATGCACTCTCACTTCACTCACTCATCCATACTGCCTTTCACATACCCAGTTACTCACCCATACTGATAGATACACTTAATCACCAACACAGCCATACAGACACTCACTTACCCATACAGCTTCTCAGGCATGCACACTGTACCCCATAAAGTCACTGACTTACCTAGTCACTCATCCATACAGGCAGTCACACACCTCCTCATCCGCCTACACACAGACACCCAGACAACCATAGAGGTAGTCAGACAACCAATCAATCACCAATATAGCCATTCATGTACCCACTAACACACTCATACACACACTTAGAAATCAACTGACAGATAGATACACTCATTTATACAACCAGTTACTCACCTATTATTCACTGAGGCACATAATCACTCACTTATACAGTCAGTCGTGCACCCACTGAGTCATCCATACAGACACTCATACACCCACTGATTCACCAATACACCATAGAATATATATTTTTTAACAGTCATAAACTTTTAAAATACAGTCACTGGATGACATCATTTTTTTTTTGTTTTAAATAGTGCGAACGAGACCCGAAGATATCAGGTATCAGAGCGCTTTACATGAGCACCAGTTTCGTTACACAAGGACACATTCATTTTTAGGCACGGGGAGATTAAGTGATTTGCTCAGAATCACAGGATGTTGAGCGTAGTTGAGACTCAAACCGTGTTCTCCAGCTTCGAGGTTGACAGCTCTAGTCCTAAGGCTTCATCCTCCATTTGAGATGTCATCAGTGATGTTACTGACCATGTCTTGAGTGATGTAATATTTGAGGTCATACGTTGTGCATTGCGGGGGCGCATATTAATAGTTAGATCAGCCACCTATAACTGCTAAATTTCTCTGGTTTTGTGCGAGTGAAATGTCAGCCTAACTATAATGCCCCTGTAACCTTAGGTTTTTTCAGTGAATATACATATATATATATATATATACACGTGATCAAGGCTCTCGTCGAAACACGTTGTGTGGAATAAACCTGGAGAATTATCTTGTGTTTTGCCTGTTTGCTTCCTGAGAGCGCACTGTATGGGACTTTCATTTTGGTAATATATATATATATATATATGTGATCAAGGTACGTTGAGTACCGAAACGCATAATGGCCAACGGAACAACAGCTGAATAAATAGTAATTTTGGCACTGACCTGGGTCTGTGCTCCACGTTTTTTTCCGGGTGAGAAAACGCAAGTAACCTGCTTGTGGGAGTGGAGTGGTGGTATATATATATATATATATTACCTACTGGCGGTCGCCAGTAGGTAGTTATAGTTAGGATTTTTTTGGATCACTGAAATAATATCGAGGGACAAAATATCGACTTGCCAAAATATCGTGGACAAAATATCGACAGTCAAAATATCGAGTTTGTATCTACAAACAGGTAAGTACAAAAATATCGAGTACAAAATATCGTTAACAATAATATAGATGTAAAAAATATCGACTTTATTAAAAACAGTGTTAAATTAAATTAATATTAAATTTTAATTACTAAAATATACTTAAAAATACTTAAATTTAATTATAATAATTAAATAATAAATGAAAATAATAAAAATAATTTTTTACAATCTTATTTGTTGACCCTGAACCCTAAAAATACCCCTTTACCCAAAAACCCAAAACTGACCCTGAACCCTAAAAATACCCCTTTACCCAAAAACTGAAAACTGACCCTGAACCCTAAAAATGCCCCTGTACCCAAAAACTGAAAACTGACCCTGAACCCTAAAAATACCCCTTTACCCAAGAACTGAAAACTGACCCTGAACCCTAAAAATAGCCCTTTACCCATGAACTGAAAACTGACACTGAACCCTAAAAATACCCCTTTACCCATGAACTGAAAACTGACCCTGAACCCTAAAAATACCCCTTTACCCTAAAACTGAAAACTGACCCTGAACCCTAAAAATGCCCCTTTACCCAAAAACTGAAAACTGACCCTGAACCCCAAAAATACCCCTTTACCCTAAAACTGAAAACTGACCCTGAACCCTAAAAATGCTCCTTTACCCAAAATGTATCAATATTATTTAATTACCAATTAATTATTAATTAACAATAACAATAAAGTAAATATATTAGCACATTAGCTGTAATTATTTTAATAATTAATATTATTTTTTCCAAATTAATTACTTAAAAATAACACAAAATTATATATATTAAAAATGTACCCTAATTAATGTAATTAACTAATTACAATTAATTAATTACCAATTAATTACTAATACAAAATATGTTCAAAATTATATTAATTAATTAACTAATTAATATTAATTAATTATCAATTATTTATTAATTAAAAATATTAACAAACATATATTAATTAATTAATTATTATTAAATTACTTCCCACCCTATTCCCCTATAAACCCACAACCCGCTACAGAATTACATTACGCAATTATTATAAAAACAAAATTCATTTAATAAAATATTTTATAACATTAAGACACACTTTTCACACATATTATTACATAAAAATACACTAAAAAATATTATATATTATAAAAAATTCGATATTTTTGCTATCTATATTTTATACAGTCGATATTACTTCACTTACCTGAAAAACGATATTTTTGTAGTCGATATTATGTCCAGTCGATATTTTGTCCAGTCTATATTTAAAACTCGATATTATGTCCAGTCGATATTTTGGAGTCAATATTTTGTCTGTACACCGATTTTTTTCAATGTTAAATCTCAAAATTCTATTTGGAATAACTTTGGCACCGGTTGACGAATCTGCTTGAAAATTTCCTCAAAATGGCCTCGTCGAGTTTCGGTCCTGCCCTGAAAGTTTGGGGGGGATTCGTCAAGCGGGGGCCGAGATAAAAGGGGGGTCCCAAAACGCGTTTTCCCCATGTTAATTTCCATTGGGCGGTCGATTTCACTTTTAGCTCGAACGGCTGAATGGATTTACACCAAACTTGGCAAAATTGTAGGGACTAGTAGCCCGATGTGCCTTTGCTATGTCTCAAGATATGTGCTCCAGTGGATTTTGAGTAATTTAGGTTCAAAAAAATATATATATCTATAGGCGCGCCCCGGTACGCGCACCGGGGAGCGCACCGGGCGAGCCACGCGACTTGCACGCAGAAAGCTGATTGGCTCTTGGGTGTCTGTAAACATTCTAAACAGTCTGGAGTGGCCGCCATCTTGTGTCTCGGTAAAATCGAGACACAAGAGGTGGCAATAACAAAGGGGGGAATTGACCATAAGGGGGCAGGGTAGACCCCCTCCTGACCCCCTAGGTTTAATGTGGGGGCTAAAATAGGGTCCCGCGGGGCATTTAAAAAAAATTTTTTTTTCGATTTGCGCGGGGGGGAGCGCCCGGTACGCGCACCGGGGAGCGAAGTAAGGGGAAAATCCAGGACCATATTTATGAAGGCCTTGCGCTGCCAGTTTTGCGCCGCCTGTGCGTCACTTTTTGTGGCGCACCAGCGGTGTAAAAAAATGCGCCTTGTTACGCTATATTTAAAAAGTGACGCATCTAGGTAGATGGGTCACTTTTTAAAACCCTGCGCCACATTATACCTGCGTCAGGTATAATGTATGCAGAGGGGGCGTTCCGCCGCAAAAAGCTTGTTAATAGCGACACAGTGAAATCTATGAGATTTCACTGCATCACTTTTAGGATGCTGTTGTGCCAAAATCTTGAGCCTGCCTCACAGCAGGTGTAAGACTGACGCAAGACCTTTCACATGGTGCTTTCCCCATGTGAAAGGACGCATTACTGGAGTTGCGTCACTTTTGTGACGCACTCCAGCAATTCGTCACTTTTGTGTTTACAGATACGTCAGAAATACTGATGTATCTGTAACTCCTTGCGACATGATTCATCATACATTAAATATAACACATCTGGAATGCCGTAAGGAGTGCGCACAGAAAAGTGACGCATTGCACCAGCGGTGTAAAAAATGCGCTTCGTTGCGCTATATTTAAAAAGTGACCCATCTATGTAGGTGGGTCACTTTTTAAAACCCTGTGCCACATTATACCTGCGTCAGGTATAATGTATGCAGAGGGGGCGTTCCCCCGCAAAAAGCTTGGTAATAGCGACGCAGTGAGATCTATGAGATTTCACTGCGTCACTTTTAGGATGCTGTTGCGTCAAAATCTTGAGCTTGCCTCACAGCAGGTGTAAGACTGACGCAAGACCTTTCACATGGTGCCTTCCCCATGTGAAAGGACGCATTACTGGAGTTGCGTCACTTTTGTGACGCACTCCAGCAATGCGTCACTTTTGTGTTTACAGATGCGTCAGAAATACTGACGTATCTGTAACTCTCTGCGACATGATTCGTCATACATTAAATATGACACATATGGAATGTCGTAAGGAGTGCGCACAGAAAAGTGACGCATCGCACCAGCGGTGTAAAAAAATGCGCCTTGTTGCGCTATATTTAAAAAGTGACGCATCTAGGTAGATGGGTCACTTTTTAAAACCCTGCGCCGCATTATATCTGCTCAGGTATAATGTATGCAGAGGGGGCGTTCCCCCGCAAAAAGCTTGGTAATAGCGACGCAGTGAAATCTATGAGATTTCACTGCGTCACTTTTAGGATGCTGTTGTGTCAAAATCTTGCGCCTGCCTCACAGCAGGTGTAAGACTGACGCAAGACCTTTCACATGGTGCTTTCCCCATGTGAAAGGACGCATTACTGGAGTTGCGTCACTTTTGTGACGCACTCCAGCAATGCGTCACTTTTGTGTTTAGAGATACGACAGAAATACTGACGTATCTGTAACTCCTTGCGACATGATTCGTCATACATTAAATATGACACATCTGGAATGTCATAAGGAGTGCGCACAGAATAGTGACGCATCGCACCAGCAGTGTAAAAAATGCGCCTCGTTGCGCTATATTTAAAAAGTGACGCATCTAGGTAGATGGGTCACTTTTTGAAACCCTGCGCCACATTATATATGCGTCAGGTATAATGTATGCAGAGGGGGCGTTCCCCCGCAAAAAGCTTCGTAATAGCAATGCAGTGAAATCTATGAGATTTCACTGCGTCACTTTTAGGATGCTGTTGCGTCAAAATCTTGCCCCTGCCTCACAGTAGGTGTAAGACTGACGCAAGACCTTTCACATGGTGCTTTCCCCATGTGAAAGGACGCATTACTGGAGTTGCGTCATTTTTGTGACGCACTCCTTTAATTTGTCAATTTTGTGTTTACAGATACGTCAGAAATACTGACGTATCTGTAACTCCTTGCGAATTGATTAGTCATAAATTAAATATGACATATCTGGAATGTCATAAGGAGTGCGCACAGAAAAGTGACGCATTGCTGTTTTCACGTAGCGATGCGTCACTTTTCAGAAATGAGGCCTCCAGTTTATTCACTGTGTCACCTCTACGACCCTTTCTTGCGTCAATACGTCCCTTTTGCATACATTACAACTGACGTAGGAATATTGTGGCACAGGGGTTTACAAAGTGATGTATTTACCTAGAAACGCCACTTTGTAAATATGCATAAATAAGGTGCATTTTTTATTGGACTGTTGTGTCACAAAAAGTGATGCTTTGGTGGCGTTAAAGTGACGCATGGCTTCATAAATGAGGCCTTCTACCTTTAACTCCAGCAATGCATCTTTTCTTATCCTTCAACACTCCTGTTCCTTTTCAACATTTTCATTGAATATCAACATTCCCCATATTCACTCTTCTTCTCATAACTTTCTTTCCTAACACTCACCTTCTTTCAGTCCTCCTACTTCACTTCCTTTTTCCTCTCATACCTTTCTGTTGTTTCTTACTCATTCTCCTTTCCATTATCAATGCACTCTATTTCACTTACTCTTTTTCATTTTTTTAAGAATATAGCTCTTTGATGAGAATTGGAGGTAGTTCTGAAAAGAACTTTTGGTTTTCTTCTTTTTTTTAAAACAGGAACAAAAACAGGGAATGGAAACTGCTCAACAGGAGCAAAAAAAACAAAAATATTTAGGGGTGGGAAGGGCAGCGATGGTTCTCCAATGCTCGAACCATGAGTTGGACACTTTGCTCCCCATAGGTGAGAAGTTGATTGCAGTATCTGCATCTGAGGACACCATGGTTAAATGCAGGTTGAATGTTTGGCACCTGCTCCTGTGATTGCCCCCTCCCAGAAGAAGTTGCTCCTCCGGTCGATGTAGAGGTCCCATCACTGGGAACCTCTTGTGCCAGAGCCCTGACACTTTCCCGGGCAAAATTTTGGGGGTGCTTCCTCTCCACATGCCGGATTATTGTGAAGTTCCCAAAAAAGTACTTTTTCAAAGGGTTACCTCGTGACAGCTCTTCTTTGCAGAGCCTGCACTGCACTTTTGGAGCATTTACCTTTTTTTGTCCAGGTGGGATTTCAAAAAATTTCCAAATGAAATGTTCCTTAACTTTTCGTTGAGGAGGCTCTTCATTGATGTATTCTGGGTCATCCTCACTGCTGGATTGTCTGGCAGCCATTGTAAAACCAAGAAATATCCAGGAGCAAAAAGGCAGGTCTTGCAGTCACAAAAGTGAAAGACGAAGTGAAGGAAATGGGTGGGGATTTCATTCTTTGTAAAAAAAACTGTTAGCAACCAATGAAAAGTGTTATTTTAAGGTCACATGACCCGAATCGCTTTTGCTACGCGCTCAGGAGCGCTTCCGGGTGCGCACACGCGGCGCGAACATAGGCGCTTCCGGGGCGCATACGTGGCGCGAACGTAGGCGCTTCCGGGGGCGTATACGCGGCGCGAACGTAGGCGCTTCCGAGGGCGCTTACGTTGCGCGCCGAAGTGACGTCATCAAACTTTTACGGAAATGCATAATCATTTTCCTTACAAAAAAAACTTATTTTATTTGTATGGTACGAAATGTTTTGCATTATTATTACTTTTTCATTCATATTTTTTTTCACGAACGAAAGTAGCGCTCTGGGTGTGCTTTCCGGTGAGCTTACCGGTGAGCTTACCAGAAAGCTTACCGGAGAGCTTACCGGAGAGCTTACCGGAGCGCGCACCCAGAGCGCAAAAGAAAAAAATTATATAAAAAAAAATCAAAAATGAATACTTACACAAAACAGCAAATTGTAAAAGAAAAAAAAAAAGGTTAGAAACTCGATATAGAAAGGAATTAGCATTTAAAAAACCTTTGAAATTCACTGAAAAAACCATAGGTTTCACACCAGTTATAGTTAGGAATTAGCATTTAAAAAACCTATTAAATTCACTGAAAAAACCATAGGTTTTACACCAGTTATAGTTACCTGGAAATTTTACTGACATAAAACCATTGAAATTCCCACGTTATAGTTAGTTGGACTCACTATAACTTGCGCGCCTGCAATGCACTGCTGATGACGTCACATATTACATCACTCATGACATGGTCAGTGACATCACTCATGACATCACTGATGACACCATCCTTGTAACAGAGTGACAGACCTCCTTTCAGTGTAATATAAGCCTTCAAACACATATTCAAAAATAGTACCTAACATTTTCAAAAAAGTGGAGATACCCATACCAGTTACAACAAACAATTCAGTAATTCCACCATCTATATACACATCCACTCATTCACTAACAGTTCTATATAGTCACTCATACATATACTCACTCATCATATGTAGTGATACACCTATACATCCTGTTACACACCGACAGTCATCCAAAAGTTACTCACACACATACTCACACATGCAAATAAACTATTGAACATCCATTTATTTGTATATACAACTATACAAACACTACCACCTTACTTCTAAGGGAACTTACACATACTTACTCTCTTAAACAATCACTTATAGAAACACATGCTTAATTAAACAGGAACTCTTACAATCTCTCACTCTCACATATACTCACTTATATACATCAATACTCACATATACTAGATTAAAACATATGTCGTTACTGATAAAGACACTAGTGACACAGTCATTCACTCACTAACACACACATATACACACTCATCCACCCATACAGTCCTGCACATATGCTGTCTTCAAAACACATACAAACAGTGAGTCAGTCATTGATGCATCTATGTGCTAAGTAATACCCCCACCAAACCATACAGACACTCATACTGATACTAAAAAAAACATCTAATAACCCCTATACACACACATGTAGCTACTCACCAACCCATGCAGCCACTTATACACAAAGTGAAACACTGATACATATATTTAAATATTTAAAAATTATTCGCTAATATATGTATTCACTAAGATACATTTAATAAGCCAGTTAACCAATCAACATTTTTTTTAAAACATCCATTTACACACTTATTAAAACATTTATTCTTCCATCGACCTTTACATATACATATATAAAACATATTTATTTTTCACTGGATGGTGTCATCAGTGATGTCATGAGTGATGTCACTGACCATGTCATGAGTGATGTAATATGTGACGTCATCAGCAGTGCATTGCAGGCGCGCAAGTTATAGTGGGTCCAACTAACTATAACGTGGGAATTTCAATGGTTTTATGTCAGTAAAATTTCCAGGTAACTATAACTGGTGTAAAACCTATGTTTTTTTCAGTGAATTTAATAGGTTTTTTAAATGCTAATTCCTAACTATAACTGGTGTGAAACCTATGGTTTTTTCAGTGAATATATATATATCTATATATATATATCTATATCTATATCTATATATATATATATATATATATATATATATATATATATATATATATATATATATATATATATATATATATATATATATATATATATGTATGTATTTAGAAAATATTTAAAACTTACGAATTAGCCATCAAAGATTCAAAGATGCAACATAATGGTACTCCCGATGTAATGTTCGTCGGTGTATTGTCTGGTTTGTAGTGACTCGTGTTGTAATTGCTAATGTGGTAGTGACAATTCATCCGCACTTAATGGAATACTCCTGGGTGGAGGTATTTTAAGCATCATACTTGTCTACAGAAAGGGAAAGGCTGAGTGTCTGGACATGAAAGCCCCCCAAAAAAACTTTCTTATATCTGGCATTGAAGGGATCTGGACAAAACATCTGGTTCTGAAATGAAATAGGTTTCTCCACACTGTAAATAATCACAACCATTCTGACAGAGAAACCAGGAATTCGTCAGGCACAGAGCGATTAAAAGGCCTGCAGCAGGGGAACGACTGTGAAAAGTAGGGATTACCGCAGGCTTCAACCTGGAAATATTGTTTGCCTTTGGAGTGAAGAAAATGTTTTCGAACAGGGCAGATACGGCTTTAAAACCTGAAACAGTTTTCCGCCGATTTAGTCCAGGAGGTATAAGAGCCCCAGTGATGTTTGATGTGAAAGCAGGATCCATTGAAATGCAGAACGTCTGCAAGGTATATTTTACTTGGCATCAGCGCCTTCTGGAACGAACCCTTTAAATAAACTGGATTCTGTTTGAAAAAAAAAGTCATGTGGCATGAGGTCACGCATTCACCACATGTGGCTCTCGCTGTGCCTCTGCAATAAAAGTCAGCGTTATTACTGGGAATGCAGTGCTATGCAAATTCCTATCAGGTTTCATAGCTTCAAATGTCTTTCCTACCTGCTTCCTGAGGCTACTTCAGTCCAAACTGCTAATGCATCTAAAAATATTCTCAATGAGTTGGCCGTTTATTTTTCATAATTTCTGAACGGAAGTAAGAATGAAAAAACGAAATTGTATTTATATGTTAAAAGAAACATTAATTAGATCAGCTGTCTTTTTGCCTACTTTTTAAAAATTAAATGTGGGCAATTTGGTGTAGTTCCATGAAATAATTTCCCTCGTGTATTTATAATTTGCTTAGTCTCAGACCAGTGCTATCAACAACTTATTCTGCTCTTTTCTTTTTTTGGAGGATTATTTTTACTTCACAGCTACCAGGCCTCGCAAGTGGCAACAGCATACCGTACAAATAGCAAGTAATAAAACTACAATTTTTTGTAACGTTTACCTCATGACAAAGTTGCTTCACGGTCACGCTTTACGGCCACTACACAGCGAGTGTTGATGAAGAAACCGTGTTCTGCTGCTGAAAGAAATACGCGGTAAGCCGAGTGCAACTGAGTGTGAGGTTTAGCAAACTTTCATTACTCTTCGTTCACTGCCCTATCGGTCCATAGTCTGAATAATTTTGCTGTCCTAAAGAATTTGTTTTTTTTAGTATTTCATGAAATGGACGTGATTTGTTTCTGCTGGCTGACAGGCTGTGGTGCCAGAGCCTGAACCCCTTATTATGCGGTGATCTGCCTCCATATATCAGTTGGTAGTTGGATATGGGGAAAGTTGGATTATCATAGGTCTTTGACAGGAAGATAATGGGGGTCAGGTCCTTTGCTCAAAGAAGCCTTGAGAATTGCACAGAGGATTTTGAATGTCATCCTCCACTCCAGTAATTTTAACGCTGGGTTTGGTGTGGTCACGTTTCTTCACCATCATAATTTGTATGCCTGCTTCTGAAGTCTTACCAGTGAGTCTATACGTTTTTCTGGGAGATTTGTGTAAATTGTATTTTCGTTCAAATGACTCATTACTTGGGCCATAGTCTACTCACTCCCTGTGCTTGCTTAGCCGTAGTGGCTGTGTTTTACTGGCCATGGATATTTGTAGGTTTGTGCCTTTGAATACAACATTAATGTGTGCTGCTTACAACAGGTCGACGTTGAATATGATTCCATAGCCTCAAGTTTCTATGGCCTGACTTGACAGGGCAGCTGTCGCCAGACAGTTATGTGAGCATCACTAGAGAAAGGTGTCAGCTACACCCACATGTTGGGAGCCAGGATTACATGTTGTGATGTGGCAGATGTTGTGTGCTTCCACAGAACAAGTCCTTGCCCTCCACACAGCTGTGGTCAGTTGTTTATTTATCCCGCTGCTTGAGATTAAACCTTCAAGGGCACACATGGCATAGTAATGCTATTAAACTATCTTAGATAACTAGATTATTTATGGTGTTTTTCTTTGGCAGCATCACCGATGGGAGAAGGGCAGCCATTAGCCTACATTAATGTATAGGTCTAGTTTGACAGTGCAACTGTCACCTAACCTTTTAAACTACACCAACATTATTCTATAATGTTTTGCTTTCACACAAATGCATATCCATTCCCATGTTATGTACTTGTTATGCACTTGTTATGCTTCATATTACCATACAATTCCTTTGAAGACAGACCTTATGGCATTCCAATGCTTGTTTGTGATGTGTCTGGAGTGCCAAGGTTTGTGAACAGGCTGGTCATTCACATCACCAGGACCATTTCGTTTTCTCTGTTCAGGCTGAGAAAACTTTCTTTCATCCAGTGGAAAGTGCAGCAAAGGCTTTCAGGGATGTTTGCCTGGCTTGCTGGTTTGTTGGTTAGAAGCCAATGAATGAATATATTTCATGTAAATTCACTCATTCTTTGTCTGCAAATTTTTCCATTGAGAGTAAATGATAACATGGTAGTGAAGAAGCATAGCCTCCCTACTGCTGCCCTCCCCCACCGGAATATGCATGCAGCATACTATCTTGAGAACCCAGAAGAGATGTGCAGCCATATGATTTAGGGAGAGCAGATAAGAAAGGCCAGTACCTGATCGTTCCAGTTTCTTAAGTCATATTAGTGATGAGAATCAGGTCCAGTGTCTGGCATCAATACTAGTCCTGCTATATCAGGACTTCTGCTGTGCTCTGGCAAGTGTTGTAATATTCTCCTACCCTCAAACAAATCCTGGGCTTCTCTCTAGGGAAAGGGGGAATATTTCATTCTGGCCTCATAATTGGCGGATTTAGCTACTCTGCGTTACTCTTGTCACAGCAGATTTCCGGTTAAATTTCACCAATTGCCGTGTGCTTTAATTTGTCTGGAATGCCAGAAACTGGTCCTCGGAAGCTTGCTTCCGGTCCAGGGAAGACATGGCTTGGCAGTTCGGGCTAGACTGTTCCCATGAGGCACAGGGTCAGACTGATTTGCATATAGCCATGTCTGAACTGGGGTGGCAGAATGAGCTAAAGAACAGTGATGGATTAAACCCAGATCTTTTGACTGGGTGTGAGTGTTTGATTGATTCAGAGGCTCCGTTCATCACCACCCCCTTTTGTAGTGCGCTAATTTGTTTTGCTGCAGGGCTCCAGAAATGTCAGATGTTGAATGTGAACAAAATGCATCCGTCCCTAGGTGCAATTTTCTAACATGGGCGAATGTAGTCAGAGGGATGCTTCTCGAGTCGGTTTGCTACACTGGAGTAGATTTTCTACTTGAGCTGCAGCAAAATGTACTTGAATGGCTTTCGCCCTACCAACACTAAATCTCCATTGTTGCTGAAGAAGGTTAGTAGCTGCCTTCTACCATCACCACTAATATCATACTGGGGCCAAGGTGACAATGTCAATGTGAACCGTCCAGAATCCACTCCCTGCGCTTCCTTTGCTTCCCTTCTGTTATGTTGCCACCCGTTCCCTCCATATGTAGGGCAATACCACCAGGGACCAGCTACCCCCATTTCCCACTACCACCCTCCCTTCTTTCTCTGGCCTTTTACCCCCAACCATCCCAAGCCCCCTCCTGTCTCACACAGGTAGTCCACTGCACATACCAACCACTCCCCATTCCAATCATGTATGGCACAGTATATTTCTGTTACTTTGACTAATCTAAACTGCTTTTAACTTTGGTGCCTCTACTTTCCTAGTGTTTATTAAGTGTGAAGGGGCGGACCTTACCTCCCGGGCGCAACGCTCCCGTAGGACCGCGCATACGGGCGATAACACTAACCCACAGCCAAAACCGGCTACACCTCTTTCTGTCTCCCTGCAGGCGCCAACAGCAACACCGGACCGGAAGCGGCCTGGACTGACTCCGGAAGTGCAACGGCCACTAAAGGACCGGAAGTGACCCCATCTGACCCCGGAAGTCTTTCCTCAGGAACCCGAGCGGATGATAGAAAAGCCGGCGACACAGAGGAGAAAAGGTTCCCAGCGGTGGACTCGTGGCAGGAGTTGGCGAGACGCGAAGGACCGGCAGCGACGACTGTAGGAGAGCGGACGAGGAGAGAGAGAGAAGAAGAGGAAGACGTTTGGTGCGAGGATTGGTGGCATCCTCAGGAGGTGGCTGGAAAGCGGCCGTAACTCGGATGAGAGTTACGGCGGGGCACGTGAGTAAACTGTTACCATTCTCTGTGTTTCCCCCTCCCTGTGTAATTAGTATAAATAGTGTAAATCTTGTACAGAAGTCACGCGCACCCCACTGTATATTATAAACACCCTTGCACTGTATAATACCTTCCACCCAACACCCCCCCTCACTATTGGCACTCTGTACCTTCACCCCGTCTTTTCCTTTCCCCTCTTCCCCGACCTTACCGTCCTCCCTCACGGTCTATTTCCATCCTTACACTCCCGGTGTCGGTGTCAGCCTATTGAGTTCCGTGACCATTGGAACTAACTGCCCCGTGTCTCTTTCCTTTATCTCCGAGGGACACCCCAACTCCCGCAACCAGGAAGGAGAACTACAGCCGTGCAGTAGAAGACCTACCTGTGTTCTCCTCATCGGAACCCCTCAAGAGGAAGCCCAACCCGAACACCGAGGATTGTACCTACCCACCGTGGCCAAGGACTTGAGTTTACTGTAATGAAATAAAATCCTTGCTAATCATAGCACACTATATCCGGCCTCCACGCCTGTTATTCCGGCCCGCCCACCCCCACACTCCACATTAAGATTGAGGGAATATATCCTCTGGGACTGCTGTTTCTTATTGTTTTTATTTGTTATTTTTGTACAGAGTTGATTTTGCACCTCTTTTGGTGACAATTGTTTCTATAGATTCTGCCTCACTTTTCTAAGTTATGGCAGGCCGTATGGCACAAATTAAGGAATTCTGGCCCATTTGCTTAGCAGAACTCTTGGCTGGATGATGTACACTCCCAACCCCAGCTTTTATTTTAGAACCCGCAATACAGTCACTTTCGTTTGTAACCTTACGGAAGGTTGGTAATTTAGCAATCTCTCTGGTACTGCTGATGTTTAGACTTCAATATGCTTGATTGATACATCTGTTCATGCCTGAAACCAAGACATGCTTACCATCCTAATTGTCACTCTTTTTTGACACTGGGCTATGAGATATTCTGATTGCTCAGGAATAAATCATTGCCCTTTGTTAACTGACGGAATGTATTGTGTATTATGTAACCTGGTACCTTTTTCTTCTTTTTTCTTACCTCCCCTCCTACCACCCCTTCTCCCCTCCCTGTCTGTCTTATATTGTAATAAAGAATTGCAACCCAAAAAATACAATAATTACACATATGATCATTTAATTTCATTATACACTGTTACATGCAATGCATTCTTCCAAACATCCAAATAAAAGATGTATTATACCCGTCACATATTCTCTATTTTTCTCTAATAGAACAATTTTCCCAAATTTTCATTCACAACATTCATCAATTCAACAACATCAAGACCCATTTTATCTTAATAAACAAGGTACACTAGATAATAATCCACAACAGTAGCTTTATCTTTTCAGTTTAGTCTATCCTAATGATTATTCAGTTAATATACAATTGACATCCTGAGTGTTTGTGTTAAAAGTAACAAACACCACTTTATAATATATATTTCATATACATTGGATAATTCATCTTCTATCTCCATAAAGTGATCAACATAATAAACTTCTTTACAATAACTTTTTGTAGCTGACATTTTTTTTAATCTTACTTTTGCCTGCCAATGAGGTTTCTAGTTTCCCTAATTTCCTATCAAGAAATAGAGACAACACAGAAAAAACATCTGTTTGAGAACATACAGCACTTCACGTAGTTTACTATATCAACGTTAACTGGACTTGTAGTCTGGAATAAAATATCAAATTAAATGTGTAATATTTACCTTTCTTTACAATCTTTAGGTTTCCCTACTATAAACAAATTATTTGGAGAAACTCAATTTTTGCATAGTGTTATTTAAATCTGAAAATAAAAAAACCTCATTTTTTGTCTTAATTTTACAACAGCGAGTTTATAAAAACTGTTATTTTTCCCAATTTTTAACATAGCACCCCTCCTCATCTTTAGTTTCAAATCAGTAACCAGAATAGTGCCATTCCATGAGTATTAAGGCAACTAGAGGTTCTACAAAATGCCTGCTTTTTATATGCTGTTGTCTCCAATATGGCCATTGCTTTGTACAATACTGCATTATAATGCTCTAAGGTATCTCAACTTATGAACCCTGTACCTGCAACCCCGGAGGAACATTAAAATAGGGGACTCTATACCCATGTCTGCCATGATTGACCAGAGCTTATTGTGGTTGACGCAGTCAAAAGCTGCGGAGAGGTCAACATATGCCATATAAAGAGCCCCTCCTTTGGCATTAACGTATTTCGCTATTAGTAGGGTTAGGTTCAGTGCTTGCTCAGTAGTTTCTAACCCCTCGCGGAACCCAAATGGCAGGTCGGAAAGAACTTTGTTTTCTGAGGCCCACGATTGGAGGCGGTGTAAAATGACAAGCCCAACCACTTTCCCTAGTGAATCCAGGAGGGAGATTGGGCGATAACAGGATGGAGATTGCCGATCTCCCTTTTTAACAATAGGCACAAGGATTGACTGGGACCAGGAATCTATGAGCCCCACATCGCAAGTTGCCTGCAGGACCCTTGTTATAATGGGGGACCATAGGTCTAAATTGGACTTAAAGAGATCAATTGGGGCCCGTCGGGGCCTGGGGCCTTACCATTTTTACTTGCCTTAAGGGCAAATTCCACCTCCTCGTGGAGTATGTGAATGGGCAGTGAGAAGTACGTCTGAACCGTCCCAGATGGAGTAGGATGATTTGCAGTTAACGAAGAGCCGAATATCTGCTCGAAATACTCGACCCACACGTGCTCATCAATCGCTACGTCCATACTGGGCTTATCTGTAGTGTCTATTAAAAAGGGAGACTTCACCACCCTCCAAAAAACGGCACTGTCCCTCATGATGCAGGATTTGTGTAGTTGCCTCCAGAGTTCTTGTTTAAGGATCTTTTTTCCTGGACTTCAGGGCCTGATCATAGGTCCTTCTTAGAGCAGCGATGTCCTTGGGGTTTCTATCTTTTTTATTTAAAGCTACTTTTAGATTCTGGTAAGCTTTAGTACATGAGCTATCAAACCACCCCTTAGTTCTGGATTTCCCTGCTTTCCCTTTGACAAAAAAGGATTTCCTTGATTGCTGTCAGTAACGTTAAAAAGTTTGCCAGTAGTCACTCGCTGGTAGTCTCAGGGTCTAAACAATTTTCGAATTCCTGCCTACAATTAGTGACCAGGGTTGTTATAATGGCCTGCGAGTCCACTTTTTCCCATTTCAGTGAATAACCGTTGGTTCTGTCCATTGAAAGATTGTTCTGGGCTAGGAGGGTTTCAATATTACGCCCCTGATAGCCCTTGTGGACCTTTAGGTTAATGCTGTTTGGGTAGTGGTCGCTAATGGCAATGTCATGCGTTTAGCAGTGTAAAAGAGCTGTTCCTGCTGTCCCAGACATGAATATAAAATCTATAGTACTTAGCCGACCTCTACCATTATACGTATGGGCGACAGGGACTGGGGGATATACCAGGTTATTAGCCAAAGTAAGATCTAAACCACCCAGGATTTCATTAAAAGTATGCCCAACTGGGGTGTGGGAGAAATGAGTCACCGGGTCATTATTTTCATCCGTGATCCCACAGAGTAAATTGTCACTGTTTTTACAAAGGGTCTGATTAAAGTCTCCACTCCAAATAATAATCAGCTCTTTACGTGTTTTGGCAGCTAAATTGTGGAGACAACAATCTAACTTTTTAATTGTTTTTATTAGGTCATCCACATGTAAGTTATTATAGAAATTTACTACTACCAGGGCACTAGCTTTACTTTGATGAAGATTAAGTATTTGATAATTTGATTCCAGTTTAACTGGATCAATACTTAAAAGTTGGAGTGTATTGGATACATAAGTAACCAGTCCACCCTTTGCCCTGCCCGAGGTAGATGGTAATGGTGGGGAAAAAAAGGTTCTGTACCCCGGAGTATGGAGCTCCGTCGTTGCCCATGTTTCCTGGAGGCTTACGACGCTGTAATTGTGGATAAAATCCAGCCAGTAACTATTTCCAACCTTCTGGCGGAGACCCGCAATATTCCAAACAGGATGCCCAGGGTAGGGTCAGGATGGGATGCTACAAGCTTAGGGACAACATCTGTATCGTCCGAGCGATTACAAAGCTGTGCAAGGTTGGGTACAGCTTCTATAGTTGTAACACCACTATGTAGTGGGTTAGGTAAGGATGAGGAACTATCGAGAACACCCGGCCCTATAATTTGGGTCGAAGGTCTGGATACGAGTCAGTCTACCTGGTCCAAGTCAGAAAGCTTATCAAAATAATTAAAAGTTGGTACATTGTATCTAACCCCCCCTCCGTCTAGATGGGCTCTATTTGCTGTATCCCAGTGCTGGTTAAAAGGTTGTATTGGGCGCAGGTGAGGATAGAAAAAGCTCAGGTCCTTAACAAGGATATTAGTCTCAATCGACTGAAGGAGCCAGCTGGAGATGTGTTCTACGACCCGCTTATCCCCAAAGTTTAGAACAATACAATCCCGCGAGATTTCCTTTCTTCTGTGATCCAGCCAACTTATCCTGCTAGCGAATAGTATTTGCCCCGAAATGCCTGGAGGCAGGGGCCTGTTCTTGTTGAGCCAGTGGGCCGCTTTGTTTCGTAACTCGGGGAAAGATTCTAATCTTCCTTTAGGAAGTTCCGGGGCACCGACTAACACTACAGTGTATGGTAGCGATTGCGGGGGCAGATCTATACGTGAGATGGACCTACTTAGCTTTTTAGGGGGGGAGAGATCCTTTGTTGTATTAGGAGTCGTTCCCGCCTGCCCCTCCACAATGATACCCTGACCTAAGGGTGCCTCCGCTCTTCTTGAGTCTTTTGGTTCCACTGTTCTTAAAGTTGTTTGTGTTGGTCTGGCCACAGGATCCACAACAGTCCTTCAACTTTTTGTTAACGATCTATGGGCAGGCAAGGGTTGGGACCTGTTGTTTGAGGGAGTGTTCCGATTATCGGGGCATGGTTGCTTCGTTGCTGACTTTAGTTGTGCTACTCTAGGTGGCTGCCCTGAGGTTGACTGGCCGACTACCATTATTTTCTCCAGGTTGTCTAATTTATCTCCAATGCGTTTTACCCTTTCAAGAAGGGGTGCCATTAGAGATTTCATTAGTATCTCTATCTTACTAAATAACCCCTCAGTGTGTAATTGTTTCCTGGAGGACTGACTAAAGTATCCTTACTCATGTGTTGGGGACCACTATAGTTGATTGAAACAGATGTGAGGTCTGGGACAGCCTTTTCTGTTGTTAAGCCCCTTGATGCGTTTGATTTAATAGCTGTCTCTTTCTGTTTATGTTTCCGTTTCTGAGCTCCCACTATCCCCTTAATGATTGTGGATGAATGTTCTAAGTTACAAGTATTTGCCTTAAACTTGGCTTTTTGACCTCTAGTTGTAACCCTCGGGGTTAATTGCCTCACGTTTGGTGGAGTAGCAGGGATCGAAATTGAGTTTGTTGGAAGACCGCCGATCTCAATAGGAATGAGATCCTCAGGCTGAGGTAAGGGATCTGTTTGTGACTCGTTAGCAAAAAGAGTGGGGGGTCAAAGATAACCTGGTTAAGGGAGGGGGGAACTCTGATGATGTGTTACCTCTACTAGGAGTGCTGTTATGGGAGTTAGCAGCGTAGTGTATAACTGGGAGAGATACAAAAGATGGACCCAAGAGTGAGTCCTGTGAATTGATGGTGGTCGTAGTTGTGTTAGTTGGTAAAAAGGGCGGAAGAGATCCAACAGGAAGAGAAAGGCGTCTCTCTGTATGCTCAATGGCGTTAGCCACCACCCCGATGGTTTTCTGGAGCATACGATCGATCGCCGTCAAGCTAGGTAATGCAGGCTTAGAGGGGCCCTGCTTTTTTGGGGGCATTTTTAGGAAACTAATTTTCCCATATTAGTATATGTTAAAAAGGGAATGATGAGATGTGACAAAAAGCAAATATCCGGTAATTGGAATAGTAGCGCTAGGGGCTTACACTATAGCATGTGACAACAGCGTCTACCAGCCTACAGATGATCAGGCGAGGGATAGTTCTTACTTCTGGTAAATGATGTCCGAGGAGAGTCCCATCTGCAGGACCAAGAGGGGGGGCCCTGCCCGACCTCCTCTGGCTACTAACGGCCACAAACGGTCCCGCCCTTGTCCCGGGCTTCTCCTGGGACGCTCCCGCGCCGCGGGGATGTTATGGCACTTAAATCCTGTCTGGGGCTGTGGGCGTGGCGATGGTCCGGGCCAGGTGGGCTAGGCCAGAGGGAGTCCTGGGACTTGCAGTCCCCCACAGGAAAGCGGTCGTAGTTCAGCAAGCGCCAATCTCAATCAGGGCGCTATGTGGCAGCGCTTTCAGCAGGTTGGTCCGTGGGGAATGGAAAAGAACACCAGTGAAGGGAAATGCCTCAGATAAAATGAAGAGTCTCCTGTGCACGCCACAGTCACCTCATGCACAGCGGCACCCGCGTTAGCGGGTGCGGCAAGCTGGTTTCAAAGCGCCTGGGGCTGCTGGCGTCGCGATGGTCCGGGCCAGGTGGGCTAGGCCAGAGGGTGTCCTGGGACTTGCAGTCCCCCACAGGAAAGCGGTCGTAGTTCAGCAAGCGCCACTCTCAATCAGGGCACTATGTGGCAGCGCTTTCAGCAGGTGGGTCCGTGGGGAATGGAAAACAACACCAGTGAAGGGAAATGCCTCGGATAAAATGAAGAGTCTCCTGTGCACGCCGCAATCACCTCATGCGCAGCGGCACCCGTGTTAGCGGGTGCGGCAAGCTGTTTTCAAAGCGCCTGGGGCTGCGGGTGTGGCGATGGTCCGGGCCAGGTGTGCTAGGCCAGAGGGAGTCCTGGGACTTGCAGTCCCCCACAGGAAAGCGATCGTAGTTCAGCAAGTGCGACTCTCAATCAGGGCGCTATGTGGCAGCGCTTTCAGCAGGTGGGTCCGTGGGGAATGGAAAACAACACCAGTGAAGGGAAATGCCTCGGATAAAATTAAGAGTCTCCTGTGCGCGCCGCAATCACCTGATGCGCTAATCTAGTCCAAACTACCAAAGGGCTCCTCCTCACAGGTCAGTTCAGTTACACAAAGTTTCCTGCTGTCAGGATGGAAGCAAGGGGTTTAAGGCCGTGCAGGGGCTGGTGGGCGGGGCTCGCCGGGAGCGCTAGACAAAGTGTCAATGATCAGGCAGGGACTCTTGGGAGATTGAGTCCCTGCCGCGTTGCGTTGCTACTTGCCCCTCCAAGAACTCACAATCCTCCCAACACTGCTGGCCCTGGTGGAACGCCGAGGACGTTGGTGTAAGGGGCGCAGCGGGACCTGCGAAGCGGGTGCGGCAAGTTGTAGCGCTGATGCGCTAATCCAGTCCACACTACCAAAGGGCTCCTCCTCACAGGTCAGTTCACTTGCACAAAGTTTCCTGCTGTCAGGATGGAAGCAAGGGGTTTAAGGCCGTGCAGGGGCCGGTGTGCGGGGCTCGCCGGGAGCGCTAGACTAGGTGTCAATGATCAGGCAGGGACTCTTGGGAGATTGAGTCCCTGCCGCGTTGCGTTGCTCTTGCCCCTCCAAGAACTCACAATCCTCCCAACACTGCTGGCCCTGGTGGAACGCCGAGGATATTGTTGTAAGGGGCACAGCGGCACCCGCGAAGCGGGTGCGGCAAGTTGTAGCGCTGATGCGCTAATCCAGTCCACACTACCAAAGGGCTCCTCCTCACAGGTCAGTTCAGTTCCACAAAGTTTCCACTCACAATCAATTTGGCAGGGGAGGCTGTACCCTCACATAAACATCACTGGTGTTGTGGGTGGCATCTGGGACTGTTTTCACTATGCATTGTGTAGCTATAAAAAACAAGAAATGCTGCCATCTTCTGGAACTCCTAAATTTTCCACAACTGCACATGCATAACTAAGACTTCCTAAAAAATACCTAGATGCACTTCCAACACCATCCACCATCTTCATTCTGTGCCAGAAAGTAAAAACGTTCTGGTCAGCAGAGGAGGCTGGAGAAGGGAAACACCTGGTAACAAGGTCAGACAGCCAATAACCCAAGCAGGTGCCCCCAGGATACAGGAAAGAGGGAACTGATCCATACTCAATGGGTGAAAACAGTTTTATTTGTAGGCAGTTTCATCTTGTATTTGCTCCAGTGATCTGGAGGTATATTAGGAAAGTGGCGAAACTTTTTTTGCCATGAGTGGCACTTGGTATCAACCAATGATTGATGAATGTGAGCTGATCAATATGTGAATGACACAACAACCATTCGTTGAGGGCAGCTGGCCCTTTGCTCCTCTCATGTTACATATGTATTTTATAAGGTCTGAAAAAACAGCTAAATGTGTCTTTTGCCAGACTTAAATAAGTACAATTATCTTCCTGGATTGAACCTGTTCACATGTTCCATATAAGAATAGGAAAATAAAGAATGCTCGCATTTCTACATTTATGTCACATTTCATCCTAAAATGTTGATTCTGTTTAACCTATGTTCACAGAATAGTAACTGAACATGGTTGTTTTTTTCTTTTAACATAGTGAGATATTATATAAATTTATAAAATATATTTTTTTATGTCTGATTCTATGATTTAATGAAAATATGTCTACAATCATATTATGGGGCATTTTACTGGTATTAAAAGATTACAGCTTTCTTTCCATTGGACCTTCTGTCTTTAGGTCTCGGCTAGACAGCGCATGCGCTGTTTCGAAGGGACATGTTGTGTTTAATCTGTGGGCTTAATCCTACCCACAGGCTTCCCATTTGCAAGCTCCATTGTCTGTCTCATATTCCTTGTCACCATTTGTCCCTGGCATGCATGATCATGCCTCTTCTTGTGTTTACCCATCCCCCCAGAGCATGGACCAAGAGCTTGTAAACATCCACTGCTCTCACTTTTATGACCATTTTAGAACCTACTTTTTTGTTTCTTTTTCGGCACTCTACACAGTGCTCGTGCTTTTACCAGATCTGTCTCCTCTCACCCACCCTCTTGCGCTGTCCACAGATCACCCCCTCCCTGTCACTGTGGGAAATGGGGAGGGGTCCCCAGGGGACCCCTTCTCCTTTGCAAATGCAGGGAAAAATATTTTTTAAGGGCAGGTGGTGGTCCCAGGGACCATTACCTGCCCTTAAAAAATTAAATGAAAACTTTCATATATATATATTTTTTAAGTACAACCCGTTTTCCTTCAAGGAAAATGAGCTGCATTTAAAAAAACCTGTTTTATTTAAAAGCAGTCCCAGTCATGGAGGCCTGCTGAGCCCAGCAGGCCACCATACATACCTGGGAGGGCCTGCCATTCTCAATGGGGTCGCAAATTGCGAGTGCCTCATTATTATTCATGTGGATACAATTTGCGACCCCATTGAGAATCACAAACATTGTCTTAGACACTGTTGTACATTGGCAATTGTGACTGGCAATTTGCGACTTGCAATCGAGCGCAAGTGTGAAGTAGTGTGGCTCACTGGTTAGAGGCGGCAGACCCGAGAGCAGAGGACGGCCCGGGACCAGGGTTCGATTCCCGACGCGGCAGGTTTCTGGACCAGGGTCAGCGGACTCGATAATTCTCTCGCCTCGGTGCCCACTCTGATCAGCGATCACACTCGACAACTCTGGGCATTAGCTTGCCTCATCTTCACTAACGGCCCCACCAGACCGCCGGGGATGCCTGGTCTCACCCTGGAGATACCCATTAAGGGACCATCTCTCAGGGAAGCCAGGAAGGGTTTCGCAGCGGTCGAAGCGCGGAGATACTCCCCCGGGAGTGATTCTAGCGCTATATATATATATATATAAACACGCAAATTAAATTGTGTGTTGCAATTTTCAATGGTCGTACATCTGGCACTATGTGATTTGCCCAGAATCAAGGATGATGCTGAAACTCCAACCCAGTTTCCCAGTTCAATATTCGGCAGCTCTTACACCAAATGCTCTCCCAAGAGGATGCCACATCCTCTCCCTAGTCTCGGCCTCAGTTCCACATTTTGGATTCATGGCCAAATCACTTAATCTCTCCAAGGCTGCCCTCATTTGCTGTTGGTTCCTGGTCCGCGACCTGCCCATCACAGATCTCCCTCTCCACCGACTCTATCTTACAATTTTTTTTGTGCAGTTTTATTTAGCGCCAACACCACCCAAAGGTATTGGAGCACTTTTCGATAGCACCAGTTCATTTTTTGTATACAAGTTATTTAGTGCCAACACCACTCAAAGTTATTGGAGTGCTTAACATTAGCAGCAGTTACTTCACACAAGGACACATACATTTTTGTAGGTGTGGCAAGATTAAATGATTTGCCCAAAATCAAGGATGTTAAGCTGAAGTAAAAAATTCAAACCTGGTTTACCAGCTCCATAGTCAGCATTTCTGGCACTTACACCACACCCTCTCCTGAAAGGATGCCATATCATGTCCCTAGCCTTGGCCTCAGTTCCACATTTTGTGATTATGCCTTCAGTGTGAGCAATAGTTTGGTAGCATTGGGATAATGAAACCCCCCTGTGCCCTGACCATTGTTGATAAAATTATGGACAATGGTGAGATGAAGTGGATTTATGTGAGTTTTTGACAGTAGCGTTTACCACATGTTTATGGATATACCATATTTGCCTCATAATTAGCAAATTCCACACAAAATGTTGTTTCTAGCTCATATAGACAACAATGGTACTACCAGAGAATGTGTTGCATAAATTGTTCCTCCATGTTGCATCCTCCTAGTAGCCCTGATGATGCTAACGCTGTGCAGTGTGGGTTGGGGGCGGTCATTATGATGATGAAATCCATGTTTCACAGGTAACCTTGAAATATTTGCAATATTACATGATTCTCTGTCAAATATGGATTTTTATACAACTGGATTTTGTGAAGTAAAAGCACCCAGACGTGTTATACATACACAAATACTTCTTATGGTTGCCTGTTCTGTGTATGTGTGGTAGGGGGGGCTCCAGTTTTATCTGCGGCATATTGTGTGCTCCCATGTAAAAACAAATCACTTATAGAGGCGGGATGGATGAATATTTTTCTGACAACTAGATATATTGAGCATTTTGGAAATTCAAGAGGTCAACAACAAGCAGTTTCACAGTTGATGGGCCAGTGGATGCGTGTAGAAGTAGTTGCTCAGGGATAGAACATAGAGGGCAATTTGCTTTTTAGAAAGATTTCTGTTAACTGCAATCTGCGCCTGGGTTGTCACCTGCACCACTATCAGGCAGCACCAGAAAAACATAACTTTTGGTTTGGACTCAAAAGAAAGCACCACTTTTTTCTCCATTTCCAGTTTTGCACTGTGTTCAACTTTATTATGAGGCATCCCAGCTGTAAGTGCAGATCAAAGGATACAGTAGGCACCACTATCAAACTTTGACCATTCAGAGTACACACAAAATGGCAAATATTTTTGTGTAATAGCCAATGCTTTCTGCCCATGCCACCAGATTTGCAGTGCAGCTGGAGGTCATGAGCTAAACAGATCCCATCAAGTATGTTATTTTTAGTCCTGGCAATGAGAACAAGCATTGGCATAGCCAATAGGTCTCGCCTTTGTGACCTTATAAGTGTTTAGCTATGCAATGGTTAATGTTGTTGCACCAAGGATATTGTGCAGCAAAGTTAAATACTTATAAGGTCCCAAAAGTGAGACCTATTGGCTATGACAATGCTTGTTACCTTTATGTATTCACAGTGACATTATATTGTACTACCATGCTCATTCTTTACTCAGCAAACACACTTGAGAGAGACTGCATGATGTTTGAAGGGACGGCGCCCCAAGTATATCCCTTGAACCCTGCATGGATAATCTGACTAGTGGGGAACATCTATGGGTATCTGGGTCCTCTTCTAAGGGTCGGAGGCTGCGCCACTCTTCTATGGCAGGCAGAGCAGTACAGTTTGACGCTTGTCCAGCGGTTCTAGAGGCTGAGAAAAATAATCCAAACGTTTTCCTGGTGACAGTCAAATTTAATTTCTATTTCAGAACAGGTGTTCAAACCCATAATCAGATTTTTAGATTATGTTTTTTGTTTCAGAACTTAAAGGGCTCTAAAAAGCAAGCACACATTTAATAGACGGTTAATTATATCACTATTTGTGTTGACTTCTCTGAATCATACTTCCTATTTGTCGATGCACTTTTTACTTATTATATCATGCAACTAAGTTTCTAAAAACAAACTGCATTGACAAAATTTACAACTAAATATGACTTACTCTTTACCCATCACCAGCATTATTGTGAACTCCTTTGATATGTATGGTCTGATGGGCCTTTTTGTTTTTGTGCGCTGTCAAATGGTACATCGAGAATCCGATGGCAAATTATATGCTTGTTGATTGTTACAATTTAATTTTTTTACCTCGTCCTTTAAGTAGAAAGCCACCTGCCATGCTGCGTTTTGGCAATTGTTTGAAAGGCTAGTTACCAGATCGCTCGGAAACGTGTTCCATTGGTACACCGGCATGTGTTTTTGCGTGGACGTTTTACCGCCAACAGTTAGGTAGATCTAGATGCTTTCGCCACACACCAATTTGATAATGAAAAAAAAGAGAGTACGCTGAATTTAGTTTTAAACAACCCGTCTTGTAAATCGATGGCCATTTTGACTCCCGTTTATTCCGAAGATTACTCATCACATCAGTGCATGGATTTTTGTGCATCAGTTCAGTAATTTCGTTTATGCCTTTTGTAGCAGCATATTGTTCTGCAATCCTTTAACATTATGGTTAGGACTTATTATTGAATCTAAAGTTCATTTCTTCTGTATGAGCATCACTGATATGTTCATTTGAGATGCGAGCAGTCATCTTCTTTTTTGTTTGATAACCATTACCAATGTTATGTCCAAAATGTAATTGCAAGGATGAATGTCAAAATAATGCAACTCTAAAAAGCATGCACAGGCTTTCTAAGCACTAGATTTGGCTTTTCAACAGCAGGTTTTAGAAAGTAAAGTTGCTTTGCGTCCTAGGGATGGCAGCTTTTAAGTGCATGTTTCAGTATATTGAAAAATCAAGTATGAATTTGAGGGCTGTGTCCTAAAAAAAAATCAAGTTAAAAATGAAGGTGCTGTCAGCCGGCCGCGCTCTCAGTGCATGTGACATGAAGGAGCACTGGGAGGCAAAGTTAACAAGTGCGAGGGGTAAGGGAGTGCACACGCGTGCGCGCTAAGAAGCAGCTCTTTGCTCTGTTTCAAAGCACATACTCTTGCTTGTGGCATGCCGCTGCGCACTCCCGCAAGGCTTATGCCGTCACAAACATGAGTATGTTCTTGGAAAACAGCTGCACGATGGCTAAAGGTCTCCAATGCAGTGCATGCGCACTGCGTAGGCGAGACCTAAAAACAGCATATTGCATCATCACATGTTGGCATCTATTAACAAAAATGCACTTCAGTGCCAGGGCTGATGAGCCAATATTTTAGCATTATGTATTTCCCCCATTTCTTCCATTTTTTCAATTGGTGTTTAGTTAACTTTGTGTGTTTAAACTATTTCTTCCGTGAGCAGTTATACAAAGCCAATACCACATTTTTATTTACAGCAACAACAATAACATTCCCTGTGATGTGCATTTAAACCTAAAAGGGCTTCTATACCTGTTGGAAGCGCACCAGGCTCTTTGAAAGCACAGCTAAAACAAGAAAAAGAGGGTAAAAAGATTGACATCTAGTAAGAGCACCCAATGTTTAAAAAAAAAAATGAATAACCCCATGCAACGTTTCTCATGCATGCAGGTGTCCTTTGTAATGAAGATGTATCAACCAGAAGTTCTTCTGCAGTAGAGTAGTCATAAATGTTACCATTTTACCATGAAAACAGTGAAAAGTAGAACACCAATACTTCGATAGAAAGAGTTTGTTGACTGTCTAGTAGACAAGGCATCTGTATTGAAGAGAAAATGTAATGTTTTCAACAGAGTGAGATGCCTAGCTAAACTCGTTAATTCACTTAAAAAGAAGTGTAATTAAAAACTGCAATTTAATAAAACAAACTTTTGCACTGTGTTCCAGGGAGAGTGGAAACAATCTTCGAGTACTGAGCTATTTTTTAATGAGGAAAGAAAGTTACAGGAATATAATTTAGTGTTTGCAATTCATACAGATTCTTGTGCATATGAAATGCCAGTCAATAGGCTTTATTTCGATAAAAACATATCTTAAAAAGCATCACATAACAGAGATAAAAAATGCATACACATGATTTTAAAAAGATATACAGCAACAATAAATTAATTAAGAAGGTCCAACATAGTGGCCATAATTAAACAGTTTCATACAGCCTTATGAATCCAACTACTTTAAGCAATTTCATTAAATCTTTTAAGCCTAATCAGCCATGTCCAGCTTAAAAACTTAGCCATACCACACACGAACAAGGGCCGGGTATCAGACTTCAGGATACGCATAGCGACTATGTAGTGTCTGGTCCCCAGTTCCTTGCACAAAGGTTTTAACCACCTCTCTCGCGGAAATTTGTAGGCAGGGCATTCAAAAAGAAGATGGGCAACAGACTCAACCCTAAATACACAGAATGGGCAAAAAGGTGAGGTTTGGGCAGGAAAATTCCAACAGGCACTTAGTTCACCTACCCGAAGCATGCCTATTCTGAATTTAAAATACAGGGCCCTATCTCTAGATTTTGAAATTAGGTCAAGATATGGTTCACGGGAGGGCATGTCCCTTATCATAAGGAACTCACTGGTTGTTCTACAGTGTTTGGGGTCAGAACTGCTCCTCTCGTCCACCCAGTTCCAGTAAATCTTCTTGAGGACAGACTTAGGGGGGGCTGATCTAGTTAGCCTAGCCTCCCTAAGCCCCAAGTCCCCAAGCAGGGATTTGACGTCCCTGAGCCACTTGATTTTTGACCACCCGGGCAACGACAATACCTCTTTTAGGCCTTCCGCATAGCTGGCGAGTTCTGGCATCCTCCACAAGCGGGCCCAGAGAAATAGGGGGTGCAGCATTGACTGATCTTTAATAGGGCGGCATCCCTTATCTAAAAACAGGGGGAGTGTTGGAGTACTCTGGGGGAGGGCCGTTAGATCCTTCAGAAATGTATTTTCTGAACAGGATAGTAGGCCAGTATTATGGGATCCCCAGAGCTCAGCCCCATAAAGTGCTGCACTGACACCTCTCACCTTATAGATGTCTAGCACAGGGGCAATGGGTTTAAGGGTGGACGTCCGCTGTTCTTTAAGTAAGGCCCCCACCACCCTTTTGTGACCTAGAAGTATCTTATTGAGGTGGGAGTTCCACCGCATAGAGTCGGATAGGCGAATGCCTAGGTAGTTAAATTCCTTAACACTTTCCAGGGGAACCATGTTTAGCATTGGAGCCCGCCGAAGCTTTTTGGGTGGGTTCAGTACCAGATACTTTGTCTTTTCAGTGTTAATCATTAAACCTGTACTAACACAAAATGATTGGAAACTATCCAGAAGTCTCTATAGGCCCATAGGGGATTTTGAGATTAGGAGGGTATCATCAGCGAACAGGAGGGATGGTATTCTCCTGCCCGCCAGGGATGGTGAATCAGATGGAATCTCCAGAAGATGCTCCACCACTCCGTTCACATACAATGAGAACAGAGTGGGGGCAAGAACACAACCCTGGCAGATTCCCCTGTTCACTGGGATTCTGAAATGCATGAAGGAAGAACAACAAGCATTTACAATGCAATGGTCTCGGCATTATCAAAGGTAGAGCTATCTTAAATAAATGGCATTGTCATTTACATTGCCAATAGCTTAATCGTTAAATAAATGGCATTGTCATGTACAATGCCAATAGGTTAATCGCTTGCAAATGCATGACCTATTGCATTTACACCCACACAGAGCCGCACACACACACACAGCCCCACACAAACACACACTGAGCCCCCCCCCACACACACAGAGCCCCCCCACACACACAGAGCCCACACACACACACACACACAGCCGCCCCACACACACAGAGCCCCCCCACACACACACAGATCCCCCCACACACACAGAGCCCCACACACACACACACAGAGCCCCCCCCCACACATAGAGCCCCCCACACACACACACAGAGCCCCCACACACACACACCGAGCCCCCCCACACACACACAGAGCCACACACAGAGCCCCCGACACACACACACAGAGCCCCCCCACACACACACAGAGCCCCCCACACACACAGAGCCCCACACACACAGAGCCCCCCACACACACACAAAGCCCCCCCCCACACACACACCCCTAGAGCAACTCACACACCCAGAGCCACACACACACATAGGAGAGCAAGCACAGCAAGGGGGCAGAGAAGCAAGCACAGCGAGGGGGCAGGGAAGCAAGCACAGCCAGGGGGCAGGGGAGCAAGCACAGCCAGGGGGCAGGGGAGCAAGCACAGCCAGGGGGCAGGGGAGCAAGCACAGCCAGGGAACAGGGGAGCAAGCACAGCCAGGGTGCAGGGAAGCAAGCACAACCAGGGTGCAGGGAAGCAAGCACAGCCAGGGGGCAGAGAAGCAAGCACAGCCAGGGGGCAGGGAAGCAAGCACAGTGAGGGGGCAGGGGAACCAGGGGGCAGGGAAGCAAGCACAGCCAGGGTGCGGGGGAGTAAGCACAGCCAGGGGAGCAAGCACAGCCAGGGGGCAGGGGAGCAAGCACAGCCAGGGGGCAGGTAAGCAAGCACAGCCAGGGGGCAGGGGAGCAAGCACAGCCAGGGGGCAGAGGAGCAAGCTATCCTGGCAAATTTAGCGGATGTCCAGGTTTTCACTCAGGAGTGACTGGAAACAGAGGCAGACGTGTCTTCATATGTATTCCAAGGAAGGACAAGTCAGCAGTTCTCAGAAAGCAATTTAATTAGTACATAACAGGCTAGGTGTACAAGCTGCATCTATGTAGTCATTTTGTGCATCGTTGTATGTACTCCTATGTTGATAAGCGCTGTCATTTAAGTCGCCACTACCACTCAGATATAACATTGTAGTCCTTCTTCTACGTCTACTAAACGACCCTGTTTTTGGCTTTCAAAAACCTGGTCACCGTATTGTCAATAGAACACATAATGCATGGGCAGAGGCGGCCGCCATGTAAGGTGTGGGCAACAAGCAACGTACCCGACTGGCGGAAGTGTAGCGCCATGAAACATATATTGGCTTATGTCCGCAGTTCCTGTTACTCTGTAAGAATGTATTCTTTCAGTGAAACAACCTTACCTGCAGACAACTCGCAGCTGCGCCGCAATCTCCGCGTTGGAGCCCAACTCTTCTACCACTGCGAGTTCTTCCTCCTCCGCATCGACTTCCTCCTCTTCCTCCAAGGCGAGGTCCCGGAGTAGCAGCACCTCTCGCCACAGCGTACCCAAGGATCTCACGTGAAAGGTTTTGCTAGTTACATCCTGGACTTCGTATTCAGGAACGGTGCACCATTCTCCTCGTGTGCTCTCCTCCCCTCTTGTCTCCTGGTTCTCTCTCTTTCACCCCCCCTTTTTCTTTCTAATATCCAACCACCCCTTTCTCTCTTCTCCCCACTCACTCTCCCCTCCATCTTTCCCTCTCTTTCTCTCGGCGTGTGATTGAGCGTCGCACGCTCTCTCTCGCCTTGTTTCCTCTACACGTGCCCCCCTGTCGTCCTTTGTGATCTTGCTCTCTTTCTTGTTCTCCCCCTTTCTTTTTTTGCTTCCTTCATTCTCCTGTCACTGTATATCATCCTCTGTTCCCTCCCTCCCTCTGTTTCTTTTTCTCACCCCCCTTCGCTACTTCTCTCTGCCACATCTTTCTCTCTCCCTCGCCATCTTTTCCCCTCTATTCATTCTGTCCCTTTCTCATCCTCGTTTCTCCCACTCTTATTCTATCCTTCCATCTATCTCCACCTCTCTCCCTCCCCTCTCGCCCCCTCGTTCCCTGTTGTTGTTACTCATTCGTCCCCTCCCTCACCCCTTCTGCCTGTTTCTGTTTCCCCTCACCTCAAGTCTCCATAAACTCACTCAACCCATGAGTGCTTGTAGCAATGTTTTTTAATGTTTTCTGTCTTTTAGTTGCTCTTTTGGCCCCTCACATGTTCCGTATGGGCTGCTTCTGCCTCTATTAAATGTAGAGGCCCCTGGGCCACCGAGGGAGTATGAAGGTGAAGCCGCAGCCCATGGTAGTGGCGCACAGTAGAACCGTGTGTGTGATCCTGGGCTGGTAACAGAGAGGGGGAGGGGCCTGAAGCTCAGAGCTGGGGTTCACTGGCGCAGGAGTGTGTGTGTGTGATCCAGGCATACACAAGGGGGCGCTGAAGTGTAGCAGTGAGATGCACCAGCAGAGCTTTGTCTAGGGTGCAGTCATGAGATAGGGAGGGCTGAAAGTCAACATTAATTCACATTGCTGGAGCTGCTGGTGTGATCCATTAAAGATACACGGATGCTCGGGGTCACGAGTGAAGAATAATAGCAGAGCTGCGCGCGTGCCCCTGGATAGCGGGGTCAGGACTGAAATATTTTGACAGTGGTGCTTGCGTCTTCCCAACCATGGCACACGCAGGTGGTGAGGGGCTACAGGTCATGAGAGAGGTGCTGTGTGACCCGAGTGAAAGGAAATCATGGGTGCTGAATGCCGGGAGTGGTGTGCAGTGTGCCCCTCTCTCTCTCTTTGCTCCCCCACCACTCTCTCTGTCTCTCTCTCTCTCCCTCTTTGTCTCCCTATATTTCCGCCTCTCTCTCGCTCTTTCTCTGTACCTCTCTTTGTCTCTCTATCTCGCTCTTCCCCTCTCTTTCTATATCTCTGTATTTCTCTTGTCTGTGTGTCTCTCTCTTGGGCGCCATGTACGAGCTGCAGGCGGCTGCCGGGGACTCGGAGATCGACGTGGAGAGCCTGGAGCTGGACGAGGAGAGCGACGTGCCCCCAAGCCTCCGCCCCCCGCCTGCCGGGGACACCTGCGAGGAGGAAGACGACGAAGAGGAGGAGGTGCCGCTGGGGTTTCGCCCCCCCTGCACAGGGCACCCCGACGGGCACCGACAAGGGCTACGGGGAGCAGAGGAAGCTGACTGAGGTGGTGTCCTGCCTGAAGGGGAACAAGCGCTTCTGCCGCTGGCGGGACTGTCAGTGTGCTAACTGCCTGCTGGTGGTGGAGCGGCAGCGGGTCATGGTGGCGCAGGTGGCGATCTGGGTACAGCAGGAGGGGGGGCGGGATACAAAGACACGGACAGCGGGAGGGGGGCGGGATACAACGGGAACAAAGACATGGACAGCGGGAGGGGGGCGGGAACACAGACAGCGGGAGGGGGTGGGATACAACGGGAAAGAGGACACGGACAGCAGGAGAGGGGTGGGAACAAAGACACGAACAGCGGGAGGGGGCGGGAACGAGGACAGCAGGAGCGTGCAACCTCTTCTTAATGAGCAGCAAAATGGCGGCCGAAAATTTCAGATTCGGGGGCGTGTTTTGGCATTCTGAGTGACGGATGACATCACAGGGCGAAAGGACGCAAAAAACACGCCCCCGAATCCGAAAGAGACGGGGCTTGAACTGAGAGATGCCCTTCTCATCCAATGGCTGGCCTCCGTTTAGGGAGCCAGCCAATGGCCAACGGTTCAAGCCCCGTACTAAAAATCATTAAATCTCCGACCGGAGACTGCGCAAGTGCAGCCTTTCGGTCCTCGACCTAAAAATGAGTGCCTAGAATAGGACAAAGTCCTTGGGAACCAGTTTATGAACAGAAATGCAGGAAAATCTGCAACCGTTTATTGAAATACTGCAATGCCTTGACCCATGACTAGTTAGAAGATTGACAAACCTTCAAGGAAATTCATTGGCTTGTTTATCAAGCAGATGAGTGACAGCACCTTCCATCATCTATAGATGCTGTCTATGCACCACACTAGAATGCGTAACCTAATACAAAGGTTGTATTTTGTCAAAAGTCCAGCTCTTCACCTACAAAAACTAAATAATGAGTTGGTCATTCTGAACTAACCTCTGTTATAGATGATATTCAGATTACATTCTTTGGCCCTAAAAGGCCAAATGAAGAAAATGGGGAAATTGAGGAGATTAACAATGATAATTCCAATAGTAACAATGTTTTAGAAAAGTTTAAAAAGGAAATTGTTGCATATGCTGCAACATCTGCAGACATCCATACTAATATAATAAAGAGAGAGCCCAAACCTTTGAGGCGGGTAATCTCAGAAACCACAGCACCAATCACAACACCCAATACAGCGTTGGAAAGGGCAATTACAGCAGAAGGACATAGGCTATGCAGACGCCCACCATATACATTTAAAAGGTAAAAGAACTGTGCCAGCAAAGTAGTCCCTTGTGGGCGTGTCTGCGTTGTGCTGTGGGTGTGTGCTGGGGGCGTGACAAACGCTGGAGGCGTGTTGTACGTTCCGCCCTTCATGCCATGTCTCATATCGTGTGCTAATCCCACCCTGCTCCCTTTAAATACCCCTGCACCCCATAATCATAACCCACCCTTACTCCTTAAAATAACCCAACACCCTTAAACACTAACCCATCTTAACCCTATAAATATACCCTGTACCCCAAAACCCAAACCTAGCCCTGAACCCTATAAATACCCCTGTACCTCAAAACCCAAACCTACCCCTGAACCCTAAAAATACCCCTGTACCCCAAAACCCAAACCTAGCCCTGAACCCTAAAAATACCACTGTATCCCAAAACCCAAACCTACCCCTGAACCCTACAATACCCTTGTACCCCAAAACCCAAACCTGCCCTAAACCCTTAAAATACCCCTGGACCCCAAAACCCAAACCTTCCCCTGAACACTAAAAATACCCCTGTACCCCAAAACTCAAACCTAGCCCTGAACCCTAAAAAACCCTGTACCCCAAAACCCAAACCTATCCCTGAACCCTAAAAATACCCCTGTACCCCAAACCTAGCCACGAACCCTAAAAATACCCCTGTACCCCATAACCCAAACCTATCCCTGAACCCTAAAAATACCCCTGTACCCCATAACCAAATCCCACCCTGAACCCTAAAAAATAATAATCTAATAAAATAAATAATGAGAAAATAATAATAAATATAAAATATCCCTGAACCACTAAAACATATACCCCACCCTTAAAATACCACTGAACCCCTAAAACATGTAGCCCAACACCCCCAAACTAAAACCATATACTAACCTTAAACTTAAATATTAAAAACATATGCTTTCACCATTCATGCTTTTACAACGAATTTCGTTGTAAAAGCATGCATGGTAAAAGTATATAAGGTATAATGCCATGTATTATAATTGCATTGCGGAGTGATGGTAGTTTTGTTGTAAAAGTATGCGGAGTGATAGTATGCGGAATGAAAGATTTGTTGTTAAGGTGTTTTACTGCCCTGGATATATTACCAATAGATTGAATGACTAATGCTTGATGTATTATATCAAAGTTATATGAGCAGTAATTCTTTCGTGAATATTTTATTAAAAGACATATATTTTATCGGTATATCGGGCATTGCCTAATGGGACAGTATGAAATACTCACAATAAAGTTATTGAGATTCGAGGGATTGAAATTTAGACTGCAGAGATTCCCGCGACTAGGGAAGTGAAATGTATCTTACTGTAAAGGAAGCTATCATATAAGTTGTCTTAACAAGCTACTGGCAGATACTAGGGCCATGTGTATGAAGCCTTTTTTGATTCGCAAAGGCCGAAATTCTGCGAATTTCGGCCTTTGCGAATCGCAAAAGGCCTTTTTGCATGTTTTGGTATGTATGAAATATTCGCAAAATAAGGAATCGCAAAGATTTGCGATTCCTTATTTTGCCATAGCATTTAAGGAATCGCAATTTTGCGATTCCTTAAATGCTATGTATGTAACATTTTGGGGCTGCGAATTATGGTTAAGAATTCGCAAATTACCACCAACTTGTAGTTGATGGTAACTTGCGAATTCTTCAAAAAATGCACAATTTGGCATTTTTGAAGGTGGCATGTGATGCACACACATGCCCATAGGGCATGTATGTGCGCCATATGCACACTCATGTACATTTCAGGGGTGCAGCAGGGTGTCTTTGAGACACCCCTGCACCCTTGAAATAATTCTCAAATTGCGAATAGCAAATTGCGAATTCGAAATTTGAGAATTATTTTGCAATAATTCCTATGGGCCTCCTTGCCCATAGGAATGCATTGGAAATTATTCCTTAATTGCGAATTCGCAAAATGCGAATTCGCAAATAAGGAAGATTAAGGAGTCGCTAAAAAAAGTGAATTTTTTCATACATACCATTTTGCGATTCCTAAATAGCGATTCCTTAAAAATCGCTATTTAGGAATCGCAAAATGGTTTGTTGATACATATGGCCCTGTGGGGCATATTATCAAGGGGGTTTATCTCCGCTTTTTTGGCTTCAAAAGCCAAGAAAACGGTGATAAAATTATCCCCCTATTACCTAGCTGTCGCTAACACCAGTTAGCGGCAGCTAGTAGGACATAGCGACCATCTTGGACCCCACTTTGCATGTCAGAGAAATTTATCACTAATGACATGCAAAGTGGGCATGCCAAGATGTTAGCGACTGGAAACAGTCGCTAACATCGCTATCTCCTATTACCAACTTTTGGAGATATTCACGCTAAGCGCGAATATCTCCAAAAGCTAACAGCTGCCCTGAGCAGTTCTTAGCCATGTTATCCAATGGGAGGTGGATAACATGGCTAAGAGCATTAGCTCGGTAATGCATGAATATCGCTGACTTTTCAGCGATATTCATGCATTGCGGCCGATTTTTATCGCATTTGCAATAAACCTTGGTAATGCCAAGGTTTATCTGCGATAAAAATCGCCGTAGGTCGGCGATACATTTTTGTCTCTAACCAAGCAATAGCGATAATTATCGCTATTGCTTTGTAATATGCCCCATATGTTCGGTGTATGAAGAGACAGCTGTTTTTACCTACGATATAGCGGTAATTTCCGTGTCTCTCTTTCCGTTCGTGTGAACCGGAATCTACAAACTGTTCTTCCTTATAAGCAAGCATATCACCGGAAGTTCCAGACTACGGTCTAATTGTTAATCTGCTCGGTAGTAAGCAAGGAACGGGGACTATGACTCGGTACGCCATGTTTAAATTGTTATCGGGCTAGCTTGCAGAATAATACCTAAAAAGTGGCATGGAAAAAGATGCATTCTCATATCCAGTTAAATTCATCAGAGAAAAGTATGGCCAAACAGACAGTCCTTCGAAGACTGTTCATATTAATGGCAATAAGTATTAGTGAGATTCTAACTGAGTTAGGGCAGCTACAGCTAAAGCGGTATTGCAGGGCTTTCATGTGTTTAAACCTAGTGAAGACTACTAAACAGCTACAGTCTATGGCAAATCTATGGTTAATTCAAGCAACATTTGCCAAGTTTTACTCTGAGGCTGTTGAGTGAGCAGGAGCTGCTTTCAGTATTTGACATTCATTACGAACAACTAGCAAGGGCTAAACGTACACTACTGCCTACATATTTATTGCAATATAGAATACTCTACCAAATACGATGTTGCCGGTTTTCATGCTGAAAATGATTTATTACTGATTTGTAATAATCTATAATAATTTTTAAAACAAAATTTGATAAACAACAAAGCAATTATGTATGATATTTTGCTGTACTGTAATTAAATTGCATGTTGTGATCTTGTTATGCCTGCACATATGTATATATTGCTACTTGCCTAGGTTTTTCTGAATTGTTAGTAATTTCCCTGCAACTGGCAAGTTTGCCAAGTATATAGGGGCCCCATTCTTTTAAACTTATTAATGTTTGCAGGTACTTACAGCATAGTTTGAAGCCATACTCCACTTTATCTGTAACAAAAAGAATTCACTACTAGGTGATGTTATGTTTTTCTAGCGGAAAGAATATCAATTTAGAGGTACACCACACATTCTTTTTCTTTTTTATAACTCTTTTTACTATTGGCAGGCAGCAGAACGGCAGAGGTTTAATTCTCACAGATGAACAATCGTGGTAGTACATAAATAAGCAGTAATCATCTACACACATCATCAAGTATACTGAATAACAAATGGTAGGTCGTGGGTATTGCCCACCCACCACAGAGTCACTTCTTTTCCAGCTGGGTGACTACCTGGACGGGTGCCACAGCATCCCTCTGTCATTATTCCAGCTTCCCTAGCTTTTGACCACTTATGGGGGCAACTCCTTCTCTCATAGACAACCCGCTCTGCTTGCATATAGCAGTCCATATCCTCCTCCCATTCCCTCAAGGTTGGTCTAGACTCGGAGCTCCACTTTCTTGCTATATTGCATTTTGTGAAGAGGAGTCAGATTGTGACCCATATTCTTCCTCCTCTAGTAAGATATGTTGTCCCCCATATGTTCAACAGGCCCAGTCGGGGGTGATGTCAATAGTTTCGGTAAGAACCGACTCCACTAAAGATTTCACTTCTCCCCAATAGTTCTGGATTATGGGACAGTCCAACAAAATATAGAAGGTGGTGGGGTTCTTTTCCCATTTTTACAAGAGTGGTACAGGCATAATACGCCCTCTGCAGGATTTTCAGTTGGACCAGTCGGAAAAGTGAGCGTATAGCCACTTCTTTAGAAGATGCAGTCGCCTCAAACCATTCCTCTTCACCCCCCCCCATTTTTCTCTTAGTTTCCCTAAATTCTCTGGGGAGTTATTTAATATTTTCCAGTATGTTAAGGAGATTGCCCTCTTTGGCATGTAATCATAGAGTAATCTGTCTTCAGGCAGATCTTCTGATTGCAGGATTGCTCGCTTCAATGTATGATTTATTTGGTGATAGCAGAATATTTCTGTGGATGCTAACTCATGCTCCTGTTGTAATACAGTAAAAGGTTTTACCCCTTCACAAGTCCACATGTCGCCAACCCCGAGAGGCCTATGAGGTACCAAATATCAAAATCGGGATATCTCGCCAGTAGGCCCAGGTGTATTGAGTCTCACAGAAGACTGGCTCATGTAATTCTGTGAGGCCATCCCAATGCCATCAATGTCATGTTCCAGATTTTGATTATTACCGAGGTGGGGTATGATGTGGCATGTTGCATTTTCTTTGATAACTTCCTTTTGCCGTATTTTACCGGTCCATTCGGTAGCTGGGTCAACGGCAGCCAATGTGCCCAATGTTTGATTACCGCTAGTTGTGTGGCCCTGTAATAATACTGCAAGGCCGGAAGGGCAATACCGCATCATACCAGCTTCTTGTAAGTTTGTGTAAAGCTATTCTCAGTGCTTTCCCATCCTACAACAGTATTGTCACAGTTGCTTATATAGTTTGAATGTATGTCGAGGGACTGGGTGTGGTGTGTTTTGCAGTATGTACAAGAATTGGGGTAATGCCATAATTTTATAAAGAGCAGCTTTTTCCACCAGTGTGAGGGGTAGGGTCTTCCAATGTTGCACATCACCCTGAAGTCATTGTAAGGGGGGCTCAAGATTGTGGTTGTAAAAGATTGCCAGGTCTTTAGTAATGTACAGTCTTAGATATTGAAATCCCTCCGTCACCACCTTGGCCACGCAGGACTGTGGAATTCTGGGAGCTCCACCTCTTAGGACAAATATTACCGATTTGTCCGAGTTAATAGTATAGCTCGAGTATTTTTGATATAGGGCCATAATATGAAGGATCCTGTGTAACAAGGCATAGGCGTTGGTCATATATAAAAGAATATCGTCAGCATATAGGGAGAACCGATCCTCCCAAGTTTCTGACCACCTGAGTCCTCTGATCAGAGGATCGTCCCAAATCCATACCGCCAAGAACTCCAGGGTCTGCACAAATATAAGCGGGGAAAGGGGGCAGCTCTGCCTCGTGCCTCTTTGTAGAGCGAACACTGCAGATCTACCTCCATTTACTGACAACTGTGCCATCAGTTCTGTGTAGAGGAGGTGAAGCCAAGATAAGAATTTAGGGCAGAAGACTTGTTTTTCTAAAACCTTGAACAAGAACGGCCACTCCAGCATATCAAATGCCATGTTGGCGTCCAGTTAATCCACCAGGGCACTCCCCTGGACAGTGTGTACCCTCCCCAATATTTCATGGAAGCAGCTCAGGTTTAGTGCAGTATTTCTACCCAGTATGAAGCCTGACTGATCGGGATGTATTAATGAGTTCAAGATCTGGGTTAATCTATTTGCCAGTAATTTAGCTAAGATCTTTATTTTGGCATTTAGCAGGGAGATTGGCCTGTAGGATGAGCAACGGTTCAGAGGTTTCACAACCTTGTGGATCACAACGATATTACCCAGTCTTTGATCGTCTGGCAACATCCCTGCCTCTAGGCTTTCATGGAACATTTTAACCAAGTGGGGGCAATTTTAAATGCTATCAATTTATATAATTCACTGGGGAGGCCATTGAGGCCCATTGCTTTGCCTGAGTTCAGGGATCTTCTGTAAGGTCTGATTCTTGGAGGGCTTTGAATCCGGCGTGACAGTTGGCATATTGTGGGTGGACAGTAGCTTGTTTGCTGAGTCTGTTGTAACGCTTGGTGACGGTGTGTATTATTCTGCATAATACGCCGCAAAGGCGTCTGCTATGCCCTGCTTGAGTGGGGACTCCCTCTTTTGTGCTGACTTCCAGTATCCACCTAGATGCTGCTTCCCGCTTGTCTAACCAGGCAAGCAACTTTCCAGCTTCATCACCCACATCGTATAGATGATGCAGGATTGCTTTATATCTAAGATTCGCCGCTCCTTCAAGAGTGTCTCTGTATTCTTTCTTTTTAATACTTATTTTATGTCTGACTGCCTATGAATCTGTGGCTGTCAGGTTGGATTTGAGGCAGTGGAGCTCTCTCTCAAGTTCCTCCAACCGCACCACTTTTCCTTTTTTATGACCTGAAATTAATGCAATGCCCTGACCCAGTAACACTTTCTTAAAGGCCTCCCAGAGGACCGTGGTAGAGACCACAGTGCCCTTGTTTTCTTGAAAGTGTCGCTCCATAGTCTTTTGAAAATCAGTGCGAATGCACGTTATCCTCAGAAACCAAGAATCAAGCGGGCATACGCGGCCTGTTGGGCCATGCCTCGCACAATAGATCACCCAAATTGGGGAGTAATCCGAGGTACCTCTGGAGAGGAAATCCACATCCCTGAACGATTGAGAATATTGCGCCAATCCAAATATATAATCTATGTGCGAGAGACTACCGCATGCTCCAGAGTGGAAAGTAAATTGGTTAGTGTTAGGATTATGTGTTCGTCACACATCCATAAGGCCTAGCGCCACTAAAAGACCTGCAAATATTTTCCCAAAGGGATCACGGCCCGCGCCGGCCATCTGTTGCGTTCCCTATCAATTGCCGCATTACAATCACCTCCAATGATCACCTCCCCCAAGGCAGCTTTACTATGAGTGAGCCCAGATCTGTAAGTGACGCCGTATGTAGCCTAGGGGGGATGTAAAGTGAAATAATGTTAACACCCCTCCCAGTATCCAGTGATCGCCAAGAAGCGACCCTGTGGGGTCATCTGAGATATGTTGGACAATGAAAGGGAATATGTTCTGAATAAGGATACCCGCTGCCCTCGACCCCCTGGTATAGCATGGGTGTGCGTCTAGTTTGTATCCCCGCCTATTCAGCGTGCCATATATTGTCCCCTGCAAATTTGTGTCCTGTAATAGGATTATGTCCGGTAGGTGTCATTTCCAGTAGTGTAATACCATCCCTCTCTTTATCTTATCCCCCACCCCGGACCATTCCAGGACAAAATTTTGAAGCAGTTAGTGTTTTGATATGAAGACATTAGGGATTTGAGTTCCAATTTTGATGTGAGTGGGTAGGGTCCCTCTGTGTGGTGTAAGGGACATATACGCCCATGTCTCCTAGATACTCTTCCCTGGCCCCACCGTTCGATGTTAGGTACCATAATGTCACCTGTCAGTATAAATCATTGCAACCTATGTGCCGTACCATACTTGCTGCCTTTTATACAACATACACTGTAAGACATTTTCAGAACAACAAAACATTGAAATATCCATTTCCCCCCACCCCCCTCCCTGCCTCCTTACAATGTGGACTCGGAACTGCCCACCCTCCCAACTGTGCAGAGCACCTGTGTACCCCGTTCCCAACAACCCATTATGGGGGAAAAAGACGTGATCAAACCTGGGGCACCCACTCTCCTCCCCCCTTTGGTTCGATCAGTTCTGTATGTCGCATGAGACCAAATCTGCAAGTTGCATCAATGTGAGAGTGTCTAGGAGGAGGAGGTCTTCGGGTTACGATGAGGATCAACACCTGGAGGATTTTTGACCATTTCTTTGGTATTCTTCGGTATTTCGTTTGTGCTGTCAGGTTCCCAACCCTACGCCAACCCTCCAACCATGCCCATGCATCATCAGGAGTCTCAAAGTACCAGGTCTTGTCTTCTGCCTCCACTGGGAGCCTGGCAGGAAATATCATGGCATATTTAATTTCTCTCTCCCTCTAGGCCTTCTTGACTTCGATAAAGGCACGTTGCAATTTCTGTACTCTGACTGGAAAGTCCGGAGAAAAAGGTGAGCATTGCATTTTCAAACTTGAGAGGCGGGCCGGTGTGAGCTCTCTGTAGCATAATGTCCCTATGCCTATAGTTGAAAATTCCCTCCAGTATGGGGCGGGCGGGAGACCAGGCTTTTAATGCAGGATCTAAGGTTTCAAAGGTCCTCATGCATCAGGCTGACTTTCGATGCTACCAGGCCTATTTTCCCCTCCAGAACTGTGCTGACCCAATGGACAGCCATCATTATATCTTGCAGCGTAGGGTTATTGGCAGGGTCCGCAGAAGGCATCATCAGCTCCTTGCATGGTGGTTCCTGGGTGTCCAGTTTGGCGTGGGCATACTTGGCAAGTTTTGTTTGGTGCATGGCTTGCACACCTTTGCTTCTCGACATCTCTACACTATGTTGGCCACCTTTAGTATCAGGGAAGGGTCAGGTTCTCAGCCCCAGGGGGAGATGATATTGGTGTGCAGGCCTTATGGATTAAGGCCTAGACTCAACACAGTGCATGCGGACCCTCAAGGGGTCCAGGCACCTTCCGGTGCGTGAATTCTGGCTGGCCTCACCCCAATGTCTCAAGTGGGGCTGCCTTGCAGATGAGGCAGGCACCCAAGGGGGCAAACAGGGCAGGCGAGGGGGCAGGAAAACACCAAGGTCTGGGCCAGGGCCTCAGGAGGTGTAAAGGAAGCGGTGGTGTTTAGGTCGTGTGGGTGGGAGCCGGCATTACAAGCACAAAATGGATAAAATAGTGAGGCCCCATCTGCACTCATCCCACATATGTCCCGGAGCACTAAATGCTACGATTTTGCCCCCCCAGCACCTACAAGATGTATCTGCAGATTACCACCACTCTTCTAGCAGGTGTGCTTGTCACGATCGCACTGGTCTCTCCAGTTCAGGCGTGCAGCTGTCCGTCTCACGCCGACACAGGAGGCTCTCCCGTATCCGATTCTACTGCCCGCGTCAAGCCGTTCCACCACTCACCCAGATTCTCCAGGCAGGAACCTCTCTCTCTCTGTCCCCTCGGCCCACCTCCTCCTCCGGGTCCCGGTCAGACCGGTGACTGCAATTCCAAGACATCTCCCCCAGCCACTCCCAACTGCTATCTTGGGGAGATGCGCATACGCGCAGGCTTCCCTTTGCCGCTGTCGTCCCTGGTGGCTACCCGGCACCGTGAGGCTCGTATCTTCCTCCGGGGCTGCTGGAGCAGTTAGTACAGGGCGATTGGAGAGGTGTTCATGTGAGAACAAATATTTTGGTGGATATTAAAGGGGGATTATGTGGAGAGTGGCCGGAGCTCCTTCACAAAGCAGCCAACCCGTCGGCTGTTGGCTACACCACATATTCTTATGTTATTATGGGTAAAATATGCACCAAAAATTTGGACAAGATAGTGATGAATTAGTCTTAAAATATATTGAGCAGTGTGTAACATATGATATTCCAGAAGAATCTCAGAACATAACAATCAGGCAACAAGTCCTATGATTCCAATCCCGTAAATGTGAGAAATATCATCAAAGGAGATACAGAGCAAAAGGCAAATGCTACACTAACTAGCATTTTCTAAATCTGTAATCTCAAAAGGTTGAGCAAATAGTTTCCTGTCTGCAGTAAGTCATATTGTTGCTGGTAAATTGCCTAAGAACACATACAACCCAAAGAGGAGTGAGGCTTCAGAAAAATTATCAATGACTACAATCTTGTATTCCTGTCCTTGTGGATATTTAGTGTGTAGCAGACAATTCTATTTCTGTTGCTCAATTTGTCACTTCATACATAGCATATGAAGGGCGTATGGTAAGAGATAGAAGCAGAGACGTCTTTAACTGAAAAGCTTTACAGTTTCAGTGTAAAAGATGCCTTACCACAGGGAAATTGGATCTTATAAGGTTTGTGATAAATTGAGTTCTGCTAGCTTATTTTGCAATTCCATATCTATAATTTGGATAATATAAGGCTTTGCACCAACACACAAACGGGTGTAGAAATAATTTCCAGAAATTGGGTTTCTTGCACAGTTGGATCCAGCCAGCAGTGACATTGTTACAACCAACATGGTGCACACTTATTCTTACAATTGGAGTGTCCATTTAGAAAACCTTTGTCTGTAAGAAGTACCACAGTACCCTACATACAGAAATAACATGGAGCAAAATGTCAAAGGAAGAAAATGTACAATAATTGGCTGTAATGGATGTTTGGTGAGACACTAAAGCCACATCTCATTAATCATCGTAAACTGAGCTGTCAAACAGTTACAAAATTGAATTATTTTACATTGTTGTTTTGCAACCTTTTAAACCATGGCATCCGAGGAGGAATTGTTAGGTACCCATGAGTGTTACAGAGATGTTTTCAATGCAGTTAAAAATAATATTCAATGTGCTGTGTTTCCCATTTATCTGAAAATGTTGACTGATGGAATTAAACAAGAGGCAACAATTACATCAGAGGTTGAAAAGAACAGTTTACAAAGGAGCCAGAGCTCAGCCATTTATAGCCAAGATCCACTTGGCCAGCCTGTCATTGAAAATGAGTCAGCAATAACTATGAAAGAGGTGAAAAATGATGTGGGGCAAGTGAGAACCGACAGCATTGATTTAGAAAATTTGGTAGCTCAAGTTGATGAAGAAAAGCTACTAATGTTTGAACAAATTAACAAATTAGATGAGCATGTACGTCTACATGATAAGTCTGAATGTTCATGCATTATATTCAAGCCTACAGTTCTGTATGCTAGTAATCAGGAAGGTAATGGTAAATGTTTTTTTTATTAAAGTGCTCACTGCATATATTCACACAAAGACAAATTGTAACCTTTCGTGTGTTTTCAGCACCTAATGAACTAGCTGCACATATTACTAAAGGTATCACACTTCATTGTTTACTTATGTTACCTGTGGAACATGACAACAAACTGGAGTACTTGAAGTTAACTGGTGATGTTTGTCATGAAGTTTTAGGGATTATGAAGAAATTGAAGGTCTTAATTGTTCATGAGGCTGGCATGGTGTCAAACATAATGCTAGCCTTCATTCATCTAGGTAAGCAAGAGGTCCTGAGAACTGACTATGATTTTCTCTTTGTGGTAAACAAATCATAGAGTTTGGTGACCTTCTACAGTTGACACCTGTGAAAGGTCAATCAACCAGGTTTTAACAAACTACTACATGAAGAAACGAAAATGTCCTTAGGAAGTATTGGAAATGCTAATATATGGTTACATTTCCAGTATGCAGAGTTGACGAAAAATATGAGACAGACTGCAGATATGAAGTATGATAATATATTAAAAGACTTGAGAATCGAAATCATCTGAAAACAAGCAAAGAAGGCTCTTACTAGTCGCATGGTTAGCATTCTCTTCACACAAAATGACTCTCCTGCTTCTGTAATGCAACATCTTTTGAAAAGTTTCAGACTGTGGCCTCATGCCAGGTTGGGAAGCGTGTGCTCACTTTAATTCAGAAATGCTTCTTTTGGAAAAATGAGAGATTGTTAATCTTACTAGTATAGATAAAATGGAACATCAAGGTGTAAACCTACCCCTATGTCAAACAGTGGTAAAAAGAACTGGAATCACTTTTAAAAAGTTTCACATAATGCTGGTTTAGAAGAGACGGTAAAGCTCTTTAAAAATTGCAGAATAATTTTGAGATGAAATCTAAATGTTGACAAGGGTTTGGTCAATGAGAAATTGGGGCTGTGATAGAGTTCATCACATATCCCAATAAAATACAATACATTTATATTTTGATTAAAATTGACCCATGAACAGGGCAAAATATTGGCATGTGTACTGCTAGGTTTCTGTTGGTAAAATACCTAACTGTCAGACTATGACAATTTCCTCTGTGGTTCGCCTATGCTGTCACCGTTCACAATTCTCAAGGATTAAATTTGGACGCAGCTATGATAAATATGGTTCAAACAGTTTTCAATGAAAGAATGTCTTATGCTGATTTATCATTGGTTAGGTAGCTATCAGATTGTATCTTCTTCAGATTGACGACAGCAAAGTGAATACTGACACATCACATGTAAAATAATACAATCCTTTTAGAGGGCTGCATGCTATCCAGCTGGATCTTTAACCCATTTTTGAAAAACATGAAAGTTATAGGAAGCATAAAATTGCTTAAGTATTAAATAATGGAAAAGTTGCTAAAGTAACTAAAACATGTAAACAGATTTCCAAAACGATGAATAGTGATCAAATGTAGGCAGTATTAGGGTTTTAATAACAGTTGCTGTAATGTAGTTGTCAATGTTCTAGTCCACATAAGGCCAGAAGTTGATAACATTAAACAAAACAAGGACAAGTATTTGTGCCGAACTCTGACAATTCTACTAAGTTCAGTACAGGCTCAAAATTATGTGCGTTCTTCTACCACAGTTATACATAACACTGTTGACTGTTGACTGGTATTTCACATGTCTGTTCGAATTTGCAACATCATTCATAGCAATTTATAATGATATTGCTGAATGCACTAGACAATGAGGAAATTACAATTAACAAAATCTTTGGAATAAACTATAAATGGAATAATAAATGAGTTTATTGTTCCCATTCAAGCAGAACAGATATTGGTTTAGTGTGCGATTTGTGTTCCTTACGGTACCAAATTGCAAGTCATTGCCTTTTGAAAAACTATTTGTTAAAGCAGCGTATAATATTCCTGTCCAGACTAAGCAGCGTATAATATTCCTGTCCAGACTGTGGATCAGAAGTGTTTTTTGCAATTGTTGTAAGACAGAGTTTGAAAATATGTTATACTCATGCTACAATAGTGCAAAACAAATAACAGTAAAATAAAAACTGATATCACCATCTTTAAAGTTGGTCAGATATAAATTTATAGGAAAATGTAGAACAAAGTTATAGGAACATCTACACTACTGTCACCATCACTTTCCATCACTTTCCAACTCAGGTCACTACACTGTGTACCTAAACAATTCATGTAACTGGACTGAATATAATACCACATGTCTTACAATGTCGTCCATCAGAACAAAGGTTACAGTAAAAGATTCCAGACTCTTATCTCATATTTTTAGAACCAAAGTTCTAGAAAATTTGAGGTTTAGGGTATTGTTAGTACAAGGATAATATCAATTTAAAGAATGACCTTTTTTTAATACAACTAGGAAGTTTTTTCAGAAAAGGTTAATAGTTATGCACATGCACGTGATAAACCTATGATATTAGTTTTATAATAGGTGTATGTTAGTCCTTCAAATTAAAATAATGAGTGACTGGCAGTGATATTCCAGTAACTGCTCTTTACTATTCTAGACTGATGTACACTGAAAATGTTTTTTTTCTAAATATTAATGATTAGTTGTATTCCCCATAATTTAATGATGGTCTGCATCTCTGTGAATTTTTTACACTAACCGTTTGGCATCTTATATGAGTATATGTAATATATAAGATCGAAATACATTTGGTGTAAATGCATATTATTAGTACATTAAAAAATTTGTTTTTTTAACTACACTCATAAATGAATATAATAAGTATGTTAGACTAATAAGCTGATATGGAGCACCATCCCTGAACATTTCCAAAGCCCTAATGTTCTCAGCCTTTCTGTTTACCCCACCTTTGCAGAATGTATGTATTTAGCAAGGTAAAGCGAAATGGAGAGTCTGTGCAGAAGAGCATACCAGAAACTTTAGTCTTTCCTTTTCATGGGGCTGGCTATCCCTATAGTGACAGAATACAGCATGGGCTAATGCTTTTCCAGTGTGTACCTTGCTTGGGTGGGTGATTCAAAGTAGTTTACTTGATCAGAGACAATCTGGCCTCATGGAGTAGGATGTTGTAATAGATTTGTACTCTATCAATTATGGATTTCAGTCTTAAATGAAGGTCTATTGACTTGTAAAAGAGCCTGGTCCAAGACTTCAGAAATAGGCCTTTAAGAATTAGCACAGTGGCTTATTTCTGCATTTTCCTCGCACTTCTACATTTTGTGCTACCTAGCTGAAATAGAGGTATCTTTGTTCCTTGCTACAATACTGCCAGTTTAATAGGTAGAAGAGATTTTCTACAGAAAGATATATGTTACTGTATAAAAATAATTCTGGCTGTAAGATAGGCACTTTTGCACCATGATTGAAGGATACCTGTTTCACCACTAGGCAGCACACAGTGCCAAGTGCTAGGAGATACCAGAAATATGCCATATCTTAAAGGATATGGATGATTTCTGTTAAATCTAATTGATGGAATGTGTACTGCATAGAAGTACATTTGCACCAAGGTGCAAAACTGATAGTGTTACAAGTAACATTGTTTTTGTTCAGAAAAAAAACCTCACTTCTGAGAAAATAATGCTGCATGCAATGTAGCCGCCTTGCACCATTGTGGGAGGATTCCTGTGTTACTACTTAGCAGCACACAGTGCTTCAGTGCTAGAAGACTGCAGAAATGTATCAAATCTTAGTAGACAAGGCGCTTTTCTGGTGTACTGTGTACTGCGAAGTAGCAATATAGGATCTTCTGCCCAATTGTACTAGGGTGCCAGTGTTACAGCAGGATTGACTTTGAACAGAAAGGAATGCTTTACTGCATAAAAGCAAAGCTGTCCATAACACATGCCCCCTTGCACAATGGTGCAAACGTTCCTGTGTTGTTACTATGCAGTACCCAGTGCACCAGTGCTAACCGACTCAAGATATGATCCATTTCTTAGTGGGTATGGTATATTTCTGCTGTCTCACTTTCTCACAACTCAACCCAGCAGATTAATTGCTGCCAAGCACTGAAAAAATGTTTGCATACTTCACCCTCTACGGCAATAGTTTATGTTTCAAATTATGATGCCATTATGTAATAATAGAAACATAATTTTAAAGATTTATAGTTGTGAGAATTTGAATCTAAGATTACAAGTCAGTATAAAATTAATTCACTAGTAACTTTAGAGTTAACTGGTATTATGAGGGTGTTGATTAATAGAGAATGGCAACATATAGACACATACAACCAGCATAAACGTTTCCCTTTCTTTTAACCAGAATATGCTGCTCTGAAAGAAACCTTCTATTTGTTATTTTAGTATTCTTTTTTGAGATTTTTTTAGTATTCCTGGTTTTTGGGTGGAAAACAGAACTAAGTAACTTTTTAAAAAAGCAAGAAGTCAGTTGTTGGTACATAACTGTAAGAAATCAAACACTAATTCCTGGGAGGGCATTTATACTCTTGTACTAGCTTGTCTTGGGCTGAGATCAGATGAAAAAATAATTTGTTTGCAGACAGCAAAAAAGTGCTTTTTTTAAGTAAGTCGGGTTGGTGTTAACCTGTGTGTCCAAAACCTCTGATGATACAGATTGGCCTGCTTCAACTGATGTGGACGCTCCTGAGGAAGTGACCATTTCAGCACTCCTCTGCAACTCAGCACGGGCAAGCCTATGTGGATGCATGGCCTTTAAGTTGCACAACATCCCAGTTCTGCTCATGCTGTACTGTTTCTTTGCCCCTCTGCTGAAATCTTTGTTGCAAAGTTTGCATGTTAAAAAAGGAGTCGCACTATTGACTCTTTTTGGTGGTTTACCACTTTGAGGTGGTGGTGCTGCTGACTGTTCAACAGAGTCCGATGATGCCATTTTGAATTGTCTCCTAAAACATTCACAAAGAGAAGAGAAGATGATCAGGAGACTGAATAGATCTTTCCACATCAAATTCCAAATCTCAAATGAGAGAAGGAGGGTGGGTAATTCCTGATTGATTTTAACCAATTACATCTCTTTGATGCATTAACAAATAACGCCGCCGAAGGCTGGTCGTGGCTGGTTGTTATATCGAATCACTAGTAACGTGAAAAGCGAAGGCCTCCTGACCAAGTCGGGGCTCGCGTTCCTCGGAGCTTCAAAGTGCCGAGCCGCAAGGTTGACGGTCTTGTCATTAGAGGACGACAACCTTGAGGCTCGGCACTTTGAAGCTCCGAGGAACGCGAGCCCCGACTTGGTCAGGAGGCCTTCGCGTTTCACGTTACTAGTGATTCGATAAAACAACCAACCACGACCAGCCTTCTGCCGTGTTATCTGTTAATGCACGTACCCCTATTTATTCCTTTTTATATTCGCTCGCTTGGAGCTACAGCCCAACAACACCATGAAGTTATTGAACCATGAAGTTCACTAATCCACGGATGCTTGTCCCCCTGCGTCTTTGTCCTGATGAAAATCCCAGCCTAAGGGTTTCAAACTTCCCTGGAACATCAGGGGTCGAAACGTCGACAAACTCCATTTCACCCACATCTGTCCACATTTTGATAATGATCAAATTGGTTTATTTGTTGTGAGGTTTTTATGAATGTTCACTATCATTTATGTGCTTAGTGTGGCTGAACATGAGAGCCAACACGTTCCGTATTGTTTCTAAACAAGTTGGGTCCTATTGACCAGTGTTATATTATTATTGATGTTTCCAGATCCTCAGGTATCCTTGCACTAACCCGCCCCCCTTTCCCCGGGGCACTGTTTATTGGTCAAAATTTGAAGAATTTTGAACCTACCAATTAAAAGTGTAACGTTTTATACGCATATTGTGTTGTGTAGATTCTCTGTGGATTCTATGTGAATAATCAACATTGTAATCCTATTTATTGTGTGGCAGGTGTAACCCGGGGGTGTTGCTTTTATCAAGTCTGGTCCAGACCCATCGTCTGTCCAAGACTCAGTAATAAAAGCAATCTCAATTGCTTCCTCCCGGATTAGGTCCACCACCTCAATATTATGTTTGACTAGAGATCTTGCATTCAGTAGGGCGCATTTAAAGTGTTTTCTTACCTTGCTTCCTTTTTTTTACCCATGGTTATTCGTTTTATTGGCTTCTCCTGTTGGCTCATAGATATCTGGACAGTTTTCTTACAACCCGGACAGCTTTCCAGACCAATGTGGGTATTCTGACCAGGCGTAACTGTATCACATGAAGAGTTATATTTTGTGGTGTTTAGGCTGTGAAGAAATCTGCTAGAGTAGACATATGGGCTTGGGCTTCTTTGGCCAAATGGGCAGCATGGCTGACGCTGTGCGCCAGTCGTGCGTGGACGGGCACAGACGGACTTGCCTTTGGAGCCCTTCATCCGCTGCACGCTTGCGCCAGCTTCCTAATTTTGTACTGGGGTATGGTCAACAACAAGCCCAGTAACCCTTTTTCCTCCCAAGATGGCGGTGGTGAGTAGCTGTGGCCGGTCCTTGGTTCAGGGAAAAGTGCCGAGTGGTGAGTGCAAAATTCACAAGTTTAAAAGATTAACAGCAAGTTAAAATTTTTTAAAAGAAAAACGCCACAGAGATTTGTTGGTCCGTCCGGCTCAAGCCTCAGGGGACGTCTTTGTGAGTGCTCCCGTCAGCTTCCAGATTTTGTACTGGGGTATGGTCAACAACTAGCCCGGTAACCCTCTTCCCTACCAAGATGGCGTCGTGAGTAGCTGTCGCTGGTCCTTGGTTCAGGGAAAAGTGCCGAGTGGTGAAGGGAAAATTCGCAAGTTTAAAAGATTAACAGCAAGCTAAACATTTTTAAAAGAAAAGCACCACAGTGATTTGTTGGTCCGCCCGGCTCAAGCCTCAGGGGTCGTCTTTGTGAGCGCTCGCGTCAGCTTCCTGATTTTGTACTGGGGTATGGTCAACATCTAGCCCGGTAACCCTCTTCCCTCCCAAGATGGCAGTCGCAAGTAGCTGTCGCCGGTCCTTGGTTCAGGGAAAAGTGCGGAGTGGTGAGTGCAAAATTCACAAGTTTAAAAGATTAACAGCAAGTTAAACATTTTTAAAAGAAAAATGCCACAGAGATTTGTTGGTCCGCCTGCCTCAAGCCTCAGGGGACGTCTTTGTGAGCACTCGCGTCAGCTTCCTGATTTTGTACTGGGGTATGGTCAACAACTAGCCCGGTAACCCTCTTCCCTCCTAAGATGGCGGTCGCGAGCAGCTGTCGCCGGTCCTTGGTTCAGGGAAAAGTGCTGAGTGGTGAGTGCAGCATTCGCAAGTTTAAAAGATTAACAGCAAGTCAAAATTATTTAAAAGAAAAACGCCACAAAGATTTGTTGGTATGCCCGGCTCAAGCCTCAGGGGACGTCTTTGTGAGCGCTCGCGTCAGCTTCCTGATTTTGTACTGGGGTATGGTCAAAAAGTAGCCTGGTAACCCTCTTCCCTCCCAAGATGGCGGTCGCAAGTAGCTTTTGCCGGTCCTTGGTTCAGGGAAAAGTGCCGAGTGGTGAATGCAAAATTCGCAAGTTGAAAAGATTAACAGCAAGTTAAAAAAGTTTAAAAGAAAAACGCAACAGAGATGTGTTGGTCCGCCCGGCTCAAGCCTCAGGGGACGTCTTTGGTATACATGATAAGTACATATTAACAAGAAATGTTTAAAAAAGTAATACAAATCAGTGTGTTATTATTGCTGTGAAGGTCCTACACATGTTGCATCATTCATGAGGTGCCCAGCAACAAGTAAAATAATGCATTTATTTTTGTGGGCATATGGGGAGTTCAACAAGAGTTTGCAAGGAATTGAAACAAAATTATAGACCCAGATTCTCTCAAGTATCTGATGTGACTTCCCTGGATAAAGAACATGGGAAAAGCATATTTTGGAAGTTGATAATATGGTCCTCATGGTTCAGCAAGTGTTATGAGAGAAAGGCTGTAAATGGGCCTTCAATGTGTGAGCTTCAAGTTCTGGGGGTAAGCTTGCAGGTCCTGGCTGACTTAAGTTTCCCCTAGGCAATCATCATGCAAATCATATTTGATTACTTGTTCAAGGTTACAAGACTCTTAGAAACAGATGTGGAAGCTACCTCTGTTGATGGGCATAACATAGATCTCCATTGGCCATTTTTCCACTGTATTTAAATTCAAGAAGAGACCTATTAAAATTAAAATCTATGTAGCACTTAAAGTTGTGTGTACTGTAAAGACTCTTGGAAATTGTTCTGAGCCCATGCACAACTGACTCAGTCTTAGCCTAGAGTGACCATGGCTTAGCACCTCAAATCCTTACACCATTTCCTAATGTTTTTAGTGACACCTTGGAAGAACTGAGAGGCTTTAGCTATTGTATAAAACTATGAAATTATGCTGGAATGGTGAAGCAGAAGCTACGTTGAGCACCACTATCTGTACCTAAAAGACATACAGCACTTATTGCATGAATTACTGGATGATGACTTTAATGAAGAGTTTTCTGAGTAGATTTCTCCGACGGGTTTAGCAAAGAAGAGCTCCAGTAAACTAAATCTTTGTGTAGGCATGAGGGATTTAAATTCCAACATAATTATTGACAAACATCCACTTTCAAAGATAAATGAATTTCTATTCCTTCTTGATGGTGCCAATGGGTTTCCCACTTTCAATCTCTGTCATGATTTTTTTTGTTGGGGGGTTTATATGGCGCAAACTTGACCCAAAGGTATCAGAGCACTTTACACGAGCACCAGTTGTGTTACACATGGACACATTCATTTTGTTAGGCGCAGGGAGATTAAGTGATTTGCCTAGAATCACAGGATGTTGAGCGTCCCTGCCGAGATTCGAACAAGGTTGCCCAGCTTTGAGGTTGACTGCTATAGCCTTTAGGCCACACCCTCACCCTTACAATGCTTACAACCACATTGAGTTAGCCGAAGAGTCCAATTCACTCACAGCCTTTATTCAGTTGATTGGGCTTTCCCAATATAAGCTGATTCAATTAGGCGCTGTGTCAGCAGCATCTGTTTTCCAAAGGGCAATGATCCATCTGTTTAAGAGTTTGGAGGACAAAGTAATTTGCTTCCAGGATGATATTTTATTATTCACAAAGGATCATAATGAACACTTGGAAGTTTAAAAGAAGTTTCCTTTAGATCAGTGAACCATGGCTTATTTCTGGAAATGGAGAACTGTAGATATTTCAGATCTCAAGTGGATTATCTGGGGCACACAATGTCATCATTAGGGGCCAGATGTAGGTGGCCATTTACCGATCGGTAACGGCCGATTTCGGCCGTTACCGACCGGTAAATGGTCATTTCTGATGTAGGGGGCCTATTTTATCGATTCGGTAAATTTACCGAATCGGTAAAATACCGAATCTGTATTTTTACCGATTCGGTAACTTTCATATGAAGGTGGGACTCATCTGAGTCCCAAAGGCCAGTCAGATTCGGTATTTTACCACCCAATCCTATTGGGTGGTAAAATACCGAATACAGGTGTGCATGCACATCTGTGCATGCACACCTGTGCAATGTGACACACAGAGTGCCACATGGCACACAAGTCCGGAATTGGGGTGCTAGAGGGTGTCAAAGTGACACCCCCTGCACCCTTGCAAAATTCGGAATTTACCGAATCGGTAAATACCGATTCGGTATTCCACATTGATTCCTTTGGGCTTCAAGGCCCATAGGCATCAATGGGGGATACCGATTCGGTATTTACAGAATCGGAAAATACCGAATCTTACTGATTCGGTATTTACCGATTCTGAATTACCTACATTTCCCCCCCTCTAATTTACCACTTCTTAAATACCGAATCGGTATGATTCTGTATTTTAGAAGTGGTACATTAGAATTACCTACATCGGGCCCCAGGTGCATTCTACTTTTTCCAGACCTATCAAAGCTGTTAGAATAAATGAGGCAAGTGTCATCACTCAGTATGAAAACTGCTGAAACATCAGGAGAGCTGAGAAGTGTTTGAGTGAAAAATAAGCATGTGGTGCTGCGTTCAACTCTTTTACAGAACTTGACAACACCTCCTTAGGTGATTACATTATTATCCTTAATATGAGTGAGAATGCTGAATAATGAAGATTGTATGATTGGGATGTAACAGAAAGTACTCTAAGTAAGGGTGATCATGGTCCTGTTCTCGTATCTGAAGAGATGTTAATGGAAGGTTCTGTTGTTGGTCATGTTAAGAATGCTTTGAGGACCTGTACTCCATCTTAGAGACTTCTCCAGGGATGATTTTTCTTTACTCCAATTGCTGTCTATTGTTGTCTGTTTTTTTTGTGTTTTTTTTATGGAGGAGGATTGTTAAACCTGTCCTTTCCCACTCCTGCCCTTACCCCCTTCTCTGTATACCTTCCTTGGTTTGTTCCAAATTTAACATTGTGCTTGGAAGGATCGGAATTTGTCAGTTAATGGGCATTGTGAAGGAGGTTCATTGAGGGATGTGACTCTGTGATTTTTGTCTCTTCTGCTGTTTAAATCAGTGTTTCTACTACTTATCACCTCCAATTTACAACAGGATGCTCATGCAAAATGTACTAGCAGAATGTGGTTATAATGGATCCGGAAACGAGTAGTATTATGGTGAAAACTGGATTGAAAGGTCTCATTAGTATGCACAACAAAGGCAAACAGCTTGCCAGGTCTGATGAAAAATAACTAGATAGTAAGGGATCCACATCTGGAATCTTACAGTCCTCGTTCAGAAAACATTGGTGATCATTACGTTCGTTCGTTAAACTTTATTTCGGCACTTTTGCCATAAAAGATACAGCATAAAATCAATACAGATGAAAAATCAGACATCACTGCTACATCAATAGCGGGGTAGCACACAGGTACAGGCTAGTGGTTCTCAAAGACAAGGCCCCAATACCCATCAATCTATACAGTTAAAAACAGTTGGATGAGTCAGAACTAGTTAATTATTTAACAACAATCTTTAATATTATGGAATATAAAAAAAAATAGAAGCGATTTAACACTAACAGCTAAAGATCTTGCATAAAATGACATAATACATAAAAATGTGTTACACTAACTGGTGCATGGTCTGAATCAAGATTGGAGTGCCCTAGGAATTAAAAACATTCTCTTGTGCCATGGTGCTTCGAGAAATGTGGCCACTGCAAAGACAGTTGCACTTGAGAGGTCAGTCTTAAGTATTCTGAAGACCGCGGAGCAGTTAGCAAACCCTAGATTTTTACAAAGTGGAATTATCCAAAACCTTCTAGCAGCAATGTAGGCAGGGCAAAAGAAAACTAAATGCAATTCATCTTCTAGCCTACAATTGCTGCCGGGAGAATTTTCCAGGGGGTGCTGTTTCCATTTACTGGTGAAGGCTCTTAGCGGAAGAGTGCCATACCGCCATAGCAGGTATAATTTCCTGGCAATGTTCAGGAAAATGTCGTCTAGAACAGTCTCAGACTTGTAGCAATCTTTGACCCTGAGGAAAATGTTAGTTATGGAATCTGGGCATGTACCCTGGGTGTGGGATACAAGATTGCATGCGTGGAAAGTTGCCACCAGATGTTTGCGAGATAGTCCCTGACACGCCGATTCAGGATCACTCCACAGGGTTGGAAGACCCACCGGGCAAACTCAGTTTTTAGATATTTAAACCACGGGATGTTCTCTATAGTAGGAAGAGCAAGAATTTCCTGCATTTCCTGCCTATAGTTGGCTAACTCAGGAGTGGACCAAAATCTTCGCCTGAAAGTTAAGGGCTTTACACCCAGTACTTCGTCCAGAGGTTTCAAACCCAGATCCAAAATAAGGGGCAAAAGGGGGGTGCTAACCGGTAACTTTAGGATTTGTCTGACAAACTTATTTTCAGCAGTGACTAGATCTTTTTTGCACACATGGCCCCAGAGTTCACTACCATAAAGAATCGCACCTCTGGCCTTGAGTCTACAGATCTCCAGCGGGGGGCCTATCGGTCTAACAGATGATTTATTAGAATTAACTAGCCTGATTATTCCCCCTACTATTTGTGCTAGTTTGAGCTGGGACTTAGCTTGATGATCACCCCATTCCAATTTGTCGTTCATGGTCACACCCAGATACTCAAACGTGTAGACTCTTTCTAACCTGTTCAGACCTATAGAGGGGTTAGGGCGTGTTTTTTGGGGGGGTTCAAAATCATATACTTGGTTTTGAGAGCATTAATTTCGAGACCATGCTCTCCACAGAATGCCTCAAAACCCTCCAAGATACGCTGAATCCCCATTGGGGATTTCGACAGCAGCAGGGTGTCGTCCGCAAGCATAATTGCGGGCACCCTGCTGCCACCGAGCCTTGGTGCGTCTGTGTTGGGGACCTTATTTAGGTGATCGATTACCCCGTTGGCAAAGAGGCAAAACAGGGTGGGTGCTAGGACACATCCCTGCCTTACCCCTCTGCCAACGGGAAATCTTTTTGAGAGGCTGCCCATCCTCCCGCACCTAACCTGTGCATAGTTGTGTGTGTGCAAACGAACAATGATATCTAAAAGATCGGGGGGATACCCAGGTTGGAGAACACCGTCCATAGTTTACTCCGCGGAACCAAATCGAAGGCTGCGCTGAGGTCAACAAAGACGGTGTAGAGCGTACCTCCCTCCACCCGCACCGTCTTCCAAAAGAGGAGGGCCAAATGAAAAATTCGGTCCGTAGTTGAAACCTTACTCCTGAACCCAGCCTGGAACGTACTTAGGATTGAATGATCTATCATCCATTCCTGCTGGCGGTCAAGTATCAGCCTTGCGAAGACTTTTTGTGAAACGTCGATGAGGCTGATCGGCCTGTAATTGGTTGGGAGCAGAGGAGAGCCCTTCTTAAAGATAGGGACAATCTCTGCCCCCAGCCAAGTACTAGGGACCGCCATTCCCCCAAGGATTGCATTAAAAACTTCCAGTAGGTAGGGGGCCCAAACCCTGGGTTGATGATTAAATAGATCTCCCGGGATTTTATCTAACCCGGGAGCTTTACCCGATGGCAGCTTGGATATTACATTAAGAACCTCCCCCAGCGAAAATTGCATTGCCTCGGCTCCCTCCATAGTGTTAGAGTGCGCGGTTGGCTCACCAGAAAATGGGAGGTGATCAATCGGTAGCCCATCATGGAGCTTAGCCAAACCAGGGATAACCTCTTCATAAAGGCTGCGAAAGTGGTCCTCCCACACCCCAGCTGCTATATTGGCCTCCATAGCTGGAGTCGGCTCGGCAGACCCTGTTCTCACTATCTGCCAGAATTTACGAGCATCTCTGATCTGGAGAGAGGCCAGCATGTTTTCCCAGTTGGAATGGTCCCATTCCACCTTTGCATGGTGGATTACTTGCTTCAATTCCGCCCTCCTAATCTTGATTAGCCCTGTGTCCCTAGGGTGCTTCAATACAGCGAGGAGGTCAGCCTTTGCCCTACTACAAGCTGAGTTGAACCAGGAAGCTCTTTGCCCCCTGCGGGCCCTTTCCGAGCAATTGGATTTAGAAGTTCCGCAAGGGTGTCCACCAGCTCCGTGTGGAGGGTGCCCAACTTGGGAAACAATTCTGCTGGAGAGGATTGAGAAATAAGGGCCCGACCCGTTCGAATGTGGGGAGGATCCATGCATAGAGCTCGGAAATGTGGGCGGGATTGTCCAGGAGCTTGGCTCACCTTACTCTGCGCCTGTCATTAGTTAAAATTAGTTTTGGATCCAGAGATGCCTCTGCCGGCTGATCACCCGTGGGACCACCAGGCGAGACCAACGAAACAATCAGCGCATTGTGATCACTGTCAGTTCTTTGCACTACCTCAAAGTCAGAAACCTTGTTCCAGTCAGATGTCTGAACAAGGATATAGTCCAGTTGAGACTTCTGCCCTGGTTTATTAAAGGTGGGTTTCAAAGGAATGTCACCCTTAGTTCGGCCATTACAAGCCCTCTGGGAATTACTGAGGATGAGTGCCAAGATTTGGGTTGCTCAGTGTGACCATGGCTTTGCTGGGGGGCCCTCTAGTTGCGGAATTCCCCACTGGTCATCCTCCTCCAGAAGTGCTCCCTCCAGAGTTAAGGTTAGCGGCTCATACTGTCAGTTGAAATCACCCCCCAGGAGGATCCTAGCACCCTGAGGTATTGTGGGCAGAAATAGAGAAAGCTCGTTGAAGGTGGGTGAGGGCTTCGTTATTCCCATCGGTCTAGAATACACATTCATCAGCGCGGGTTGAGTATTGTTTGGCCATTCCAACAACACGCACTGAACATCCAGAGAGTTAGTTTTAAGGACCCTATCCTTACATCCCAAATGGGATGCCACCCATATGCAGATGCCACCCATATCCAAATGGGATACCCCCCCCGAAGGCCGTCCCTTCCCCTCCCACTTAGCTGGGATTAAGAAGGCTGCATAGCCGGATCGCCATTTATCCTCCCTTGCCCATGTCTCCTGGAACAGGCATACATCCTGTGTGTCGAAACAAGACCCCCACTCAGGGGAGTCTAGTTTGCCCTGAAGTCCCGCCAAATTCCAGGAGAGAATGGACAAGCAAGATATATGCTCATTAAGAGTGATACCAGGGAAATCATGCGTGGTAGCAGCAGTGGTGTCCATCAGCTCGTTGGGAGGTTCAATAGATTGGGGTTCCGCACAGGTAACACCCTCAGCGGGGGGAGAAGGGAGACAATATGAGGTTCCCTGTGTAGATCTAGTTGCCATATTTGGCCCCCGGGGCAAGGATGACTTAGTTTGTGTTATAACTACTTTGGGACTCTCATAATCTGTGCCTTCAGGGCCAATGGCGTTTGGTTGGCCACCCGTGCCCTGTTTAGACTGTAATCTTCAATCACAATCGTCCATACCTGTGAACACATCAAACCTATTTACTGTCTCCAGGGGTCTAAACGGTCTCAGGTGATCCATTCTCCTGTTGGTATTTCTATTAAACCTAGGAGGTACAATGTTCCACCCAAAGGGATCAACAACAGGTGAAGGGTATAGTACATGTGACAAGTGCCTGGTGTTGTACGGTATTGAAGGGTTAGTCTGATTGAGTGCCTGACCACCGGTATAGATGGGGGGAATACTAGGGATCTGGGGTAGAAATGGGTCAAGGGACGAGGGACGATGCAATTGTTGCCACTACCTAGAGGCCAGTTTAGTATATAGTTGACCGCTCGTGGGTCTCTGAAATTTACAACAACTAGGTCTCCCTCGATATCTTTGACCCTGCTACCCAGCCAAGGGAGTCGCCGAACGTGCACGATCTCACCGTTGATGTTATGTGTGAGTGGTCTGAATTGGCTGAGCCAGTGCATAATTTTATTTTTCAGCTGGGGGAACCCTTCCCTCTTGTTATCTGGCAATGTAGGGACCCCCATCAGAACAACCACGAAGGGGACGGCTTCAGGGGGTAGTTCTGCTTGGCGCCCTTTGTGCGTTGGTGCCCTGGCATGTCTAGTGCTTCCCCAATACTCCTGTGTGTTTCCTACAGATACTTTTTCAGGTCCCCTCGGAACTTTGCTCGCTGCATTAACAACTGGTTTGTTTACCTGCTTAGGGGGTAGAGCCCTCTGCTGCTTGGGGTTTGTTTATTTAGTAGGTTGGGATGTAACTTTTGGGACATTGGGAGTACGCAATGTCACCAAGGCTGTGGGTGGCACAGCCCCACTCACCAGTGCCTTGGTTGGTCCATCGTTATTGCAAATAGCAGACTCAATATCCTCAAGCTTTTTCTTGTCCCTCTTCAGCCTCTCTATTATGGGTAGGATAAAAGACCTATTAGGTGTTCCATACTATCCAGTGAGACGGCAGAAGGTACTTCCTTTAGCAGGGAGTCAGCAGGGATAACAGTTGGAACAGTAGTGTTCGTAGCCTTTGCAATTGGTGCCAATGGTAGGGGAAGTGCCGAGTTTAACATGTTAACTGTTGCGGCCACTGGAGCCAGGGCAATTCTGGTACTATACTTTGAAGGTTTGCCAAAGTCGGAATGACTGATCTTGGGCTTTTGCTGGTCCCCCCCTTCCGTCTTCTTTTGCTTGGTGGTGGACCATGGACCTTGGCAGGCACCGGTTTCTTCGGCTTGTTTTGAGCAGGTTTGCCCCGGACAGGGGTCTGGGTGGTCGGGTCAACATCTATGCTAATGGGACTGGGAAGAAGAGTATCACTTATAGGCTGATCAGTGAGGACCAGGGGTGTGGGAGTGCAGTCTCGTAACAGGAGTGGGACACTCTCTAGGGATAAAAGCTCTTCCTTGCTACCAGTACATCCTACACTGGGGGAAAGGGCGTGGAGCGGGAGGTCTGTGGGAGCCCTATTTTTCATGCATTCGACAGAGCGACAGTGCTCTGCCCGGAGCTCTGCCAAAGAATTTTCCCTGTCTAGGTCAGTGGGGACCCTTGTAAAATAATTGTCAAGTGCGCCATTATTCATCCCCCCTGTCTTTTCTGGGAAAGCTTTGTCGGGACTCTGGGCCATAACAGACAAGTACACCTACTGTTAAGGTCAGTAAATGGGGTGAAAGAGCGGAGGCCCAGCCCAGCCTCACTCGGCCTCTGAGGGCCTAAGAGGGCCCGCCCTTTGCCCGGGCTTACCCCCGCGCGCGTCCCGCGTGTGCGTGGCCCAGCCCAATTATGTAGGGTGAGGAGGTGGGGGGGCGGGAAGAGGACCAGCTGTGGCAGGTTGATGGCCGCACTGCCCGCTGGTCCTCGCAGTCCCGCAGAGGTCCGGTGTTCAAATCCGCTAGCCCACAAGTGTCTCCTCTGGCGAGCGGTGCCCTCGGAGCGGGGGCCGCGAGAGGTGGGGGTGAGTTCAGGGAACAGGAGCAAGAACACTGCACTCCTGCAAATGGAGCACTGCAGCAACCCTCAGGACAGAGCAAAAGATCCAACAATGCTCACTCCCCTAGGTGAATTAATAGAGCCGGGAGGTGGGGGCGGGGAGAGGACTAGCTGTAGCAGGTTGATGGCCGCACTGCCCGCTGGTCCTCGCAGTCCCGCAGAGGTCCGGTGTTCAAATCCGCTAGCCCACAAAGGTCTCCTCTGGCGAGCGGCGCCCGCGGAGCGGGGGCCGCGAGAGGTGGGGGCGAGTTCAGGGAACAGGAGCAAGAACACTGCACTCCCGCAAATGGAGCACTGCAGCAACCCTCAGGACAGAGCAAAAGATCCAACGACGCTCACTCCCCTCGGTGAATTAGTAGAGCCGGGAGGTGGGGGCGGGAAGAGGACCAGCTGTGGCAGGTTGATGGTCGCACTGCCCGCTGGTCCTCGCAGTCCCGCAGAGGTCCGGTGTACAAATCCGCTAGCCCACAAGAGTCTCCTCTGGCTTGCGGACCCCGCGGAGCGGGGGCCACGAGAGGTGGGGGCGAGTTCAGGGAACAGGAGCAAGAACACAGCACTCCCGCAAATGGAGCACTGCAGCAACCCTCAGGACAGAACAAAAGATCAATCATTACGATAAGACAGTGCAATCATCAAATATCTCCAGCCAAAATCTAATGGTCACATAAAAAGAAAAGATGGCGCATATGCCCTCAGTAAAAGAATTAGAGCAAGCTATTTGTCCCCTGTTTCCATCCAACACCTACGTTCATGTGTCATAAGTTACAGGAAGTGATTGCCAGTGTTGGTCATTAACGCTGTACTTCGCATCAACACCAAAATCAAAGTTTACATTTGAATTGAACGGATCAATTTTGACGTGATAATCGATCCTTCCAATAAAAGCGACTTAGTGAAATATTATAAGAGGGATTCTCAATCTGGAAAAATAAAATCTGTCATCGTTTTCAAAGTCACAAACAATATCACTATCACAGAACGAAATGCAATGCAAGTAAATGTTAAACAAAAAAATAAATGTATGGATTGGCAAATAAAGAGTGACATTAAATGTCAGTGTACCTTTGTCAAGTTTTTTTGAATAAACAAATTAAGTCTTTTCACAATGGTCTAACCAGGTTCATCACGAGCAAGTCATTCCAATCAGGCAACAGCCATGGCTTAACAGCCCAACAGCTCATGAGCATAAGCAGTGTGGCCGCAAATTCCACAATGCTCTGGAATGCCTTACCTCTGCACCTGCATACCTTATACAACAATTTTAAGTTTAAGCTCTAAGATGGGATACGTCCCTGAATAGTTCCTCTGTCAGCTAGTGCTTAGAATGACATATGCCCTGAATGAATCGCTATAAACCCATCAAACATAATCATGACTTAAAGTAATGAAATGCCAATTTCAAATTCTTGCAGGCAAGGGGCAACTATCTGTGATTTTGGTGCCAGAGTAGTCCAGAGCCTTATAAATGCTTATGAAATAACTTTTTAAGGTAATTGACCTAGTTAAAATAAAAATGAAAGATCAGCTTTAATTGTTCAGAAAATTGATTTTTCTCAACCATCATTACTTACGGATTATAGCTCGTAACCAAGCAAACGGGGCATTTATAGAAGAATATTGTACGTTGCCTATCCTTCACTAACTGGAGGCTAACATTTCCACCAACGCATCACTACAATAGATGTTTGCGTATATAAGGCTTAATTTACGAGGCACTAGTGGCATTTTTACGCTGCCGGAGCGTCTCTTTCTTGACGCTCTTGTGGCGCAAAAGTGCTGCAGCATGTTTACAAGGCCACTCGAAGCCACTTTACATGGCTTTTCATGACCTTGTACATAGGTGCCCTTTTTACGCAGATCGCGGTTGCTGTAGTTGTTCCCACGCTGTCACCACGCAAGGAATCGTAAACCTGGGAAGGCATCAGATTCTGATGCCACTCTAGGGGTGGCATTAGGGAGGCCCAATGAGGAGAAATATCCTTATATCTCCTCATTTGTTCCTCTTTCTATGGGCCTCATTTACAAGGTTTTGATGGTGGGCAGCGCTGCAAGGAATCTTGCTGCACTACCCTGTGCCAAAAGAAAAAGGCAGGAATGTGCTGTATCTGTGAGATGCTGCGCATTCCTGTCCCTTTGCCCTGTGCTGGCGTACAATGGGCTGCCATGTTCCAATGCAGGCACCCTTGTGCTATGTTGCAAGGTTGCCTGCATTGCAGGGATGATTGATTTTGTGCAGGAAGGGACACCTTTCTGCACAAAATCGATCAATGGGTGCAATTTCCTCCTTCTATGTGTGCTGCAATATGCAGCACACAGAAAGTATGTTGCAGCGCTTTTGCGCCTCTTGTGTGCTGCATTCAGTAGCACACATAGGAGGAGAAAATTGCATCCATTGATTGATTTTGTGCAGAAATTGTCTCTTCCTGCACAAATCAATCCTCCCTGCTATGCAGGCACCCTTGCAAAATGGTGCAAGAGTGCCTGCATTGGCGCATGGCTGCCCATTGTGCTCCAGCACCGGGGAAAAGGACCGGAATGCGCCGTATCTCATAGGTCGAGCAAATTCCTTCCCTTTTCTTTTGCTGCAGGGCAGCACAGCAAGATTCCTTGTGGCGCTGCCCCTGCGCCAAAACCTCATTAATGAGGCCCTAAGTGACCAGAAGGTGACTCAACACATTTTACAAAGCGACTAAATAAATAAATAATTAGATTCAGTTAAATCCAAAAGGTGATTTGGTGTCAAATCAACTATTGTGAAGAAAAGGAAAATAATTGGCAACATGCCCAGACATCACGATTAGCAGATTGTGAAGATCATACAAAATATGGGGCAAAAATGTCTATAAGTGTCAATTTGAAAACGTGGACATTTTCACCCTCCGATCTTTTTCTGTTGAATCTGGTCCTGGTTTTATCTAGCTTCCTGCTTTGGCACAATTCCACTATTATTCTTGCTTGACATAGACTGGGAAGCCGGTTAATAAATACCTTTGTACGCCATTTTTTAATTTATTTTTGACATTTAACATAGGCCTGATGAGGCGGAACAAGTCGGCGCCCATGGGCAGTAACCTTGGGTTCCGGAGCTGAGTGCTCCCCGGTGTAAAGCACTTCAACACCTTGTCACACTAGCATGGGAAATACAATTTGTAGTTTAAAGGACCCTTTCCCAACGTTAGCATCTCCAATTTGTCTATGTAGAATCCATGCAATGACGCAAATCCTTTTTTTCCTGAACCCAACCTTGTCGCTATGATTATCTGTACAATAAATAGCGGAACATTAGGGACTTTCTTTGGATCCTTTTAGCTTTTGTATCTTTGGAATTTCACCTGTGGTTGCTTTTTGGTGACCATCATAATTCACAATAGATTAACACTAAATGAGGGATATTACCGATTTTGAAGGTGTGCCACTGTTGCCAACAACTCAATTAAACCTCGGGAGGGGAGTTGGTGGTGATCTTTAAACTGCAAGGACCGATGCTTCTCTTTTTTGCCTTGCTAATTTTTGCCTAATTATTGTGCATTTTGTTAATCTTTAGGCTCATCCTACAGTGTATGAATAAGTATGCTGAATTTAAGTGGCAGGGGTTCCAGTTTGTAAAGATAAATACATCACTTCCTGCAGTTCTCAGGCATGGCTCTAAAGTATCAATACTCTGTGCATCCATCATACTGTGGTGGAGTTGATGTGCATTTGACGAGTACTAGAGGTGTTAATTCAGAAATACGCACTTGGTAACTGCAATCACTCTTTAAAAAGTTGGTGTATTTTGGTTTAAGGAATACACTGATTAAATACATTTTGGGTGATATTGTGTATATATTAGTCTGTATACCTGACAGAGGGTGGTGTAGAAATTGTGATAAATGCACTCCTTGAAAAGGAAGTGGTTCATGTTAGCAAAAAAATGACACACAAAAAATTGGAGACCTTTAGAAAATATAATGTAAAAATAACCAGAGTTGGTGATTTTAATAAGTGAAAAGTATTGATTACATGTTTTTTTTATTGGTTAGGCCCTGATGAAGTCCCTATTAGGGATGAAACGTGTTGACTGGGTCTGCTTCAAGTGTGTGGAATTTGTTTCTTAATACAAAGAACTTTATGGAAAAACACACTAGCATCGGGAAATTGATTGAAAAATGAAATATGGAAAGTAATTGAAAACAAAAGAGTGATTACAGATACATGCAATTAGAATTGGAAAGTTCTATGTGAGCAAGGAAATTAGGCTGCCCTCCTAATATTGTGAAATCATCTCACCTTGTGGTAATGACTCTGGGCCACATACCAGTCCATAATTGTTTATTTGTCTGCGCCATTATAAACATTAATTAGCAGCTGCAAATCACACATGGCCAATTCCAAAAGGGATGGCCTTTCCCAAAGGTCCCTTCTAAAAGTAGCCCAAAACCCACATATCAGATCTGCCTCAATGAGTCTCACTAAGTGATGGATTAAAATTTGGCCTGAGTGATTGCCAGCTGCTAAGAGTTTTGCACACATTCCACCAATCATCTTTGTCTTTCTTTGTGAAGCCTTATTTTCCACGGCTATGCTCAGAAGTGTTTTTGTGCTCTCTGTGACATAGGTATGAACTGTGCAGCAAAGATGAGGCCCAACAGGAGAAAAACACAGGACTAGGATTTCTTGTGTTTCTGTCTAGAAGGGGACATAACCCTGGCTACTCAGGTCTGGCCGAAATGCCCTTGTTACAGCAGGACAGTTTGATTTGCATGTAGCCGAGTCCTTTCAGGCTTGGCATAGTGGGCAAAGAGGGAATAGAGTAATATAATGCATCACTATCTGACAATTAGGGTCAATGCTCTAGGATGCTCATGAGGCATCAACGCACTAGGATGCCCAGGATGATGACCAATACCTTTGTCTTCTGTACACAGTTATGTGCCTCATAGAGATTTTACACCTATTCACTTTAGAAACTCTAGGGAAATTGAGGATGAGGACACAACGGAAGCATATTAGGAAGATGAGCACTTGTGGCCCTCCAGGATTCTATTCCCAGCTAGCCCCACAACCAGGGTCACCTACCTTGCCCAAGGGCAGTAGTGGGTGCGCTCCATATTTTCACATCTGGACAGCTAACAACCTCTCAGACTTCCTTTAGTGGCACATTTGCAAGGATAAAGAAGGATCACGACCCATTAACCAGCTTGCAAATTGTGGACAGGGTCAGCAGCGAATGCCACCGTTCCTAGTCTTCTTTACACTCACTGAAATATCAATGAAGGAGGGGGCTTTAGTAGTTCATTTGCAACCAGTATCGGAAACACTATTAAATGTAAAGCTCTCCGTGTCTTGCAAAATGGTGTGGGGAAAGGAGGAAAATTGCAGCTGATAACTGTCCGGGTACCTTGCTTGGAAATTTAAATCCAGAACCACATCATAGCAGGATCTTCATCCTCAAAAATATGCTGGCAAAGGAGACCTGGCACTGCTGTTAGCTGCACTGGGAATGCAAATAGGCTGGAGCTGGTGGCATAAATAATTATCCTATGCTTTGTGCCGCACTGGGAGGATGTTGGCAAATACTAGCTATGGTGCCATTACATTCTACATAGTGGGGTTTCTATAAGTAGTTTAAAATAAGGGGGAAAAGGGGGTATGGCCTGACTGCTGACCATAATTGCTGCTTAGTTGCACTATAATTACTAGTTAGTTGCCAAAGGATGTGACTGAAAGTGCGTCTGCTGCAGTGCTTAGGCTTGGACCATCAGAGAGTCTAAAATAGCAGCAAAGTGAAAGTGGCACAGAGATGGAGCCACTTTAGGAAGTCTACAGACTGAGGAGCGTGATCAAGATAGGCTGCTATCGAGACGCATGCAGAGATCATGCAGCTCCATCTTGAGGTGAAGAGAGGTGATCAAAGCTCGAGGCATCTACGGCAAGTAAAAGGGTTACTAGTGCTTTTTTTCTTAAAACTGAGATTAAGGTTCAGGCTCCTACAGCCTTACACCACTAGACATATTCTAACATGCTCTTGGTAGAACATGGGAGGAAGCTTCTGAAAGCACTTTTCTTAAAGTCATTGGGATACACATAGATGGGGTCCCATGCTAACATATTCCTGTACATTTTGTAGGTAAACGAACCATGGAGAACACCCACATGAGAAGCCATGGCGACAAATAAGTTATATCTGACAGGACCAGAATCAATATCACAGGCCCAGTTACAGGCTTTATGAGTAACTGCCTAATAAGGCACAGAGCGACACAATATATGGTTGCAGAGATACAGCGCAATATACTGGCTAACAAGGAAACAGGGGTTCAAAAGCAAATGCCTGCATGGCAAAGGAAGGCTTCCATGATAGCTGATGTTACAATGGCAGGTGACGGCTGCCTAGAAGCTCCTTAAGATAAGCTTAATGTGAAACGTGTTCTACTAGACATGAAAAGCAAATGTAATTCAATTTATGGCAAAATTGATGTCCTCCCTATGAGAATAGATCAACTGAAGGAGCAACTTGATAAACAGCATATGGCAGAACACCGGAAATCAAACATGAATGATGATGGTATCAATACTCGGGAGAGTGTCCAGCATTTGGAGAAGGATCTTTTCCTCATCAAGGCATAAAAAGAGGACCTTGTGCCCCCTCTCACACAGGAATAACATTAGAATTGTTGGCCTTCCTGAATCCATGGCTCTGGAAAAACTAGATACATTTGTTGAGATCATATTGCCTGACCTGTTGAGTGGGTCAACATTGTTTGACCTATTTGTAGTGGAGACAGCACATTGGTGGGTAGCACCAAAACCACAACCAGGAGCAATCCTAAGACCAATCATAGTGAGATTATGATACTAGATGGTTGATATACGACCCTTAGAATAACTTGGAAGAGGCACTAGTGCAGTATCAAGGATCAACACTTTTTTAATGTACCCAGAATTTACTACTGTGTTCAGAAAGTCACAATAGCTTATGTTAAAGTTAAGAAGCAGCTGAGATCAAATACTGTATGCTCTACCCAGAAAATCTGAAAATCAGGTATTCAAGCTCTTTACAGGCTAGGGGCATTTTTGCTTAATTATGACAGGGCCTTTAACATTCCTTATATCCTGAGGCCATTGATAGTCAAGGCCTATTGAGATTGATTGTAACCTCTCTCTATTATTAATGCTCATTAGTCAATTATCCAGTAATGCCTATTAATGTGACCATGAGCAGTCTGCTCTTTAATGGCGATCTCTCAATATTGACTGCTGGGTGGAATCACTGCAGGCAATTTCTGGTTAGGGACATTCAGGTTCATTACAATCTGGCACCATTACGGCCCAGTATTGCCTTGTGCCATTAAGAGGCATTCTTGCCAGAGTATACTGTTTCTCATTTATACTTGAAGCCATTAGCCCTAGGAAGTTAGGTTTTCTAAGAAGAAAAGCTACAAAATTCACTGAAAAATCCTTAGTTGCATTTTACAGGTAGATGATGAATGCTGCCTACACACAATCTCTCAATAGATGAGAAAATGAGTACTTAAAGTAGTGATGTAACCTCGCCGCACATCTACACTTTGTAACTTTACACATTACTCCACTAATACAATACCACATTAGCTCATCATCTGTAATATCTCTAATGATTACACAAGGATGTAAATCGATACATCTTGGAATATGTGCAACAGCTCAAAATATGCTGCCTACCATCATACCTTGTAATATAAGGAGAGTTTCATATCACAGGGTGACATGTCGTCAGCATCCTAGCTAAGGTGCACAACATCTTGGGGCCGATTCACAGAACAAACTTAAGACAAAATCCTAAACTTACTACTTTTGGTATTCACAGAAGTTACGATTTTGTCTTAAGTCTGTCTTAAGACATACTTAAGACAGACTTAAGTTAGGAGTTTGTCTTAAGTCTGTCTTAAGACAAACTTAAGAAAAATCCTAACTTCTGTGAATGCCAAAAGCAGTAAGTTTAGGATTTTGCCTTAAGTTCGTTCTGTGAATCGGGCACCTCCTCAGTATAACATGCTTTAGCTACATAACAATCATGCTCAGACCATCAGACAATTAGGCTATTACCTATTCCCTTGAGTGTCACCCCATCGACTTGGTGAGTAAATAATAAAAAGAAATATTTAACAGTCGGCAACACCCTCAATCTACTATTCCCATATGTGCCCACCTTTTAGATATTATTATGGGTGAGGGAAGTAAGGTTAGGTTGTTAACTTAATAGGCCAGTGTACTGGGGCTTTGTGCTGTATACAGTGCTCAGTTCTGTCAACCATGACTAAACCTCAACTATTTTCTAGTGTTAAACACACCAACGTGCACCACAAATAAATAAAGAGGTTTACTTAAGCAGACCCATGATGCCTCATTCAACCCATTTGCAAAGCAAACGGCAGCATCATGATTGTCAGCAGGTGTGTGCTGACAATCATGATGCAACATATTTGATACAGTGGGGGTGAAGTAGCAGCTGAAAGGAGTACAGTGCTTCTGCCTGGTTCTTTTTTGGCACAGACGTGATGACGCTACACACATATGCACGTCAGTTAAACATTGTCATGTAAGAGTGGATACGCCTTTGTTAATCATGTGCACATGACTAGCACAACACATCGCACATTACATAATAATTTTAATACCGCTGCACGGTGACAGGTGTAATATAACTTCAAATTGCAAAGGTGATATTTCATGACAAGGGGACAGGGCAGTAAGTTCACTTCGACACCTCCAAGAAATTGACGCATTCACTAACACCTGGCAGGACAGGGTGGAAGACATGACAACATATATACACAACATTGTAACCCCGCCTAACAGGTCAGCACTCCGGCATGGGGTCAACAATCAATTCACCGATCGGCAGCAAGGAGGTAGTGCAGCACATATGTGGGAGAGGGCTGCAGGATGTCATGCCAGGCCGCAATGATGAAACAAACAACCAGCAAGCATTGGCTACTCCTTCCTTTCCATGGTCTTGTTGTCATAGATGAGCCCGGCATCGTCCGCCCAAGCTAACTATGCACTTATCAGACATATTTTGCAATTCTTGTGCAGCAAAACTATAATTATGTGTACTCGGTCTACGATGGAATGTATGCATGTTCTGGCGGGAGACGTTCTGCTGTCACTACTTCATTTTACACTGACAGTTACATATTTCCAGGTGAACCCTTAATGATGACGTCCAGCAAAGACCCATCCGTGAATGTAATCGCTGGCGGAATATTTTACAAGTAATCGGAAATCAGTTTCCGCCATCATTTTTCACTTGGTGGAATTCTTTTCATGGCCGTTTTAGTTTGGCGGGGTAGTAGAACATTTTAATGCACCATTGCTCCTCTGCAATCAATACTGCCTCTTAAAATCAGGCCGGCGACTCCCCCTCCCTCCTTAAAAAAACAATCATGATTGATCAAAGGGCGAATAGGACAATTCTTCTATTAAAGTATTTTATGTGCATAAAAAAATGCTACTCCTGAAAGACCAAGCATTTCCAACCACTACTCTGCCCACACTAAGGCTATTACAGTTGACATTTGAGATTAGCCAATCATCAATCATTGTCACTAAGCACTGAAAAACTGCCTTGTTGTTAGTTGATTTATTATGGACTGTCAATTATGCAGCAAATCTGGTCGGTGTATGGAATGTATTCAATTTTACTCAGAGTTGAAGACAAAAAGTCTCATTGATTCAGTAACTCCTTACTTTGTGAATTGCTTTACTAGGAATGATATATAATAATCCCAAATCTAACAATTCCCGCTTGTGATTTATTTTTTCATTCAGAGGTTGCGGTAAAGTTGTTGCTTTCTTGTTATGTTTCATTGGACTTGTGTGCTGTCAGCGTTTTTGATGATACAGCTTCTTGTTTCTTTGTAAGAATGCAGTGTTATTTTTACTTAACAAAATACCTATAATGTGAAAAAATACCAAAATGCCCGTTACTGTTTAATGGAATCTGACATTTTAAGGTTGGTCAATCAGATTCAGAGGTGAAACTTTACTGTTAACTGTCTAACACAATTAAACATTCTTTGTTTGTTTTGGGTTAATGAAGCTTATTTCAGCTTATATTCATGGGGCAAAACTCTTTAAAACTGTACCTGCTGTTATTGCAAGTACTGGTTAGCTGAATTTAGTTCTTCAATGCAGTGTCCACCCACATTGGCAACCACTTCAATGTCTAAATGTGCTTTCTCTCTCATCTCATATGACAGACAGTGTCCCACATATTTAAAGATTGTGAGAGGCAGTTTCTTCAAAATGGTTAGTTTTAGGGCACAGTGTTTAACATAACGACATGTACGGGGTGATTACTTCCCCCAAGGAGTTTTGCATGTGGTAATTCAAAAATAAAATTTTCTGTATAAGGCAGGCCTTTCAGCAATTATCAATGTTGATTTTCCTGCTTTTATGTATTTTAAAGCTTCATTATACATGCACCCCTAAATCTATAGGGGCTGCCCTCTCTCATTGTGTTAATGTTCTATGTATTTCTTGTAAATAAGTCAATATCTAAGTAGTATAGAACCTTTGAATGTTTAGTGACCCAGTAGAGCAGCAGCGGGCATTAATCTATAATAAATACACATGCATTAACAACAGAATGATTTTCGTTCTCTGCTGGTCTCTAACCAAATGACAGTTGAATTGTGGTAAATTATCAACTGCACTCATGTCTTTACTTTTACGTTCATTCTATGATAGTGCGGGAGCCCAAGGACTCACCAAGATGGTTCAATCTTAATATAAACCCACTTGGAAATCTCACCATGGAGAATCTTTGGGGCTCCTGAAAGGTCAACTGACCTTTTCTACCATAGGCGAATTAGAGCTCTTTAAAAAGAAATCAAAACATCAATGACATTTGTATTTGGGGATTAGTCTAATGATGAGAGGTCGGTGAAGGTTTCGAAAACCATTATTTATCATGAAGTTACAATATCTAATAATCTTTATTCAGTTTAGTAACTTTAAAGAAACAGCAAATACGGACAGGCTAAAGGGGGACATCCGATCATGTAGACAACTTACCTGTATAGTGTCATGTAAAGCCGTATTGTGATGTTAGCCCGCCAAGTGAAAGCAATGCTAAATGTATGAGTAAAAAATTGTCTTAATGAAATAAAAAATAAAAAAAGAAGTTTGCATTAGCTAAACGCACAGTGCTCCATGAAAAAAACCATACGTTAACTAAGAGACCTGTTCTAAAATAGAACCCATGAAGAGTTCCTCCGGAGAAGAGCACGTAAGAGATGAACTTCTAATAAAGAGCAGTTTTGGAAACTTAGCCAAGCTCCCTACAGCTACAGCATCAACTGTAAATAAAAATGCAATCCTTGCAGTAGTATTGATCACTAATAATAATTCCAAAAAGTCATCACCCCAGGGAAATAGTTAAGGAAATTAACTCTCCATAAAGAAGAGTCTCAGGGCAAAAAAAGATCTAGTGGCAGAACCACTGGAAAATCAATGGAATGACATGATGAATAAGAGTAAGGGTAAGGTTCAGAGGATGAGGTAAAGTGAGGAACACTCATTAATATAGATTCATACTTTTGTAACAATTCTGTAGTTGTCCTCTGTCGATATCCAATGAGAATAGTTCACAAGATGATATAATCAGTCATATGATGCTTCTTCTTCCGATTCACACAGTCTGTACTCTCATCGCCATGTTCGATGCAATTGTAACTGCATTTGTTAGATGAGGGAAGGTTCTCATGAGAACCCTCTTACCTAAGCTAAAGGAGGCACTAGGAGCTCAATGTGTGACCAATGGCTAGTCAGTAATATGATAGCAACTATCAATGTTATTCGGAAACAGCATTCATAAGAGTCTCTAAATCATTGTTTAACATAAGCAGCTTTAATAAGCTCTTTGCATTCTAACATTTGATCTAACATGGGGTGAGGAGCTAGATGAACACGATGTTATAGTCAGCACATTTCTAAAGGATGTCTCTAATGCTAAGCAATTGTACTAAATGTTTTATACATGTGACAGTGAGCAAGAGTCAAGTGAAAAGACATTTGGGCCTTGTTAATATACATGTTAAGAAATGGTTGCCTGGCGCAAACAGTTTTGAAGCATGCATTAATTTACAAACATTCTAAGAGCATTGCTCAATCCTACATGTGATTAACTATTGCATTTTCACTGTTTATTTACTAGGGGCCAGATGTACAACCCTACCAACTTGTGAGTCGCAAATTGCGCTGTTTTGTGACTCGCAATTTATGACTCACAAATTTGAATGTTCAACAGTGTCTCAGATACTGTTTGTGATTCCTAATGGGGTCGCAAATTGCCTGCCTCCATATAATTCATGAGGCAGGTGCAATTTGCGACCCCATTCGGAATGGCTAGCGCTCCCAGGAATGGTGGCCTGCTGTGGTCAGCAGACCACAATGTCTGTGACTGCTTTTTTAAATAAAGCAGTTTTTAAAAAAATGCAGCCCCTTTTTCTTAAAAGAAAACGGGATGCATTTAAAAAAAGTAAAATGAAACGTTACTGTTTCATTTTTTAAGAGTAGGCAGTGGTTCGTGATTTGCATATTACTGGGTCCAAACTGGAATGACATGATGAGCACAAAAACGATGGATTTAGGCCAAGATCTCTGTACTGGGGGTGAATGTTTGACAATGGTCAGCATTCCGTCCATCAACCTTTTGTGTTGCTATATTTAAACCAAGTGGTATGGGATCCGTGCTCACTATGCCATTGGGTTTAAGTTAGTTTGGCTGATGAGGGATGATACCCCGAAACCAGTCCCAAGATGCTTGCTTCTGGTCCAGGCAGGACCTGGCCTCCTAGTTCGGGTTGGAGTGTTCCCATGGGGAGCATGGCCAAGCCAGATTTGCATATGGCTGGGTTCAAACTGAAATGGCATGGGGAGCAAAAAACTATGGATTTAGGTCCATATGGCTGCACTGGGCGAATGTTTGATTGTGTTCAGCATTCTATCCATCCTTTTTTGTGTGGCTTAGAGTACCTCCCCCATTTCTTACCATTTATTAGCTTCATCGTCACTCTCATTTCCTTGCTTCTCTTTGGTCAACGCATGTTAGCATCACTTCCTCTTTGTGTGTTTGTCCTGCCCCTGGAGCTTGGCCCAAGTTCTGCTTCCTTGCTCCCTTGTGTGTCTTGCCACTGCTTATGATTTTGGAAGTAATTGTTTTTCTTTGAATTGCCTGCCCCATTGTCATTCCTTACCCGTAGTCGTTGCTTTCCCCATTTGATTTCCCATAGTTGCTGCTTTCCCTGCCTCCTCCTGCATTGTTGCTATTCCCCCATCCCTCACATCTCTCTACCACATAATGCTGCTTCTTCCTTTCGTACCACCCTCTCCTGTATTGCTTTGTCTCTCCAGTGTTGCTTTGCTTCTCTCATTCTTCCAACTCATTCCACATTGAGTTGCTTCTCCTATCCTTCCCACCCACTGCTACACTATGATGCTTCTCTCATCCTTCTGCCTTCCTCCGGATGTGTGTAGTGTTGCTTGCCCCTTCCCAACCTACGTGGTGTTGCTTGCCCGTCCTGCCCTCTTGCTATTCTTCCTCATGTTACTTGCCCCTCCTACCATCCTCCAGTTGTTTACCATTATGCTGCCCCTTCAACCCTCCTCCAGCTTTCTGACATTTTCTAGACCCCTCCCCCCTTTCCCACTGTCCCTTATGTTGCTTGCCCACTCCCGCCCTCATCCCACTGTCTGTGTTGGCTCACCCCATCTGCTATAACAATAAAATGTGCTATGAGGTGGCTAACATTTTTTTCTAACTTTATTTTTGTGCTTTTTTAAAAATTTAAGGTGCTTCAGCCTGCCTCGTCATTGCTTCCTCCCTCCAATCCTGTTCAGCATTGTTGCTCTCCCTCTGCTGTGCAACATGGTTGACAATAAAAAGAAAAAAAGTGATGTGGCATGGCTAGGGTTGGCTGCATCATAGCTCTTTCTTTTAGTTTCAGACATGCTGCACATCAGTCACGGTACTGTACAACATGACTAAATAAAACATTGACAAAGCAAATAGATCTCACACTGGTGAACCATATTGACTTTGCCAATGCTTGTTTTGTATGCAGGAAGAGTGAGATGAGGTAGTGTGCATAGGGTGACGTGGAAGCATGACAGGGTGCTTAGCCGGCTTTTCTGAATTGGAGTAGAGGGGGGTACGGTAACAGGTAGTTTGGCAGGTCACCAGGTATTTGATTTTTTAATAAAGTATATATGTATTACCTACTGGTGGTCACCAGTATGTAGTTATAGTTAGGATGGAGTTTCCATAGGAAGAGCATTTTTTGATTTGCCAATAACTTTGTAGTTGTTTTATGAAACCACAACGTTTTCTACAATAGTGAGCTCACTTCAGCTGCTGTTTTGAAAATTTTGGGGTGATCCGTCAAGCGTGCTTTGAGTAAAAGGGGGTTCCCAAAATGCTTTTTCTCCTTGTTATTTTCCATAGGAATTTTTAGACATGACTACAGCCCAAACTGCTGAATGGAATTACAACAAATTTGGTAGAAAGGTAGCTCCTGGTTCAGAAAGCAATCTTTTTGTTAAATGGTGTAAATCTGTTCAGAAGTTGCTGAGAAATGTAAAGATTTTTCAAATATACAACTGAGGCCATGGTGGTTACGCGACCTGAGCTCTGATTGGTTGCCAATACTTCATACCAGGAAGTGTTGGTTTAACCGAGTCACAAGAAAAAATGTAAAACTAAAAAGAAAAGGGAGCAGGATAGAAACACCCTGACCCCCTAGGCTTCTGGTGGGAGGTGTCCCAGAGGGACCTCCCAGGGCCAAAACAGCATTTTTAAACCATTTTTGGTGGGGGCCGTGCCGGATTGGAGACTCCTGCCAAAATGTAAACTTTGCAAACACGCCACTCCTTGTACTGATGGTGGGGTGGATGAGGTCTCCAGGCCTCCTGAGGGCCTCAGGACAAAAGTGGACTTCATGTCCCAGGCAGCAGTGCACCAGGAGGTGCATTTGCAGAGAGGTGGGAAAAGGTGGTGTGGCCTCTGATGACCTCTCAGCAATCCAGCTGTGTGTGTCTTACTGGAGGTAACAGGAGGTCTACTTGGCCCCAAGGACCCTCAATAGACAAGGGGACTTCATCCCCCTACTAGTAGTGTCCCAGGATGTGAGTTTGCAAAGTGGTGGAGAAAGGGGGCGTGGCTGCCGAGCAGGTCTCAGCAATCCCACTGTGTGGGACTTACAGGAGGTAACAGGAGGGTAGTAGGCCCCCAAGGCCAACTACCCCTCCTGTTATCGTCAGTAAGTCCCAAACAGCGGGATTGGTAAGAGGTCCTCCTCAGAGGTCATGCCCCCTTTCTTCACCACTCTGGAAATGCGACTTGTGGTGCACTATTAGTTGGGAAATGTAGTCCACCTTACTCCTGAGGGACTTTGGGGGCCAAGAAATCCTCCTGGTACCTCCTGTAAGTCCTACACATCGGGATTCTTGAGAGCTGGTCGTTGGCCCAGCTCCCTTACTCCGCCACTCTGTAAACACAACTACCAGTTAAAAAAACCATAGAAATTCACTGAAAAAACAAAGGTTACAGTGATGTTATAGTTAGGAATTAGCATTTAAAAAAACCTTAGAAATTCACTGAAAAAACAAACAGTTACAGGGACGTTATAGTTAGGAAATGAAATTAAAAAACCCTTAGAAATTCACTGAAAAAAGGAAAGGCTGCAGAAATGTTATAGTTAGGCTCAGGTTTCATTTTTACTAAACCTGTGAAATTCAGCCGTTACAGTTAGTGACCTAACTATAACTCGCACCCCCGCAATGCACTGCTTATGACCTCACATATTACATCACTCATGATATGGTCAGTGACATCAATCGATTTGGCATACAGGTCTGTCAAAAGCTTATTGCTTGAGGGTAAATCAATGCGTCAAGAAAGTTGCCAAGGGGAATAATGAGTAATGCACCTTTCCTTGAAGAAAAGGAGAAGTGGTAGGTGTCTCTCACTTATCTATAGAATGCTCAATGCTCATTCAACTAATGAATATTAGTCGAACAAGCCAGTTAGCCCGTTCCTATAAATTTGCAATATGAAAGTAGTGAGCTCTCTGTTATATGAGGTGGAACTCTGGGGCTTTGAGAACTTGTCCCAGTTAATTTTCGCTGAAAACAGGTTTTTGCGAAACATCACTAACCTTCCCGATAGTACCCCAGTACTACCAATCTTACAAGACCTAGGTTGGAAAGTATTGGCTGATCTCACCAGGCTGCACCCCATCTTGTACTGTTGTAGAATCTGGTGTACACCAGAACTGTCAACATATGCTGCAGGTCTTAGAGACATAAATAATCAAGGCAGATTGCTTCCACAATATTTAAGGCCAGATGTATGACCCTATTTTGCATTCACAAATGGGTTTGCGCCCCGTTTGCACATGGAGAATGTCACAGGGCCACATGCAATTCCTAAATAGTGAGTCGCAATTTATTTGCGACTCGCTATGTAGGAATTACTAGTCGCTGTCCCGTACCAATAGCGACCCCAAAGAATGTATGAAAGTTTTGCAACCGCAATTGCGGTTGCGAAACACTTGCAAATTACCACCCTCTTCAAGAAGGTGGTAATGCACTTGCAAAAGGGAAGGGGTCCCCACCCCTTCCCCTTTGCAAATGCCTGGGAAAATATTTTTTAAGGGCAGGTAGTGGTCCCAGGGAAACGGCCTGCATTTGAAAAAAACTGCTTTATTGAAAACAGTCACAGACATGGTGGTCTGCTGAGCCCAGCAAGCCACGATCCCTGGGAGGGCCAGCCATTCCCAATTCGGCCGCAAATGGCGAGTAGCTCATTAATTTTCATGAGCCTGGCATTTTGCAACCCCATTGGGAATCGCAATTAGTGTCTCTGACACTGTAGTACATTGCAAATTGTGCCTCGCAATCAAGCACAAAATTACAAGGGTCGTACATCTGGCCCAAATTGATTACATGAGGTAAGAGTTTCCCTACTCAATATTGACATGTTAAATTTGTGGGAAAATCCAACGATTTCCCTCCAAAGAGGCGATAAAGTAAAGATATTGGGAATTGCTGTACTATAACAGGCACAGAAAAAGCGATAGTTCAACGCTAACGGGGGCTTCTTTAACAGTTAAACCATTGGCAAGCTTTGAACAGTATTGGGACATTATATCCAAACCCTTTGACCGGAAGTTGTACTTCAAATGTAGAGTGGGAGCTTTGCCTTTAAGAACATTTACAGCAAAAAGGACTAAATAAAGTAACAGCAAATGCCCCTTTTGTGAGGTAGTGGAAGAGTCTTATGCCAAAGTCCTATTTGTCTTCCCTGCTTACGCTGGTCCTTGTAAAGCATGGCTTACACCAATTTGCAGGAATCTGGGCACTAGAATGAGTAGCATTGCACTGAAAATATTGTGCACTGACACATTGCCATGTATTACAATTGCAGTAGCTAAGTTCTTGAGCTGGATGTGGAAACACCCCCGATGGCCCTCTCGTGTCAGCGTCTCAGATCCCATAAGCACAGCGTGTGGTTTCTTTTATTTCATTTTTTACATATATCTAAATTGCTTGCGATGTTGTTTTAAAACAAGCCCCCGTAGCTCTTTCTACGCACCATTGTTTTAATACCTACCATGATATGTACGTCCTATTTTTAATCTTATGAATGTGTCTTAATTCTGATCATGCTTGTTGTACATATTTTATTACGTTTTTTACTCTTCTCGTAACTATTATATTTTATGGCTGGAAATCGCTTTATTTTATTGTTGATCTGCTTTTATGACATGAGTTGTCAAATAAAGCTTTTTGGAAACACAGTACTACTAATAAATTCAATAGTTCTACAATCGGATATCTGCACTTCAGCACGTTCCCTTCGCAGCCAGTCTCCATGTCTTCCCCTCCTAAATTCCCCCTATTCTTCACACTGTCTTCTACAACAATTGGGGACCGCCTGTGCAGGGTCTAGTATCCTTACTCCAGAAAATCAGCAATATCTCCAATACAGAAGCATACTGAAGGCAGGCAAATGTAACCATTCCTATACCCTTCTAAGTCTGATGTCTACTTGAGAAGGTTGCCTTGTATCTTTAATTACTACATGTAGCCATGCAGCTTTCAGAGACAAGAAAGATTTCAGTTCTTTGCTTTGTTAGTGTAACTTATGTCAATTCAATTCAATTAGTTTTTATTCGATTATAAAAATCATAAAAGACACATATACAGGAGAACAATAAAACCAGGAATGACTTACTAAAGCATATACAACATCACAAGATAATACTTGATAAAATCGAATTAAACATATCTAAATTCATATACCTATGATGGAACTTTTGTCATAAATAAAATCATGACGGAAAGGTAAAACCATAATTACATGTAACAGAAGTTCACAGTCATATAGGCATATAAACGTATTTCATTTAGAGAATGCTAAAAACGCCAAAACTCATTAACATCTATCACATGATGAGAAGTCAGGTATTTAAATATTTGCATAATTACAAAATTACATAGTGCCCTGCATCCGGTTCCTTCTTATGGCCCACGCCCAGCTCCAAAGTTTATCCATAGCAACGACTATGACTTCACTGGTATCAGATTTTAAAATATGCAGAGCCGTTTGGCAGGATCTTGTTCCTATTTTGACACAAACAGGCTTAAGCCATTCATGGCGAGGGGCCTTATATGCATGGCAAACAAAAAGGATATGCAGCAAGGTCTCTTCCTCACATGGACAGGAATGGCAGTGTAAATCTAACTCAGTCCCCTAGTTTTTTATGAACGGTTTTATAGGGAGGCTTCCCACTCTAAATTGGTGGTAGAGCTTCCTATCACCAAAGCTAGTAATGGTGCCCCACTAGGCCTCCATTCTGTACTCGATTTTATGATCCAGAAAGAGGCCTGTTAGTCAATCACCATTCACCTGAGAGAAGGACTTCTGCAAGACCATCTCCCTGTGTAAGGCTTTGAGTTCTGTTTTCGAGGGGAAAGATTTCCCTTCTGGGTCCAGCCACAAGTGGTTGAGGCCCATATCCAATAAAGTAGCCTTAATCCTGTGTAACCAAGAAATTTTGGTTGGATTTGTCTGCTTCTCTGATGTGCTTAAGTGCTTGCGCGTAAGTAGCTAGCTCCGGGGTAGTCCAAAGCCGTCACCAATAGGCAAGAGGTCTAAAACCCGCTGCCCCCTCAAAGGAAATACACCCAAGGTCCATCAATAACAGTCAAGTGGTGTAGACAGCAGGAGACCAGTCAATGCCCTCAAAAAGGTATTCTGTGCTTGGACTAAAGGAAGTCATTTTTGAATCCCCAGAGTTCAGCTCCACAAATTATTGAGGCTTTAAACTTTCCTTGATAAATAGCCATAACCGGAGCCACTTGTTTGGTTTGGGATAGAGGGTATTCTTTCAGGAGGGCCCGCTAGTTGATTATGCTTTAAAACCAGCAAATCCATCTGTGGTTTTCAATTTAATCGTTTGCCCAATGTAACCCCTAAATAAGTAAATCAATCAGTTTGTTCAAGGGGCACATTAATCATTCCTACTCTGGCTTTCACTGTTTTATGTTTTTGTGCAAGACCATGAACTTGTTCTTGTCAACGTTGACTACAAGGTCATGGTCATTACAAAACAGGCTAAATCGGTCGAGGGCTCTTTGCAGACCAACTTGTGTTGTTGACAAAATTAGGGTATCGCCTGCAAACATTAATAAAGGAACCCTCGAACCAGCAAGAGTCAGAGCATCTGTGGGATAGTCGGAATAATATGAGACAACATTGTTGGTGAACAAAGAGAAGAGGGAAGGGGCTAGCACACACCCCTGCTGCACTCCCTTGTTCACCAAAAAACGTTCTGTTGTGTCGCCCTGCTGTCCCCATCTGACTTGGGCATAAGTAGAATCATATAGTTTACTGATGAATGATAGGATCTCTGCGGGCATCCCGGCTTTGTTAAGAGTGTCCCAAAGTTTATTATGGGGCACTAGATCAAATGCAGACTAAGGATCTATGAATGCTGCATAAAGGGTGCCCCCAGCTAAGACCACGGTATTCCAAAATAACATCATAAATCTAAAAACTTGATCAATAGTGCCAACATGGGAGCGAAATCTTGCTTGATAGGTGGATAGTATCTCATTATCATCAATCCACCTAGTTACCCTAGATAGCACTAGTCTAGCCACCAACTTTTACATAGTGTCTATTAGACTGATGGGACGGTAATTGCATGGGCACGCTCGATCCCCCCTTTTTATTTATTTATTTTTTTTAATCTTTATTTCGGCCATTGGCCATAAAAGATAAACAGTAAAACATATGCAATCACAGTAAATCAACATGTATAATCAATCAATACACACTTAAACAGTATAAAACCTTGGAATTACATGTTGCTAAAAATGCCTTAAAAACTATGAATCTTAAAATTAAGAGGGAGCCTGCGTCTTTAAAATACGGTTGCGGGTGTGCCAGACATTAATGAGAAATTTTCCCAGTGCGAACACAGTTGGGCCTGTAACATCAGATTTTAAAATCCTATACATTGGGGCATACTCCCTACAACCCATGTTTCTAATCAGTGGAAGGAGCCAGTATTTCCTCGCAACCTTGTAAGCTGGGCAAAAGAGGACCACATGTAAATCAGTTTCCTCCGCGGCATCACAGGCCGGACACTGCTTAGTGGTGGGAGGTGATGACCAGGAGCCGGTGAAAGATCGAAGGGGCTATATGCCATATCTCCATTGGAGAAACAGCTTCCTGGCCAGCACAGGGGAAATGGCATCTAATACCCCCTCAAACCTGTATAAGTCCTTACTTTGTGCAAATACTGAGGATAGTGACCCTTCACCCTGGCTATCTAGGGCCCTAGCTAATTTTTGTTCATGATATGCATTGGCCAGGGATCTCTTAGAAATGTTTAGTGCGGCATTAGCAGGATCAGTCCATAGGTCAGAGAACCCCATTTTCATACAAGTATTTTGGATGTATTTTATCCAGGGGATCCGAAGCGCTTTCGGGTGGGTCAATAGTTCCATCAATTCCGCCCTATAGGCTGCAAGATCGTTGCTACTCCACAGCCTACGCCAGAAGGCTATGGGTCTCAAACCTATTTCATCGGCTATTGGTCGTAGACCCAGATCTAACCTCAAGGGGAGGAGCGGGGTGCTGGGCGGAAGTGCGACTATCTGTCTGATGAAATTATTCTCCGTTAAAGACAGACTACGACAGGATGTGTGACCCTACAGTTCCTCCCCATACATAGTTGCACCCCTGGCCTGCACCTTGTAGATCTGGATGAGCAACCCCAGCGGACGGTATGAGGAGCCATTCATCATCCGGGGATTGCCCCCTGTAGTTTGTACCAATTTAAGGTTCGCCCTGCTCTGGTGAGATCCCCAAGACATGGTTTCATTGAGAGTCACACCGAGGTATTCAAAGGTGGAGACTCTCTCGAGCTGTGCGGCTCCCAATAGCGGGTTTGGCCGCAGTTTTTGGCTTGGGTTCAAAACCATAAACTTGGTTTTAGCCATGTTAATTTCTAACCCCCTGCCAGTGCAGAAGGCCACAAATGAATCGAGGATCCTCTGTATCCCCATAGGGGTTTTAGACAGCAGCAGGGTGTCATCTGCAAACATAATTGCAGGCACCCTGCTGCCATTCAGTTTGGGGGCATCGGTATAGTCAATGGCATTCAGGTGGGCGATTACCCCGTTGACGAAGAGGCAAAACAGGGTCGGTGCCAGCACACAACCCTGCCTTACCCCTCGGTCAACGGGGAATCTATCCGTAAGTGCCCCGGACCTCCCACACCTCACTCGAGCATAGTTGTTGTGGTGTAGTCTCTGTAAGATTAATAGGATGTCCGGGGGAACGCCCATTTCTGCCAGGACGCTCCAGAGTTTCCCTCTGGGCACCAGGTCGAAGGCGGCCCGTAAATCCACAAAAATTGTGTAGAGACTGCCGCCCTCGAATATTGCTGCCCTCCAATAGATGATGTTCAATCTAAAAACCTGGTCCACCATAGAAACTCCCTTCCACCCAGTCCTGGAGCCGATTCAGCAATACCCTGCCAAACAGTTTCTGTGCTACATCAATTAAACTGATGGGTCTGTAGTTGGCTGGGAGGAGAGGCGAGCCCTTTTTGAATATGGGCACCACCTCCGCCCCCAGCCAAGTACTAGGGATTTCCATGCCGCTAAGAACTCTGTTAAACAGAGCGGCAAGGTAGGGGGCCCAAACAATGGGCTCCTGTTTAAACAGGTCCCCGGGTAGGCCATCCAATCCTGGCGCCTTTCCCGAGGTGAGTCCTGCTATAGCAGCAGTGACCTCGCCCATAGTTATTGGATCCCCCTCATAATCTGGCCAACCAACCCCAGTCTCAGTGATAGATTCTCCCGGCTCAGAGCTGTAGAGGGACTGAAAATGTGCCTGCCACACCCCTGGTGCGATGTTTGGCTCAATTGCCGACTGGAGATTTTCCGACCCCCCACTCACTATCCTCCAAAACAGTCGATGGTCTTTGATCGCTAGGGCCTTAGTAAGTTCTTCCCATTGATTTTCCTTCCATTCAGCTTTAGCGTGGGCAACAAGTTTTTTATAGGCCTGTCTACTTTCTCTTAGCTTATCCCCCCCTAGACCCTCCTTGATAGATCTAAAGAGTTCCTCTTTTGCCCTTCTGCAGGCTGTGTTGTACCATGAGGATTTGCATTGCCGCCCCCTACTTGCGTTCCGTATGTTACTAAAGAGGTTAGGGGCCTTACTTGCGACCAGATGCTCCCACCTGATTCTTCTCCTGTTGTTTTCCAGGAGAAGTTCAGGTTTACTCCCCTCCAAAGACATCGTGGGAGTCTGGAGACCAGGGTGAATAAGATCAAGCTCAAGTGCATTATGGTCACTATCTAACCTTTCCATTACCCTAAAGTCCCGGATGGTTGGCCACTTCACTATTTGGACCAAGACATAATCCAAGCGAGACTCTCTTCCCACTCTATTATAGGTGGTTCTGCTGGGTGTGTCAGATCTCATTCGCCCATTACAGGCTCTGATTCCAAACTTTAAGGTGAGGGCTGTGATTTGTAATGCAAGGGGAGTCCATGCCTTCGGGGGGGAGCTTCTACCGGGGGCACTGACCATCTAGCCTCTTCTTCCATTGGGAACCCCTCCAGAAGACCTGACAATGGCTCAAAGTGAGAATTAAAATCCCCTCCCACCACATAGGATAAGTCACTTGATAGCTCAGATAGATAGTTTGTGAGTTCATCTATGGTAGGTGATTCCTTGGCAATTCCAACTGGCCTGGAATAGATGTTAATTAAGACAAGTTTCGCTTGGTTTGGCCAGGATAGTAAAACCGCAAGAATATCATCGGAGGTGGTCGGTAACCGTATTGCCTCACAGCCTAGGTGAGATGCAACCCAGGTTGTGAGCCCGCCTGACGGGCGACCTTTGCCCTCCCACCTAGCTGGGATAAAAAATGACTGATAACCTTGGTGCCCATAGTCTTCTCTTGCCCAGGTTTCCTGAAACATACAAACGTCTCCAGTCTCGATGTAATTTGCCCAGTCTTGATCGGCCAGTTTGTTAGCTAGTCCGGCAACATTCCACCAGATTAATCTCAAGTGTTCAGGGGTGTCAATTGCCGTGCCAGATGAGTGGGCGGAGACGGTTTCAGATGTTGGATCAGTCGGTGCGTCAGGAACATTGCCAACAATAAGGCCAGATGGCATAGGGGGGCTGCAGGAGCCATTGTCCAGAGTCACAGGGTTGTTAGTGGGCAGTCAGTCAACCCCATCCAGACCGTTCAAGCAGTTAAAGCGGTTAAAATGGAAATAGGGTGTGTCAGGTAACTGAAAATTTGGGCGTTGGACATAATCTTTGTGTCTGTGTCTACGTTCCACCCTTGTCCAATCTCCATGCGGCAGGTCGTAATGCATGCGAATAGGAGGAAAGAAAAAGGAGACTGGCAGGGTCTGTATGGTAGAATCCAATGAACGGTTCACCCCTTCACAAATATGTAAAACAGTACCCGGGTCTTTGAAGGTTACCAAAATACAATCCCCTATTATTGTTTTTCTCGTCTTCCCCAGCCAAGGCACCCTTCTGACCATTATGATCTCGTTATTAAATTGTGGTGGTAGGGGTCGATTCCAATTCAGCCATTTAATGACTTTTTTCTTCAGGGATTGGAAATCTTCGTTTTCTCCGCTTTGTAATTGGGGAGCACCTGCTAAAACCACCGTTAGCCTGTTGGCTTCTGGGGGCAGATCTGGTCTCCGTGGTCTTTGGGCAGGCCGGGCCGGAGAGGGAGAGGAAATACTAACAGCTTGGGGGAGCCCAGAGTTGGTCCCTGTCTGTAGACTATGGGGGGCAGGGTCTATTAACTGTGGAGGCATATTGGTTAGGGTGTTTCGTGGGGCCGGGACTGAAATAGCCATAAGTGGCTGAAAAGGGGGGCAGTGAGAGCGCCCTGGGGGGGTCCTTTGATGGCACCCTGTGAAACTCCTGTGTTGGGTAAGGTACCTGCAGGAGGATTGGGCCCCACATTTTTAGATTGCTTACTAACTAAGGTGTTCAAGGTAGTAAGAGTTGCCTCTAAAATGGTAAACCTAATCTCAACTTTTTTCAAGCTTTCACTAATGGGCTGCAAGAGTGAGCGAAGTAAGAATTCTATACTCCCTGGAGATGTGAGAGAGGGGGCTATATTAGACGAATTAGCCACTGGGTCACTGTTAGTAGCAGCAGTGATAGCACTTGAATCCTTAGGGGAGGTAGCGATATGCACAATATCTCTGTCCCTGCCAGGGGGGAGTACGGTTTTATGTTTTTTTCCAAAATCTAAGTGGGATAGTTTGGTTTTCCCCTGCCCCCCCTTGTCTTCCTTCTGCGTTTGCTAGGTGGAGGCCCATGCAGGTCCACCACAACACTTTGCTTTGGCTTACTTTTCTTACTTTTGTTCAGCGGGGGGGTTTGGGTAACCAAATCAACTGCCATATTGGATATTAAGGATGGAGTGATCTCTATGTTCTTTTCAGGCAGTATACCAGGGGTAGTTAGGGTTTCCCGTAATAGTAGGGGAAAGTCCTCTTGGGTTGGTAGATTTTGGCTATCAGTAGAGGTACCTTCCTCTTGGGAAATGGGATACGGGATTATCTCAGTAAGGGGTCTACTTTTCATGGTTTCGATTGAGCGACGGCGCTCTGCCCTGCGCCTCTCCAAGGAGCTTTCTTTACCCCCATCTCCTTTGGCGGATTTAAAATAATTGTCCAGCGTCCCTGTGTTGCTTCCCCCCGCCCTTGATGGGGTTTCACATGGTGCCGGTGAGGGCATGTCCGTAATCAGTTCCTCGGTTCAGCTGGAGTTGAGAAGAATCAAATGAAAGAGAGTTAGCCCAGCCCAGCCTCTTTCGGCCCCTGACGGCCACAGACGGTCCCGCCCTTGTCCCGGGCTTCTCCCAGGGCGCTCCCACGCAGCGGCACCTACAACTCCTATTATGGGGAGGAGGTGCTCAAGGGGCGGTACAAGCAGGGAGAGCGACCAGGTGCAGGTGATGACAGCGCAGGGACTCCTGGGCAATGGAGTCCCTGTACCTCACCTGGCGCTCGCAGCCCTGTTGTCCTCCAAGTCCACCGCAGTAATCCTCAGGAGCCAAGCCAAACGCCCAGGCACACGGGCGAAGCGGGACCCGCGCAGCGGGTTCCGCGAGGTCTCCTCACAAGGCAGCAGTCACAAAAGGGCAGAACGGCACGCAGAGGGCTCTCCTGCCTCAGGCAGCAAACAGCAACGTCTCCCCCTTTTTAGGTCTCGCGACCTATCGATGTGCGCAAGCGCATCGAGCGGAGCGAGAATTCATGTCGGCAAAACACAAGTCAACCCAAAGGGCTTTCAGCCTCGCGGTTTTCATGAAGTTCACGTGAACAAGCACGCGCATTCAGGGCCAGCCCAGCACATCAAAGGGCTTCTCCTCCCCTAATTATTCATGGCCGGCCGCAGGCCGGCCGTACTCTTTCCCAAGCCCGCCCCCATCCTCCACGCCCCCATCCTCCACGCCCCCCATCCTCCACGCCCCCCATCCTCCACGCCCCCCATCCTCCACGCATCTCCTTTCCCCATGCCTGCACTCAGCCCAGCACATCAAAGAGCTTCTCCTCCCCTAATTATTCATGGCCGGCCGCAGGCCGGCCGTACTCTGTTTCCCAAGCCCGCCCCATCCTCCACGCCCCCCATCCTCCACGCATCTCCTTTCACAATGCCTGCACTCTATGCTTACCCACATCGCATCGCCTACAATAATGTCCTTTGAAATCTGCAGGCTGATTCATTCATCTGTTATTTGAGTCACATTTATTTTTACGATTTCGAATATTTTAATTAATTGTTTTTTTTTTTTTTTTTTTTTTTTTTTTGTCCTCATTAGCCCTTGGCTCGGTCCAATTGTGCTCCTGACCACATAGCCATCGGGGCGGCTCTCTACTCAACACCGCGAAGCCCATCAGTGAACTCCCAGTACACAGAAAGTCCGCCCCGATGTCGCCCGCAGAGCTTGGACGTACCTTCTCCCTTCAGGCCAGTTTGACCAGTTGTCCAAAATCTGTACTGTGCCTCCCTTTGGACAAGGAGATTTTAGGCCTAATCATCGGACCCGGGGAAAAAGAAAAAAAAAAAAAAAAAAAAACCCCGGGTTGACTAACAGTCCCTTTTCCAATTGACCAAAAAATCCCAAAATCTCACCGATCGGGGGCTACATGTTCTGGATAAGTCCTGCTTTGATATTACATATAATGAAGACAGCCACTCTGCATGTGTTGGGGGGTTTATGCTTATCCAATTTTTGCAGATCTCCCTTCTTGCCCATAAGATGGCGTAAAACAGAAATTCTCTTTCTAGTCCCTTAATGTTATCGTTGGTTCCAAAAATGATCAGCAGCCATGAGCACCGGATGGATAAGCCAAGAATAGATTCAAGTGTTGCTCTAACTTCGTTCCAGAAAGTAGCAATGTTCGGGCATTCCCAAAACATGTGGAGGTCTGAGGCAGCTGGAAGAGAGCATTTGGGACAGCACTTCCCTGGTTGAAATTTTGACAGGCGTTTAGGAGAATAATATGCTCTATGAAGTGTATAAAAATGGTTACGCCTCAACCATGCAGGCTTGATAATTTTATAAAGAAGGAGAAAAGATTCCTCCCATGTGTCCTCCATATGTGCTTCCCCCTCCGCACCCCAGAGTTTTTCCGGTAAGTTGAGGTCCCTCTCTCCATCCTCTATGATATGCCAATAAAAAAGTGCTACTTCCTTTTTCCCAGGAGGTCTTTCAACTAGGGTGTTTTCTAGCAAGCTCTCCTCGCCCATCATTGCTTTCTTCTTGGTTTGAGCCCGAAGCCAGCTACTTAATTGCCAATATACTAACCAAGAGAGTGTTGATGTTACCTTATGCTTGAAAATATCCCAGCTTATGATTGATCTTTCCACCAGTATATCGCCCCACTGTGTGATATCCGCATCTAACAAAACTCTTTTGACTGTGTTGGCTTCTTGTGATGTTAATCCCAAATCGGGGCATGTTTGGATAGGTAACCTATCCCAATTTTAGATTTTATTCGAAACCATTCTTTTACAGTGCCTGATAATGTTTTTAATCTAATTTTTTTGAAGAACTTCTGGTGCCCGAACTTGAAAAGGAATCCGTTCACAGGAAGGTCCGAACCTATTAGCATAGCCTTATACATAAGCCCATTTGCATTTTCCCAAGGGATCTTAGGCAGCATCCTAGAGTGGGTCAGATGGAGTGCCCAGGAGTAGTATTCTAGGTCTGGCAATGCGAGCCCCCCTTTTTCTCTTCTCCTTCTCAGTTTTTTCCAGGATAATCTGCTGGATTTATACCCCCAGACAAATGAATTTATGTTTTGCTGACATTTTACAAGCTGTTTAGTATCAAAAGATAACGGGATAGAATTAAAAATAAAAGTAAATTTCGGAAGGATACTCATTTTTATCAGGCTGGTTCTCCCATAGATGGTAAGCGGGAGAAAGGACCAAGCTTTCATCAAGGTTTGAGATTCTCGAGAAATACGAGCTAAATTGTTTTGGGCAAAATGTTGTAACTCTTTAGTGATTGTAATTCCCAGATACCTCAACGAAGATTTTATCGGAAGCTGAAGATTTTGAATGTTCCAGACCATAATTTCGGTTTTCCCTGCGTTAATTTCATATCCTGAAAATCTACCGAAGTCCTCCGCTCTCTTTATAATAATTGGATAGGCAAACGCAGGATCAGTTGTGTAAATGATTATATCATCGGCGTACAAACCAATCTTTTTTTCCCAACCCGAAAAATTAAAATGTGGTATGTTAGTATCCTCCCTAATAGACTGAGCAAAAGGTTCTACATACAAATTAAAAAGAAGTGGGGATAAGGGACAGCCCTGCCTTGTTCCTCGACTAATTTTAAAAGGAGTGGTCCGTGTACCATTAATTAATAGGGAAGCTCTGGGATTATTATATAATAAACTTATAGCCCTGCAAAACTTAGGGCCCAGATGGTATTTTTTCATAATTAAGTTTAAATATTCCCAGTTTACCCTATCAAATGCTTTAGTAGCATCTAGGGTCATGATAGCCAGGGGTAGACCGAAAGTTGAGGCAATATCCACAGCTCCCACCAATATTTTAATTAATTGTGTTAGACTTTTTGAAAAAGTAAAACGTTTTTGCAATTTTGCCACGAGAAATATATCTTTTATGGTATAATTTATGGTGATGTCGTTTCTGCAAGCTTCATAACTAAAATTGCCCACTTTCCCACATTTGCAGAGTACAGCGTGTCCTTGCTCACAGAGCAGCATACTGCGTGAAACGAAATGTGTTGTCAATTAGACATTTTGGGAAGGAGATCTCTGTTAAGGCCGGCCGTACTCTGTTTCCCAAGCCCGCCCCCATCCTCCACGCATCTCCTTTCACCATGCCTGCACTCTGGCCGGCCGTACTCTGTTTCCCAAGCCCACCCCCATTCTCCACGCATCTCCTTTCACCATGCCTGCACTCTGGCCGGCCGTACTCTGTTTCCCAAACCCGCACCCATCCTCCACGCATCTCCTTTCACCATGCCTGCACTCTGGCCGGCCGTACTCTGTTTCCCAAACCCGCACCCATCCTCCACGCATCTACTTTCACCATGCTTGCACTCTATACTTACCCACATCGCATCGCCTACAATAGCAATAGCCTAAGCAGCATTTCTCCTGCACAAGGCTCGCAAAAGGCTCTCCTCCCTCCCCCCATCCAAGGCATCAATCACCCTCCCACAGGCTACCCCAGCGCTGCCCCGCCCCCTGCTTCACGGCCAGGCCATCTGTTCCCAGCAGCAGCATTTCTCCTGCGCCAGGCCACATCAAAGGCTCTGTGCCACTTTCACCCACACAGCACCACTTTCAGACACGCAACGCCACTCACACCCACGCAAGCCCACTATCACCCACGCAACACCACACTCACCCACGCAACGCCACTCATCCAAGCAACACCACTCCCACATCAACGCAACTCATCCACGCAACACAACTCATCCAAGCAACGCAACTCATCCACGCAACGCAACTCATCCACGCAACGCCACTCATCCATGCAACGCCACTCATCCACACAACGCCACTCACCCACGCAAGGCCACTCACCCACGCAACGCCACTCACCCACGCAACGCCACTCACCCACGCAACGCCACTCACCCACGCAACCACACTCACCAACGCAACGCCACTCATCCAAGCAACACCACTCCCACATCAATGCAACTCATCCACGCAACGCAACTCATCCACGCAACCCCACTCATCCACGCAACCCCACTCATCCACGCAATGCCACTCATCCACGCAACGCCACTCATCCACGCAACACCACTCATCCACGCAACGCCACTCATCCACGCAATGCCACTCATCCACGCAACGCCACTCATCCACGCAACGCCACTCATCCACGCAACGCCACTCACCCACGCAACGCCACTCACCCACGCAACGCCACTCAACCAAGCAACGCCACTCACCCACGCAACCCCACTCACCAACGCAACGCCACTCATCCAAGCAACACCACTCCCACATCAACGCAACTCATCCACACAACGCAACTCATCCACGCAACCCCACTCATCCACGCAACCCCACTCATCCACGCAACGCCACTCATCCACGCAACGCCACTCATCCACGCAACGCCACTCATCCACGCAATGCCACTCATCCACGCAACGCCACTCACCCACGCAACGCCACTCACCCACGCAACGCCACTCACCCACGCAACGCCACTCACCCACGCAACGCCACTCACCCACGCAACGCCACTCACCCACGCAACGCCACTCACACATGCAATGCCACTCACACATGCAACGCCACTCACCCACGCAACCCCACTCACCCACACAACGCCACTCACCCACGCAAACCCACTCACCCACGCAACGCCACTCACACATGCAACGCCACTCACGCATCCAACGCCACTCATGCATGCAACGCCACTCACGCATGCAACTCCACTCACACACCCCCTCACCCTCAAACAACTTACACTCACACACCCACGATCTCCTCACACCCATCACAACACTCTCACACTCACTATACATCACACACTCTCAGCCACAAACCACCTCACTCACCCTCACCCTCACACACCCTCACCCACAGTCACACACTCAACATTCAAACTCCCACACCCTCACTCACCTTCACACCCTCACAACACTCACCCTCACTCACCCTCAAACTCTCACCTTCACTCACCCACACCTATCATCACACACTCTCACATCCCATTACCCTCACCCCCTCATCTTCACACACCCTCATCCCATCACCCACACTCATACTCACACCGTCACCCTCACTCACCCTCACACACCATCACACACCCTCACACCCCCTGAACATCACATCCAATCACCCTCACACCTTCAAAGTCCACCCTCACAACCCTCACTCATGCTCACACCGTCACCCTCACTCACACTCACACACCATCACACACCCTCACACCCCCTGAACCTCACATCCAATAACCCTCACACTCACACCGTCCAAGGCCACCCTCCTAATCCACCCTACAACACCACCCTACAACTCCACCCTCCAAAATGACTGCGCATCTATGTTAATGCAAGCAAAGCTTTTGCAGTGCGGCTTGATGTGTACCTTACCAAAAAAAATAATGAAATAAATTTACATGTATAATATAAAAAAAATTACTGATGTCTTTGATTTTGGATTCAGCGCTAACAACAGCATCAATAAACATTACATAGGTCTCTTAGCTTCAGAAACAACGCTTCACAACATTAATACATTTGAAGTGTACAATATTCACGGCAAAAATATAAACACTTATAGCCATCATCACAACAACTCTCACTCACACCCACTCACACCCTCACACACAGCCTCACACACCATCACTCATCCTCAAACTCCCTCACAACCTCAAACACCATCACTCAACAACACACCCTCACCCTCAACAACCTCACCCTCACACACCCTCACTCACCCTCCCCCACTCACCCTCACACACCATCACTCTACATCCCCCCCTCACCCTCACACCTCCTCACACACCCTCACCCTCAACAACCTCACCCTCACACCTCCTCACACACCCTCACCCACCCTCACCCACAGTCACACACTCACCTTAAAACTTGCACACCCTCACTCACCTTCACACACTCACACCCTCACAACACTCGCCCTCACTCACCCACACCTAGCATCACACACACTCACACCCCATTACCCTCACCCCCTCATCTTCAGACACCCTCACCCCCTCACCTTCAGACACCCTCACCCCCCTCACCCTCACAACCCTCACACCCTCACTCATACTCACACAGTCACCCTCACTCGCCCTTACACACCATCACACACCCTCACACCCCCTGACCCTCACACCCACTCACCCTCAAACTCACACCGTCCAAGTCCACCCTCCAACTCCACCCTACAACACCACCCTACAACTACTAATCCACCCTCCAACTACTAATGCACCCTCCAACTACTAATCCACCCTCCAACTCCAAAAGTAAATAGCATTAGGCAACATTTAATTCAATAACAAAACATCAGATTACACACTTGTAGGTATTCAAAAATGAAAACTTAATGCATCGCAAGGACAGTGCACAAATTAATACATAAAAACGCAGTAAAGGATTGTTAAATATAACATTTTTTACAGAAAAAAATAAATCCGAAGAAAAAAGGGAAACATCTGAATACACAGCGAGTAATACACCAATTTAAAAGGGGACAAAGACCTCTAAAGGACACAAATTCACAACATAAAGCAGTCACTAAAGTAAGGGGAAGTAAATAAACCATTAAACAATGGTGGAAAGAATCCACAAAACAAAGAAAGTGTGTAATCACAAGAGCACTAGACCTCACATCCTACTTGCAATTCACTAAGAAGTACAAGAAAGTATTTCACTCAAACTAAACAACAACAACAATACAATTTTTAAAGGTGGCTTCATACTTATACTTTGCCACAATTAATGCACATCTGTAGTCGGAAATTTATAAGGAGGTAAACATTGTCTCGAATAAGCAAACACAGACAAAATCAATGCGCATCTATGTTAATGCAAGCCAAGCTTTTGCAGTGCAAATTGATGTGTACCGTACAAAAAAATGATAACTTTTGACATGCATTATATAAAAAACGTTACTGATGTGTTTGTTTTTTGATTCAGCGTTAACAACAGCATCAATCAACATTACATAGGGCAGGATTAGCTTTCTCAAAAAACGCTTCACAACATTAATACATTTGAAGTGTACAATATTCACGGAGAAAAAATGATCACCTATAGGCATCATCACAATGACTCACACCCTCACCCACCCTCACCCTCAGCCGAACACACCCTCACTCATCCTCACCCTACATCACACTCTCACACTCTCACAACCTCACACCCTCAATCACACTCATACCCTCACACACCATCACTCACCAACACACGCTCAGCCTCACTCACAACATCAAATGCCCAGACACTCACATCCACTCACACTCACACCGTCCAAGTCCACCCTCCAACTACACCGTAAAACACATAAATAGCGTTAGGCAACATTTACCCTCACCCCCTCATCCTCACACACACAATATTATGCTTCACTTTCATTCATAATGTCAAAGACGTAATCAATTGTGTCTTTATCACCTAAGCTTACTTTGGGGACTCTTGCAAATTCTTGTTCTCCCACACAGAGGCACCCTGCTCCTGCGGTGAACATTCCTAGACTGGATTAACACATTACTATCACACACAACTTGTTCATCATCAAACAACCAAGCTACAGGTAGCACCCTTTAGACCACATGCTCAGACTGTGGATCGTTGATTCGTCCACAAGGCACTACACAGGAGTCCCGCAGGTCACGGATTCAGAACCTTCTGAAAATGTCCGCTAACCCACAAATAGGAAACATCAAAAAGGTTTCTGCCAAATTATCAACCTAACAATAATGCTATGCTGAAAGAAGATGCCTTCACTCTGAAGGGTACATTGTCTGGAACTATCTTCACCTCCAATTAACACCTACAGACAACTTCCGGCGTTTAAAAAATTCACATCATTATTAAACTAGCATGCTCTTTTTATTTGAGTACTATACAGCAAGTTTTTTACACACTATTATTAACGTTTCACATCAACTACTTTAAAAAAAAGAATCTACGCTATCCTTTTGAGACCTAGACAAACAACTACAAAACTAAGGCCAAACAACAAAACGAAAATGCAAAAAAAAAAAATCTAAATAACAAAAAAATGCACAAGATCTGTTACGCACCAAGTAAATAAAAACGACACTAGCTAACAATCACATAACTAACTCATAATACGTACATTATTAACACCTTTAGGTAACACTCACAAAACTAAAAATGTAAAAGCGAAACAATCAACACAGATAAAAGAAGGATTAATGGAAATAACGTCAACATACATTTGCAAATTAAAACACAAAGAAACATCCACATTTGCAGTTGCCTTACATTATTCGCATATTTCGTTAATAAAGATTAAAAACATAAATAACATTCGCAAAAGTATACATTTACACACCTTCAATTAAACACTGTGCCTCCTAAACATTTACAAACATTGTCATTGTAAAAATAAACAATTTAAATCATTAAAACTTATCACATCCAGTTATTACATAAATACAAAGTACATACTTCTTCTAAGTTAAAATACAGATCATGTACGTAAAAATACAAAGACAACCAATAAATACATTAAAATTGACACAAACAGACATTATATATCAACTTTATAAACAGTTAATTAACTATATTTTAAGTAAATAACAAAAAAGTAATATAGTCGCGAACAAAAGATTTACATTTTTATACAAAAAAAAATATTCTTTAGTTTATACATACTATCAATACTACATTCTAATAAATAAATAAAACAGTTAGAAATAAAGTCTTACCTGTCTAACGACGCAACAACAGCACAGGAACAAGAACACGCCTTCTGCGCCCCGCGAATCTCGATCTTCTGGGGAATTCCACCGTTGACGCATGCCAATCGAAACGCAACGTCAAAAACGTAGCACTCCGATTGGCTGAAATAAAACGTCAATCAAAAATGTTACACTTCCAAAAGGAAAGCAAAAAAAAACTAGACCGCTGACCTACTAAACGTAGGTTGCGTGAAGGGGACGCATTGCGTCCGCCATTTTTTATTTAAAATACATACATAAGCATCAACAAAGGCAGTCAACATATTACTAAACACAAAAAAATACAAAAAAGTTAGATACACATTCCATTTATTACATAATGCTAAAAAATACTTACACAACATCACATCTACAAATATACACATCACACACTAAACATAGCAACACTAAAATACACTCATACAGCACCAACAAAGCATCAATAACTAACACCACAACACAACTAAACAACTACACAATACCACTCAAAATGAATACAACATCACTATACATCAAAGGCTCCAACAACACAAGAATCTACAACACCACAGCATCAAAACACACAACACATGCATCACTAAGTGCAACAACAACATCATTCATCCCAACACATGCAACACTCATCTCAACACATGCAACACTCAACACAACACAAAACTACGCATAACACTTGCATCGCTCAGCACAACACTTGCAACACTCAACAAAAATAATGCTTAAATAAAAAAAAATACTAAAAATCGCCACAAAACACAACTTCACTTTGTACTTATAAAAGACGCACACTAAATGTATTTTATTATTACACTAGGCGGACAAACAGGAATAAATATTCACCCACATGTTTGCAAAATATATATCTTTATACAGATATATGGGAAAAAATAACACTCACTTGTAAATGCTCAATGTACGGAAGAGATAATACTAAAAAAAAAAAATGGCGCACACTCTAATTACATCACTCTACAACTCTAACTCAATCACTCTACCACCCTGACGCCTTCACTCTACCTTCCTAACTCTAACACTCTACTGCCCTCACTCTACAACTATCACACCCTCACTCTACCACTCTACGACCCTCACTCTAACACTCTACCGCCTTCACTCTGACACTCAACCACCATCACCCTACCACTCTGACGCACTCACTCTACCACTCTACCGCCCTCATCCTGACACGCTACCGCCCTCATTCAACTGCACTCACTCATACGCACTCACTCTACAAACCTCACTCTAACACCATCATTCTACCGCCCTCACTCGAACGCCCTCAAACACTCTGCCGTCCACACTCACTGTAGCACCCTCAATAACTCAATCGCACTCACACACTCTATCGCCCAAAATTACTCTATCACCCACACTCACTCTATCGCCCTACCTCACATATCCGCCTCCATCACTCTACTGTCCTTCCTTAACTCTAACGCCCTAAATCACTCTACCCTCCGCCCTTACACACTCTATCGGCCTCCCTCACTCTATCGTACTCCCTCACTCTATCGCCCTACATCACTCTAACGCACAACATCACTCTACCGCCCTCCATCACTCAATCCCCCTCAATCCATTTTTCACACTCCCTCCCTCTATCGCCCTCCCTCTATCACCCTCCCTCTATTGCTCACCCTCTATCGCCCTCCCTCTATGATTCACCCTCCCTCTATCTATCTATCTATCTCACTCACTCTATCTATTCAATCACCATAGCTTCACTCAGCACCACCACAGCATCACTCAGGGGCACAACATCATCACTATGCGCTACAACAGCAACACTGAATGCCACTGCATCACTTGTCTCAAAAAAAAACTGTGCCACCACAGCACCACTCTGCACCGCCACAGCACCACTACTCAGCACCACAACAGCACCACAACAGCACCACTCTGCACCACTCTGCACCACTCTGCACCACTCTGCACCACTCTGCACCACTCTGCACCACTCTGCACCACCACAGCACCACTCTGCACCACTCAACACCACCACACCACACCACCACACCACACCACCACACCACACCACCACTCAGCACCACCACACCACCACTCAGCACCACCACAGCATCAATCAGCACCACCACCGCATCAATCAGCACCACCACCGCATCACTCAGCACCACCACTGCATCACTCAGCACCACCACCGCATCACTCAGCAACACCACAGCTTCATTCAGCACCACCACAGCATCACTCAGCACCACTACAGCATCACTCAGCACCACCACAGCATCACTCAACACCACCACAGCATCACTCAACACCACCACAGCATCACTCAGCACCACCACAGCATCAATCAGCACCACCACCGCATCACTCAGCACCACCACAGCATCACTCAGTGCAACAACAGCATCACTCAGCACCACCACAGTATCACTCAGCAACACCACAGCTTCATTCAGCACCACCACAGCATCACTCAGCACCACCACAGCATCAATCAGCACCACCACAGCATCACTCAGCGCAACCACCGCATCACTCAGCACCACCACAGCATCACTAGTTCAAATATGTTCTCTCAATGTTTGAAGCTTTAATGCAAATGTCACAAAAAATGTTAATATTTCACTTCTGTTCTTGGATTTTAGTCACTGGACATAATCTTCACAACAGTTATTTACAAAAGTTTAAGCAATTGCCATTAATAATTACAATCACTTTTATTTAAGTATTAATTATTTAAAAAAATTAAAAGCCAATGTTAATTGTAATATCAATACATCTAAGTCAAGTCAATACAAAACATGTGACATTACAAATACTAAAAGTGTCACATATGCTAAAGTTAAAAGTATTGGCATTGTAAATCACAATACAAAAATATAAAATGTCATTTACAAAACCAATAGCTCCAACTTTCCTACTGCGAGACCTATTGGCAACGCCAGTGCTTGTTATATATGGGGATAATTTCTGTCCCGTGCCAGGATTCCGGAATGGGGGCTCCTCTAGCTAGACCATTGGTAAGGATAATAATATATTCAGCCAATTCTCCCGGTCAGATTTAAATATATCCGCTGGTATACCATCCAGTCCCGGAGCTCTGCCTGTAGCTACCCCGTCAAAAGCACATTCTATTTCTAGCGGGGTAAAAGTTAGTATTGCCTCTGGAACTGCACATTCATACTGTCCTGAGTCACTTGTGTGAGAAGAAAATTGGGTCTGAAAATATGTAACCCCAGGCTTCTGGGGTAACATTGTTAGCAGGTACCGGACCGGCATGGTCACCTCCCCTTTTGATTAAATGCCAAAATCTGCACCAGTTTTTACCATTACATGCGACCAGCAGGTTCTTCCATCTATTTTCATCATGGGCCTTTTTTGCCCGTAGTTGGATAACCTTATATTCAGATCTCCTACTCCTTATCTCCTGGACAGAACCTTCCCTTTTGCATTGGACAGATCCCTATAAGCATTCCTACATGCCCCATCATACCACTGAGCTGCCTTATAACCTAGGCACCCGTTGCTTCGCACTTTGGGTGTTACAAAATAAGATCTCAGCATGGCAAACAGGGCCTCATGATGTACTGTGAGGGCTGATAAGCTATCCTCATTAGGATCGAATTGCGAGAGGGCAGCAAGAGAGTCAGTGAGTGTCAGCTTGATTTGGGTTACAGTAGCCTCATCTGCGGAAACCTGTGTCCATTTTAACCTGCGGGAATCATTAGACATAATCACATCTGATGTTACGATGTCCGGGCTGCCACTCCGATTCTGAGTGTAATTCACATCTATTGTCAAAAAAAGAGGTTCATGGTCGCTCTCTGGTCTATTCACGACCTCCATGTCCATCACTCTTTGCCAGAATTCTAAATTAATAAAAAAGCAGTCAATCCTACTTTTCTTTGGCCCACTGCTAAAAGTAAAGTTGCCTTGGATGTCTGATTTAGATCTTCCATAGACTGCATGGAGCCCCCTCTCCATTGTTAGACTTTTAAGCTGAAACACGGTTTCAGTCCGTTTCTTATGTCAATTTACAGCACTAACAAAAATGTATTAAAATAATCTAGCAAACTTGCAAACACTGATGACATTTTTCAGAATATTAGTTTGTTAGGCCCTAAGCCATTCACACACACTTTAAAGAGAGCTCTCATGTTGGCGTGTATGTACCGTATACAGCATGGAAAAGATCCTGTCAAACATGACGGAATATGTGGATTACATACAGCTAGAGTGATGGGTAATTGCTAAAAAGTTTGCAAAACATTGTAATTCATCTTGTGTGCTTTGCAATATTCTCAGCATATCATTAATATATTCAATTTGATAAAAATGCAGTAAATCCATTCCATGTGGTCAAGAATGGGATCTTTTTCAAAATAATGTTACATATTAGCACACCCGGGGCAAATTTGCTGCCCATTGCAGTTCAAATAATTTGTGAAAAAACAGGTTGTTACAATTTAAATAACTGTCAAAGAAACAAAGTAATCATTGAATGAGAAATTCAGTGGGTTGTCAATTTAATTGTAACTATTTTTAATTTATATTCTGACAAAAAATGGTAGTTACCAAAATATCCTTAGATGCCATGAAATCTTTTCAAAAGAGAGCGCTAAGAATTCATTCCCACAGGGCCCATATTTGATTATAGTGCGATTTGTCATATGCCCATATTGCTGAACTGAGGCATTCCAGAGTTCTGACACAGAAATGTTTTGGTTTTGTTTGTAGATAAAATTGTGCTACTGACAGAGATTTTCCCTAATCGAATAGAGCCATGTAGGAAATGGATGCTTACACTTGTACTTAAACATTTTTAATGGTTCATAAGATATTGAGCAGATTATGGATATATCATATTTTAAATATTCCTTTTGAAACAGGGAGTGTTTATTCTACTGTAAAAGTGCAGTCCAACAACCATAGTGGAGTGGTGTGGCTCACTGGTTAGAGGCGGCAGACCCAAGAGCAGAGGACAGCCCCGGACCAGGGTTCAATTTCCGACGCGGCAGGGTCGTGGACCAGGGTCAGCGGACTCGATAATTCTCACCTCGGTGCCTACTCTAACCAGGGATCACACTCGGCAACTCTGGGCATTAGCTTGCCTCATCTCCACAACGGCCCCCCACATACGCCGGGGATGCCTGGTTTCACCTTGGAGATACCCAGTAGGGACCATCTCACAGGGAAAGCCAGGACGGGTTCCCCAGCGGTCTTGCGCAGAGATACTCCTTCGGGAGTCGATTCTAGCGCATTACAAACCCACAAATAAATAAATAAAGAAATAGTGACTCACCCAGATTTTCAAATCTGCTGAAGTTACCACATTGTGAAATGGTTGTTGGAATGGTACAGAAGCAGAGCGGACTCGACTTTTGCTCTAATTCTGAAAAATGTTTTAACTAAAACGATACAAGCATGATGTATTATCAATTATCTTCCTCAATAATTTTTTTTATTTGGACGAAATTTGAATACAATCAAATAGGAACCCTGTTGTGTTCCTATTGCAGGGGTCATTACAGCGCTAACTCTGGGAAGACCCATGATGGATTTGAGGACTCGGCTATGAGCATTAAAAGCATATAATTGCAGTGAGTCCAGTGAATGTGTGTGACTCCACCTTCAGAAGGTCACACTGAATGTAAGGGCACAGGGCTAGAGGCAGTGGAGTAGCTAGACCTTACACCACCGGGACAGTTCATGCATTTGCCGCCAAGTGACAGGGGCATTGAAGAGTGTGGGGCAAATTTCTTGGAATGCCGTTGCCGCCCAGCGACGTCCACACTGAAGAGCGTGGGGATGGTGATTGTAGCCCTGAGACTGCAGGTAAAAGCTGGGGGGAGGCCGCCGCCTCCCTTGCTACATCTCTGGCTAGCGGTACATTCTGTTTGTTATATGTTGCTAAAATATTTTTTTTAACCGCATCACAACAAAGAAGATGCGTTCACGGACATTGTAATAGGACAATGATCTGCAACATTCTCATATGCCAAATGTAAGACTAAGGTGTACATTTGGTTGTCATCCAAAGTCCACTCTTCCAAGACTAATCTATTAATTCTACAAAACAATGTCCCCATCCTCTGCATGCCTCCAAGGTCCTGCCCCAGCTTTTTGAAATAGAAATATGTATAAATCAACTTTCTTTACCATACCGGGGGTTGGGCAGCCTACCCTACATTTAGGAAGTTGTTTGTATCCGCTGGCATCACACTCTGTGGCGTCTATAGAATCAGACTGGTCTAGATGTCAATTTTGAAATATTCAGTTCTTGCAAATCTGTGCATTGATGATGTATCATCATGGCATCTAGAGACCAATGATGATGCACTTTGATGCGATCACATTGAAAGATGGGCAAAAAGTCATGAAAGTTATGAGAAATCACCATTTTGGGTCAGCATCTCCTTACATGACGTCTGATGAGATGAGATTAATGCAGCATCTAGTGTTCAGCAAATCCTTAATAAGCATTGGCTTTTCTTAAAAGCACTAGGATTTAGATGAAATTCTGACTGAAAGCCCAACTACAATAATATTTGATAATGCCTACAGTTAAACACCAGAATACATACAGTTTATTTTAGAAACTGAAAGAAAAACTAACAATTGTTGGCATCTGGATCTCACTGTTCGTTTGTGCAGTAATTTCCAAACTGCGTATCTATGCTTGTTTGTATAAATATAGTCCCTAGTGAACTACAGTACTTTGGAAGGTCCTTTTGTATATTAACATGTCATATAATGGACCAAGAATACCCAGGGGGCAGGAGCATTATCTATTAAAATCTGGACTTGTGTGTACTTTAAAAAAAAACGCATGGGTAGTCATTGGTAATTAACTCTTAGGAATCTAGAATCGAAAATAATATTACAATTAGGCTGCAGAAGTTTTTTGGTTTATATATAGACCACTACTTGTTCCCATAAAATAATTCCCCCTGATAACAGATATGTGATTTAAACCTCTCTCATTTGATTTTATGACAATATGGTAATGAAAAAAATATTAACTATCTCCATTTGGTCCATGATGTTCCTACGAATGACGCCATATTCAATACTTTATACGCCTTCTCTTTTCCATTTCACCTTCGTTTATTTTCCCCTGTTAACCCCTTCTTTAGGATTAAGACATAGGTGATACCAGTATTCATATATTAAATCAATAGGTAAATATGTTTTTTTTAAAGGTCTACATTAGTCCCCTAAATATTAGGTGATAAAGTAGTAATATTTTATTACAAATGTCAACTTAACTGTAACATTCTAAACAACATGGCATCTGAAAATCCTAGTGCAACATATTGCATCATTATCCAAATTCAGATTTACGATTTTGAGATGATTTTTTAAGCAACGTACAGCGCAAAACATTTGATCTAACTGATCACTTGACAATGTAATTCAGTAAAGGTGGGTTTTTGGAAAAATTACCCACCATTTCACAAGATGCTGTAATCTGCCTATTCGGCATCATTGCAAACATGTCATAAGCATTTATGTACCCTCTCCCAAGATAGTAATATTGGCTCTTATAGGTCTAGCGAGCGAAAAATGTCATAAATAAGAATGAATGTAACACTGAAAGAGTGATGGATCACGCCACCAGCATTTAACTTTCACTGCTGGCTGGAAGCAAATTCTAAGCAGTAGAAGACAATCCAGGTGACAGAATGAACCACTTCCTGCCTGCATTTCTAAATAAATAACAGGTCTTAAAGCAGGTAGTCAAAATGGAGTTAACGTCATCGGCATGTAAAAAACTTCATGGACCAGGGCTGACCTGGGAGTAAAAAATACCCTCGATTAAAATGTAATTACAGCCCCACACTGCACCTTGCAAGTACATGGAGCAAACCCAACACTCTGTAGGGGGGTTAAGGAGGTCTTCTCATCCAAGAAACTTGGAATAAAATCGGAGAAAACGGGGGATAAAAATCGAAAAATATTATTTTACAGTGCGGATTCCCAAATAGAGTGCATAAAAAAAGAATCTGATAACTAACAATTTTGAAAAGGGTCATAAGTATATATTGCGATGCTCTCAGGTCTGCCATTGTAACCATGCACACTAATGCTGTAGTACTGAAATCCAGCAAATCATGCATGCAAATGAACATGAATTGTGTGCCGAATACTCATTTTATATATTGTTTTTACCCCAGTTTATGATTTTCACAAACACTCTCTGAGATCAGCTCCTCGTACCACGCGTGGTCTCTCTTCTAGAAAGTGCTCACGATTGTAGCTTTTGCCTCAGTCAGCTATTTTTGCTGACACAGGCACATAAGGGAGAGCTGAAAGCAATGAAACAGTAAATTGGACTGGGTAGGGAGTAGTTATTTTTGTCCACACTTCATGCCCTTTTTCTTTCTTCGGGAACAGCAATATGATGAATCTAAAGAATTGCTAGGAGGCAGGGAGGCAGGGATCCTGAATTATCCCCATTCCATACACATCACATCTGTATCAAGGTGTGATCATCTTCAGATTGCAGACAGCTGTTCCAATGTACCCCTATCCTGAGTCCTACATATCTTTGCCCATCCACCATGGCCATCCAAAACCCCACAAACCTCTACCACCCAGTGCCGCCTTATCAAGGGAACCCATGGATAGCTCAGTCATTGCATGTCAACCATGATGCCCTTGCTTTTCCAATTAACCTCCACATAGATGTGTCGGCACTCATGCTTTAGACACCAACACTAAACCCAGCGAAGCTAAGCCAATGGATTTCAATCCGCTAGATTTTCACCAGCGCATCTTTACCCTCAGTATCAGCTCTGACAACGCATCTGCACATCAGATCACATAGGTTATATCTAAGACCATTTTAGGGATCACCATTATAAACATCAATTCATTTACAAAATTAAGTAGTGCTTTAGTCTCACCATACTTGAAAACCCTTTATAGTAAAAAATAATTATCTATGTCCCTCTAGATTATAATTTTATTTAGAGGAATACAGCAGTTCTATGTAAAATGAGTTCCTGAGCCTCACATAGTCACATAGCCATGTCAGTTACTTGCCGGGATGTCCCATGCATCCAATAGAGTACTTTTGGCCTTTGCTCAGGTTACTGTCTTAACTAGACTTTGCAGATTATGCTATCCTATCCATCTTCCGTCCACAATTCGCCATGAGTAGAAAGGTCCTGATATACTTCCCAGCACCTGCCTGTGAACATCACCTACACTCTAAGAAATTTAATGGTTCAGTATTTGACTAGCTTTTTGGGTAGCCTGGCAGCCTAGACCTGCCAGAAGGGCCAGTTTTAAAGGTCAAGTGTGTTCATATCCCGGGCCACATGACCAAAGACCGACCCACACACTGACCCTTTCAAGAAGCACCTTCTAGCAGTGTTAGACCTAGAAGCGGCTCCTCCTTAGGACCAGAAGGAGCGTTGCCCCCCCTGCTGCAGCAGGCAAACACAAATAAATATAATGGCATTTCAATGCCATTTTATTTATTTGCCACCGCACCGGTTCGCACTGTGTTTGAGCGAGGGTGAGGGCGGGGCTGAATCCTGCAAATGCAGGATGACAGCACTGGTCTACACTGCTTATGACGGATTGGCCGGCTGTCCACAGCCGTCCTATCTGACATGCGCAGTGTAGACCCAGCAATCCAAAATCCATGAACCAGCCCGGGGATTGCAAGTACAGCCCCCCTGCCTCAAAATGAGCGTTGGGTGAGCCTGCTATTCCCAATCCTGGAGCTACTTTCACCACATGACTGCAGCTCCAGGATTAGTTAGTGTTCCATTCCACAAGCAGGGAGGAAGTCCTTCCTTTTCCTGCTTGTGGAAGGGAGAAGTGCTGCAGCGGCCATGCTCCTGCTCTGAGTATATGGTGAGTAGCGCCTTTACGCACCACCATTTTGTACTGAAGGCAGCTGCCACTGGTTAGACCACCAAACTGACCCGAAAAGATGATCCATTGCTGGTTACGTTGCAGCTCAGAACCGGTGTTGTGAATGAAAAGCTGAAAATAAATTGTAAGCAACCAAGCGTGATTTGCATGATAAATTAGCAAAGCAAGCCAAATTAAAACAGCGGTCTTAGCTGGCACAGGTTGTCACAAAGTTCCGCCCACAGGAAACCCTTCTGAGTATTAAGAAATAGCTGTTTTCAAACATGAGAGCCATTTGTGGTTTCTTAGTTCACGTAGCCCAAGCTCCTTTCTTCTGTCATAAGATAAACAGCAGCCCCACCACATCCAGCCTCAACAAAAAATTGCTGCTGTGCCAGTGGGTCAATTCCTCCCAGCAACGGAGATTAGAGGGACAAGCCTGACAGTACACCTGCCTTAGGATTCTTCTGAAGCAGCGAACAGAACTGGTAACAGGTACATCAAAGCCTCAGCAACCCATTGCCATGGTGATGAGGTACCCAATGTAGGATCCTATTGAAATTTCAGTCCATAGGCATTCATTCAGCAAATACAAAACCTTAGTACTCCAGTGGGTCTATTGGACACAATCCTCATTCTGTTGTGTAATTGATAATATGTTATTTCATTTGTCTCAATGTTCAAAATGAGGGTCAGCAAGGATGACCTTGGTAGATAAGAAGCACTCTGACACCCTTTCTAGAGGATAGTGAGAGGAGTGAGAGGCACCTTCCAGTTCAACACAATGTATATAATTCCTGTAGTGGCTAAGGTGACCAATATGGATGTGTCCCTAAAGTGAGAGGTTCATGACTTCATAAAGCAGGCAAGTCTTCATGTGGTGCTAAAATACTTCCAGAGAAATGTTTGTGATGTTGACTTTAAACTGCAATTTGTGTGTAGCTGCCTGCGTGTGCAGCTGCTGAACGAATGTGCACAGTGTGATCTGTCTTAATGCAATTTTATCCTGACTCACCATGGGCCATATATACAAAGCCATTTTGCATTTCCTAACAGTGCGAATCGCTATTTCAAGTCGTTAGAAAATGCAAAGTCATGTTTAGTTATGTACGAAAGGCATTTGCGATGGTGCGATTTGTGATTTCATTAAATAGAAATCAATTTTTTTGCATTTTGAAACTGGAAATCCCAAATTGGTATTTCCAAATAGAAATTCCCTAACACTATTTACAAAGGATTTCCTAATTGCAACTAGTCACAAAATGGCCATTTAGGAAATGCAAATATCATCAATCTGGCGAATCGTGACTGAGAATTTGTTTCCCTTATTAATCATGCGCTACACATTTGGTGTGGTGAAGGCTTTTTAGACTTTTTGGCACGGTATTGGCACTATATGACTGACTTGACTGCGACAATGCATCATGGTTTCAAAAGGTTTATCCTCTCTTTGTTTATTTAATTTCTGTTCTTGAGGGAATTAATCTAGTTTTGATAATACATTATGGTTATGAAAGGCTGAATGGAGTTTTGTCCACAAGGGACTTACTCGTATGCATTGATTTGGTGGTACTGTAATATAAACAGATTCATGATTTGCTGTGTATTATGCCTCAGATGAGCATGCAACGCTGATATTGTGTTTTATTAACAGGTTTTTCCCCTGACGAAGGGACAGTCCATCCCAAAATGCATTGGGCAAAACCTCACAAGCATTTATGCAATGATTGTTAAACAGTGAATGTTTTGTAACTGTTTATTGAATTTAAATGAAAAATGAAATGATTACAAAAAGATTATGATCTGAATGTTCGGGAATCAATGATGGGAGCACACTGCTAGCCTCTCCGCCGGATCGCTCCGCTGCATGTTCTTCAGAGCTTTGGTCACTTGGACCAACCTGCGTGCTACATCTTGGCAGCATTGCCTCATGCCATTTTGGATGGTCCCAATTCTCATCGGATGAGTGGTTGTGGTGACTGCCCATCTATTTATTGATATCATAACTCTGGCATGCTGTGCCATGTGCTGCTTGTGCCTTCGACTCTGCATACGCTGCTCCTTCTCCATGGCAGCAATCCAACACTCTTGACCTTTCTACAATTGCAGCATTGAACATGACATGCTTTGCAGATGCCTTTTCATTGTTTTTATCTGTTTAATTTGCAGGTGCTGTACTTTGATGATTGATTTCTCAAGGCCACCAAACAATTGGGAACTGTTTGACATGTCATCAGAGATATCATCATTGTGAACTTTTCATTGTTGGACTCTACATTGTCGGTGTGCCCTGCACACAGACAAAGTTGTGTTCCTGCCTTATGTTTGCTCCTCATCACCTTCCTCAAAGTCTGGTAGTAGTGCCACATTTGCTTTCTTAGCAGTTGGAATTTGAGTTATGGGCAAAGGAGTCTCAATTGCACAGTCATCAATTTCTACTTGGGCGTCAATTGCTTCATCAGCCTCAATGTTTTCAGACACATCCTGGGTGTGATCTGTGGAAATGAATGTATACAGTTGTTGTAAATAAATGTTTTCTAAGTTTGCGTAACATTGTTAATAATGTGATTTACCTGTTTTTGACATGAATATAATATATTGATAGATGTAGTTTATACATTGATGCACACTCTACTATAACTTAGTTGTACTACAACTCCCATAATACATTGCCAAATTACAGCAAGCATCTACATGGAGTTTTTGTAGCTAAGATGTTGTACTTAAAGACTAACAATCAATATGTTACGGAAAAATGTATACAAGAAAATAATTTACTTTGGCTGGAGCCTGCAGAGTTGGAGAAATCAATGTCTGACACTTCTACCACACCTTCAGCTTCAAGTGCCCTTTTAATAATGATTCCATTGGAGTGGGAGGAGGATGTTTGGAGGGACTGCCACCTGTGCCATGAGCCTCAGTATTCCTGCTGGCCATCTTCTCTTTAGGATGGGATCTTAGGGCATACCAGTGCTTCCTTATTTCAGGTATGGTCCTCTGGGTGACACCAAAAGAGTTCACTTATTCCAGGATGCTGTTCCAAATCCTGGGTTTCTTGGCCTCAGGTACTGAAAAAGATCATTTGCCAAACATCTGGTTCATGTGTGGCACACATTCCTCAGTCAAAGGCTCCAACTCTTTATCTGAAAATATACCTTTCTGCTTCCTGCTGCCAAGGTCTTTAACCTGTACGTATGGCCTTATATGTCTTTACGGTGTCCTGATTCATTTCCCCTCCTGACTTGTCTTACTGTCATTCTACAATCGAAGGCACTACTTCTGATACCTGACAATTGCTCCAGAGCTCTGTTCCCTGCACTATGCTCTTAGGGATAGTCTAGCATTAAAAGGCTAAGTGTGTATGTGTGTTGCGTACTGCAATCTGTCTCTCTTTTACTGTCTTGCTTTCCTTACATCATCTCATACTGCTCTTGGCTATATTCTCTCACCCTTGAATTCCTTCCTGTGATGGAGGTTGCTTTCTATAGTTTTAATAAACAAACTCTGGAGTTTCCTTTTTCGGGCCTATAGCTGTGCCTTTAAGTGAAAAGCCTGAAGAGTTTGTCAGCAGGGGCGGAGGCTAGCATTTGGGTGCTGGCATTGGGGAACAAGAAAAGGATTTCATGGATCCATAACACTTTAGAAACTTCCTAAATTGTAGTGTAGGCTCACACACAAGCAAAACAATTTCCTTGGTCCAGCAAAAGGGGAAGCAGTTCTTTAATATTTCCTATCTTTTTGGCCCCTACTTCTCTCTTCCTCACTCTGGGTATAACAGCCACCTGAGACAGAAACATTATGTGCTTAGTCTTTCCTAATGAGAAGCATGTACTACATATGCCCCATGCACTATTTTGTTGTGATTATATCAGTAAAAGTAACAAGAAGAATGAATTATTTATTTGTTCATTTATTTGCATTTTTCCATAGCACTGACAAGACACATCACATTACAGATAGTGTCACAAGAAGGGATATTGAAGCTTACAGGTTACATCATAGAAGGACAATATAAAATATCACATAGAACAACATACACATTTTTGTACTTAATCTCAGCCAATGGTAATTAATCTGTGGTGCATTCCAATCTATTATTTCTTTTCTCATTATGCAACACCAGATATACACCAGCCATAGCCAAATCAGTCTGAGCTGCTGGGCCGGGTTCCATCTAGAAAGGAGCACAAACAACTCCAGACTGGTTTGAGTCGCATTGGTCTTCATCAGTGAGGCACTGCTTGAGTCATATGGAACAGTGAACACTGGTAACTCATCTGATCATACTCATAGCACTCAGTGCTCACCAGTTAAAAGAACAATAAAGAGTACTGGTGGAATGATTTAATTAATTTCAGCCATTGGTACCTACCAAGGCCACAATCCATTCCATCAGTTTGTGCCCACTATGCCACTTGACACAGAGGCATGCCATATGCAAATCAATCTTGACTCTGTTCCAGCAGGAACAGTACAGCCCACTTTGTCATGATTACATCAGAAGGCACACATTTTCATTTTTGTTTTGTGTGGTTCTATGGCCAATGAGAAATGTAACTCTTTTCTATCATGTAGATGAGCTCCCATGATTATACTTGGACAACATGCAGGTTATTCTTCTATTATCATGCAGACTTGCTGTGAAAGAAAGCCTATTCAGTAGCCTTAGTCTTCCAGATGCAGTGTGTCTCCCTTCCATATTGAGGAAATTGTGGTAAGACAGCTTTGATTTCCTTCTGGTCCCTGGCATATTCCCTTACCATGGTAGAATCGGGGGCAGCATGTTGTGGAGAGGTCCCTATAATTGGAGTGCCACACAGTTTAGACAGTCACAGGTGGCACATTTGCCTTCAGAAAACCTGGCTTTGGTCATGTGAGATGGAACCTTTGCTTGTAATGACGTGATTGGTGCTTACTATGGCAATCTTCAAGAATTTCAAGGCTAGGTCTTGGGTGCACTATGGGACCATCTTAGATTACTATGGCAAACACAATAATTAGGACTCCACTTTCATCACAGCCATCATGGCAGGAGTGTTACACAAATGACTTACTGAGAGAAAATGACCATGGCTAGGACCTAAAGCAATTATCATGGTATTTGTAGGTTTTTCAGTGTAAACTAAGGCAGATGAATAATAAAAGGAGCATGATAAGCTTCCCCTGAGCTTCCACGAGAGAGAGTTAAGCAGTCTAGTAGCCAACTCTGAGTTTGGGTCCACTGCATTATGACATTTGTAATGGGTTCCTAAAGTAATTGAACAAGAATGATACAGCAGTGTGCCTGTTATGCTTTATCTCAATGCTGGCCCCACGTCAGCATGTAGAATGCTTCTATTTATACTCCACTGCCTGCGCATGCTCAGGGAACTTACCACGCCTTGTCAGTTGGAGCAAATCTTGACAAGACAACAGCAGTGGTTTGTTGATGGAAGCTGAAATAAACATTGAATTTGTAGCATTGTACTTACATGTCAGAAGTGCTTCACAACATAGATTGGCAATGAGCTTAAGCCACCGCAGAGCCCACACAAGCGAGAGCTGAGTTTCGATTTCCATAGCTGCAACACAGTATCCTGCTGGAATTCATTGCAACTCTGTGGAGGATTTAGATCCCTGAAAAGATCTCAACTGACAGTGGCAATCCGATTGGTGAGCAGTATTTGTAGGAAAGATGTAATCTTGCAGGAAATAGCCAAGCATTGATTAAATACGGTGAGGATGAACCGTGGACTGCACTTTTGTGGAGCCTTGTGAGTGTGCTGTATACTGCGGTCTTCTTAGAGATTTCCATTTGGCTGAACCGGCTTGTCAACTAAACATGGCCAAAGGACTTTGAACTGTTGAAACAAAAGCTACGCACAGCATGTTCAGTGGCCATTGTGGGGGATTGGAAATGATTCCCATTAACAGCAATTGGTGTTGTGGTCCCCTTTGCTCTTGTTTTGCTACTTTGTTTGGAAAGGCTAATTGGGATAACTTATGGTGACAGGCACACCTGTGCTTGTCTATTCTTATCTATTATGGTGACAGGCACACTTTCAACTTTTACTGCATGTTACTCGACAGGCTCAACCAAGGAATATTCACTACTAAGTGGATCAGCTTGATAAATTGCTTTAATATTGGTCAGGACACTGTGCATATTGCCTGCAGTCTGCATTCCAATATTGCTTTCTCTACAAGCTGTATAGGGGAGTATTTTTGTATGTGTGTGTAACGGTGATACACGCACACCAAACCAATTACTAACTATTAAGAATCCAATATATGTCAAAGGATAAAGCAACACAGTGGTGCACATCATTTTTGGAGATCTTATTGCATGTTTATCCGTGGTGATGCACACACATGTGCAAGTATATGACTACTTTATGAACAGTCTAAGGTGTGTCAATGTCAGCCTGCAACAGTGACCATACACCTGTTGAGCAACTGTTGCAGATATAAGACAGTGATGTGCACACCATTTCCATCTTTTGTTCAGGAGAACTCTGCACCTTCCCTTGGAGTGGTTCACTAACACTTAATCCTGGAGTGTGTTTTCTGCATTTTCAAATATGTGGAGCACTATGGAACATGCATATATGCTGTTGGCGGACTAGTTTTGATATATATTCACTTTTCACCATATTGTTATTTCAAAGTTCACGTACTCAGGTAGTCACAATTTTGAGAAACATTTTGAGAAACATCAACTTTTGTTCATATGGCCCTATATGTCTTTACGGTGTCCTGATTCATTTCCCCTCCTGACTTGTCCTACTGGCCATTCTACAATCGAAGGCACTACTTCTGAGACTCGACATTTGCTCCGGAGCAAGTTTATTCTACAAAAATATTAGTTATTGTTGCATCAAATCCACCTTGGGTGGCAGAGTTTAATTTCATCATGCAATCCTGCGATTCCATGGAAACAATAGTTTGATGCATTCAAAATGTATCTAGAGTCAATTGCTGGTTCATGATTCAGAGCGGAAAGAAAAACTGTCACGACCAACTCTCACTTGTTGTCCGTAGTATTGTTCCTTTCGTGATGCTGCAAATCCCCAACTCCCCCTGAAACCAATCAGGGAGAACAAGATACTGGAAACTTGCCAACACCGAGAAAGATCCCCAGGAGAATGTGGGAATGGTATAGAGAGAGAGAAAATACAACACTGCTAAACTTGCCGAGTTCTGTCTTCTCGTTTGTCTCTCTGGGTTTTAGGGATTGGGTCTGGGTTTTTATCTGGTGATCTGAGCTTGAAGAATTCTCACTGAAATACACAAGCACACTATTGGTATCTCTTATGCTACCATTGCTTTTGAATAATTCTTATCAGTATTTAACAGCACTTTAACATACCACAGGATCTAGGTTTTTGGACTCTCTGATGCTTTCTTTGTGTTAGCAGTACTTTCAAGAAAGCAATCTATTTATTCTTTGATCCTGGTTTTTTTCTATAATTAAACAATAAGGGACAATTGTACTTATCTATACTTCAAAAAACAGTGTTCAAATATTCTCTTGAATAACAAGTTAGCAGTGCCTTCTCACTGAGTGATGTCACTGACCATGTCATGAGTGATGTAATATGTGACGTCATCAGCAGTGCATTGCCGGCGCGCAAGGTATAGTGAGTCCAACTAATTATAACGTGGAATTTCATTGGTTTTATGTCAGTAAAATTTCCCGCTAACTATAACTGGTGTGAAACCTATGGTTTTTTCAGTGAATTTCAAAGGTTTTTTTAATGCTAATTCCTAACCATAAGTCTCACTTTATAAGTAAGACTGTTAGCGCTCTAGTTGTTCTTTAGAACACTCTGGCACATACTGTCATTGGGCTATAGTTGCGCTACATCTGGCTGATATTTGGGCTACATTTGTATTTTTTTGTCTCTGGTGGGCATCTTTGGGCTACATTGGGCTACATTGGGCTACATTTGGGCTACATTTGGGCTCTAACATATATATAGCCCAATGTAGCCCAATATATATTTTTTAAAAGTTAATTTTCTTAAAAACAACTGGAGCATATATCTTGAGTCATAGCAAAGGCACATCGGGCTACCAGTCCTTACAATTTTTCAAATTTTTTTTTTTTGCCCTGGAGCGCTCCTGGTGCGCGCCCCGGTGAGCGCCCTGGAAAGCGTAGTATTTTGAAGCGCCCCGGTGCGCGAACCGGGAAGCGTCCCGTTAGCGCCAATGTTGAGATCGAAAACAACATCGTGAAGCGTGTGTCTTATGACGCGCGTAACGTAAGCGCATCGGGTCATGTGACTTGAAAATAACACTTTTCATTGGTTCTCATCATTTTTTTTCTCCAAATAATGAAAGCCCCCTCCTTTTTTCCTCATTCTTACTTTCTTCATTGAGAGAGCAAGAGCTATTTTTGAGCAAACAATGGCATCACTTGTCGCTGCAGCTGGTGCACCCCCACCACCACCCCCACCACCAAGAAAAGAAGGTCCACCACCACAGGTTCTTGGAGGACAAGAAGAAGAGGAGGAAGAAGAGGTGGAGGATCAACAACCAAGGCGCTTCCTGCCTGAAGAACCAAGACAAAGGCACGTTAAAGTGCACTTTATTTGGCAATTCTTTTCTTTTCCTGATGACCAGAATAAGGTGAACGCCCCCAAAGTCACCTGTCTTATTTGTGACAAAGTTCTCTCCAGGGGCGATCCCACTAAGAAATATTCTTTTGGTAATTTTACCATGATCCGCCACATGGAGAGGTGGCATCCCAATAACTTAGCCCAGGCTGAAGTACAGGAACTTCGAAACAACCCACCCCCTGTGGCCAGCACTTCCTCTACTGTACCCTCACTTTCTGGTCCTGAAGAACGCCAAATGGTGCCAAATATTCAGCAAAAATTTGGCAACCTCACATTTGTTTGCATTTTCTATGGCAAAACATTACGTTATGGTGAACTTAGTGTCACCTTAATAAATAATGCTGTAGACAACCACCAATGCAGCAAGAAAAGGAAGCAGTAATTCTTTTCTTTTTTTTGCTCCTGTTGAGCCATTTCCAATTCCCTGTTTTTTGTTTGTTCCCTTAAAACCCCCCCAAAAATATAAAATTGTTCAAAAATACAAAAAAAATGTTCAGAAAAATAATAAAAAAATATAAAACAACAAAAAGAATTTAAAAAAAAGTTCTTTTCAGAACTACCTCCCATTTATAAAATATTGCCAAAAATGTTAAACTCTGGCATTCTTTTTTCTCTTTTGTGCGCTTCCCGGTGCGCTCCCCGGTGCGCGTACCGGGCGCTCCCTCCGCGACAATCAAAAAAAATAAAAAAATATTTTTTTGTCCCGCGAGGCCCTTTTATAGCCCCCACATCAAACCTAGGGGATCAGGGTGGGTCTACCCTGCCCCCTTATGGTCATTTCCCCCTTTGTTTTGGCCACCTCGTGTGTCTCGATCCTACCAAGACACAAGATGGCAGCCACGCCGGACTGTTTCGAATGTTTACAGACACCCAAGAACCAATCAGCTTTCTGCGTACAAGTCGCGTGGCGCACCCGGTGCGCTCCCCGGTGCACGTACCGGGGAGCTGCCATAGATATATATATTTTTTGAACCTAAATTACTCAAAATCCACTGAAGCACATATGTTGAGACATAGCAAAGGCACATCGGGCTACCAGTCCCTACAATTTTGCCAAGTTTGGCGGAAATCCATTCAGCCGTTCGGGCTAAAAGTGAAACCGACCGCCCTATGGAAGTTAACATGGGGAAAACACGTTTTGGGACCCCACTTTTATCTCGGCCCCCACTTGACGAAACCCCCCCAAACTTTCAGGGAAGGAGCAGAGCGGAGCGGGCCATTTTCTTGGAGAAATTCGCGAAGATTCGTCTACCGGCGCCAAAGTTATTATATATATATATATATATGTATTTATTTATTTATTCACATATAAACATAAATCAGCCTGTAAATGCGTGAAACAGAGAGCGCTGCCTTAATTACAGTTCAGTTTGACATTCCAAAAGTCTTTTACTGAAAAAGATTATTCCAAGTCTTAATTACTATTTGGCATGCTCAAATTATCCTATTGAAGAGTTCAGGTATGAGTCCTTGCCAAAAGTATGATTTATGGAATCTTTGGCTGGCTAAATACGTTCAGTGGGCCCGATTCACAGAACTAACTTAAGACAAAATCTTAAACTTACTACTTTTGATATTCACAGAAGTTAGGATTTTGTCTTAGGTTTGTCTTAAGACAGACTTAAGACAGACTTAAGTTAGGATTTTGTCTTAAGTCTGTCTTAAATCTGTCTTAAGACAAACTTAAGTTAAAAAAAAACTAGTAGGTTTAGGATTTTGTCTTAAGTTAGTTCTGTGAATCGGGCCCTATAAACCTTACCAAAAGTCTTCTAGTAAAAAATCGGCAACTGCGATCACGCTGTGTTGATTTTGTCTTTCTTTCTTTTGCAGGTCAAGGGAGCTGGAAGTTCTAAGGAGAAGAGGAATGAGAAATCCAACAATGACACGCCGACCGGGATCAAAGGAAGAGCGCCGGGCGAGACACAAATCTAGCCAGATGCCTCCCTCCGATGACTGGAACTCGGGAAACACGGGAAACACAGAAACAGGTAAGAGCGCTTTGGAAGACACAAAGCGAAGCACGTTTTCTCTGCGTGCGTTAGGAAGTCTGTTGACACGGGTTCAGAAACGTGTCATTAGCATACCTGTTGAATCGCGCTCAACTCCCACAAGACTCCTTGTCCACAGTACAACAAGCATTGGATGCAGAAAGTTCAAATAAGCCTTTTGCCAACAAGTTTCACAACATACGATGGAAGTTTTTACCAACAGCAATATACATACATTAAGAAGGGCTCTTCTTCAATAGTAACAGTTGGTCAGAGAATAACAGTTGGTCAGAGATTATTTCGACAGGCAACTAGATTGTTTTACAACAAAACAATTTCAAACTTCTGTAGTTACTGAGTTTTGAAGGCAAGAAAGTTTTTAAACACTTTCCAGATCTGGTTCCAGTTGAAGGTGAAATAGTGGATGAATATCAAGAAGTGGTAGAAAAACTGGTGGCAAAGCTCGACATAGAACCCAGTTTAGTTGTCTTACGACCTAAATTCTTCAAGCGATCACAATTACAAAATGAGAATGTTGCTCCCAATGTCATTTTGATGACCATGCTGATCAATTGATTAGAGATCAGTTCTTTGGTCAGTGCTCCGATAGGCAGATACCACAGAAACTTCCCACAAAGGGGAACCATTCCTTGGAAGAGGTGATTAAAGTGGCCAAGAGTGTTGAGTTTTTAAAGAATTAAATGATAACCCCATGGTAAAGTAATGTGTTAATGCTGTATATTGTATCCACAACTACATGTAAAGATGCCAAAAATAATGACAAAATCTTTTATAAATGGACCAACATTTGTTTCAGATATGATATCTATCCATATACTAAAAAAGGTAAAAGTTGTTCTACCTAAAATGTGTCTTGTCGCAAATGTGGCAAGACGGGGCATTTCGTGAAGGTATGTCAAGGTAGTCAAACAAGGCCGTCCAAAGTGAACTATGTGGATGATGATGATGAAGTAAAAGAAGGACAAATGGTAAGAGATTTCCAGGGTATGATTTGGTTGCCTTTGATGCCAATATTCTTTTTGAGGACCTGAATTAGTATGTGTTGATATCACTGTGGGTGACAAGGTTTTACATTTGTTAGTCAATTCAGGGGCGCATTTAATGATGATTATGTCTGATTTGTTCTGGAACATATGGGGAAACAGGGAATTGTTTCCTCCAGAATTAATAGCTTTGTTTTACGAGGCCGGGAAAATTGACTTGGAGAGTTTCTTTGAGAACGTATTGGAATTTAAGGGGTGCAGGATCCAAGGCAAGATTTATGTGGCCGTAAGGGTTCTCAACATTTTGGGCTGGTACCACCATGGTCTGTTTGGGATGGTACTCAAACTAGGGACGAGAGAACTAGTCCTGGTTATAAAAAATGTATCTGTCTCTTATCCAATTGATGGTGATTCTTCCAAAGTTTTCTCCACAGAGTCTAGGTAAACTTCTAGGCTTCAAACATAAGATAAAAGTCAAACAATGAGCAGTTCTGGTTAAACACAAGGTTAGGTCAGTACCTTTAAGTCTCAGGGAGAATCTCAAAAAGGAACTTGAGGTCATACAAATGAGAGGTGTGATTAAGCCCATTAAATTTAGTTTGTGTTTATCGCCCCTGGTTGTAGCCCGCAAGTGTAATGGAAACATGCAGTTATGCATAGATTTGAGAAGCCTGAACAGGGGAATAGGGGTTGATTCTCCCACTTTACCCATGATTAATGATCTGTTGTAATAACTGCGGGATGCAGAGTGACCTCTTGTCCACGTACCATCAGATGGTGCTGGAGGAAGCATCTTCTCATTTTACTGATTTCAACTCACCTTTTGGTACGTTCCAATTTTGTAGAAACCGTTTGGGCGGCATAATTCTTTCAGCAGATTATGCAACACTTACTAGGGAGCATTCATGGTGTCCTTGTTGTTCAGGGCGATATTTTGATTTTTGCTGAAGACTTTGAGGATCATGAGAGAATTTTAAGACCTATCCTTAAAATTATTTAAGAAATTGGAGTGGGTTTAAAGAAGTAAAAATTTGAATTTTAGAAAAGGAACATAGGGTTTCTGGAACGTAGTCTTTTCCCTAAAGACAATTGTCCTAGACCAGGCCTGAGAAAAATGGTAGTTGATTGTCCTAGTCTCAAGAATAAGGAGAAGTTATGTTCATTTATTTGTGTCCGCAGATTTTACACCAGGTTTATCCCACGGTACGCCATTAAAATGAAAATACTCACTGACATGTTGAAAAACATTGTGCCATTTATCTGGGATGAGGATTGCCTTGAAACCATTGCGCTGTGTTGGATGATTAAATCCAGTTATGCATTGATCATCCGTGTGTCCGGGTTTTCTTCGAGACAAGGAGGAATAGTGGAAGAGTGTTTTCGGCTTCCGGTAGCCCTGTCCTGGACCGCCCGTGAATCCTGCCTGGCATATCCCTGACCCGTATTGGTGGAGTTATATATATATTCACTGAAAAAACCATAGGTTTCACACATGTTATAGTTACAAATTGACTGAAGAAGAAATAGCAGTCCTGAATAAGGGCCTATCTTTCGTCCCTACAGCCAAACTGGACCATTTCAAATTACATATGGAACTGGCGGAGTTCTTTAGAAAACTAAAATTAAAAGCCTTCTTTGAAAAGAAAACAGAGTCCAACGACCCCCAGGAGGAAGTCCCCAACGAGACAGGCCTCAGACTAAAATCCACTTTCATCCCTCCACCTGCTAGTATACCTGTCGAGATTGCTGCCTTTGAACAGGCGGTCTACACTGAGGTTGAGAATATACAAGAAAAAAACACCTTTAACAATCTGTCCTACCGGGAACGTGAAACGATAAGACGCCTGCAGGCTAACCCTGCCCTTGTCATAAAACCCGCCGACAAGGGGGGAGGTATCGTGCTTATGGACAAAACAGATTATGACACTGAATGTCTCAGACTACTCAGCGATACCAGGAATTACAGACCACTCAGGAAAGACCCCACCGAGGAACTAAGCAAGAGGATACAGATCTTGGTGAAAAATGCCCGGGACGCAGAACACATCTCAAAACAGGAGGCCGACTACCTGTGCTGCAAAAATGCCAAAATCCCATATTTCTACACTCTCCCGAAGATACACAAAGGAGTAACCCCACCACCGGGTAGACCAATTGTGTCTGGGAATCAATCACTCCTAGAGCCCCTGTCACGCTTTTGCGACTTTTTCTTGAATCCATTGGTACAACTCACACCATCCTACATCAAGGATACGAAACATCTTCTCAATGTAATCAAAGAAACCAACTACAACCCGGAAACCCAACTCCTTGTCGGATTAGATATTGAGAGCCTCTACACTAGCTTACCGCAGGATGCCACACTGGAAGTACTGGAGGAAGTCTTAACGGGAACTGTTTGGAACCATCACACTCCACGCAGCTTTATAATGGAATGTGCCACTCTGGCATTAAAAGACAACTATTTCGAGTACGAGGGCAAGCTGTACCTACAGACTAATGGCACAAGCATGGGGAGCGTTTTCGCTCCCAGCATAGCTGGTCTTTATGTAGCCCATTTTGAAAAAACACACATACAATCTGTGAACAATCCCTACACAGCCAACATCAGTATGTGGCGTCGATATATCGACGACATCCTGGTTATCTGGGAAGGAAATCAGGAATCCCTGGATCAATTCCTCATGTGGCTCAATACCCGTGACAACTACCTGAGGTTTACCTGCACTAGCAGTGCTTCTGAATTGGCCTTCCTGGACCTCAACATCAAGGCAGACATGGACGGCTTGACAACCACAACTTACCACAAACCCACATCAAGGAACTCACTTTTGAGGTTTGACAGCTTCCACCCTAGACCTCTACGGGAAAATCTCCCTTATGGTCAGTTTTTACGACTAAGACGCAACTGCAGCCGAATTCAAGACTACAAACAACAGTCAGCCAGTTTGATCCATAAATTGGAAGATAGGGGATACCCCACCAGGATCCTGAACACTACCTGCAAGAGGGCTCGAAACCAAAATAGAGAGTCTCTGCTTGAGGCAACAACAAGGCCCCCTGAAGAACCCACTCTGACATGTGTCACTACTTACAATACCGTGTCTAATCAGGTTTCCAACATAATCACCAGGAACTGGAAGATTATCAACTCAGGCAACCGAAACTGGGAAAAACCCAGATTCGCATACAAAAGGGCGAAGAATCTAAAAGACTCCCTAGTACATACCAGACCCAGACCGAACCGTGCCACCAACGACAACACCATCCTCAATGCTTGGGGATTACCAAAACTTACGGGACACCAACCGTGCAATAATTGCAGTGTGTGCCACCTTACATCCCCCTCAAAAACCCTGGACCTAGAACCAGGCAAGGTATGGACACAACGCCAGTTTACCAACTGCAATTCCTCTAACCTGGTGTACCTCATGACATGCAGATGTGGCCTACGGTACGTAGGTATGACTACCCGAAAGGTACGGACAAGAATGACTGAACATCGTAGCACCATCCGATGTGGCAAAAATATAAGCAGACTTACTGACCACTTCTTGTCCCACAATCACACCCCAAATGATTTCGCTTGGACTGTGATTGAACAATTCCCCATAACTGAAAACAATGAAAGTTTTCTCCTCCAAAAAGAACAACGTTGGATTTACCGCCTATCCACCCATACTGAGGGGCTTAACGACTCCATACCATGGAATTCGCTTAATACTTAATGTATGAGGCTTCCTTTCCCTCTCCATTCTGTGCATAGTCCAATCCTTCTCACATTTATCCACCTCAATCTTAAATATCCCATACATCTAATTGCTTCTATCTAGTGCCCATATCGTTCCTTTTTGACACTTTTTGCTCTTTATAAAGGGTTTTAATACATACTAGCGCTACCAGGAGCGCTGATACACTCTTCCACGCATGCGCGGCAACTCCCACGCATGCGCGGTAGCCTCACTTAGCCTCCACCTACCCACGCATGCGCGGAGTGGCACTACCTGTAGGCGCATGCGCCGGATAGGGACCGCTACTCGCTGAACGCATGCGCAGAGCGCGTATGACATGGCGCTTTCAGCGCGGCACCCCTCCCTCTGTTTCTACCCTAACCCAGGTGCAGCCAATTACGGAACCTTTAAATAAACATGCTCGGCCAGCCCTCTTTCACATCCGGGCGCCGCAGAAGGATTACAGGTCCAAGGAGGAACCAGATCGATAGTTTCGTGAGTAATTGAGGCTGCGCACTACAGCTACTGTGGGGGTAAGGTGTTGAGGTTTTCCCTTACAGGTCGGATAATTATGTAAAACCAATACCACCTTCTTTCAGGGTCTTTTTCTCTGCCAGGCGACCCAAGGAGGCTTTGATCAGCTAAATACTGTGTGAGGACAATAATTGAATTTCTTTCACTTACCTGAACCTCACATTGGCATTTTCGTTTTCTAGATCACCACTGCAACCGGCTTCTAGATAACTATCACATGAGTCTTGCCACTGACAAGACCACACTTTAGCCATGTATAGTTCGCTCACTCACCTTACAAGACGGTGGTATGACGACTGTTTTTGCAATAATATGCTAATATGACTCTACCCTGTACGTCTGTATGTCTCCCCTTCTATGTTATATGTAGCAAAGCGAGAGGGAATCCCCTTCTCACCCATATAGCACCTTAGTGCGTGCTACACATAAAATCCTAAATACACTCACTGTAATTTAATTTTATAACCCCACACATACTCACTTGGTCCTGAGGAAAGCCTGTTTCAAAATTAAGAAAGGCCAGGCTGAAACATGTAGACCACACAGGACACTGGAGGTCATAATCCATACTCCACTGTGTCCGTCTGCCTGTTAACTTGCCAACAGATACCCAGTTTCATTAAAATAGTTTTTACCCTCGGGTGCTGGGATTTTTGTATGGCTTTTTAATCTTCACCTTCACACTCACCACATTGCACACTCAGCAATTATACCAGCTCCGCAGTAACCTGGCGTCGAAGCACACCCGGGGCACGCTAGGTGCCACTGTGGTGGGGCCCGATGATGAAGCATGCCACCAACTAGGTTGGTGGGTGAGGGCTTTCAAATAAAACCTACTGGTTTTTCCTTGACATACGTACTCCTTTGAGTCTTACCTGTATAAACCTAGCTAGTCTCTCTTGATTTTGGATATATAAAAGTGGGGATTCAGACTAGCTTATCTAGTCCTCTCTCTCTCCTTTGATTTAGTGATAGTTACAAATTAGCATTTAAAAAACCTTAGAAATTCACTGAAAAAAACCATAGGTTACACACATGTTATAGTTAGCTGGACATTTCACTCATACAAAACCATTGAAATTACCCTGTTATAGTTAGTTTAGTTAACTATAACTTGCGCGCTCGTATTGCACTGCTGATGACGTCACATATTACATCACTCATGACATGGTCAGTGACATCACTCATGACATCACTGATGACATCTCAAATGACATCACTGATGACATCACTGATGACATCATCCAGTGAATGTGTGTCTTTCTGAAAAATTATTTTTTTTATATATGTATATCTAAAGGTCGATGGAACAATAAATGGGTAAATAAATGTCTAAATGGATTTTTTTGTAAAATTGATTCTATAACTGACTTATTAAGTGTATCTTAGTGAATACATGTATTAACGAGTAATGTTTAAATATGTAAATATCTGTGTCAGTGTCTCACTTTGTGCATAAGTGGCTGCATGGGTTGGTGAGTAGCTACATGAGTGTGTATATGACTTATTAGTTGTTTTTTTGAGTATCATGATGAGTGTCTGTATGGTTCGGTGGGGGATATTACTTAGCGTATAGATGCATGAATGACTGACTCCCTGTATGTGGTTTGAAGACAGCATGTGTGCAAGACTGTATGGGTGGATGAGTTTGTGTATGGGTGTGTTAGTGAGTGAATGACTGTACCAATAGTGTCTTTACGAGTAAGTACATATGTTTTAATCTAGTATATGTGAGTATTGATGTATATAAGTGAGTATTAAGGGTGGGCGTAGTTCGCGAAGTAGCGCTACGCGAAGCTACGCGAAATGCACTTCGCACTACGCGAACTTCACGTAGCACTACGCGAGCTGCGTAGTAGCATGTTCGCACTGTGCAAGATGTGTTTTCAATGATTGCACAGTGCAGACACGCATCCGGCACTGTGCAATCATTGAAAACGGTATCTTGCACAGTGCGAGCTGTAGTTATCTGCTGCTCGAGTAGATTATTACTCGAGCTGCAGCTTTCTCAACGCGAACTGGTAGTTTCTCATTGAGAGCGGTCGCGAGCATGCGCAACCACTCACAATGAGAAACCTTACCTTCCCGTGTTGAGAATCTCGCCGGGATGTCATTTTGCTTGCTCGCGGTCGCGAACATGACGTTCAGGACTGCGAACAAGTAAAAAATGAGCGCTGCACTACGCTACGCTGCACTACGCATGTTCGCACTGTGCTACGTGCAGCTCGCGTAGTGCGAAGTTGCGCAAACTTTGCAAACTCCGCGAGCGTAGCGTAGTGCTTCGCCCAGGGTTAGTGAGTATATATGAGAGTGAGAGATTGGAAGAGTTCCTGTATAAATAAGTATTTGTTTCTATAAGTGATTGTTTAAGAGAGTAAGTATGTGTATGTTTCTGTAGAAGTAAGTGTAGTGGTGTGTGTATAGCTGTATGTGCAAGCAAATGGATGTTTGATAGTTTATTTGCATGTGTAAGTATGTGTGTGAGTAACTCTATGTATGAGTGTCCGTGTGTAACAGGATGCATTGATGTATGAGTACATATGATTAGTGAGTACATGTATGAGTGACTGTATAGAAATGTTGGTGAATGAGTGGATGTGGATGTAGATGTTGGAATTACTGAATAGGTTGTTTTAACTGGTATTGGTATCTCCATTTTTTTTGAAAATTTTATTTTCTAATTTTGAATATGTGTATCAAAGGTTATATTAGGGTGAGAGGAGGTCTGCCACTCTTTCACAAGAATGATGTTATCAGTGATGTCAGTTGAGATGTCATAAGTGATGTCATGAGTGATGTCACTGACCATGTCATGAGTGATGTAATATGTGACGTCATCAGCAATGCATTGCGGGCGCGCAAGTTATAGTTAACTAAACTAACTATAACAAGGGAATTTCAATGGTTTTGTATGAGTGAAATGTACAGCTAACTATAACATGTGTGAAACCTATGGTTTTTTGAGTGAATTTCTAAGGTTTTTTTAAATTCTAATTTTTAACTATAATGTGTGTGAAACCTATGGTTTTTTCAGTGAATTTCTAACGTTTTTTAAATGCTATTTTTTAACTATAACGTGTGTGAAACCTATGGTTTTTCAGTGAATTTGTAAGGTTTATTAAATGCTAATTTTTAACTATAACGTGGCTGAAACCTCCGTTTTTTCCAGTGAATTTCAAAGGTTTTGTAAATGATAATTTTTAAATGTATTAATTGTTATATTTGTTTATACTAATTTACTACATTGTTTTAAAGTATTTATTTTTAGATATTTTATTTTTCAAATTACATTATATTCTTAATGTAAATTGAAAATAAATGTTTTTAAAAATATTGAAATTGTAATATATTTTTTTTAATCTATTTTTTTTAAAATTTATTTATATTTTATATAGTAGGCAATGATATCCTATGGAAGGAAATTCAAGTTACTGGTAAGTACAGTTAAATTTACTTTTCAGGAATAGTAGTGAGCTGAAAGATGCAGCACACAGGTATCTCCTGATAACAGGTGAGTAAATTGGAATTCGTAGTTCGACTGATTTTTGAGGAATTTTTTTAGGTTCCAAAACTCCACACTTGGAAGAATTTCCAAGTGAAACAAGTCAATGTTAGCCTATGGAAGGAAATTCAAGTTACTGTAACTACGATTAGAATTATTTTTCATGATCAGTAGTTGGCAGAAAGATGCAGCACTGAGGTCTCTACTGATAACAGGTGAGTAAATCGGAATACTTAGTTCGGCTGATTTTTGAGGAAATTTTTAAATTTCCAAAACTCCACACTTAGAAAAACGTTCAAGTGAAACCAGTCAATGTTAGCCTATAGAAGGAAATTCAAGTTACTGTAAGTATGGTTAGAATTACTTTTCAGGATCAGTAGTGGGCTGAAAGATGCAGCACTGATGTCTCTCCTGATAACAGGTGAGTAAATCATAATTCGTAGTTCGGCTGATTTTTGCAGAATTTTTTAAACTTCCAAAACTCCACACTTAAAAGAATTTCCAAGTGAAACCAGTCATATTAGACCTTGGATGGAAATTCAAGTTACTGTAAGTATGGTTAGAAGTACTTTTCAGGATCAGTAGTGGGCTGAAAGATGCAGCCCTGAGGTCTCTTCTGATAACAGGTGAGTAAATCGGAATTCGTAGTCCGGCTGATTTTAGAGGAATTTTTTAAAGTTCCAAAACTTCACACTTAGAAAGAATTTCCAAGTAAAACCAGTCAATGTTAGCCTCTGGAAGGAAATTTAAGTTACTGTAACTACGACTAGAATCACTTTTCAGGATCAGTAGTGGGCTGAAAGATGCAGCACTGAGGTCTCTCCTTTATAACAGGTGAGTGAATCGGAATTCGTAGTTCGGCTGATTTTAGAGGAATATTTGTACGTTTCAAAAATAGACACAAACTTTTCTGGTGAAAACCACACAATAGATTCCTATGGAAGGAAATACAAGTTACTGGTAAGTACGCTTGGATTTACTTTTCAGGGTCCGTACTAGGCTCAAAGATGCAGCACTGACATCTTTTGTGATAACAGGTGAGTACATCAGAATTCATAGTTCCTCTGATTTTAGAGGAATATTGTGCTCAATAGTGAAGGAAGAGGGTTGTGGGGCCTGAGGTGACATGTGTGCAAACACGCCCTGTGGCGCGTTTTAGATTGGGGAATTAATTCCTCTTCAATCCTGAGGTCCCCTGTGAGCCAACTAGCCCAACAGGTACCTCCAGTGTGCGCAAGGGAGCTGTGTTGCAGAGAGGTGTTCAGAGGGCACGCCCCCTTTTTACAACACGCTGCAACGCAGCTCCGTGGCGCTTAATGGAGGTACCTGTTGGACTAGTTGGCCCCCCTCTGGATTGAATAGGAATTAATTCCCCAACTTAAAACCAGCCCCGCCCCCTACATTCACCACTGTGCAAACACGCCCCGTAGCGCATTCTAAGTTGCGGGATTAAGTCTCCTTGCATACTGGTGGTCCCTGGAGGCCAACTAGCCCACCAGGAACCTCCAGTATGTGCCAGGGGGCTGCGTTGCAGAGAGGTGTAAAAAGGGGCGTGGCCTCATTACACCTCTCTGTAACGCAGCCCCCTGGCGCGTTTGCAGAGGGAGAACTAATTCCCCTTGCATACTGGCGGTCCCTGGGGGGCAATTAGCCCACCAGGAACCTCCAGTATGCACCAGGGGGATTCGTTGCACAGAATTGTAATGAGGCCCGCCCCTTTTTACACCTCGCTGAAACGCAGCCCCCTGGCACATTTACAGAGGGGAAACTAATTCTCCTTTCATATTGGGGGTCCCTGGGGGCCAACTACCCATCAGAAACCTCCAGTATGCGCTAGGGTGCTGCGTTGCAGAGAGGTGTAAAAAGGGGTGTGGCCTCTTTACACATCTCTGCAAGGCAGGCCCCTAGCGCATACTGTAGGTTCCTGGTGGGCTACTTGTCCCCCAAGGACCCCCACTATTCAAGGGGAATTATTTCCCCCTCTGCAAACGCGCCAGGGGTCGCATTTGCAGAGTGGTGCCTTTTTGTTTTTTTGGGGGATCGGCAGGGTACACGTACCCTGCGCGTACCCCGGTATTTAAAAAAAAATGTGGCCTTGGGTGTTCTTGTGGGACCCCCTGAGTAGGCCTAGGGGGTCAGGAACCTCCAGTATGCACCAGGGGGCTGCCTTGCAGAGAGGTGTAAAAAGGGGCATGGCCTCTTTACACGTCTTTGTGCAAGGCAGCCCCCTGGCGAGTTTGCAGGGGGGGAACTAATTCCCCTTGCATATTGGGGGTCCCTGGGGGCCAACTAGCCTACCGGGAACCTCCAGTATGCGCCAGGGAGCTGCATAGCAGAGAGGTGTAATTAGGCCATGCCCCTTTTTACACCTCTCTGCAACACAGCCCCCTGGCGCGTTCACAGAGGGGGAACTGATTCCTCTTGCATATTGGGGGTCCCTGGGGGCCAACTAGCCCACCAGAAACCTGTATCTTAATAAATAGTGGCAAAATATGCAAAACAATTTATAAATTACAATCAATAGGATATCCACAATCAGTGAGAATCCAAGGATTAATTAATCAGATTAATTAACATTCTAAGCCCTGAATGGGCTATGACACTGCATAACGCCGCTACCAGATCCAGACACAACGTTGTACTATACAGCCATGGATGGGCTACTAGTCATCTCAATATAGCTGATGTGGTGGTATAATGAAACAGCCCAATAAATCACATTCAAATTCATTATACTCAAATGTAACATGAAATCAATAGAAGGAAAGAGAAGCAATGATATGGTTAATCAAAAACAGTCACAGTGCATGTTATACATCATTCATATTAGATGGACAGCCAAGTCCTCATGCATATTCAGTCCCATAGGCATTTTGCTTTGTAGATCGATAATATAACGCGATTCCAGTCGCCTGAGTTTTTGTAATCTGTCCCCTCCTCTTACACTGGATGGGACAGAGTCTAAACAGAAGTAGGCTAACAGATCCCTATTGCGAGCATGCTCCTTATCAAAATGTCTGGCTACAGGGTAGCTCACATCCTCATTCTGAATAGCTCTTTGATGTTCTAAAATCCTTAGTTTTACCGGATTCGTTGTGCTTCCAACATACCTTCTGCCACAAGGACATGTCAGACAATACACAACGTATGGCGTGGTACATGTAAGAAATTTCTGTATTCTCCTAGGCTGTTTCACTCCTGGTACACTGTATTGTATGGTGCATTTGCTCGCTTTACACGCCTTACAGCGTCCACAAGGAAAAAAGCCTTTCATGGGTTCTGACTTGGGTTTGGGTTTGAACTCTTCATGGTGACTATGGACTAAGTAGTCTTTCAGTGCTCTCGCTTTCCTAAAAGTCACCAAAGGATAAGAGGGTAAGTCTTGTTTGATGACATTATCTGTCATCAGGATGTTCCAATGTTTACGCATGATGCGTTTAATGTCTGAAGCATTGCTAGAATAGGTGGTTATGAGTCTAAACGACCCACCATCAGCTTTCTTATTATCTGTTTTGTCTTCCAGTAGTTTTTTCCTTTCTAGATTCTGAACTTTACTTAAAGCTTGTCTGAGTACTCCATCTTTGTACCCCCTAGCTTTAAATCTCTGTATGCTCTTACTTGCTGCTTTTCGGAACTCCTGCTCTTTAGTGTTGTTTCTCTTTATCCGTAATAGTTCCCCATAGGGTATACTATTAACTAAGCTCTTTGGATGCCCACTGGTCGCAATAAGGTGGAATTCCCAGCGGTCGCTTTCCGAAAGAGTTTAGTATGGAGACTGCCATCTTCAACAAAAACTGTGAGATCAAGATAATTAACTTCCCTTCGACTGATTTCTCCTGAGAACCTCAAATTATTGTGGTTGTTGTTGAGTACCTCTATATATTCTTTAGCCAACTCGACAGACCCTTCTATGATAATAAAAAGGTCATCGATATACCGATACCAACATTTCACCAGATCGTTCCATTTTTGATTGACAGGAGACCAGGCCACCTGCTCCTCCCAACACCCCATGAATAAATTCGCAAAGCTTGGGGCAGAGCAGGTGCCCATCGCTACTCCCGTTAGCTGTTTAAAAAGGTCCTTGCCAAAGAGAAAGATATTGTTGTTTAGGCAGAATCTTAAGAATTCAATCAGCATTTTATTGTGCTCAAAGTATTTCACTGGTCTACTCTCCAGAAACCAGGAAATAGCTGATAATCCTTCATCCTGCTTAATGCACGTGTATAAACTGGTGATGTCAATAACCAACATAGTATACCCTTCACACCAATTTATTTTTTCAATGCAATTCAGAAAGTGTTTTGTGTCCTTCAAATATGATCTTAGATTAACCACATGTGGGAAGAGAAAAGAGTCAATGTACATTGACAAATGTTCTGTTAAGCTGCCTTGGGAAGCTACAATGGGCCTCCCAGGCGGATTCAATAGGTCCTTGTGTGTCTTAGGTAGATAATAGAAAGTCGGAGTCACGGGATTCAAACATCAGATTAATCAGATTAATTAACAACGTTGTGTCTGGATCTGGTAGCGGCGTTATGCGGTGTCATAGCCCATTCAGGGCTTAGAATGTTAATTAATCTGATTAATTAATCCTTGGATTCTCACTGATTGTGGATATCCTATTGATTGTAATTTATAAATTGTTTTGCATATTTTGCCACTATTTATAAAGATACAGACCCATTCCAAGATGGCGGACACTTATTTACCTTGTGTCCTATCTTTATGTTTAGCGTTTATGACACGTGATGGTTTAAATGGATTGTGTTTGCCATGGCTCTCTGTCTCATTACTGAGGAAGGCTGAGTGCCGAAAGCGCGTTTTTTGAGAATTAAACTATTGTGAACTTACCCTGGGAGTGCTGCTTCCTGTTTTCCCGTTCATTGCGGGGAGGGACTACTGAGCTGATATTGTTGTCGGGTGCACCCCCAACTGGCAGAGACCAGCCAAGGAGTGCGACAGGCAGGTGCAAGTGGAGCATCAATACTAAATCCAGTCGCACCACAATCCCGACCATATTGGATATATATCAACGGAATCCCTAACGGTACCGGTCGCCATCCGGAAGGAGAGACAGAGTGTGGCGATTCACGGCAATACCGGGTAAGGGAACCTCCGTTATTTACCAATCTAAGACCAGTGGGATATTTGCTGGCGTCAGGGGTTTCACTCAGAAGATATCGTAGTTACGGCCGAAACCGCGAACAGGAACTATGTTTTGTGAGACAGAGCGGCGCAAAGCTGAGCAAGGCATGTTTAAAAATAAGAAAAAGACTGCTGGGGCACAGGGAGAAGTACCAGAACCCTCGGATAAGAATGCAACGGACTTGAATGCGAAGTTAACTGCATTGGAACGCCTATATGAAAGAGAATGTAGAAAATGGTGGGAGGCGACTTCTCTCCAAAACTATATAGACGTTGATCGCGTGCCTAGAGGGCTTAGGATTTACACGATCCCGGCGTGTGAGAACCCGGACCCCTTATTATTGGATGCTTGGGCCGAACATACTGCCCAATCCTGCAAGGGAAGTCTGAAGATATTAGTACGCTTTGCCTGGAGTGACAGAGAGAAAGCCTTAGCACAAATCAAAGACATTGAACATGACCTTGCTAAAGAAGAGGATCAACCCAAATTGGAGGAAAAACGAGAAGCAATGAAAAAACGATTAAACAAGTATGAAGAAAAAATCAAACAAAGGAAGGAAGAGAAATTTGAAAGAGACGAGAAAGACTACAGCATGGGAAGAGTTCTTACCTTCTCGAAAAAATATGATAAACCCAGAAAGAAATTGAAAAAGAAACAACCAGCAGCAAGTACTGCGGTCCCTGAAACTTCTGAATCCTCAGTGACGGGAGACAAAGTGTCGAGCGAGGATGGTCAGGATGGTGCACCTGAATCCTCGGGTTTTCACGAGGAGTATCAAGTAATGTGCACAAAACAATACCTGGGGGGAAGGGGCAAACCCCCGGAAGAAAAAGAGGACCAAGAGGAAGACGAGGAGGGGGGGCTGGAGCCGGAAACACCGTAGGCTCGCCTCCACTAACCAGGAGCAGGAAGAACTTCTACAAGAAGAAAACGTAGAAAATGTGAATAATTTGACCATAGTCAATTTGACATCTAAGACTCTGACTAATGAAGAACAAAATATCCTCAAACTTGGACTCTCGTTTTGCCCTCAAAAAAACTTTGAGTTCACGCAGACCAGTATTGATTTATTTAAGTTTACCCGGAAACTGAAACTGTATAAATACTTTAAATTGAAACCTCCTGTGTCTAAACCAACGGCAGTTGGGAGTATTGAAGACGACACACTGACATGCAGAGATCTAGCTGGCATTAGATCTCTAGAGGAATTGAGGATGCAGGTGGAGGAGGACGAAGATTTGAATCTGAGGAATACACAATTGGTTACTCACATGGAAGTGCAACAGAAAGGGAGAGCCACGAATTTTAAACCTACCTCAACTTTCATGCCTGTAATGGGGGCTGATGCTATAGACACTTTCTCGGAAGCTGTCATTCAGGATTTACGAAATCTAAGGAGCACCACGAAATCTAACAATGACAAGCCTAACTTTACAAATAAACAACAATTGGCACTGAAAAAGCTATGCGAGGATTCGTCCTTGGTATGCAAACCCTCGGACAAGGGGGGTAACATTGTGCTGCTGACAAAGACACAATATGAAAAGGAGGCACTACGTCAGCTGAATGATCCGACCACATATATGAGAGTGACGGAATCTGTGTATAACACCAGCATCAAGGATTATCATGAAATGATCCTCAAGTGGTACAACAAGAATATGCTGAGTTGAGATGAACATTTATTTCTAAGATGTTTGAATCCCGTGGCTCCGACTTTCTATTATCTACCTAAGATACACAAGGACCTATTGAATCCCCCTGGGAGGCCCATTGTAGCTTCCCAAGGCAGCTTAACAGAACATTTGTCAATGTACATTGACTCTTTTCTCTTCCCACATGTGGTTAATCTAAGATCATATTTGAAGGACACAAAACACTTTCTGAATTGCATTGAAAAAATAAATTGGTGTGAAGGGTATACTATGTTGGTTATTGACATCACCAGTTTATACACGTGCATTAAGCACGATGAAGGATTATCAGCTATTTCCTCTTTTCTGGAGAGTAGACCAGTGAAATACTTTGAGCACAATAAAATGCTGATTGAATTCTTAAGATTCTGCCTAAACAACAATATCTTTCTCTTTGGCAAGGACCTTTTTAAACAGCTAACGGGAGTAGCGATGGGCACCTGCTCTGCCCCAAGCTTCGCGAATTTATTCGTGGGGTGTTGGGAGGAGCAGGTGGCCTGGTCTCCTGTCAATCAAAAATGGAACGATCTGGTGAAATGTTGGTATCGGTATATCGACGACCTTTTTATTATCATAGAAGGGTCTGTCGAGTTGGCTAAAGAATATATAGAGGTACTCAACAACAACCACAATAATTTGAGGTTCTCAGGAGAAATCAGTCAAAGGGAAGTTAATTATCTTGATCTCACAGTTTTTGTTGAAGATGGCAGTCTCCATACTAAGCTCTTTCGGAAAGCGACCGCTGGGAATTCCACCTTATTTGCGACCAGTGGGCATCCAAAGAGCTTAGTTAATAGTATACCCTATGGGGAACTATTACGGAAAAAGAGAAACAACACTAAAGAGCAGGAGTTCCGAAAAGCAGCAAGTAAGAGCATACAGAGATTTAAAGCTAGGGGGTACAAAGATGGAGTACTCAGACAAGCTTTAAGTAAAGTTCAGAATCTAGAAAGGAAAAAACTACTGGAAGACAAAACAGATAATAAGAAAGCTGATGGTGGGTCGTTTAGACTCATAACCACCTATTCTAGCAATGCTTCAGACATTAAACGCATCATGCGTAAACATTGGAACATCCTGATGACAGATAATGTCATCAAACAAGACTTACCCTCTTATCCTTTGGTGACTTTTAGGAAAGCGAGTCCATAGTCACCATGAACAGTTCAAACCCAAACCCAAGTCAGAACCCATGAAAGGCTTTTTTCCTTGTGGACGCTGTAAGGCGTGTAAAGCGAGCAAACACACCATACAATACAGTGTACCAGGAGTGAAACAGCCTAGGAGAATACAGAAATTTCTTACATGTACCACGCCATACGTTGTGTATTGTCTGACATGTCCTTGTGGCAGAAGGTATGTTGGAAGCACAACGAATCCGGTAAAACTAAGGATTTTAGAACATCAAAGAGCTATTCAGAATGCGGATGTGAGCTACCCTGTAGCCAGACATTTTGATAAGGAGCATGCACGCAACAGGGATCTGTTAGCCTACTTCTGTTTAGACTCTGTCCCATCCAGTGTAAGAGGAGGGGACAGATTACAAAAACTCAGGCGACTGGAATTGCGTTATATTATCGATCTACAAAGCAAAATGCCTATGGGATTGAATATGCATGAGGACTTGGCTGTCCATCTAATATGAATGATGTATAACATGCACTGTGACTGTTTTTGATTAACCATATCATTGCTTCTCTTTCCTTCTATTGATTTCATGTTACATTTGAGTATAATGAATTTGAATGTGATTTATTGGGTTGTTTCATTATACCACCACGTCAGCTATATTGAGATGACTAGTAGCCCATCCAGGGCTGTATAGTACAACGTTGTGTCTGGATCTGGTTGCGGCGTTATGCGGTGTCATAGCCCATTCAGGGCTTAGAATGTTAATTAATCTGATTAATTATTCCTTGGATTCTCACTGATTGTGGATATCCTATTGATTGTAATTTATAAATTGTTTTGCATATTTTGCCACTATTTATTAAGATACAGACCCATTCCAAGATGGCGGACACTTATTTACCTTGTGTCCTATCTTTATGTTTAGCGTTTATGACACGTGATGGTTTAAATGGATTGTGTTTGCCATGGCTCTCTGTCTCATTACTGAGGAAGGGCGAGTGCCGAAAGCGCGTCTTTTGAGAATTATATATATATATATATATATATATATATATATATATATATATATATATTCACTGAAAAAACCATAGGTTATAGACCATATATAGTTAGGGATTAGCATTTACAAAACCTTATTTTACTCGCACAAAACCATTGAAATTCCATATATAGTTAGTTGCACTAACTATATATCGCGCACCCGCAATCCATTGCTAATGATGTCACATATTACATCATTCATGACATGGTCAGTGACATCACTGATGACATCACTGATGACATCTCAAATGACATCACTGATGACATCACTGACATCTCATTTGACATTACTGATCACATCACTGATGATATCATTTATGTGATAATACAATGAACATCTTCAGACTCTAATATAACCTTAGATACAATCAGTATAAACAGACACTCACAGACTGTCACTTATCCATGGAGTTACTCACACACCTACTCAGTCATGCAAAAGATTAATCACACCTCCATTTCCTCAACTATACAGTTATACACACCTTACTTATTCAAACATATACTAACACATATTTACTCTCTTATACAATCCCTGATACAAGTTCACAATGATCGATACAGCCACTCTCACATTCACTAGCTCTTATGTTCAGTTATTTATATATGTCAACTCTCACATGGACTGTGTTTTACATATGTACTTACTTTGACATGTAGCACTGAGATATCCATTCACTCACCAATACACTCATGCAGTCAGTCGACCGCCCATACAGCTGTTTCCACATGCACTTTTGAACCCATACATTTAGTTAATCAACTGCTCACACATCTATGCACAGAGTCATACACCTCCCAGCCACCCACACACATACTCAGTCTCCCATACAAATACTTGGGCAACCATTCAATAACCCATATAGTTACTCATATAGCTACTGATTTAAACATGCAGCAGTTTACAGAACAACATATATAATGATTGCCAAATTAAGACAGTTTAGTCACTAACCCATGCACTCAGTGAGACACATTTAATCACTCACTCATACAGTCAGTCATGCACCTACTAAATCCTTCATCCAGACACTTATACATCCACTCATTCTTCAATATGTAAGACATATTTTAACTTTACAGAAACATACAGTCACTGGGTGTTGTCATCAGTGATGTCATCAGTGAAGTCATTTGAGATGTCATCAGTGATGTCATCAGTGATGTCATTTGAGATGTCATCAGTGATGTCATCAGTGATGTCACTGACCATGTCATGAATGATGTAATATGTGACATCATTAGCAATGGATTGCGGGTGCGCGATATATAGTTAGTGCAACTAACTATATATGGAATTTCAATGGTTTTGTGCGAGTAAAATAAGGTTTTGTAAATGCTAATCCCTAACTATATATGGTCTATAACCTATGGTTTTTTCAGTGAATTTTCAAGGTTTTGTAAATGCAAATTCCTAACTATATATGGTCTATAACCTATGGTTTTTTCAGTGAATTTCATTGGTTTTTTAAAAGCTAATATCTATAGCTGTAAAATATATTCTTTATTACGTGACGTATCACGTAGCCCGTGAGACGCCTCATGATGCATCGCATAACCGTGACGTATCGTCTCTGCAGCGCAAACCAAACCCGTAACGTAAGCGCGCCAGAGCACGCTTAAAGATATATATATATTTTTTTTACCTTAATTAGACAAAATCCACACGTGCACATATCACAAACGTTCCAAAAACACAATATGTCGGACTCCCATTACGCTGCCAGTTAGCTGCCCGGTTAACGTACCGGAAAGCACCTCTACCGCGAAAAATCGCAATATTTTTTTCTTTTGCCCCGCGGGCAACTTTAATAGCCCCCTCATCAATCCTAGGGGTTCACCTTACCCCTTTCCTTCATTTACACCTTTTTTTTTTCCACCTCTTGTCTCTCGATCTCCAGACTGTTTACAATGTTAACAGCCAATCAGCTACTCCTCAGACTCCCGTTACGCTGCCGGTTAGCTGCCCGGTTAGCTGCCCGGTTAGCTGCCCGGTTCGCGTACCGGGACGCGTCTCTACGGCGAAAAAATCTGAATTTTTTTAAAAAAAATTTTTTGCCCCGCGTGGCTCTATAATATCCCCCTCATCAATCCTAGGGGGTCAGAAGGGGTCTACCTTGCCCCCTTTCCTTCATTTCCCCCTTTGTTTTGGCCTCCTCTTGTCTCTCGATCCTACCGAGAGACAAGATGGCGGCCGCTCCGGACTGTTTACAATGTTGACAGCCAATCAGCTACTCCTCAGACTCCCGTTACGCTGCCGGTTAGCTGCCCGGTTAGCTGCCCGGTTAGCTGCCCGGTTCGCGTACCGGGACGCGTCTCTACGGCGAAAAAATCGGAATTTAAAAAAAAAATATTTTTTGCCCCGCGTGGCTCTATAATATCCCCCTCATCAATCCTAGGGGGTCAGAAGGGGTCTACCTTGCCCCCTTTCCTTTATTTCCCCCTTTGTTTTGGCCTCCTCTTGTCTCTCGATCCTACCGAGAGACAAGATGGCGGCCGCTCCGGACTGTTTAGAATGTTGACAGACACCAGAGAGCCAATCAGCTTCGCATCGCAAAGTTCCGATACGCGAAAAGTACGCGAACCGGAGCGCTGCCCGGAGCGCTGTTACAGATATATATCTTGTTTAAAACGTTAATTTCTCAAAATTCACTGAAGCACATATATTGAGACCTAGCAAAGGCACATCGGGCTAACAGTCCCTACAATTTTGCCAAGTTTCGTGCAAATCCATTCAGCCGTTCGGGCTAAAAGTGAGTCCAACCGCCCTATGGAAAAATGAATGGGAAAAACGTGTTTTGGGACCCCCCTTTTTTCTCGGCCCCCCCTTGAAGAACCCCCCCCAAATTTTCAGGGGCTGCTCAGAAACAAAATGTGCCATTTTCCTGAAAATTTCAGCCAATTCCGTCCACAAACGCCAAAGTTATTAGACATAGAATTTTCAGAAATCCCATAGGGAAAAAATCCTAACTATATATACCTACTGGCTATCGCCAGTAGGTAATATGTATACATATATATATTATATATATATATATATATACACACACACACCCGCACACAGGCACACACACACACACATATTTATAAAATATATATATAAATACTATTGCAGTTTGTTTAGATTATCATTTAATGCAATATTTAGTTATATTTATCCTTTGTACTGTCTGTAAGAAAGAGTTTTTTAGTGAAGGGAATGGGCGCTCTGCTGAAGTGGACGCAAAAGGTTGTAGAAAGGATATTGGTAGTAAGTGTTGGTGCACATAGGTGAGGGGATAAGCCCTCTAACCCCTCGAATGCGTGTGTTCAAAGAACACACGTATACAAAACAGAAAGCAAAGACCTATTGCACACAACCAAGGAGTATCAAAAATTGAGTAGTTGTCTCTTGCACTCTTCTGTGTCAAGTGGACACAGTTACACACAGTAATACATATATTGCCATCAGAGAAACCACAGTGTCTTTAGAATAAGTCTTATTTAATGTTCTTTATAGCCAGCCGACACGTGTTTCGTCGCATAGAAGATAGACTTCTTAAAGGCAAGTTGTTCTATATTTCTTTATAAGAATCATCATCAATGAACTTTATTGAAAAAAATTGTAGGGACTATAGGAAAGACAACTGAACCAAGTAAGCTTTCGTTGACTTTCTACAGATCTTACTGGTCGACTTCCAGCATCTGCCTGTGCCCAATAAGTAAAGCAAACATTGTTGAGCAGTGTTGAGTTGAGGGAGCATTGAGCACATTACTTTTCTAATAAATGTTTGATGGCCTATGGACCATGGCAACTGCACAAGTTGGATTCTGGCAGCAATTGCAGCCACATGCAAATGAAGAGCAAAGACGTAAAAGAAGCTGCCATTCACCTGCATTTTCTTAGTCTTAGATTAATAATGTTAGGCCCACTGCTGGAAGCCATATTTTTAGTTGTTTTATCTACAGGATTGGTAATATGTCTACACTTCATTGAGGCTGTATGGTGAGAAAATATTTACCTCCCTTCAGTGTTAGAGCTTTAAGTGTACATTTTGTTAAGTGGTCCATCTCGAGGTTTATCCTCATTACAGAAATCCGGACTTGTCCTTCGACGTAGGGCTTGAGTTGGGGGCAATTTTCCCTAACAAACCCATCTGCATCGCCTAAATATCTCCCCCACCTAAAGTGTGACAAAGTTACCCGGAGTTAGGTTATTCCTCAACTCTTGCTGAGGAGAATATATCTTTCTTCTATTGCTACTACACAAGGTTTCCAGAATCACATCTACAGTCTAATTGCATTAAATGTCTACTCCATAATATCTGATGAAACAGAAGGCTATGACTGATGGGTATAAGGAATTATTGACTGCAACTCAGCGGTGTAATCTCTTCAGGATGAATGGGAGAATGGAATATATTCCATTCTGTACATGGTGAAAAAAACTCAAGGACATTTTCAAACGCTTGATTTAGAATAAGACATTTTGATGATATCTTCATGAAGAAGCAGGTGGTACATGTGTATCAGTACTTAGATAATTGCTAATGTGTGCTACTACATAAGGTAAAAGGTGAATCTGAGTTCTGTGTGGAACCCTTCAGGTCATCAGCTTCTTTTCAGCACTTTTTGCCTTTCTCTGGTTCAAAAACAGGTCTGTATCAGGGCTCACCTCTTTGAAAGAAGACCTTTAATTAATAATAAGCTGTTCTCCTGAAATTCATCTGGATTTGGGACATGCTCATCACCAAGACAATATCACCCCTGGGTCTGGTGGTTCTAATTATAAATGTCAGCCTGGGAGTGTAAAATCAGTTCAGAAATTGTAGGCTGATATCTAGCATTCATTGCTTTTCCTTGGTCTTTACTCATCTTGGGAGAACCAGGAAATGTTATTGCACATAGACTCCCAGGTTAACTCAACCTTTAATAGGACACCTGATGCTAAATTGTAGAAGAGTTAAACAGGTTGTATGGATGTGGGCACATCTGATTTTTTTTGTTTAACAGAAGATTATCTTCTGAGGAGAAGATAGATCAGGATGTTCCTATCATCAATGGGTTTCTGGCTTAGATTAATCATTGTTTGACAGAGACACTGCTTTCAGTCTTTTTATCTGATGTTACCTCTGTCTCTTGTCCTTTCCTTTCCATAACTTACAGACTTAATTTGTGCTTCATGCAGTCCTTTATATGTCCCATTTATCTTAAAAACTGTAGACGGTAGACGGTATTCAGATGCACAACGAGACTGGGGTATCCATTATTGAGAGAACTTACACAGTGAGACATGTGATGCCCCCATGCACAGTTGCCATTGAGGATGTCATGCCATGAGATGTTGCAGTGATGTTATCAATAGTGTCATAGAACACAACATGAGTGATGTAATATGTGAGGTAATTAGCACTGCATGGCAAGGGCACGAGTTCTAGTCACATTATGGCATGAGTTCTAGCTACTTGAGATACCTATATCTGTTGAATTTTAGTGGTTGTGTTACATTTTCATCTAACTGTAACTTTCCTTTAACCGTTGCTTTTCTTTAGTGAATTATTAAGGTTTTTAAATATAAAATAATAAATAATTTCAATTCCTAACTATAACATCATTTCAAATGTTGCTTTTTTCAATGAATTTCTATGTTTTTTTTTAATGTAAAATAAGGCAATTGGCATGTGTGGCATGGGATTGGGCGTCATGCCAAGGACCCAACCACCTGCAAGTGCCCAAAACCCCAGCACATGGACTTTGGCTGTGAGCGGTGGGGGACTGGGTACCATGCCCCACGTCGAACCCCCTATGAGCGCCCTACCCCCTGTGCAGCACAACCTTTGACAAAGTGCAGAGTGAAGTTGGCGCAGAGCCTGACCTGTGGCCAGACCCTGCACACAACCCCTCACTGGTAGCCACACTCCCACTGAACACAGCATTCGGCCCTGCAGGAGTGAGGTTAGGCTCAGGGCTTGGCCTGTGTGTTGTTTCAATATAAAGGTTAATTCTGTTAGGTAAGACAGGCGTAATGAATTTGTCAGAGAGCCAGAACACCAGAACGTTAAAAGTGGGTCTATTGTCTTTATTATTTGGTCAACAATTCAACATACATAAAGCAGACCTCTTGCCACTGTCAATAAATCCCCAATAATATAATAACATGTTTATTTCATTAGTTCATACATTACAATTTTTGCTAAAGTTATTGTCATGAATACCTTTAAATCAAGTTTTGCTAAAAATATATCAACATATCTTTGAGTATTTCTTTAAAAAATGTTGAGCCCACAAAATGCAGCCATACAAACAACCACAGGAGAGCCCTGCACTCCAGCTAAAGAGCATTGAGTTCCAACTAGGAGTGCTTAAAAAATACAGTAAGCTCTCAGTGGGTCATGGATTTAATGACTCAGGAGACTTACTTTTTTTGTAATGTAGCTGGGTGGCTGTTGCATCCCCTGCAGCACCCCACAAGGCACCCACACCTTTTCTTTTTATTGAATGGAGTGAGGTAGCCTCAAGGCCTTCGCAGCATCCGGCAAGTGGACTGTTCAGGAGCCAGCATAACCTTTTTTATTAAATTTTTTCAAAAATTGGTGTGCTCTGGTGCCCACTCAGGGCACTCCACATCAGTTCTTAGGTTGGGGAATGTTGGGGGTGCCGTAACGCCCACACCGCCTCCCTGGCTCCCCTGCCAGCACCCATCCCGGGTACAATCGGATCCAGCGTAGATGAGGGTAGTAATAATATTATGCTCACATGGTCTCATTATTTCCCGCTGAAAGTTTCTCTTTCTTCGTCTCTGTTTGTGCATTTTACAAGCCCATTCAGCGCACAATTGTTGTATCACGAATGCAATTATTTGCATTTATAACAAAAAGTCACTACGATATGTATCATTAAGTGCATTTATCAGTGCTAGTTTACCAGCATTACGGTGATTTTGACCACGCCAAGATGGCACTGACCAATACATCAACATAAGCTTCTTTTTGCATTCCGGAAAATATGTTAAAAGTGTGACCGTTGATCCTGATACTGAAGAAGGCGACTGCCAAAACATATCTGTGTGTTTGCTGCAGGGTTGTAATTAACCTTTTTTGAAGTTACCCTCGAGAGTGCATCAATCTGTTTGCATTTTGGCACCGGGAAACTGGAGTGTTTATTCATGAAACGGATACACCCCCATGCGAACATGCACCCGTCTGCGAGTGCACGGACTGTAGTGTAGTCACGGAAGCTTAAAAATATATATGTGTGTGTGTGTGTGTGTGTGTGTATATGTATATATATGTGTGTGTGCAGATGTATATATGCTTACATATATATGTATACGTATACACACACACATACATATATGGATCATCAAAATGTGAAGAACACTGCACTCCAAGAAGGTTGTTTACTAATTCAATGTATTCACCACATACAAATATCACCATATAAACCGCCACAGTGGTTTACATGGGGATATTTGTATGTGGTGAATAAATTGAATTAGTAAACAACCTTCTTGGAGTGCGGTGTTCTTCACATTTTGATGGTTCATGATGTCTGGGGTTAGTCTGCCCTCAACGTATGCCCGCCAATTTAGGCCCATCTGTTGGGGTATCCTCCAAGAATTTTGCAACTCCATTTATAAAAATAGAGAACAAGGTTGGGGCCATAACGCAGCCTTGTCTCACCGCCCTGACCACTCTAAATGCGGAAGTGACCTGGTCCTGACTTCCCCACCTAATCTTCACGTAGGTGTCCTTGTGGAGGTTAGCAACAAGAGATAGTAAATCTTGGGGCATCTTTAGATCAGACAAAACTCTCCACAATCTACTTCGAGAAACGAGGTCAAATGCTGCCCTTAGATCTACAAAGGCAGCAAACATGCTACATTTTTCCAGGACCACCGTTTTCCAGTGGAGAAGAGTGAAGCGAAATGTCTGATAAATGGTGCTTATGCCCGAACGAAAGCCTGCTTGAAGGGGAGATAGAATGTCCTGCACGATAGGCCAATCCTGGATTTTATCTAATACACGATTTTGAGTTGAGTCGATTAGACTTATCGGTCTGTAGTTCCCAGGATTGGACTTATTCCCCTTTTTTAATATTGGGATGATCACAGCACATTTCCAGGACTCAGGAATCAGCACACCCTTGGCAATTTCGTTCATTAAAAGTAAAATGTAGCGGCTTCATGTAGTTCTATCATGGAGAAAAATATCAACTGGGATGTCATCAGGGCCTGGTGCTTTGCCTCCCTGCCGGGTGTCCAATGCAGTATCAACATCCACTTTACTAAAGGCAGAACCGTCATAGTAGACACATGGGGAATCAAATTATTCCTCCTCATCATTACTGCACTCATAGAGAAATTGAAAGTGCTTTACCCATTGGTCTTGACTTACATAGTTGATTGGTTCTGCATGTGTCCCGCCTCTGCCCATTTAACTACATCCCAGAATAGCGTCTGGTTTTTATTTCCACAAGCACTTTTAAGTTCCTGCCACCTCTTATCATCCCAGGATTTCTTTGCTACTTCCTGGTCTTTCTTATATTTCTGCCTAGCATACCGAACCGTAGGCATGTTGTCACACTTTATCGCTTTCCCCAGGGAGCTACGGGCCTCCTTACAATCCTTGTTAAACCAGACACTTCCCTTCTTCAAGTTGGTTCCCTTATTTTTAACAGTCTTAAAAAATAGGTGTGAAGCTGTCTAAAACCTCAGCGTGAGATCCAATAACCTCCTCAGACAAGGCCGTGTTAAGCAAGAATTTCTCCAAGTCTGAGGTTGCAGTAATTGTATCTACTGCCAACATTGCTAAGACTTCAGGAATAACTAGCAAGTTTGCCCATTTCAGACGCCTCATATTATTTGATGGAATTAGATCAAGGGTTATTAGATCACCTTCAGGGTGGGATGTAGCTTTGTCTGCTCTAATTTCGAAAACCACAGCTAACGGGTTGTGATCACTTTCGATACGGTCAACAACACTCATGTCCCTTAGTGTGTGCCATAACTCACAATTAATTAAAACATAATCAATACGGCTTTGACTATCTGACTGGGTTCTGCCGTTTGTGGCCCTCAGACCATTCTCCATACAGAGGTAGTTCATGTGAATTACGGTTTCAGTCAATTTTTTTCCCGGGGTTAGGTCTAATTTCGGGATATTCCACAACTCGTCTTCAGCATCATAAAAATTAGCGTTCCCATTTAAAAGGGGTTCAAAAGTCAGGTTAAAATTGCCTGCTAATATTACATGTATGCCCCTGGAATACTGATCAAGCAATGAATCAAGGGTTACCAACACATCCGACTTCTTTCCCTTGGTACGCCTCGCATAGATGTTATACACATCAAGCTTTTTGCCCTCACCCCATGACAATTTAACTGCTAATATGTCCTTATTGTGAAACTCTAAAAACTGCACCGCAAAGCCAATATCTTGTCGGACCCAGACTGATAAGACTCCCGATGGTTGGCCTTTTCCACCTGCGATCGCAGATACATAGAAATTCAATATAGAAAATCGGTTCCATTGCCCAGGTTTCCTGAAAAAGACATATATCATACTCACAGACGAAAGACTGCCATTCAGGGGAGCTAATCTTAGAACCCAAACCAGCTATGTTCCATGACAGCACAGACAGGGAGGTCATTAATATCCTCCCTGGGGGCAATACAGGCATAGCATTTAATAGGCCATTTGGTATACCGCCAACTCCCTTATCCGCTGTTATACTAGCCTTATGGACAGTAGAACTCAGAGACTTATCGAAATCTATTAGGCCAGAGACTTCTGTCGAATGCAATAGACTACCAATTACCTGCATAGTGCTCAAATTAGGTGCCTCCTCTCTATGCTGATAGATGGTGCTACAACTGATTATACCAGGTTGTATATCTCTCTGTGGTTCTACATGCAGTCAGTCATTAGAATCAAGGTTTGAAGTACCTACTAAGGAAGGAGCACCTAACCCCACAGGAGTGCCAGAGACAGTGGAGGAACATTTACATTGTATTTTAGAATGGCCTGGGGAGGATGTGCAAAACTCTAGAGCCAAAAGATTCTCAACCAGGTCGAGGTTCTTCAGTGTTAATTCAATAGAGTCAAGAGACTTCCTTGGAAAAGAGAATCTTCGTGCTCTGAGTAGGTTTTCCCTAATAACAGAACGACATCCTCTGACATGTCGAATCCAATGGATTGCCTTATTTGTAAGGGAGTCCCCGCTTTCTCTTATATTCACGTTACCACTTTTGAGGACATTAACCATAAAAATCCTTGGGGGCTGTTGTAGCTCTCGTTCCGGGAATGTACTTTGATCATAGTACCTATGTATATTTGCCAGAAACCCTGCACCCGCACCTGCTATTGTATGTCTGATTTGGTTCTGTAATATGCCTGGTTTTAGAGTAGATGCATAAGTGGGATAGCCTAATGATATAGGTTCTTTTATAAGACCGTTGGTTCCTTTGCTGAATCTGCTAGCATGATGTGGGGCAGGGATCTTAGGCCGAGTATCTGTAACGGTTAGGGCAGACTGACCTCCCTGACTAGGTCTTTGATTAAGTTGCTCCAAATGATTTACTCAGTGGCTACAACTTCTTGAGAGGGGAGAACACCTATAAGATAGAGTATCAACCTTTGAAGAAAGTTCTTCCAATGTATTGCCCATTGAAATAACTTCCACTTTTAGCTCAGCTATAGGAGTTTGTAGCCTCTGCAGTTCAACAGTAATATGAGTTAAATATGGTGAGGGAGTATCACATGGTGTCACTACTGGATTGGGTGTATTCTCGTCTACTCAATCATCCTCCTGCAAGTCTATAAGGGGTGAGAACCTGTTTGTGCAAACAACCCTTATATTCTTTTCTTCAGAGGGACCAGCCTTACTTTCCCGTATAATACTGTCTCTCTCGACCTGACCTTCTTTATGGGGCTCTAACTTATCTCCCATAGTTGTTTTATGAAACATTACAGGAATTGTAATCTGTTGGGCTATAGTGTTTTTAGCTACAAGGGGGGAGCCGGGGGAAATTACTGAGAATTTGGGTAGATGTTTCACTAGATAGGATATCCTCACATTCACTTATCAGTGAGTCTATCCTATTCAGGGTGCAATTATTTGCCCTTTGCTTCAACTTTGGCGATTTCCTCACCCTTTTTCCCTTACAGTCTCTACCACTCTGCCTCCCCCTTCCACAGCTCCACCAGTCCCAGCCATGGTTTTTCTTTTCCCCATGCTTGAATTCAACTCTTGAAAAGGTAGTAAAGGTAGTATAACAGTCTTAGTTTGTCAAAAAAGAAAATAGTTGAATGTTCCAAAACAGTTTCAAGTCTTTAGGGAATTACAGACGAGCTCACCCATCGGCGGATTTAGTCCCGGCAATTTTCACTGTCCACACTGCCTTCCAGATGTCGTGTTGCAGAACCAAGGGCCCTGGCCCAGCCTCCTCCAGGCGAATACGGGCAAGGACGGGCCTGCCCTTGGCCCGGGCTTTGCCCGGGCAAGCCAGCATGCGTCCCGCTCCGCGGGATGCATGGGGGAAAAGCACAGACAGGCCGGTAACTAGCAGGGCGTCCCACGCCGCGGGAGTCCTGCAGCTGCTTTAAGCGCCGAGCGGCACGAGATTACTGCGTGGCTCCTGCCACGATCTCCTGGTGCCCCTGGGGCTCGTAGTCTCTGGTGCGTGGGGGAAAAGCTCAGGCAGGCAGGTAACTAGCAGGCCGTCCCATGCCACTGGAGCCCTGCAGCTGCTTTAAGCACCAGTCGGCACGATATTGCTACGTGACTCCTGCCGCGATCTCCAGGTGCCCCCTGGGGCTCGTAGTCTCCGATGCATGGGGGAAAAGCACAGGCAGGCAGGTAACTAACAGGGCGTATTTAAATTTAGACAGTCTCCATCAGTTATCTTTTGGGCCTTCTCCCAAGAGATCAGCTCCCCTTCCTCCATCAACTGTCCCCAAAATTTTATCCCTGCCTCTTTCAGAGGACCTGCCAGACTGTCACTTAACCATTCTGGGGACCCCGGGGAGTCCCAAACTGGGGCAAGTTCGCTGTAATAGCTTAGGTTGACTTCTCTCCTGATGTTAAACCAAGTTGTTGCAAAGCTCTGCAGGGTTTTTAGTCGTACCTTTTTAAAGTAGCTAGGATCTCCGTATTTTTGTACTAACCCCTTCTCACCCCCTTGTACCTCAGATAACATAATTTTAAACATCCTTCCAGTTTCTGAACTGTCTGGTACACTTAATAGAGATTTTCCTCCTTTTAACAAAAAACCCCAGGCATAATATGTCAAGTCGGGCAATCGTAAACCTCCTTTATCATATTGCCGTCTGACTTTTTTTCCCAGGCAATTCTGGTCCCTTTCGATGCCCAGATAAAGCTACTGATCTTGGTTTGGGATTTTTTAAGCCAGCTTTCTTTAAAGGCCATTGGAATATTTTGGAACAGGAAGGTAAACTTAGGCAAAATTGCAATTTTCACTAGATTTACTCTACCATAGATTGTTAGCGGGAGATGGGACCAACAAAGTAAGAGTTTTCCTACCGCCTTATTTACCTTTTGATAGTTAACTTCAGGTTTTTGTTCTACTTTCTGCACAACTTGGATCCCTAGATATCTCATCTCTTCCTTGACACAGTTTAGTCATGAATTAATATTCCATTCCATCACCACCGCTTTGTTTTTATTGATCTCATACCCAGTAAGCTGGCCGAATCATACACTGTTGGTAACGCTGTATTCAGGTCTGAAGTGTACACTACTTATTCATCTGCGTACAGACCTACTTTCTTCACCCACTCTCGAAACCTAAACAGTTGAATACCTTTGTGAGCTCTTATCTTTTCGGCCAGCGGCTCAATATACAAGTTAAAAAGCAGAGGGGATAAAGGACATCCCTGCCTAGTGCCCCTATGAATTTTAAAATTACTAGAGATATTCCCATTCATTACCACTCTGGCCGTAGGATTCTTATAAATAAGTATTATTGCCCTGCAGTGGTTATTCCCTAAATTAGAGAGTTGTAAGATTTCCTGCAGAAAAGACCAATTCACTCGATCAAATGCTTTTGTTGCATCCACAGTGATTGCTGCTAAAGGCAATCTAAAGGTGGTTGCTATGTCCACTGCACCAATAAAGTTGTGGTAAATCTTTAATTCCCCTACCACGCATAAAACCCTTCTGATCCTCATTTAGTAACACATCCAGTACTTCACTCAGCCTGTCTGCTAAGACTTTCGAAAAGATTTTATAGTCTGAGTTCAGTAATGAGATGGGTCTATAGGAGTCACAGAATTAGCTGGTTTGTCTGGCTTGAGGAGCATTGGTGTCATTCCAAGATTTTGGGATCTCCTTACCATCCTCAAAGACCTCTTTAAAAAATCTACTCCTTACCGGGACTAGACAACATTCTAACTTTTTTTATATCTCAGCAGGGATACCGTCTGGCCCTGCGGCTTTATTTATTTTCCCTGCTTTAATGGCCTTCCTTATTTCAGAATCTAAAATTGGACTATTTATATCTACCCTTTGTAGCTTAGAGAGCCTTCAAGGAACGTCTTGACCTAACCACTCTTTCACTTTCTCTCCCTTTGTAACTAGGTTTTCAGAGTACACTGTCTCAAAATAACTAACTAAAGTTTCTTCAGTCCCCTCCCTTGATCTGACTAAAGTTTCTGGCCCATTTGATTTTAACTCTTTTATAAAATTCCTTGCCTGGTCGTTTTTTAACTTCCTGGCAAGTAGCTTACAGAAGCCTTCTCCATAATTCAAATGTGCCAGTCTACTGGCTTTCCATCTCTCCTGTACTCTTCCTTCCAAGATACCCTTTAACTCCACTTTCAAGGATTCGATAGCATCCACCCCATCTTCCTCAATCCTTTCTTGTGTCTGTCAATCAATCAATCAATCAGCAAATTTGTAGAGCGCGCTACTCACCCGCTAGGGTCTCAAGGCGCTGGGGGGAAGGGGGAGTCGCTACTGCTCGAACTGCCAGGTCTTCAGTTGTTTCTTGAAGGAGAGATGATCCTGGGTCAGCCGTAGGTTGGTGGGGAGGGAGTTCCATGTCTTGGCCGCCAGGTAGGAGAAGGATCTTCCTCCGGTGGTGGATCTGCAAATTCGTGGGACGGTGGCAAGGGCGAGGCTGGCGGATCGGAGCTGGGGAGTGGGTATGTATAATGAGAGGCGGCTGTTGAGGTATTTGGGACCCATGTCGTGGAGAGCCTTGTGTGCGTGGGTGAGGAGTCTGAACGTGATCCTCTTGATGACCGGGAGCCAGTGCAGGTCTCTCAGATGGGCAGAGATGTGGCTGTGACGGGGGATGTCCAGGATCAGTCGTGCCGAATTGTTCTGTATGCGCTGGAGTCTTTTCTGGAGTTTGGCTGTGATTCCAGAGTAGAGGGTGTTCCTGTAGTCCAGTTGGCTGGTGACGAGGGCCTGGGTGACCGTCTTTCTGGTTTCGGTGGGGATCCACCGGAAGATCTTTCAGAGCATGCGCAGGGTGTTAAAGCAGGATGACGGGACAGCGTTGACTTGCTTGGACATCGTGAGGGAGGAGTCCAGGATGAAGCCCAGGTTGCGAGCATGGTCCGTCGGCTTGGGGGTGGTGCCCAGGGCAGGGGGCCACCAGGAGTCGTCCCAGGCCGAGGGCGATGGTCCCAGGAGTCTGTATTTGCTGTTCTAGTGTTTTGATCTTCTCTTCAATGGAAGCTATTTCTGCCTTACATTGTTTATATTTATAGGTCTGAATAGACATGATTCTCCCTCTTAGAAAGGCTTTATAGGCATTCCACACTACGCCTAATGGGGCACTATCTCGGTTCTGTTAAAAAAAACTATGGGAATCTGTCTCTAGTTCTTTCATTCTTTCTTCATCAGTCAATATGGTGCGGTCAATGGTCCATCTTTTTTGGCATACCGTATTTAATAGTGCCAAACGTAGGATCACAGCTGAGTGATCTGATAAGTGAGATCCTATGTGACTAACATCCCTTACCTGTTCCTTTAATGCCTTGATCTATTAGGAAAAAAATCTATTCTCGACTGATGCCTGTATTTCTTGTAGTTAAACGTAAAACTCTTTAGCGCACCCATCCTTTCCCGCCAGATATCATACCAGCCTAGGTTTTTAATAGGATTTATAATTAAAGAGCAAGTTTTATTGTGAGTTACAGCTCTGCTTTTGGTGGAACGATCTAGCCTCTCATCCAATACCACATTAAAATCTCCCGCCATTATGATAGGGTCAGGAAAATCGAAGAGTTCTAACAATAGGTTACTGAATGGATTAGGATCGTCTAAATTTGGTCCATAGTAGCCGACTACTGTATAAATCTGATTACGGAATATCATTTTAACTATTACCCACCTACCTAGTTTATCAATTCTGCTGTCCTCAATGATTATTTGGGGTTAGTTTTAACAAGAACTGCCACACCTCTTATGGTTAATTGGTGGTCTGTACATACTACTTTCTAGATCCATCTTCTGGATTTAAAAATCTCCATAGTTTCCTTATTTGTTAAATGTGTCTCTTGCAAGATTATAATCTGAGCGGAGGCATCCTTTATATACAGTAACATTTGTTCCCTTCTCTGCTTCACTCTAAGGCCATTAACATTCCAAGACAGTACCCCTATTTGAACCTCCTTAGTGGTACTCATTATCTAATACTCACTCCCATCACTCTCCTATGGTTAGTGTTGCAGGGCATTAAAAGAGGACAAATATATATATATTTTTTCCCTTTGCTCCCCCACACTTAACAGTGCCCCCCCTTTCCCTCCCTTGGAAAACCATCCTCTTCTTTTTTCTTCATGGCCTACGCCTGAGGAGACTTCCCGGGGTTTGAGATCTATCAAACGGACATCACTTAGTGCATAAAATAAATAAATAAATAAATTACTTGACTTAGAATAAATAACACCACCTGTGACCATGAATAAGATGAGAAGCAATTTAGGCGGGGCTAAATACCATATATCCATAGAAAGCTATTGGTATATCGACTTAGGGGTTAGAGACTATATTATGTCAGAGGTAAACCATTCTCTACATTCTCTGCTTTCTATTTTGCATTAGAGTCTGATATTAATTCCAGAAACGCTTCGGCTTCCTCTACATTTCAAATGTTCTACATTTTAATATTGTGCATAACCCTCAAACAGCAGGGAATCTTAATTGTGCCGTCGTACCACACTTCCTAAAAGGCTCAATCAATTTCCCTGATTCCAATTGTTTGCTAGCTGTTATCTGGGTAACATCTTATCTAATATAAAAAACCATCCCATCTACCAATAGGCTTTTCTGATTTAAAGCTTTTGACAGTATTTCTTCCTTCATTTTGTAGGCAATAAAGTTAACTAGAATTCTCCTAGGTTTGGATTTCTTTGCATTAGGCCTGAAGGGGTCTCTATGGACTCTCTTTATATCTTTAATCAGCTCTTCTTCCGAGAATTCTAGTGTTCACCTTGTTTAATCAGTCGTGCCACAAAAGTCTTTATATCTTCTCCTTCAGATCCTTCTGGGACTCTTAGAACACAAAGATTGTTTCATCTCTGGTTTTTTCTCATTGATTCTAACTTTTCTTTTAAGATAGCCTCATTCCCCTTTGAGATTGTAATCTGCTTTGAGTTTGCCTCAGATCTTTCCTCTAAGTTTCCCACTGCACATTCCAACTGCGAGGTCCTAGCCGTAATATCATCCAGTTTTTTTTCCAGACTGTCGCAGGATGCTCTAATCTCTTTTTGATTTATTTCAGAAGTCTCAAATCTATTCCTTACCTCCATAGTTAATATTTGGATAAGATCTGAGACTGATTTTGACTTTGTCTGCGATTGTGTCTGTTCTTGAGAGTTATGTTTTGATCGAGTACTAGCTATGTCGCCCAAGGGATCCACATTTACACCAGACTGTGCTTTTGATGAGATATTACTATTTAGTACCTCTATTTGGGGAGGTTGCATATTCATACTGCTGGAGGGGGAGGGGAGGCTCCTGCGTTTACCTCTGTTACTGTTTGTTTTGATTGGGAAGCTAGAAGTAGAGGCTCCCCACTTTCCAGAGGCTGTCCAGGTAAGCGCTAGTGTAGGCGAGGCATCACTTGAGACTCTGCTGCTGCTGCGCTTGTTGCTTAAAACAATTTCCAACTACTGCCATTGACTGCCATTGACCCGTGGACCCGTGGACATTTATTGAATTGAGAATCCTTTTTAAACTGCGCTACATGCTCGGCGCTTGCAGCGCGGTCTTGTGCGCTTTTATTTGCGTATTTTTTAAATAAGCTTTGGAATGTGCTCATGATTAGCGGGGCTTTAGGACATACTCACATTTAATTTTTGGAAGTTGCACCGCTGTTTGGCGGCTCGTTAGTTGGGGATTAGACGCCATCTTGGGAGGGGAAGTGCCGGAAAAGGGACACCATCTTTGTTGGCGGTTTAGCTCTTGCTCTTGCAGAACCATAGCACGATTGGGTGCTACTTAAGTGGACTACAGCAGGCGCTCGTTCTGTCCAGGTAAGCGCTAGTGTAGGCGAGGCATCACTTGAGACTCTGCTGCTGCTGCGCTTGTTGCTTAAAACAATTTCCAACTACTGCCATTGACTGCCATTGACCCGTGGACCCGTGGACATTTATTGAATTGAGAATCCTTTTTAAACTGCGCTACATGCTCGGCGCTTGCAGCGCGGTCTTGTGCGCTTTTATTTGCGTATTTTTTAAATAAGCTTTGGAATGTGCTCATGATTAGCGGGGCTTTAGGACATACTCACATTTAATTTTTGGAAGTTGCACCGCTGTTTGGCGGCTCGTTAGTTGGGGATTAGACGCCATCTTGGGAGGGGAAGTGCCGGAAAAGGGACACCATCTTTGTTGGCGGTTTAGCTCTTGCTCTTGCAGAACCATAGCACGATTGGGTGCTACTTAAGTGGACTACAGCAGGCGCTCGTTCTGTCCAGGTAAGCGCTAGTGTAGGCGAGGCATCACTTGAGACTCTGCTGCTGCTGCGCTTGTTGCTTAAAACAATTTCCAACTACTGCCATTGACTGCCATTGACCCGTGGACCCGTGGACATTTATTGAATTGAGAATCCTTTTTAAACTGCGCTACATGCTCGGCGCTTGCAGCGCGGTCTTGTGCGCTTTTATTTGCGTATTTTTTAAATAAGCTTTGGAATGTGCTCATGATTAGCGGGGCTTTAGGACATACTCACATTTAATTTTTGGAAGTTGCACCGCTGTTTGGCGGCTCGTTAGTTGGGGATTAGACGCCATCTTGGGAGGGGAAGTGCCGGAAAAGGGACGCCATCTTTGTTGGCGGTTTAGCTCTTGCTCTTGCAGAGCCATAGCACGATTGGGTGCTACTTAAGTGGACTACAGCAGGCGCTCGTTCTGTCCAGGTAAGCGCTAGTGTAGGCGAGGCATCACTTGAGACTCTGCTGCTGCTGCGCTTGTTGCTTAAAACAATTTCCAACTACTGCCATTGACTGCCATTGACCCGTGGACCCGTGGACATTTATTGAATTGAGAATCCTTTTTAAACTGCGCTACATGCTCGGCGCTTGCAGCGCGGTCTTGTGCGCTTTTATTTGCGTATTTTTTAAATAAGCTTTGGAATGTGCTCATGATTAGCGGGGCTTTAGGACATACTCACATTTAATTTTTGGAAGTTGCACCGCTGTTTGGCGGCTCGTTAGTTGGGGATTAGACGCCATCTTGGGAGGGGAAGTGCCGGAAAAGGGACGCCATCTTTGTTGGCGGTTTAGCTCTTGCTCTTGCAGAGCCATAGCACGATTGGGTGCTACTTAAACGTTCCCCGATGACGCGCAGCGGTAACGCGCAGCGGGCGCGCCATAGGCACGCCGGAGGCTCGCCAGAGGCGAGCCCATCTTTGCCCATCAGTGACCATCCGGGGCCCGGGGCCAGAACCCCTGGTCCAATTCTGTCGTACTCCAGAGGTGAGCTAATGGAGCTCAACTGTGGTAAGTCCCTACCTGATCAGGGCTGTATGCATGTGTTGGTTCGGGAGGGCTTGTTGCGTTCTCCTAGGACTACCACAGCGCGGGTGCGCCACGCGAAAGCCCAGGTGTTAAAGTTCGGTCTTCTGAACACGCGTTCGCTGCAGGGACACAAGCTGGAGGTCTTCTCATTATTGGAAGACGGAGAGCTGGATGCCCTTGCACTCACGGAAACGTGGCTGGAAGATTGCTCTGTGCCGGACTTAGTGGCGGCTCTACCAGACAACTATTTGGCACTCCACTTTAATAGGGAGGGAGCCAAAAAAGGAGGGGGAGTAGCTCTCCTCCATCAAGCTCGTCTCCGCGCTGAAAGATTTCTATCAGAAACCTTGGGGGGCACAGAGATCCTAGGAGTCAAACTCAGACAGGGGGCGGCGTGTGTGGTGTTTTTGGTGGTTTACCGCCCGCCTGGGGCTTTGCCGGATTTCCCTGTGCTGTTTATTAGACTGCTGCAGGATTTGCGGTCGAGATACGATAAAATGATTGTCGTCGGAGATTTTAACTACCATTGGGAGAAATCCCCTAAAGAAGGTCAAGCACTATTAATTGAGGAGGCAATTTCCTCCTTAGACTTTACTCAGCAGGTGAATGGACCGACTCATGAGAAGGGACACATGCTAGACTTAATCTGGACTACTATGCCAGTCCAGGACGCCACAGAGATTTTGCCATGCGTTTGGTCTGATCATTCGTTAATAAAATGTAAAATCCTTCTGAACGGTCATCCGCCCAAGTTGGGTGAAGGTTGGAAAATGGCCCGGAAATGGAGAAATCTTGATGGAGAGAGAATGAAGTCTTTCCTACAACAGTCTCCGCCGTTAAAGGAGCAGGGTGCCAATGTCGATGCCCTTTGCGGACATCTCCACCACAAATTGGGGAGAGCCATTGAGTTGGTGGCACCCCTTCGTAGGGTGAAGAAGGTGGATAGGGGAGCTGGGGCCCCTTGGTATAATGATTCCCTACGTGACATGAAACGTGGGGTGAGGAGGAAAGAACGTGCATGGCGGAAGGAGTATGACGCCACTGCTAAGAAAGACTACACGTCTTCCCTGGCGTCCTACAAATCAGCCATTCAAACCAGAAAGGCGGTCTTTTTCGAGGAGAGAATAGTGGCAGCTAGGAATCCACAGAAGGAAATCTTTCGGGTTCTGTCAGAACTCAGGACAAACAAAGAGCAAAGCACTGAGTTCACCCAACAGGATTGTCAGAAGTTCCAGGACTTCTTTGTGAGTAAGATCTCCGACATTCTGGGAGAAATCGCTGCAACTATACCCCTCGATTGTCCTAGCCCACCTGATTACATTGTTCCGCCAGTTCTCACTCCGTTAGCCGAGTTCCCTTCAATTATAAAGCAGGAACTGACCAAGATTACGGACCGAGTTAAATCCGGTTCATTGGTGGATCCATGTCCGCCTGAAGTATTCAAGCTAGCACTACCGGGCATTGAAGAAGAAGTCTTGCACTTACTGAATACTTCTCTCCACACAGGACAGGTCCCTCTAGCATTTAAAGAGGCTCGACTGATCCCTTTACTAAAAAAACCTGGTTCGGACACAAAGTGTCTAAAGAACTTTCGTCCCATTTCCCAGTTGCCTTTTCTGGCTAAGGTAATTGAGCAGCATGTGTTGGTATCGCTCTCAAAACATCTAGACAGTAACAACCTGTTGGAGGCCAATCAGGCAGGGTTCCGTGCTAATCATAGCACGGAACTAGTCATGCTATCAATTCTGGATGAATTGAGGAGCCGGGCAGATACAAAAACACCTAGCGCCCTGGTACTATTAGATCTCTCCGCGGCGTTTGACACCGTGTGTCATGAACAACTTTTGTCGCGGTTGAGGTCTTTTGGTATCAGGGGTACAGCCCTGGCATGGCTTGCATCATTTCTGCAGGGCAGGACACAAAGAGTTCAACTGGGGGACCTGCTTTCCACCTCCGCGCCTATTACTTGCGGGGTCCCACAGGGCTCTGCTTTGTCGCCCCTACTCTTCAACATCTATTTGCAGCCATTGATTGCACTCCTGAACAGGATGGACTGCCTAGTTTATAACTACGCTGATGACACCCAGATTATTATCCGGTTAGAGGAAGGTCCAGGAGCGTCTACCAGGCTACAGGACATACTTAAAGCCACGGTTAATTGGATGTCTAAAAACTCCCTAAAAATTAACCCGGACAAGACGGAAGTGTTGCCCATTTCCATCACGGGCAACCCCTGGAACGAGAAATTCTGGCCTGCAGAGCTGGGTGTACCACCGAAACCAGCGGTTGCAGTTAAAAGTTTGGGTCTGTACATGGATGGGAAACTATCCATGGAAAAACAGGTCACGACTGTAGTAGGAATCTGCATTGGCTTAATGCGGCAACTGAGAAAAATATCGGCACTGCTATCGTTTTCCACCCTGAAACATGTGGTTTCAGCTACAATCCTGGCCAGACTGGATTATGGAAACTCCCTGTACATAGGGTTACCCCAGCGGCTGCTGGATAAGTTACAGGGGGTTATGAACGACGCTGCCAGGCTGATCTACAAGAAACCCAGGATGACCCACTCATCCCCGCTGATGCAGGAGCTTTATTGGCTCCCAATTCGGCAGAGAGTAGCTTTCAAGGGACTGTGTATAGTGCATAAGACGCTGTACGGGAATGCACCAAAATACCTAAAGTCCAGAATTTCCCTCTATACGCCGAGCAGGACTTTACGTTCTTCAGATGCTACTCTCCTATCCCAACCCCGGTTTAAATTGGCCACGGTGGGGGGACGTGCTTTTTCTAAAACACTCCCGGCTCTGTGGAATAAATTGACCCCAGATCTAAGGAAGGAACGCAATTTGTTAACTTTTAGGAAAAAGCTAAAAACTGTTTTATTTAAACAAGCATGGAGCAGCCACTAGGTGTACTCCAAGATCAAGTAATATGCTGAGCCCTACTAGTTAATTTGGACAATCAGCGCTTAGAGGCCCCGGTGGTTATAACGCGCTATACAAATTAAATAAATAAAATAAATAAATAAGAGGCTCACCTAGTATCTGAAATCTATTAGGGCTCAGTCCGCTCCCAGATTTACCAGGCTTAATGTAGAGTTTGTCAATTTCACAACCTTGGGTGCTATTTTAAAGTATGTCCTTAAAGAGGATGTCATTTTAACCTTAGATAGCAGGTCTTTCTTTCTTCCTCTTGGTCCCTTTCTTTTTGGTGTCACCCACTCCCCGTCTGTATCTCGAGAAACTGCGGGACCTGACTCAATAATTTTCTTACATGCTTTTCTTTGAGCACCTTGAGCACTTAAGGCAGGATTTATCTTCTTTCTAATCTCCAGTCTTCTCATATTATAGCCACAGGGCGGAGCGCCTTTCTCTTTTAGCTTTTTGGATTCACCCTGCTCTGCCACCCTGGAATCGCTAAAACCTTGGTTACATAACGTAAGTCTCTTCTCCGATGGCGTGATATTTATACCAGCAAGACTCGTATTTACAGACTTCCTCCCAATTACAGCGTTACCGTTCTTCTCATAGGGCTTTACCAGTACCACTTGTTTCCTCACCTTAGGCTTCTTGTGGAAGAGAAAGCTCCCAGCCTCTGTCACCATCATCACCTTTTGCTGTGACTCCGATGGTGCTCTGCTGGGACTCATTCTCCCGTTGCTTGTTCAGGCTCTGCCCAAGCCGATCCAGGAACCTTAGCAGGAGCCTCGGCAAGAGCGCTGTATAATCGCCTTCCTGCCTCTGCAAAGCTCCCGCACAGCACGGGACCAGCAAGAGTCCCAGACAGTTAGCTTCGGGGGCTCCACAGTTTTATTGGAACTCTTTTCTCCCTCCAGGGGTCTAACTTACAACAAGAGCTGCGTGAGGAAATGTGGAGACTCGGCAATCAGCAATGGTGGCAGCGGCGGCGGTGGCAGACTCACTGTAAACTCTGCTGACTTTCTATATCAAAAGCCATTAATAACTGCACACTTTATGTACCTTAGCTGACATATTTTACGTCAATTGCGGCCACCCTTCAATATCCATGTAAAAAGAACCCTTGAGACCATAACAGGCTTTTCGTTGCCTCTCATCCTCGGGAACCTCCGCGACCGAGTTTCAACCGGCTGCCATGTTTTCACCTCCTCCAGCAACTGGAGGGCTTGTTGTTCACCTGAGATCTCTGATGTTATATGATGTAATATGTGAGGTCATAGGCTGTACATTACGGGGACATGAATTATAGTTAACTGCTGAATTTCTCTAGTTTTGTACGAGTGAAACCTGAGCCTAACTATAACATCTCTGTGACCTTTGGTTTTATACATATATATTCACTGAAAAAAACAAAGGTTACAGAGACGTTATAGTTAGGATCAGGTTCCACTCTTACAAAACCAGAGAAATTCAGCAGTTATAGTTAGCTGAGCTATCTATATCATGAGCTATCATATTTGTGCCATGGGTAAGTGGTGGTCCCATGGACTTTGAATAGCCCTGGGAGGGGGGCTCCGTCCACCCCTCACACATTACCACAATGCCCCCGGGACCTGGAATATTCTAAAGCAAGCATTGGAGCCCCCACTTGCTTTAAAAAAATATTATGCAGATTCACAGATCCAACTGTGAGTCTATGTCAAAATATTTACCCCTTGCCATATATGGGGGATCGGGGTATTCCTACCATGCCCCCTTTTATTTTTACCTTTTTTCTGGGACTCAGCTTCAAGCAGATTCCCAAGATGGCTATAGTGTTGGCAGCCAATCAAATTTTAGTGTGATCCGGGAGTCCACTGCAAGGACCCTCATCCCTAGAAATCTATATTTTTTTAGGTTAGATATCTCAAAAACGAATGAATGGATTTACACCAAATTATAAAAAGCATGCTTTCTGGACCAACATCTAACTTTCTACCAAATTTGGAGTAATTCCGTTCAGCAGTTCGGGCTGTAGTCATGTTAAACAAATTGAAAAACCCCCATAGACTTAACATGGGGAGAATGCGTTTTGAGATCCCTCTTTTTTTCTCAGCCCCTGCTTGATGGATCACCCTGACACTTTCAACACATCAGCTGAACTAAAAACCCTTTCATTGTTATCTCAGGCATGCACCCAGAGCTGTTGTCAAACAGACTACAACATTTTGTGTAGTAAACTTAGTAAACTTAGTCCTTGTACAAAATGTTCCAAGGCCTGATAATGTGCCTATGAAGAAGTGTAAATGTAAGCAAATCATTTTCCGAGAACTTTTGGCCCGATGTAGGTGGCTAAATACCGGTCGATAACGGTGAAATTTGGTAAATTTCACAGTTACTGACCAGTATTTAGCCATTCCTGATGTAGGCAAGGAATCGGTAATAAGGAATCGGTAAATACCCATTCCTTATTGCTCTTGCTTTTAAGGAATCGGTAATACTGATTCCTTAAATGCAATGTAGAAAGCACATAAAAGAGTGCTTTTGGGCCTTAAGAAATCGGTAATTACCACCAACTTGAAATTGATGGTAATTACTGAATTCCTTTAAAAAAGCACTTTCTTGCTCTTTTAGAAATGCCATGTGGCACACATCCATACCCTTAGGGCATGTATGTGTGCCACATGTGCACACATGCACATTTCAGGGGTGCAACAGGGTGTCACCCTTGAAATACCTCCCGGTATTACCAATTTAGTAATACCGAATCAGTTATACTGAATGTCTTCACATTCATTCCTATGGGCCTACAGGCCTATTTAACCTCATGACACCATTTTGGGTGCTAGTCAGGGAGTCAACAGACGCCTCAGGTCCCTCGAACTCCCCCCAAAACCCCAATTATTTGATATATGCGGTGCCCTGGACCAGCACCGGGGCACTCACCAAAATAAAAAAGAAGTGGCCTGCTCCCGCTGGCACTCACATTGGCCCTAGACCTCCTCCCATGACCCAGAAGGGCTGGACATCCACAAAAATAATGCCCCCAAAAATAATATGTATTGATGAAAGAATAATACATGAGCTCATTTATTGTTCACCACTCCCTGAAGGAGTGCTACATAATTAAATATATTTTCATGCATGGTGGTGCCCTAATCTGGGCAAGGACACACGAGCATTTTTTAAGTGTTGCAGAGGGCTGCAGGTACTACAGCAGCCCCCAGAAATACTTAAAACATGAATCCTATGTTCCCTGGGGTCTGGTTGACATGAGCCCAGGAAAAGATCATACTTTTTTAAGTATTCCCAAAGTTGGAGCCTTTGCTCTTCAGCTTGAGGATGCATGGACCACTTGTGGTTGGTCTTGTGGCTGCATTACGAGTCTTGACAATTGCATAAGAAAGAGTCTCACACTGTTTTAATATTGTTATGACGACAAATGATTTATTTAAATGATTATTTACAGACATTGTAATCACCCTTTGGCAATACCATTTTATATATTGACATTTACTTAGATTTAAAAAAGCATTGGATATTCACTGAAAAGCCGGAGGTTAAAGCGACAGTTATAGTTAGGTATTCAAAAAAACCTCAAGAATTCCTTAAAAAAACAAAGGTTAAAGTGCTATTATATTTAGGTGACACTGCCAGTTGTAACATTCCATTATAGACTAAAAACAACACTGAAATTCACAAGTTATAGTTGCTGAAATAACTAAAACTCTAACCCTGAAGTAACTATAAATCACGCCCTCAGCATGCACTGCTTATTCCCTCACATAATACATCACTCATGGCATGTTTTTTGACATTGATAGCATTACTGCTGACATCTGAAATTGAATCTTTGATGACAACACTGTGCATGGAGGGGGCACATGTTATAGTTACTTCAGAGATTGAGTTATAGTTACTTCAGTTGTATCAAAGTCAAAAAGATAGGGACTATACATCTATTTCTCAGGTCCCTAAGCAGAACATTAGTAGAATCATGTCACAAAGATTACAAAATGTGAAAAGTAATCTATTTGACATCAGTCCTACACTGCAATTGGTAAATAATCACTCTTAGCTCATTTTCTCCTGCAAATATTTTCTTCTATTTCCAAGCACATATGAAGTAAATTATTCTAAACACATTAATAACTAACTGTTAAAATTAGATACATCTTTAAAATATCCACTTGTATATCAACTGGTTTTAGCACATTCAGCACAACTCTCTGATGTGTACTAATTTTTAGTCTAATAATGTGCGCCTATAGTATAATCCATCAATGCATTGCAGTGCATTATTAGATAACTACACTAAAACTACTCCAAACTAATTATCTATAGTAAAAGTGTCAAAATCAAACATAAATACTACTTGAATTAAACAGAGATTACCTAATTATTGTCCCAGAAAAAGGTTATGCTAATTTTCACAAATCCTTCTTAATTAGTTTCACCATTCTCACTGCAGAGTTGTAATGTTTTGAAAAACACGGGGCACACAAAGTAACACAAAAGAACCTAATAAAACAACTACGAGCAATTTAAAAAAAACACCAATAAAACAATTAGCAAAATTAATATTGCTCATCCTTAAACCTCTATTTTCAAGTATATCCAAACTCTTGCTTATTTAATTCATAGTCCAGATAGCAGATTTAAGGTTGAACGTAGCAACTGATATATACCCATGATGTTGTCATATTTGTAGAGTTGATTCTTAAAAAATAGAACAAAACAAAAATATAGCTAGTTCAAATTTGTAGCATTATGTCTCACAGTGAGACATGCCCAAAATATATAATCTAACCCAACCTTTGTACAGAGCACCATTGAGTTTCATTCAAACAAAAAGCTTGGCAGAGGTAAAACAATTTGGTGAGTACAAATGATATTGGTATCTGACATCAGAACAGGCAATATGTCACATTGGCCCAAAAAAATGTTAACACACTTTTCCATTTCTACTGTAGTTCGAATAAATGAGACACAATACTACACAGATTCTAAATTTGACTGAAGGTGGTTTTCATCAACATGGCAAGCAATATTCACATTTTCCCAATTAAATATTTACCTTTATAAGAAGCCTCAAAGTACTAAAAGTACACTACTTACCTATTTTTATATATAGTCTTATCGTCTTGAACTCCTAATAATTACATCTATGGAGCTGTTCTTTCCTCACCAAACCACACCACTCAGGAAGCAATATTTTTGGGGGATTCAGTGTGGTGATGAGCAGTTATGAAAACCTACTTCAAAAAAGGACACATTTTGTGATAGAAAGGCTAATCTCAAGTGTAAGAAATTGGGTTACTGGTTGAAGGGTTGAAACCCTACTCCAGCAGCAACCACAATTCTTGTCAGGGTGGTCACAAGCGATCCCTAAATGTAACTGTGCTAAACCCTTTTTTATCTTGGCACAGAGTACCCTGGCTAAATTGACAAGCAATGTGTAAGTTATCTGTGCAGCATTCAAACACAGAACAAATGGAGCCCAAAACAGAGTTAGAAAAAAATAGAGTCATTTAAAATAAATAAAACAAATGACAAAATGACATAAATCCAATCAGTAGAACAGAATACCTTAATACTGGATCGTTGTTGAAGATCTGTGACGCAGCTGCAGCGATGTGTCGGTCCGAGATGCGGCGAGGCTAGGGTGAGAGGGCCTGCATTATCTTCAAGAATCCCGTCAGTGAGGGCTTGCAATGTGAAGTGCGGCACTTAATGCTTTTTGGGTGCCATTTTTCAATAAAACATTTAAATTGCACATCTCCAGTTCTACTGATTTACTTTTTGTCATTTTGGTCTTGTTTTATTTATTAAAGAAAGTTTAATCTCCCTAACTTGGGGCCTCATTAGGATGTCCGTCCGCCACCCCGAGGTGAAGGGACTGTCCGCAGGGGCAGCAGAGGTCTCACCGGTGCAATTAGGATGTGACCGCCACCCTGGCGGTCACATCCTGGATCTTTAACCTTGCGGCAGGTGCTACTTGAAGCAGCGCCCGCCGCAAAGTTAAAAAAGCATGTTTTGCATTTACATGCACAAAGCGGCAGACACCGCGCGGTGCCTGCCGCTTTGTGCATGTAAATGCAGGGGGGTACCATAGGTACCCCCCAAGTGCACCACCCACCCCCCTTCACCCTGGGGGCCCGCAACGGGCCCCCAAAGAAAAGGCTGTATGCCTTTTCTCGGCAGGATTGCCGCCGTGGAAAGGCATGTCCCAATGCAAATTCTAATATGGCTGCCGGTGTCTGATAGACACCGCCACCATATTAGAGCTTTTCCACCGCGGTCGGAAGGCGACTGCGGCGTAAAAGCGGCGGACGGTCTTCCCGTCCACCGATGACCCCCCAGCCATCCTAATCTGGCGGGGGTCTTTAGAATCACCGCAGCTGTGAATCTGCATCCTCCAGGCCGGCGGTGGCTTCCGCCGGCCCGGAGGATGCGGATTCACCGCAATCCTAATCGGCCCCTTAGTGAGATACTTTATGTGTGGTATTTTTTATTGTATTACTGTTTGAAGTTTTGCACAAATACTTTACACATTGCTTCTAAATTAAGCCTGACTGCTCTGTGCCAAGCTACCAGAGGGTTGAGCACAGGTTAATTTAGGGTTGGCTTGTGCCTCACCCAGACAAGGATTGTGGTTGCTGATTGACCAGGACTCACACCCCAGTCAACCAATAACCCATTTTTCACACCTACACTTTTCAATAAGATTACTACTTTTCGGTATTCCCAAACTGCACTTTTGTAGGAACTATCCCCCAGATTTATCAAAGTGCAGTTTTGCGAGTCCTTAATAGCGATTTTTAAGGAATCGCTATTAAAGACTCGCAAAACGGGATGCATGTAGAAATCGCAATATTTTTTGCGATTTCTACTGCTTCCTTATTTGCGATTCGGTAATTGCTAATCACAAATAAGGAATGGCTTTCCCATTCATTCCTATGGGCCTAAAGGCCCATAGGAATGAATGGGGAGTCATTCCTTATTTGCGATTAGCAATTAGTGAATCGCAAATAAGGAAGCGATTTCAAGGGTGTCAGGGTGTCCAAAGGACACCCTGTAGCACACCTGAAATGCAAATGTACACTGGTGTTGCGCACACACATGTCCAAAGGACATGTGTGTGTGTGTAACATACAACTTAGAAAAATGCACTAAAGTGCATTTTTCTAAGTTTTCGCTATTTACCACGAAGTTACACTTCGCGGTAAATAGCGGCCCCATATTGCAAATTCGCAATTTTAAAAAGGTTCTTGAATAGCATTTAAGGAATCTCTAATTGAGATTCCTTAAATGCGATTTTTCGCAATTTTGCAATTTCTATAATTGCGATTTTTGCATTCGGGTTGATGAATCCCAAATGGAAAAATAGCGCTCGCAAAGGGCCAGATTCTCAGAATCTGGCCCTTTGCGAGCCGATTTCAGCTTGATGAATCTGGCTGTTACACTTTTGTTGTAAGTCCCCATCTCTATTTTTGTCTAGAGGAGGGTGTTGCAGTACTAATGGTTGTTCATGTCTAATGCTGGAATTACAAAAAAGTGTATGTTTACCACAAAAGTGTAAGTTACTACAAAAGTGCAGTTTGTGAATACTGAAAAGTAATAAACGTACTCAAAAGCGAAAACTTACACAAAGGTACAAGTTACCTTTGTGAATCAGGCCCTGAGTTAGAAGTACATAGTGCAGTTGTCCACTTAGGTATTTGTATATCAACCTGCCTGAGTGTGGGTGGTTGCAACACCGTAGGTCAGGTTCTTATGATCTACTTAAATTCGGCCAATATAAAATACAGAAGGAGCATGAATGTGATATTATCCTTTTTTTCCTCATAACCTTTCTCCTTTAGAACCAAGTAGATAGCAATTAAGAACAGAAGGGGTGTGCAATTCCATGTTACTTTCAATATGAAGCATGTTAAAATGTAGTTCGAATGAAAGACAGTCAGCGAAGACAAATGAACCCAAAGCCATTTAGAAAATTCAAATAAACTGTTTCCACAGCTGGTATTTCACATCCTACATCTGAAACTTGATTCTCAACTTTAAAAGGCTGTAGAGGAAATACCTTTTTCTTAGATTTTGTTAGCATAGGCACATTTTTCACAGTTATGTTATGCGACGTTTCTAAGCTACTAGATTCATTGCCCAGGCTTTTTTTGAACCTTCAGTGCTATGAACAGGAATAACAATCATAGTTGAAATTTGGCGAGTTAGCAAATTGTTATGCACTCTGATGATTGGGAGACTGGAAATTCACCTTTTGCACCAAAGAAAACTTGCTGCAACAGTATAGTTTCTTTAAAATGAGCAAATCAATTCTAAATCTTTCTTTTTAAAGTAATGAAATTGAAGGCTACTCCCCCAAACATATAGGAGTCAGACATGACCTGCATATGAAAACTCCCCATTTTGTTTGGGCTGATAGTCCGAGGCCTGTCAACTACTAAACACATTTCACCGTGTGAGAGGAGTGTGAAGGGCTTTCGAAAGACGTCAGACTTTTTTTCTGAACACTACCTGAGAGGTACTTCTTCTCACTCCCGTCCTTTTTTTTTTTAAACTAATGCCACCGATTTCTGGAAAGAATTTCAAAAGCCACAATGGACATCACCTGGATAGAGCCTTCAAACAAAAGCTGGAAAACCCATGTGTAGCTAATATCGCATGGCACACGGTTTTATCCTGTCAATTGGAAGGTCTGTAGTCTTGACTCAGGCACAAACAAAAGTTCCTCAATAGAATGTTTACTTCACATCTATCCTGGAAGGTGCTACGCTCAGGCAGGCATCGGAGAGGAGGGGGCAGCGGGCAAGTGGATGCATGCGGAAATACAATTTTAAAAGAAATAGAAAACCACTTACCTTACATATCCTCCTCGCTCCGAACCATGGACCTCGCCTTCCATGGGACCTTCGACTACAGAGCAGGCACCAGCAAACTCCCTTGACCAATGCTGGTGCTGCTCACATGCTGTTAACCAGCATGAGAGCAGTGCCCTCATTGTAGAGAGCAGCCTCTCTCGGCGCTCCACAGCACACTAGAGGCCTGCAATTTCTCTCAACCCAGCTGTCCTAAGACAGCAGGGTTGAACGGTTTAAAGTGCACATGTCTGGCTGGCTGTTATAAGACAGCTGACTAAAGAGACCTATACAAGTTTAAACAGTGCACAGGCAGCCTAGCACTGCACCCACTCAACAGGCCCCACCCCATCCTGATGCTCGGTCAGGACAAGATGATGTCTGGGGCTTTTGGAGCCAATTAAGTGGGGTGACGGTTCATGGCCATGTCTCTCATGTTCAACAAAGATGCTTACTCTGTGTCCCTGCAGCATATCTTGGGTCTTTCCCTTGAGAGATTAGCTGCTGTCCTCGTGAAATGTACTGATTGGTTGAGGACTGCTTAGTGTGACTATAAACTGACACTAAAATACTTTCTTTGACTCCCTCTAATAGAAAGAAAGTAATTTAAGACTATTTGTCTTACCCATGTGACTTTGCATCTATAAGGTATGTGTTCCCTACCAGAAGGCCTCTCCAGGCTCAAGGTTGTTCATTATGTAATATGCTTAGTCTTCGTCTTACTCAACTTAATATCCATAAATGTATTAAAAAACAATATCTTGCTGTGTCATGTAGAAATATGATTATGCAAGCAAAAAAAAAGATGGCGGCGCTCTGCCTTTCTTTCCTTTTGAGGAGAACAAAAATACATCACATTTTTATGAGAACAATTTTTCCGACTGCTTATGAATTAAGGGCCTGTTTTCAGTAATAAATCTAAATTTACAGCAGAAAATTTGTATATTTATGCCTGTCAGGAATTCACAAATCTAATCCTGAGAGGTGTAAATAGTTTTTTTCAGTTTAAAAGTGCTTCATTAAACAATAACCAAAGGGAAATACAGTGACATATGTAGAAAAGTATTAATGTTGAGACATGTCATGAGGAAAGCGATATCCGTAATAGGAAAATGATAAAATGTACACAAAATCATAATATGAAGGTAAACAACATAAAATAGATCTCAATAGAAACTAAAAAGATAATGTTGCAATGTAATACAAATTACATGGTATAAATTATAAGCATTTTATGGAAGGTAAGGAAATAGAACAAACTAAGTAAAACCTGACTAATAAGGAAAAGGAAGGATGGCAGGAAAATGAAGATAATGTTAAAGCAAGAGGTGAGCATCTGACTAAATTATGGGATTGTTTATAATCAAAAGAGAATGAACCACATATCTGGAAAAAGACAGGGTCTATAAGTGTTGTACCAGGCCCTCATGCACTCTAACCCATGGGCAGAGGTATAGCTTAGTTCTCCACTTGAGGAGGTTAGGTGATTGGTTTTATCATTGGGTCCTTTTCCCCCTGAGTTTCCTGTTCTCCAGGCAGTCAACCTTGCCAAACCAAGCACACAGTCAGCAGACATATCCCCCTCTCAAGACCTCTTTGACAACCTCACCACCTTCTTCCATCACATGATCAAGGAGATCTGTGACAGCTTCGCAACTCAAGACCCACCTGTAACCACCACACCCAATGACTCCAGACCCCAGCAGACCTTGCTCAACTGGACCACCCTTCCCTCTGACATCACCCTCGGGATCATGAAGAGCATTCACTCTGGAGCCCCCTCGGATACCTGTCCTCACCACATCTTCAACAGAGCCGTCACACCTTCACTCTGCCACACCATCAACTGCTCCATTAAGTACCATCTTCCCTGACACATGGAAGCACGCAGAGATCAACCCCCTGCTGAAGAAACCCTGTGCCGACCAGATGGACCCATTCCAGCCAAAGTCAATGAGAAAGCCAACTAGAAAGGGTAACCACCTTTGACTATTTGGGCATTCGTATTTCAGATTCCATGAATTGGTCTTCACATACCCAGAAAATGCTCCTGGCCCACAAAAGGGTGGTGGGGTCATTACTAAAAGAACATCACTCTTCGGTGAGCAGACCAATCACCCCACCATCACAATCTACAAGGCCAAGGTAGTAAGTTCAGCCCTTTATGGTGCTGAACTGTGGGGTTTTTCTAATATAGACCAAATCATTCAATCGGAGAACAAATTCCTAAAGGGTCTAATGATGCTCCCCCAGAGGGCTCCCACCAAGCCCCTTCTATATGATCTAGGCTGCCATTCAATCAGGGATACAGCACGACTCCGCCCACTCTTGCTCTGGGTACGCCTGTGGCGCACCCGAGAGTTATCAAAGTATGCAATGGGTTCGGGCGAGATCATGGACATGGATGGGTGGCAGTGGATGGGTGGCAGAAAATCCCCTGGCTCATCAATGTAAAGAAATTCTCTGTGATTTAGGCCTTAGCGAGGATTGGAAGAATCGATCTGCCCCTCCTACGGACGAGGTCAAGAGGCTGTACTGGCAGTGGGTTACTAAAAATGATGGCCTAAACACAAGATTAGGAAGGCTCTCAGAAGAGTTTCTGCAGCACAAGACTTGCCCCTGCTATGAGCCCTACCTAGACTTCATCCAGCAGCCACACGACAGAGCTCTATACTTTGAGTTTAGGTTAGGAACCCTGCGCTTAAGAGAAATGACTGCGCAGTGGTCGCCTCCATATCAAACCTCAGCTTCTTGCCCATGCTGTGACTCCTTGTCTGAGACAATCGCCCACATTATGTTCTTCTGTCCAGCCTACAAGGCCCCCAGGAGGGGCTGGCTGAAGCCAGTCTGCATCAATATGGGTACCAGCAGCCACCTAGCCGCTCTGTGCATCCTAAAATCAGATCCCCTGGTTCCCTATGCTTGTGGCTTTGCCAAATACCTTAAGTGGGCATGGGGCATTAGAGCAAGGATTTTAAAGTCTAACCCATGAACTTTGAAAATGGACTTTGTTTTATATTGTCCCACTCCCCTCTGCCATTACACTGGTGCACACCAAGTTTTTTATTATATCCAAAATTGTTTAACTCCATTGACTATTCTCTGCGCACCAATTCTTTTTAAACACTTTATATAATGTATTTTATGATCTTTTTAAGAACTGTATTGTATGTCTTTTTCATGTATTTTTTATCCAAATTGTACAGCTTTTATGGTATTTATTTTTCGAAATAAAGCTTTTTGAACATGAACATGAACATGAGAAAGCCAACAACGCTCAACTCTCTGAGTTCTTTGAAATGAACCACATCCCGGACCTTTCCCAATCGGCTTCATAAGCAACCACAGTACCAAGACTGCTCACCTTGCCACTACAGATGACATCCACACCCTCCTAAACTGAGGCAAAACTGCTGCCCTCATCCTCCTGGACCTATATGATGCCTTTGACACAGTCTCCCACTACACCCTCTGCTCAAGTTCAACTCGGGACCCACAAAGATCAGTTGTGGGGTGCCTCAGGGATTCTCCCTGATCCCCTCCCTGTTGAACATGTACATGGCCCCATCGTCATAAGCCATAGACTCAATATTGTCTCCCACGCTTATAACACCCAGCTGATTCTCTCCCTTACAGACAAACCCACAGCTGCCTAGAGAAACTTTGTCAATAGGATAAAGGCAGTCAACACTTGGATGAAGGACAGCTGCCTCAAGCTCACTCAGACAAGTTCTCATCATGGTCTCCACCCCCTCCGCCTGGGATGACTCCTGGTGGTCTGCACCACTTGGAACTTACCCACAACCACAGACCATGCACAAAACTTCAATATCACCCTGGACTCCTCGCACTCAATGAACTGCCAAATCAATGCTGTTTTGTCCTCCTGCTTCCACATGCTCTGTCTGCTTCAGAAGATCTTCAAGTGGATCCCCACCATATCCAGGAAAACTGTCAGCCATGCGCTCGTCAGCAACAGACTTGACTACTGCAACACACTCTACACTGGCACCACCCAGAAACTCCTTAAGAAACTGCAGAACATCTAGAACACCTCCACCAAAGTCATCTGAATATACCGCGACACAGCCACATCACCGTCCACCTGAAAGATGTTCACTGGCTACCTAGCAACAAAAGAATTACCCTCAAGCTCCTCACACACACCTACAAAGCCCTGCAAAATGCCTGTCCTGCATACCTGAATCAACACCTCTCCTTCAACACTCCCACCAGACAGACATCTCTACTCTGCCCAGCTTGCTCTGACCACCATCCCACGAATCTGCAAGACCACGGCTGGAGGAAAATCCTTCCTTTACCTTGCTGCGAAGACCTAGAACTCCTTGCCACTGCACTTCAGGCAATTACCTTCGCTGCTACAATTCAGGAAGGGCCTTAAGACCTTGCTCTTCGACTGAACTGCAGATCCACCCCCCCCCCTCTCAGCACCTTGAGACTGTTATTGGTGAGCTTTATAGAAACCTGATTGATTGGTTTTCTGCCACAGTTTATTACATAAATTAATTGAGAAAGAGGATTAAAGATCATTTTCACAAGCAAGTTTAATTTTGGTTTTAACCCTGTCTGGGTCTTGAATAGATATCTGTTTGTAAATAAAAGCAGCTTTAACATCAGTAGAGAAATTATGAGGAAGTATAAGATACTAAGTGAATTTTCAGGACTGAGAGAGGGATCAATAATTCTTTGAGAAAGAATATCTTGAAGTAAAGAATCTTGAAGTTGAGGGAAAGGAATAAAGCACTTTAATGTAATGTAGAAATTTAGCACCAAATCCATGGCATCTAAGAGCTCTAAAAAGAAAATCCCAGTTAACCTAGTTGAAAGCCTTTTCTGCATCCAAAGTGACCTCAGCTAGAGGAATCTTAGATATATGAGCTCCTTGAATAATTTTTAAAAAGGTGCGAGAATGATCAGAAATGTTACTCCCCTTTACAAAACCAGATTGCTCAATACCAATTAAAAAAGCAATCAAATCCATATCTTGCAGAGAGAGCATTTTGGAGAACATTTTACCATCTGTGTCAATTAGAGAAATTGGTATATAATTCTTAGATGCCGCTAAGTCTTTTTCTTTCTTGGGGATCAAACAAATCATGGCTTCCATGAAAGAACCAGTGTTGGTGTCTAGTGATAGAAGGTGTTGAAAAAAGTGAGCAAGTGAGAGAAAAGAAGAGAAGACAATTTGGAGTAGAATTTGACCCTAAAGCCATCTGGGCCTGGAGCTTTCTCTTTTGGGAGTTTATGTATAGCAGCGTGTATCTCAGCAATAGAAAAATCAGTTTTCATTTGAAGAAGATGAGTCTCTTGTAACATACCAATATGACAAGACAACTTCGAGAGGTGTGTAAGAACCCTCTGCCTTTTTATGGGGTTACGAAGTCCCTTGACATTCCAATATATAATTTAGAAACGCAGAAAATCATTGCATGAAAAAGAAACACAAAAGGAAAATCCTGTGTAAAAGAAGAGAAAACAAAAGATAATAAAAAACAAAAGCACAAAATGTCATATCCAAATACCACACAATCTAAACTGATAACACTTAAACACAGAGAGGAGTAAAAAAAGGGTTGCAATGAAGAAAGAAAAAAAGAAGAATGGAGATAAAAGTCCAGGGAGGTCCCACAAAGGGAAAAGCCATAGGAGAATGACAAAAGATATAGAGAAAAAAGAGTACAAGGAGCAAGAAAGTAAAAAAAAAACAAGCAAAAAAGAGGAAGGTGGAAAACAAGGAAAAGATAAAGGAAGAATGTGGGGAACGAGTCTAACAGAGACCCTGATGATGAAAGGCCAAGAATCCAAAGGACCAGAGCCATAAGATGAACATCAAAGAAATAGAATAAATTGAGAAGAGAGTGACGGGAAGCACTGTAAAAGATGTAGACTGTGGAATCAGCACCCATCAACAAATATTTTCAATAATAGTTAGTGTCCTTCAATCAATAGTTAAAGTCCATTTCAAATGAACAGGTCCAAACTTGATAGTCGTGTATTTTCAATTCTTTATTGTGTTTTTCAACAGTAGAAAAAATGGTCCAATTCATAGCAGATTTTCTTTTCTTAGCCAACGCGTTTCGTCTCATAAAATGAGACTTCTTGAGGGCTCTAACACCTGTCTTTGTGGAATATAGTGTGAGCAGGAAAGTTTCTTTAATTCACGCATACTTTGGAATGGTCTGTCAAATCCGATGAATATTCAGAAGGGACCAGAAAACGGCATGGTGACCTGCGAAAACGAACGATGTAAAGTACTGAACACACTTAGCCATCAGGGAGGGAGAAAAAAAGGTCTTGATAATAAAATACAGAAGGACAACAATATAATACAGAGACACGCTTTTAAAGAAAGGCCAAAGCATGAGTCCAAAAAATAACATAATGACTAAGACATCCTGTTCCATTAGTGTCCATGGCCTCCTTTCTGTGAAGATGAATTAGGTCCTTAAGTTGAGCTGGAGAGACGAAAGAAGAGGTGCTGTCTTTATAAGTAACATGGAATGTGCATGGAATGTGCATGGATACAGAAGTTCATATCTGGCACCAATTGCTCGTAAAGGTGGATGCAGACTCAAAATCTCTGAGCAGCAGTGACCAATGAAAAATCCTAAAATAGAAAAATCCTATGGCCAGACCAAATCATTTGCTTTAGCTGTTTGGAAGCATAGAGAACTTGCAAAAGGTTCATATATTGGAGAAATAAGATGATAAGTTCTCTGGGTTTAGAAGAAGGGTTTGCACTAGAGAGTCTTTAGATGTTAAGAGGGGTACTGTTGGCAAGACCAACTAACTTGGGGAAATTTGTTTGAAGGAAGAGGATGATGTCACATTCCTCTGCCCCTTCCGGTATTCCATAAACTCAAAGATTATTCTGCCGATTACGATTCTCTAAATCTATGGTATGCCTTTTAAGGGCTTCCAAGTCCTTAGCCATATTATTCGCCTTTAAAGATATGTCATGAAATTCAAGTGAATGTAGCTCGAAATCAGAAACTCCAGCATCAAGTGAGGACCATTTATCATCAAGTTGTTGATGAGTATTGGTTGTTTCCAACATAAATGGTCTTAACATTTTAAGTTCATCCATCAAACCCTCCATTGTGATTGGAAGGGGTGACTTGCCAGAGGAGGCTGGATCCTTCTTAAGTCTCTTACTGCCATGCCCGCACTCCCCTTAAGGATAACTGAGGATGAATTGCCATGAGATCCATTTTTGTGAGAACTGCCACTCTCTGCCATAGTGATTAGATGGAAACAAAGGTAGGGTGAATGTGAGTAGAGTCCAAATTGCGGGAAAACCAATGCTTCTCAGGAGAATTTCTTTACTCAAAATTCAAAAGTGCCTGCAGAATGCATATATTTGAGAAAATAAATAATTTTTAAAATACAGAACATAAAAATCACCATAAATGCCAGGTGGGAAGATGTATGACATAGCAGAGGCCTCCACAGAGGTGTGAATGGAAAGCTGCAAATCTGGTCAGCACATGTTCAGCAGGAAAGCTCAAAAGGGCTCAGCCGCGAGAAGCAAAGAAGGTAAACAGCAAGCAAAAGGGCATTTGAATCCCAAAACAAAACTCAGCACAGAGGTTCCCTGCTCCTACAAATAACATATCTTCATGGAACAAGGCAAGTGACAGCTCCAGTCAAAGAAAACAAAAGAATACTGAACCAGGAAAGAGGAGCTCCGCTATGCGGCGGCTTTCATGTGTGTCGGTCTGACCACATACTCAAGGTGTAAATAGTTTTAACACTGTAGATTTCTCCTCAATGAGTGCAGAAACATCTGCAGTCTTAAATATCACACATTGGCTAGGAAGTGGATGGAACAAGACGTGGTTAGTAATTTTGAGATTGACTACACCACCAACACTGTAAATGGTTGAAGATTTACTCCAGCTGAAGTACCCCCATTTGATGCTCAGATGTCATCACTTTCCAGGCAGAATATAACATCTCTTTTGAGAATAGCAAAAAAGGTGTAGAAGTACATTCATGCTGAGTTGTAGAACTATTGCCTCATTTTACAGTTATCTTTGTGAATCTGCATGCTGTTCTTTAACTGTAAAAACAGAGAGGGGCTTCAAAAATCCTTCTCATTCCTCTGGTAGGGGTAAAGGGGAAGGCAGGTGAGGAAAATAATGGATGAATATTGTGAAATAAATCTATGCTTTATCACTCAGTTCCCCAAGAATTCATTCTCTAGAAATGGTTTTGAGAGGTTAAACAGAGAGACTCACAAGACTTCAATTTCTGCAAACATAGAATACATTATAAATTTGCAATAATTCACAGTGTTCTTCTGCTAAGGTAAATTGCTGTCACAAAGAGGTACCCCCAGATGACGCCTCCTCTTCGGAAATGTCATATAAACACTCGCCTCCTTATATTTCCCCATCTCCCATCCTTTGTTTTCAGACTCCCGCTTTCCGGACTGCGGAACACTGTCTCTTTAACTTTCCACAACAACCCAACCTTCAAACTGCCCACATGACCTCATCAGCTGACTACACGGGACGTACAAGAGAAACACCTCCAAGAGACAGGTTGGTGTTGGAATCCCGCGGAGGACATACCGGAGCCAGCGAGAAGAGAACGGGATGCTCAGACCTTCCTTGTCCGTTCTGGATTCCTGGACTCCCGCCAGGACCGAAGTGGAACCCGACGACTTGGACGCCAAAGGTTACCCAGAAGCAGAGCGAGAAAAGAAGGAGCCGGATCTTATCCGGCAACACGTTGTTTCCAGCCACATCCCCGGAGGGTCGTGGCTTCAGAAGGTACGGGGACAACTGGGGGTCATTTTGGGTAGGGGGAGACGGGGAGGTGAGGACGGGTGCAGCCGCGAGAGTCCTGAAGCCGAGCTCCCTGCGCAAGACTGAGATAAAACTTTAATGATCCCTTCATTTTTTTTTCGCTTGTGTTTAACTTCTGAAAAAATTTAACTCTTGTGTTTACATTCTGAAACAATTGAACTCAATAATAAATTCTGCTCGCCAAAAGCCTCTCTGTCGCCTTGTCTCCTTCTCCACCACACCACAATTTCATATTTCATTAAGTAGTTTTTCTGCTGAATGCAAAATAAAACAGTGACACTTAAAATGGAAAGCAGTTGTTGACACTATGATATTAAGGTAACATTAAAATGATCATATTTTATTTTTAATGGATCAGTAGAATTGATCCAGCTAATGTGTTGTAGCTTTATTATAACAATGCATGACTTTAATATTGATTGTGTCGGGCTCATCAGAGCTGGCATTCAATTCATAAATTTTTATTACAGTTAGTGTAATCTATCATTAAGTAAACTAAGCTATGTACGGTCTTAGTCAGTACTTATCTAATTACACTTACCGAGCGAACCATCTTCACTTTAGTCATATTGGTTTAATCAGACAAACAGCAGTGCATGTAGTACTCTTGAGAGACACAGATGCTTTCAGATCAGACAAGCATATGCTATTTATTGCCATTGTTGATAGAGGAGAGATGAGTCATGGCCCACTTGAGCCATCGCCTATTGTGTGTATGGACCTTCCCCACAATGGTAATAAATAGCATATTACACTCTGCACATTTGCATATATACTATATATGTGTGATTTTTAAATAAACATCACGGGGAGTGGAACCACACCATTATGGGGATTAAGAGTATCCTAAAAGTTTTTATTGATGCCCTCAACAGCTATATGTTATCTCCACTGATGTACTAGTAGCTGGTAGCTTCATCCTCGGTGTTACCTTCACCAGGAGGAAGAGTCTCTAGGTGTAGAGACATGGTGGGATCTGTGAAAAATGCAGGGAAATAAAATTACCTCCTTTCTTAGAGGGGTGCTATTAACACCTTGGCTGCTAGGCGTTTTCCCCCCCTGTGCTGGAAATTACTTTTAGGCTTTATTCATGACGAGCTCAGCTCGTCATCAGCACAGCTCAACTGTGCATCATGACGAGCTGAGCTCGTCATCAGCATCGAAAGGGTTAATTAAAACTGGGATGGGGTAAGGTTAAAAAACTGTGAGCTGTGTTGGGGATGGGTTATATAGCCTTCACATCTATCAATATGGTCAACATGTTTTAGTCTGCTTTCGCCTGGAAAGGTCAACTGCTTTCTTGAGGACCTCAATGTGTTAGATCCCATTGGTACCAGATGAAACAATCCCCACTGGAACTTAAATAGTAAGCGCATTGACTTACCAGTCTGGGAAGTGAATTGCTGTGAAATCCTGTGCCCCATAAGACGTGGGGAGGAGGCGGGTCAATTGCCAACACAGCTTGTAGAGCTTCTCATCTGTACTCTGCTTAAGGCATCCTCCACAACCTGCAATTGGCCCACTGCCTCCCACATCCTATCGTGCCACATTGATAACCGACTGCTACAGCCAGCCTCCTATGTGCTACAACGATGAACATCTGTGACACTCAGCCTCCTCCTCTTGGCCTCCTCCAAAGTGAACAAAACTCTTTCAGCCAGAAGTTGAAGGTAATTCTTTAGCGGGATTAACCTGGTGCCTTTATCTGACCCGCGTTCCATCACGGTCAGCCGGCACTTGTGCCCGCCCCCCCCCCCCCCCTCTGTCTAATGCAACCAGAAGACCGCGAGTGGCCATTTGTGTTTTTAGGCAATATTTTCACAGAAAATGGTGAATTTGCATATCTCCAATTCTACTGATCGGAGTTTTGTCATTCTGGTATAATTTTCTTTATTAATCATTATAAATAATTAATTAAAATGAACTCTATTTTCTAAATTGGTTTGGGATTTTCTTCTGCTGTATTTTCACTCATGAGTGCTGCATAAATACTTTATAAATTACCTCTAAGTTAAGCCTGGGTGGTGTGCCAAGGCACTGGTTACTTTAGTGACGTTTTGTGGTTTACCCTGACAAGATTTGTGGTTGTTTCCAGAGTGAGTCATCCAGCCCATCATCAAATAACCCAATTTCATATAGTCAGCATGAGATGATATTGACAAACCATAGATCGCACTAACTCAGCCAACTGAGATATATTAAGATTAAAAAGCATTGGGCTGAGGGATAAACCCCTTGGAACACCACAAGACAGCAAAAAGTCTCAGACCTTAAAGGTTAATAATAATGATAATAATACTGGAGGTTGTATAGCGGCAAAAGCTACCTCAAAGCAGAGGTGTCCTGGCACTCTAGCAGCAGGCAGCATGCACAGGGAGGTTTCAGCATTAGACCCAAACCTAATCAAGTCCAAAGAGCCATGTCTTCTGTGCTTACCTGAAACAGGTCTCTGTATTAGCTTGGCAGAGGTTCTCAGGCAGGGCATTCCACATTTTGTCCGTACTCATTGTGAACGCTTTACCACCCAAACAGGCTTTTGACACTATTTGTGACCTTACTGTTAAAAATTACTCAAGAAGTTCAACCTCCTTAGATTATATGCCCAAGTAGGGAAGCAGGGCAACTAGCATGAGTTGGGCCACTGTGTCAAATGGTGCTGACAGATCTAATAAAATCAATGCCATAGAGCCTCCATGATCTAGAATGCTTCTGATGGATCAGCATTTGCCACAAGAACGGACTCTGTGGTGTGGCCCTTCCAAAAGCCTGCTTGGGAAAAATCTAGTAGAACTTGTCATTCCAGGACTTTTGATGGCACTTGGTATAATACCTTCTCCTTTAATATTATGCCTGGGTGGAACTTCAGCAATTCAAAAACAAACTCTGCGAGATTCCATGGAACTCCGTGAGCGAGTAGAAGTGCTTGTCCATCTACCCGTGCGTGCTGTTTTTTACATGTCAGTAGAGCGGTGTATACTTCCATACTGCAAAATCAGCTCGAAAAGCACTGTGCGGTCTCATCGGTGTGCTATTTTGTTTTACCTACTTTCCTGTTCTCTGCATGTGCTGGACCTTATTTTTCTATCCAACTTAAATCTTTACAGTGCTTTCCATCCCACTTATTTACCCCTCATTTTCCATTATTTTATTAGTGTGTGTCTTTGTGTTTGTTTATTTTTTCTCTCTTTCCGTGACTTTTTGTACTTTTTTGTTTTTTCCTTTTCTTCCTTAGTTCTTCCCATTTTCTTCTATTAATTGCTTCCTTTTCCTATTTCTTCTTTTCCCCACCCAGCCTTATGGCAGATCAGGGTGTGACAGAGGGAGGCAGTGTTGTTGAGGGGTGAAGCCCCATGCCACTTTTTCAGAGGCGGAGGTGGGCGCACTAGTTTTTTACTTGCAGCACCACCTCTCCTCCTGGCAGCAGGTCTGGGAATGGGCACACCCTTCGGGAGCATCAGCTGTTGTGGGGGGAGGTTGCGCCAGCATGTGCATGGACACACTGGGATCCAGCACACCGATCAGCAGTTGATGAACGCTGGGCAGGCGTACTGGACCAGGAGCAGAACCTGCTCGATCTGCTGGGCGTAAGATGTCAGAACTCGGTGACCAATTATTTTTTTGTTGTATTCTACATTGCTAAACAAAATTTCAAATAGCATGCTGCTCACACTCTGAGGTAAATTAAGTTTATATTACGAATATTATGTGATCCAATTAGAGCTAGCCAGGTGCTCAGTGCTACCAAATCATACCTGTTGGTGCTTGCTTGGGCTGATTGTGTGAGAAGCCATGCAGACTTGCCTATCCTATCACTAAGATAATGGTAGTAGTACTAATATCGGTGAGTGAGCGTTCTCTATGCCCTTCTTTATGTAGTTCATACAACCCCAAGCAATCTCCCAGTGATGTGTAGTATGCCTGTATGCATTGGAAAAAAGGGAGAATGTGTCGGCCCATCAAAGAGGGTTGATAATGAGATGAGAAGCAAAGATCATTTGCTGCAATGTATTCCTAGTTCCAAATGTACTTTAGGATTAGGAAATTTGGAACATGGCGTAGCTTTAGGAAATCAAGAATCAATAAAGCATCAATCAGGGTTCTTCTGAAGTGCGACTACTCACCGATAGGGTCTCAAGGCACTGGGGTGGGGGGGGCTGTGGCTTAGTTGCAGAGCCAGGTCTTGAGGTCCTTCCAGAATTGAGGAAGTAATGGTGATGGCCTGAGATGTAGAGGCAAAGAGTTCCAGGTCTTCGCAGCAAAGTAGGAGAAGGATCTTCATCCAGTTGTGGTGTTACGGATCTGTGGGATGATGGCCAGGGCCTGTTGGGCGGAGCGGAGATGTCTGGTGGAGTATAGAATTAGAGGCAGTGGTTGAGGTAGGCAGGTCCGGCATTGTGGAGGGCTTTGTAGGCATGCGTGAGGAGCTTTCAGGTAATTCTTTAGTTGATAGGTAGCCAGTGAATATATCTCCGGTGACCTGTGATGTGGCTGTGATGGGGATGTTCAGAATGAGTCTGGAAAAGGCATTCTGGATCTTCTGCAGATCCCTTAGAAGCTTTTGGGTTATGCTAGCATAGAGTGAGTTGCCGTAGTGACAAGCTCATGGATAACCATTTTCCTGGACTCTGTGGAGATCCATTTGAAGATCTTCCATGGCAGGCAGGGCATGTGGCAGCAGGAGGACGAGACAGCATTTATTTGGCGGTTCATTGAGGGCAAGGAGTTCACGATGATGCAGAGGTTTTGTGAGTTGGCCATGGGTGTGAAGGATTCCGAATGCTATGGGTCACCAGGAGTCATCCCAGGCAGGGGGGAGGAGCCCCGGATGAGGACTTTGGTTTTTACTGTGTTGATATTGAGGCAGCAGTCCTTCATCCAGTTGGCAACTGCCTTTATCCATTGTGGAAGTTGATTTTGGCACCTGTGTGCTAGTCTTTGAGGGAGAGAATCAGCTGGATGTCATCGGCGTAGGAAACAATGTGGCTTTTGACAATGGCTGCAAGCGGGCCATGTAGATGTTGAAGAGTAGGTCAACTTAGTACTAACACTATAGATGATCTGATTTAGAAAAGCATAATGTTACTGAATTTGACTTTAACGATGTTGAGTCTGTGGCTGTCAAAATATTTTTGGGGAGATTAACTCTGCCACTAATCCATTTTTTATCTTCTCGATTTCTTAACCCGGCACCGAAAGGCAAGAAGAGGGGTTCAGAGGCCGGTCAGTGACGCTAGGGTGCCACCACCAGTGCTGCAGCTGATGGATCTGTTGGCCCCAGTAAGTCCTCCTGTTAATATTTTTATCATTTACCTTACTTTTGCCTCTCTCCATTTTGAATCATTATTCCTTTATTTTTTTATTGTGCCTTTCTCCTTTTTTTCATACTTCTCTTCGTTCTATCTAAGGTTGGTTAAATATTGGCTATCCATGCATTAACCTAGATTTTTCTATATTTCATGGTTATGTAGTTGACTTTCTTCTATCTGTACTAGTGAGCTTTGTTAGTAAGTGTTCCCTCTTCCCTAATATATATTTTCTGTACTGATACTGTAAGACTGAGAGAACAGATTTTTGGACAGGTACTCTGCTGTGAAGATCATATGGTCAAATAAGCTATTCTACAAATGTTTCTTCAGCAGGCTTTCTTTATCTTGCTCATGCTCAAACATTAATACAAGAAAGTGGCCATGGTCATGGTGGACCCCTATGTTGTGTTGTATGTATTTTCATTCATGTATACAGCAGTATACCAGCAGACTCGATGACAGTGCAGCATGGCATGAAAGTAGTATGAGGACGGTCTCATTGCATTTACCAACCAAGACCATATGTCCTTCATTGACCAATTATTCCACCCCTTCATTGCTCTTCAGTGACTCAAAATCATCATAGATCTGCCCTTCCATTATGAACAGTTTGTTGTTGCCTAGAATACGTGGGGCATATCTGGCATCTAAAATGTGTAATGTTTTTTCTAGCTGCACAGACCACCAGTGTCTAGGTTAACGGCAGCACCAATGCACCAGATGCAAGGGGGGGAAGAACCAGCAGCAGCAGGGACAGGTGGTGTTAACTCACAATGCTTGGTCATTGATAATTACTAGTATACTCACTGCAAGGAAGTCGTGAACACCCACTTTAGCAGCTACAGTTGAGGTTGAGTTCTTAATGGCCTCTTCTATCTGCAATGTAGGAGACAAAAGTTCAAAATGAATGCTAAAAATTACGGGTTGATTGAAAAGGGAAAGAAGGATGGAAGATTAAAAGAAAGAATGGGTGAAATGATATTTGGGTGAAAGGAGGAGTGGGTGGGTGAAAGGATGCGTAGATGGCTGATAGGATGCGTGGGTGGGTGAAAAGTTGAATGAAACTGTATATGGTTGGGTGAAGGGTGAATGGGTGAAAGGATGCCTGGGTGGGTTAAAGGAAGAGTAAATGGGTGGATGGGTGAAAGGATGCGTAGATTGGTAAATGGATGTATGGGTGAAGGGGTAATAAGGGAATGGATGGATGGATGGTTAAATGGATGGATGTTAGAATTGGACTGGTGAAAGACTGAATGAGAGAATGTAAAGCGTACATGGTGGGTATCAAAGGGTGAATATAATAATAAAAAAATGAATGGATAATTGCTTGGATCGAGAAACAATGTAGCCGTTCTGGAGTAGACGTGTTCGCCTACTTAGCTTGCTTGGTTTTATCAAAGCTTTGGTTCGAAGTGGGATATTTTAATTTTCTGTTTACTCCCTTAACTCACTGTATTATTTAAGCAAGGCAGATATGTATCCTCTCCCTTATCATCATTCATAATCTCCTTGCTCAAAGAATTTCGCCATCCATGACCTGATTGCAGCATGGTTCAATTTGGCACTACAGTGTTGGCTGTGAGATGTGCTCCTGCTTCAGTTAATGCAGCATTTACAACGTTCCAATACATTGCAAGCTGAAAACAAGGTATGGCTCCCTTCTCTTCCAGTGCCCACTCAGTCACCTCCTAGTACTTCACTCCTTTATTCTTTTCTAAGTTCTATCCCAGCCTACCAAAAAAATTGAAAAATCTATTCTTGCCATGTGCCACATTTTTCTGGCCGAGTCATTCATATACATAATGTCTTCCATAATGGATTTACTCCTGTTCAATTCTTTCCCTTTGACATTCGCCAAATATAGTGACTGACTAAGCCAAAGTTTAGTCACAAGATGGTGATCAGTGACACCCCTCTATCCACAGTGTACCTGTATCTATCTAACCTAATCCATCTAACTTACCCTGCAGTAGAGTAAGTTAAGTTTCCTTTCCTTACTGCCAAGCAAATATATTTGATATAAATAATTTGCGGTGGGGGGAGGCCAGGGAGTAAAGTGTTACTAAATGCTTAATTTCGAGATTTTGTGGATATATTATTCTGGGATGACCGTGTCAAATACAACCTATATATCCCATTCCTTTTCCTGTACTGCAGTGCATCATTTTTCCCACTGTCTACTTATGGCAGACAGGATAATCACAATTTTTTTATACATGACGTGCGAGGTGTGACGTACTATCATTATTATTCCTCTGCCTCTTTGAAGTGAGGGTAGAATTGAAAGGCATTTGGAGACAAGCAGGGCAATTGGAATTAAAGTAAGATAATTGTCCCTTGCAGCTACCCCAGCTGCAAACTGCAGATAGTAACAAAGTAGCCAACACACTAGCTAACATGCATCCAGTAATGTACTCCATAGTACATAATTCCTCACTCATTAAACAGAGATCAATTATTTGTATTTTTCCTGGACCGCAGGATCGGCACACATGGAGCTCCAGACCCTTATTTATAACACTCTCTTTTAAACCTTTTTTAATTTTTTGTTTTGGTGGGAGGGCCTTTTATTTTTAACCCTACCTAAAATACCAACTAATAAAGGCAAATAGCTGGGATACATTAAGGAATTTTTAATTCAGTGACCTGGATCCCCTAATTTTCCAGTACCTTTTATCTTGGAACTCCCTCCTGTGCAGAGTCTGCCCTGGAGGTATTGTCCTCCCAGGGTGGGGAGAGGTTGCACATGATGAAACCTGACACAATTTTATGTGTGAGGCTTCCTCTTCCATAAGGATGACCTTCCCTCCCTTTAGCATTCACATAGGGTTTATGTGACTGTCCATGTGGGACTTGTTGGCTGATTATCTTTAGGTAAGAAAACCAATTGTGTACTCTACGTGCAGCAGTTGTACCTTTTGGGGTAACCCTCTCTAAGTATATAATTTATTGACCTTTAAGGGGGTAGGGTGTGCTGCCATTGTCTGCATTGCTTACAACAACCTAGATAAACAAGGAAGGAAAGTCAAATCTGCAATAGAAGTTAGTTACTAATTAACTAAACTAGTTCACTTCACTCCATAGTTAGCTGAATAAATGAAGCAATGGCTGTTACCTTTCTCTATCTTTCAAAACTCACTGCAGGACCTTCTGAGATGTCTTCTTAATGGTGATGGTAGTAGTAAAAGGCTTGTTCACTAAGAGAGAAGGCATCACAACAAGGGAGGTATCACTCCCATCTAGGTGAGCTTCACCTATAGGATTAATCAGAAGGATTTTCAATCCCAGACAAATAAATTGAAAGAAAAGCGGTTATATACTTATATCATATTTTTACAAAGACTGAGACCAGACTACTTCCACCAAGCAGAACAAAGAAGAGAGTACCTGATATTACAACAAAAAGTAGCAATAGTAAATTATTCTGAGCAATGGGGAGCTATTAAAATCAAAACTAAAGTTATGAAATCCTCAAGTCAGGAGAAGTAGACTCAGAGTCAACAAGGTTAAGAGTTTATGCAGCACAAGGCCTGAGCGATGTTGTTGATGAATGATGTTCTATATCTAAATCTCTTTTATGTGTGGGTGAGTACATGGGGCTGATGTAGGCTATTGCTCAGGTAATAGAAGATCCTGCCGCGAGTTGGTGGTGCTTTCACCACATCCGCACCACCAAGGTTGCGATCCATTTATGGAATAAATTAAGTCACCTCAATTGCTTGTTAACTATTTGGCGCATGAGAACTTACTTGCTGGCTCCTCGTTTTTGGCGCCCATTGTCCTGCCTCTCCTCCCGCGGCCGCAGTTCTCTACTCTTGCGGCTGCCGAGAGGAGGACTTCATCCCCCAGGCACCATCATTTGCGCGCCCGGAAGCGCTTTAAATATCGCTCAGCATCCACGTCGCTGGACCGCGCGCGGGCTGCGCCGGGCTAAGCCCGGCCAAAGGGCGGGCCATCAGGGGCCAGAAGAGGCCGGGCTGGGCCAGTCCCCTATCATCGCCTCCATTGGTTGGGTCTCAAAGTCTAGTTAAGTGTGTTGAAAGACTTAATTTATCTCATTCGCTTTTACCACATGTCTTTTTGTCTTAAGGTTCTATCAACATCTTTTTGAAAGATAAACAAAAAAAAACCTTCCATCACATATGGGTAAATCATGTCGCAGAGGGGGGGCAGGGGTGGGGGTATTAGAACGATGGATGCCTTTCTCAAATGGGCTGAATCAGCTCTGTCCAAGGAGATAGAGCTTATGGAGAGGAGGCTCTTACTGGATCCACTCAATCATATGTTAGATCCAGCTCCAGGTACAGAGGCTACTGGAGGCATACTTCTTTGTCCTGACCCTTCACAAGTGATTGTATCGCACTCCCAGGGTGACACAGTGTCAGCATCACATATGTCAAATTCACCATGTTCCTCTGTGCCCAGTCCCCCCCCCCCCCCCATCACACGTACTAGACAGTCACTGCTACCCCCAGCTGTTAGTAGTAAAGACCAGCCAGGGAAAAGAAAAGCAAATAGTGCCCCGAAAGGAAGTCGCCAACATGCAAAACAAGCTAGGAATACAAATTCTGCATCTGGGTTGGGTTGGCAAACAGAAAAAGATACACCCCAGAGAATCCATCCTTCGGCCCGAGAAGGGAGTAAGCCCATGACATTTGTGTCAAACTCTATTAGTGAGGTAACTATGTCAGAGCTATTGGGCACTTGGAAGGAATACTAAGAGCACTAGTGTACCCAGTTATGGAGAAACTGGATCTATTAGATCGTAGATTAGATATTCTGGAGAAACATCTTATAAATGAGCGACCACCCAACAGGGGGCTTCAAATAACAGCAGTTTGTTCTGATAGTACACCTGCTCCAATGGCTACTGCATTGGGAAGCCTCTCTGATAATCCTGTAACCATAGTCCCTAAGATACCGGCTGCGGCACTAAATACTAATCCTCCAGTTAAGTCTGGCCCTAAGGGTCCTACTGGGAGACTACAATTGACAGCGAACAATTCCTCTAGGGAAGTATTTCTTCACCTCCCCCAGGAGGCATGTCCTTACTCTATTATTCTGGCAAATGTCCCAAAACTCCCGGAAAGCGAGGAGGAGCAGTGGTCCACGCTTAAAAATAAGGCTCTCCACTTCCTAAATAATAAAACTGTGCTAGGAGAACACCTATTTAATAACTTCAAGATGGTATGCATTGTTGCTTGGGTGGGACACACAAGGAAGGGCATGCAGGGGGATTGTGTTGTGGTGAACATTTGCTATCCGGAGCTGGTAGGGCACATCCTGAGGCAGACAGGATCTGCTAGGATCCATTATGATTGTATTAATGTTCTACCACTGGGTTATTTTTCTCATCCATCCTCCCACCCAGGAGCCCAGGTTATTTGGAATTATACATCACAGGCAGTTCCCCCCATTAGTTCTCTTCCACTTAGCAATAGATATGAGATCCTTAGCTCATTGGATAACAATGATTGACTTCAATCACAATTGGGCAAGGATAATGTGGATTTTTGTCCCGCTAGTATCGATAGTGTGAGCCCACTCTTAAGCACTTGTTTATTGAAAGTTACTTTGTCTTTTGGAGCAGATGCTGTATTAATGAGTGGACCTGACCAAACATACGGGCAATTACAAGAGGCCCGTCAAAATGGTGAAAGATGAAATGGGGGTCAGGCTGATATTGGTCTTCTCGTTCCACATAACAATGATATCTATCCCGATGTAACAACAGTGGTCTCGTGGAATGTGGCAGGGATTAGAAATAAGGTAACACCCCAGGACTGGTTGTCCTTTTTAGATACCATGGATTTAATTCTACTTCAGGAAACCTGGTTGGTTGTTCTGGAGTACAAACATGGATACCTTAACTTTTACGTCCCCGCTACTTCAAGTTTGCGAGGGAGACCGAAGGGGGGCTTACTTACGTGGGTTAAACAGGATAGTAGATATTCAATCCATCAATTGGATACCAAAAGTAAAGATATCTTGTTAATTCGAATTAAATGCCCAGATTGTAAGGATCTTTTTGTTTTTAACATTTACTCAAGGGGATTGCCGGGGGGTAAATCCTCTGACACTATTGAACAGTTAGATCTACTCCTTGAGTTCTACTGTAATAAAGGTAACATAATAGTAGCAGGGGATCTTAATTGTTGTTTCGAACCACTGGATAACAATGATATAGATCTTACTCTGGAAGAAGATTTTATATGGAATATCCCTCAGTTGACAATAGCGCCTAATAAAAAATGGACAAAGGCTGCCCTTCAGCTTAAAGTTCTATGTGTAGGATATGGTGGGCTACGTGCAACAAATGGAAGAATGGCTTTGGATAAATATGGCGCATATACTTTCAATAATGGGTCATGTAAGAGCCGTAATGATTATATCCTTACTAACAAAGAGAACTGGTCCAATATTAAGGATAGGATGATAATGGAACGGGTTGAGAGTGATCACTACCCATTAATTTTATAATTTAAGTTATTTAAATCTTACCACCAAGAGGGTCCCCCAGATGGCGTGGATATCACCCTTTCCAATGATACCAGACGAATTAGATGGGCTAACTGTTTAATGGAAGAAGATAAAATAGTTGCGATGAGGGAATTGTCTGTCCAGGCAACAGTGGAACTTCAAACATATACCATAAGGGAGGAAGTTATAGCAAATGTCAATCCGATTCATAATACACTTTCTAGCCAATTAAGGTGTTTTTTTATTAAAAAGGTGCCAAATAAACTGAAAAGTCCTGCTAAAAAGGAAGATCAATGGTATGGGAAGTCGTGTAGGGTTGCATATAAAGCCCTAGCCAATGCTGTTAAACTAAAAGATAGAGATATAATTAAGAATGCTCGTGCCCTCTACAAAAAAGCCCAATATGATGCAAAACGAGAATGGGACGAGGACTACTGGAGGGAGTTGTTTAGTGCAAGCAAAGAAAGATCTATGTGCTCCTTCTGGGATATGGTCAAGTGGGGCAGGGGGATTAATAGGGGCGAACTGATAAATTATGTTTCGCCAAACCTCTGGGTCTCTCATTATGCGTCCCAGTTTGCATAAACAGAATTGGCTGATGACGTGAGTGAGGATCCTATCATTTCTAATGGGGATATTATCCCACTATGTTTTGATAGAATTGAGGTTAATTAGATACTGAACATTATTCCCAAGGGTAGAGCCCCAGGTCTGGACTTTGTCCTGGCATTTTTATTTATGCATGACAAGGAGGTTTGAGCACCATATATTCAATCTCTTGCAAATGGCATTGCTATACGCTCACTTTTACCTGATTCCTGGAAGGGTGCCGAGATCATTCCGATCTTTAAGATCCGGGAAATTACAGGCCGATCAGTTTAATAGACTGTATACAGAAGGTGGTAGCCAGGCTTGTACTGCAGAGAATCCAAGGGTGGATTGAGGAGGAAGAAGTTTTGTCACCTCTCCAGGCTGGGTTCCGCAGTCATACAAGTACGATTGATCAAGTTTTTCGATTTGTTTTAATTTATTGGCGTTGGTAGTGCTAGGGGGGGAACACCAGAAAGTGGAAAGCTTACCTGCCACGCCAACGGGCTAGACAGGGGCCGTGAGGTGAACGGCGGCAGTCTCCTCTACCGGCGGCGGCGGAGCGCCGGGAGAACCACAGCCCCCAGCAGCCTCAGGGGCAGCGCGCGCCTGTGACGCGATTGGAGCGCACGGAGGCGCGAGATAAAAGCTGACCTCCCTCTCGCCACCGCGAGTCGTACGCGGGAGGCGCCCGGGAGAAGCCCGGGACAAGGGCGGGCCGTCTGTGGCCGTCAGTGGACTTCAGCGGCCGGCCGGCCTACCCATCTGACATTTTCCATTAGGTGAGTGAAGTCCAATTTGAACATGGAAAGTATCGCTACCACGCCCGCACTGGATGATTTCCCATTTCCGCCCCCCTCTTTTGAAACCCTATTAGAAAATGCTTTAAATATGGTGTCCAATGAAATCACCAATACAGAAAAGAGAATGTCAATGAGCAATCCTAACACAAACCTTAAGGAGTTACCAACCCCTATTACCCCTATTTCCCCTGTGGTTTTGATTACGAAATCGACCTCCGGCTCTCTGCCACAGGAGCCCATACCGGACAAAACTGGCCCTGCCATAATCATTGATTCCCAGACTGACACTATTTCATCTAACCCGTTGAATGGAAGTACTAAACCGGCAGGGTAAAAGGGCTTCCTCCAAACCTTTTGCTAATAAAAGGAGACAACCTACTTGCAACAAGAACCAGCCCACACCGCAGAGTATGTGGTCTAAGCAGAAACAACAACCCTCGAGTGGGCCAACAATCTCTATAGCTGACTCGGAACTTGTTGATCTCGATGTCACTTCCACTCCTATTGACATTCCTATTGGTAACAACAATACAATATGGACACAGACTGCCCCAGTAGGGGATAATAACCCCTTAACTAAAGAAACTGGGAACCTAATAGAGACTATTGTGGACACTATTTTTAAACGTTTAGAGAGTCAAATGATCGTACAGTTTAAGAATGTTTTTAAGAGATTGGATAGGTTGGAAAACCTGGTAAAAAATGAAGAAGCGAAAAGAAAGGGAACTGTTGCCCTTGATCAGATTAGGGGCGATCGTCTGCTGAAAGACTTGGAGACACTGAGTAACACCTTATCTACTGGGGGGCCTGCTACCTCTTGTACTAGTACTAAATCTGTCAGTGCATCCAGCACTGGCGGCACCCAGACACCTAGCCAACCACCCATCCCTCCAGTAAGAACTAATAGTGCCGGACATAATAAGGCTGCAACTAGTTTGCAACCTAAAACAATTACATCTAATGTCTCGAGCACTTCACATCGTGCCTCCCCTACTACTAGTAACCTGAAAGACTCTCAGATACCAGCAAGATCAGGGTCTAACTTGGCCAGTACTAGCAACACGGGTCGGTCCAGGGACAGTAGACCCATAAAACATCAGGGACCCGCCTTGCACTTGCCCCCTGATGCCTGCCCTTATGTTTTGGTTTTGGCAGGCATTCAATCACTCAGAGAGGGACAAGGCGAATCATGGGTCCAGCTAAACAACAAATGTATTGACTGGCTGACAAAGCACAAAGGGGTTGGCTATGACATATCAAATGAGATCGTCTCAGCCCGTAGGGTATCGTGGGTAGGCCCCCTATTTAAAGACATTCAAGGTGACTGCATTGTCATTAACTTTAAGAACCCCGGCACAGTTAGATTTTTGCTTAATACAAACATGGTACATCCAGGCCCGTCCACCGTTGTAATTCCACTTCCTCTAAGTTATTTTTATAGACCCCCACAAAGGCCACTACATCAAACTCTCTCTCCCTTTGGGTTATATTATAGGTTTGCACTCCTATCAGATCTGGATACTTTTGACTGACCACCAGTTGTCAAACTAGTATCCACCATAGTGACTGATCAGCTACTAGTGCCAGCAAATCAAGAATTAGTACCAACGACCCCTGAGACCGCCTCATCCACTGTTGAGAATAAATTGTCATGCATCACAGAAACGTTAGGGCAGAATTCTGACCTGTCTCTTATGAGTTGGAATATAGCTGGCCTTAGGTCGAAATTAAAAATCAAAGAATGGACCGATTGGATAAAAAGTTTTGATATATTAATGATGCAGGAGACCTGGTGTACCACCCCACTCACACTAGAAGGGTTCTGTTGCCACAATCAAATTGTAAATGCCCCGCCTATGGGTCGACCAAGTGGGGGTCTTTCAATCTGGGTGAAGATAAAATCTGGTGTGCAAACCAAATTGATTAAGAGTAATGCAAAGTGTTTTATGGCCTTGAAATATACCAACAGGTTAAAGTTATGTTTAATTAATTTTTATAATAATGATTTTACATCTCACCCAAATGATTTTTTTTTAATATTGTTCAAATTTATAGACGATGTGATTGTCGGGCAAAAACATGGAATTTTTTATGGTATTTGTATCGGTGGAGACTTTAATGCCCATATGTATCTTAGCAATTATACGTGTAGGAGTGGAGAAGAATTGAGGGACCATCTTGCCCCTCGTGTCTTATTAAATGCTATGGAAATTGCAGGTACTGAGGGGAGTAATGTCTCTACCCCCACATATATTGGTCAGGGGAGCCCCTCAACTATAGACTATATATTTGTCTCTCCAACATTGTGTAACATCTTGGAAAAAGCCGAGGTCGTTTGCTCTCCCTATAGTGACAATTACTCACTATTAATACAACTAAAAAACCATGGGATCAATCAAGATGAAATTAATAGGTTAACCGGAGTAAAAAACCTGGAAGCATCCACAGATGGGTTAAGGGTTGTATGGAAGGGAGTGGACAATAAGGGCATTTTAGCAAATGTAATTCAGAAACATCTCACACTAATTATGAACTGCCATGCCTGCGACAAACCGGGGCACGTTATTATTGATTCCTTCTGTGAACTCTGTACTGCCATCAAAAGAGAGACCAGCACGGGCCAATAGAACTAGCAACCCACGCTGGTTTGATTCGTCGTGCTCCCGGGCTAATAGAGATCTGAGGGATGCTATTAAGACCATACCGAGAGATCTGGCACTTGTAAGAACATTGAGGGCCAGATATAAGTCCACATTACGTACCCGCTCTGAAGCATTATTGAAGGATCATTGGGAGGCTATTGTACGTACTGCAGTTTTAAAAGACACTAAAGGGTTTTGGAGGGAGGTTAAGGCCCTTAGATCGCTTGGCTCCAATTTAACACCTATTAACTGCAATATCACAGGGGATACATGGGCCGAGCACTTTTCTAAAATTTATGCTGTATCAGGGTTCCCCCCTGACACCGTCTTCCCCGTCAGGCCTTTGAAGATTGAATTACACAAGGTTGAGGATGACATAACAGAAAGTGCGGGCAATAAAGCCCCTGGCCCTGATGGTCTATCAATAGATCAAATCAAATCAGAAATTAGTTTTTGGGCACCCCTCCTTTGTAACCTTTTCAATAATTTATCTGATAACTCCATCCCAGATTCATGGTCTAACAGTGTTATCGTGCCAATATTCAAAAAAGGCGACAGATCAGACCCAGGCTGCTATCGCCCGATATCACTGATTGACAACACTTTAAAGGTTCTTGGGAGGGTACTTTTTAAGAGGATAAGCAGCTGGGCTAACAATAATGATATTTTACACCAATGTCAGCTCGGATTTAGATCTAATGTGGGCACTGTTGAACAATGTCTGAACTTGAATCTGTTAACAGCAAAATATAATATTGTAAAAAAGTCCCCCCTGTATTTTGTTTTTATGGATTTAAGTTCTGCCTTCGATTTTGTTAACCGTTCACCTTTGTGGTCACTACTCCTTAAATATGGTTTAAATGATTCCTTGGTTTATTTTCTTTCCTACTTGCACAGGGATTTAAAAGCCCGTGTTCGCATCAATTGTGAGGGTGAGGTCTCAAAGGACATTTTAATTGGCAGGGGGGTCAGACAGGGCTGCGTGCTCGCCCCCCTGCTTTTTATTTTGTATATCAATGAGCACCCTATGCACTTTAACCCATGATGTTCCAATTGTTAATGGCACCCCCATCCCCGCCCTATTGTACGCAGATGGGCCGTACACCCAACGCCCTACGTATTTTAATTTCAGGCTTTGTTTCCTTTACGGCAGATTTGGGTTTGTCGACCAATTTTAATAAATCATATATTATGAACTGCGGCCCTAAAAGATATAACATTACCACAATTAAATCTGGAGAAAATATTCTAAAAAGCACAAGCACTTTTCCATATTTGGGACTACTTTTCTCAAATTCTGGATCATGGCAACCACATGTCGCTTATGGGAGAAATAAGATTGGCAAATCTATTAATTCGGTTCTCTCCCTTCGTCAACCTAGACATGCAGATGTTGTCTCCTCCCTTATAAAGATTTACCGTACCCAATGCCAACCTACTGGCACGTATGGCTCAGAGGTGTGGGGATATTCTAACTGTATCTCTATTCAAACTGAGGAAAACAGATTTTGTCGAAAGGTATTGGGGGGAGTTGTTTCTGCGGCAACATACATTTGCCATAAAGAACTTAACTAACCCTTTATAGAAGACTTCATCCGTTCAAGACCAGCGCTTTTCTGGCTACAAATTTGGCTTAACTCTTCGGCCACCCTAACACGCAGCATACTAACTGACTGCCTACAAAGTGATAGGTCCCACCAGATTCCATGGTTGAACGCGGTTGAGAAAAGTTTGACTAGCGTGGGGTATGGCTCTTTATTTACTTCCCCTAACACCATAGACCACTCCCATAAGAATTAAATCAAAGGGGCCTTGTGGCCTTGTACAACCTTTATAACATGGAACGGATAAGACTTGAACATCTAAAGCTGTCTGTTATTAAGTACTCTACCCTCCGCGACCCTAATGTTGGTTTATCAGTGTCACCACAGAGATATCTGCTCACCACATTAGGTAGATGGAATAGGAGTCTTCTGTTCCGTCTGCGGGATGGTAGTATTGTGAATCTGTTAAATTTTCCTCTGGGATATAACAAACATCTCGATAAGCTGGATTGTCCATGTATGACGGGCGGCAAACAAAGCCTGGTGCATTTCTTCCTTTTCTGTGGTTTTTATAGGCTGTACACCACTCGCTACTTAATGCCGTATTGTCGCAGATATGAACTAAGAGACTTTAATCTGGCATTAAAAACTTTTCGAATGTTAAGGTCAGACGAGGAGATATTCTGTGCAAGCAGCTTCCTCAAAGCTGCTGTCCGTTCCCGTGCTTCTATGGATTCACTATGATGAAAAGAGCGAAATTGCATTCTTTGCACAATTTCTTTTTTGCACATTTTGATGGGTGTATGTTTACGATTGGACATGTGGAAGCTCTCCTCTATATGAAATGATATTTTTAACTTTTATATAACTTTTGTACCAATCATAATTTGGTTTTATTAATTGCACTAATATGATGTACCTGTTGTCTTAACTATGACCATTTTTATTTTTTTTATGTATACTGTACTTTTATGGATGTATCTTCTCCGAATAAAGATCATTGACTTGACTTGACTTGGCTAGGGGGGGACACTCTTTGCCGCTTTTGTCGATCTTAAATCTGCGTTCGACTTGGTGCCACAAGCAAAAATGTGGGCAGCTTTTGTAGATCACGGCATGCCTCTGGATTGTTGTCCTTTTTAAATTAAATTACCTGAGGACAATTTTGACCAAGTCCGCTGGAACAAACAGGGGAGTGTAACTGACAAATTTCCAATCGCCAGGGGAGTACGACAAGGGTGCGTACTGGCACCGACCCTCTTTTCATTATACATCAGCAGGGTGATCAACTACTATGAACAACAACCAAATGATGCCCCCAAGCTAGATGGTAAGTTGATCCCCCTGCTGATGTTTGCAGATGACACTCTATTAATTTCAAAGACACAACAAGGCCTGCAAAAGGCCATAGATGTTTTTGAGGTATTCTGCAAAGATTATGGACTTGTCATAAACAGAAGTAAGACCAAGTTTATGGTTCTACACAAGTCCAAGTATGTTAGAGGGAAGGTGGCCGTGAATGGGGTTCAACTTGAACAGACTCAGGTTTTCTCATATCTGGGGATTACCCTAGCCTCCAAATTAGATTGGAAACACCACACTAACCAGCTGGTCACGAAACACGCCCAATTGGCAGGAGCCTTAACCAAAGAATTCTACCTTTCCCACACTAGGCCTATCACCCCGGTACTGAAAATTTATGATGCTAAGATTGGAGCAGCTGTTCTTTACGGGGCAGAATTGTGGGGATATAGCAACCTCACCCGATTGACTGGTGCGCAAAACAGAATTCCTGCGTGGATTTACAGGTCTTCCCGCATCAACCCCCTTGACTCCCCTTTTCTATGATTTAGGATCTCAACACTTGAAGATATGGCCCGCTATAGACCAGTAGCATACTGGAGGAGGTTGTGGGTTACTCCAGAACTCTCTCAGTATGCACGGGCATTCCTTGAAGTTAGAGATGCAGATAGAGCACATAAAATCCCTTGAAAGAGGGAGGCAAGGGCAACGTATATTGCTATGGGTCTATCCACTTTGTGGGAGGATCCAACAGCTAATACATTTCCACCAAGAAAAACTTTTAGAGAACTGTATTGGAACTTGCTTTCATAGAAAAAATGTGGTCGTTGTACCAGTCCATCTCTAACTGTGGAGTTTCTGGAATGAAAACATTCTGCCGCTCTTGAGGGTTATTGGGATTGGATTACCGTCCCTGGGGACAGGAAGAAATACCACCAGTTCAGGGTCTGAACATTACTCCTCAATACCTTTACTGTGAAATGGAGCGGTGGACGCAGTCCCAGTTGTTCTTTCTGCCCCACTCAACGGGAAAGCATTGGACATATACTTTTCATCTGTCCTGAGTATAAAGTCCCTAGGCTAACATGGTTAAAACCTATCTGCCTGCAGCTAGGTCTTAAAACAGGCTGCAAGTCCCTAAGGATTCTTCGAACCAATAATTCTCAACCTGTGGTTATAGCTGTTGCGAAGTTTCTCCACTGGATGTGGATAATCCGAACTCGTAAATCATGTTTACAGTGATAATTTGTGTCTCCTTTTAAAGGTATTTATTGTGATCATGCTACCCAAATGTATATACATAGATATTGTTAGGGTTAGCCCTCTTTCTATGACCATGCATGCAGCATCACATGGCCTACCTGGCGTGGGGATAACTGTTGTGTACGCCCCTGAGTCCTTGCTTGGTTTCTATTCTGCTGTTGGGAGTTTACTCCAGGTCTGGTTCCTGTTAAAGCAGAGGCTTTTGCTTTTCCACACTCACGGGCTTGTGAGTCTTCGCATTTCCTTCCTTTGAATTGAATTCGTTCCTGTCCCCGCCCCTCCCTTCTCCTTCCCTTTCGTTGTCTTGGCCTGAGTACGGTCCTTGTTTCTTCCGATTGCTCCCTGGCACTGGACTTGTGGTGGGGTTATTGGGGCTCCGATACCCTTCTGGATTCACCCCTTGGATCCTGGTGAGTCGCGGTTGACGTAGACGGCTTGCTTTGGCTTGCCGTGCAGCAATACTAATACGCGGCGACTGCTTCCGCCTTTTCTTGGATCCAGTCCACATCGTTGTGGGGAAGTTTCATTCTTTTTCGCGTTTGGAGGTCTTCGAAATTAGCGGCTGCTATGCTTCGATATTTCCCCTTCCCCTCCACGCTTTTAGGTACTTTGGGACATTATGAGACTTTACTAGGGGTTTTTTATGTCTATGGAGTGACTTTTTTCCCCCCCTATATTTTCCCTGGAGACACTGTTGGGAGCTGCATCATATTACTGTTCCCATTGGATGCATTACGTTTATCATCTCTAGAGGATTACAAGACCCCCCCAGTGGGACTACGCTGCCACCGTGAATCGGTAAGAGTCATGTCTATGTTTGATGTTGCTGCCTGGTCATAGTTAAGAGGGGTGGGAGTCCATTGAGTAAGCCAGAGTAGTAGAGTAATCAGGTGTTATTTGTTTTCCAGGTGTAGACTTATTGCGGCTGTACTGTTCTCTGGGGTGGTCCAGATAGGTGCTCACCAGTCTCCAGGATCCCTTATTTCCTCCCTCTCCCTGCGCTCAATTGTTTGCTCGCTGTGTATTGATCAGGGAGCGGCTTTAGGGTGCAGGAGGTGGGTTGGGCCATATGTCGTTCCTGCAGCGTTCTGGGCAAGGGTGAAACCCGACAGAAAACCAAGCCCACGAATTATATAGAGCTGCCCGGACGAGTATGGATGAGTTAGGGAATCCCATACAGGGGGCTTCTGGACCTCCTACCATGCAGGATTTATGGGGTGCCATAACTTCACTGCAGGCTCAGGTCCAGGACTTGAGGCAAGAAAACCTAGGGTTGAAACAGGAACTAGGTACAGTGAAGGTTCGGGGTCAACAGGGCACCGTATTGCAACCCACCACGTTCCAGTTTGAGAGAGGGACAGGACAGACAGCCAGCGGGGGTGCTCCTGTTGCAGTTACAGTTAATACACCGGTACCGGTGCCTCTGGCTGCCCCTGAGAGGTTCACAGGGGATAGTGACAAGTATTGCACTTTTATGAACCAGTGCCATTTGCATTTCATGTGTAGGCCCAATGCCTTACCAGACGATTCAGCTAAAGTAGCATTTATCATCTCGTATTTGGCTGGCACGGCTGCTGTATGGGCAGTCCCACTTGTAGATAATGACGATCGTGTTTTGTATAATTACCCTGCATTTAAGGAAATGATGAGAGGATTGTTTGCTAAACATGTCTTCATGCAGGCGAGTGATGCGGAACTCCTGAAGTTACGGCAGGGCAGGCAGGATTTACTAACATATATTTCCACCTTTAATCAGCTTGTATCAGAGACCCAGTGGCCAATGGCTAAAAGAACGTCATTGTTCTATCAGGGTTTATGTGACGAACTAAAGGACATAGTTTCACAGGTGGTTGACCCCCCTGACGATTGCACAGCTTTTACTGACTTGGTGGTCAAATTAAATCATAGGCTGTTGGAACGCAGAGGGGAACGTAACCGTTTTCAGCCCTCTCGTGGGGGGGTATAGTAGGCCTGATGTTAAGCAGGTGGTGGAGCATAAGACGGTACCCGAACTGATGGAAATTGGGGGTGTGAGGAGTGCCTTGACCCCTGAGGAGAAGAATAGAAGGAGGGACAAGAACTTGTGTTTGCATTGTGGTCAGGGTGGCCATTATGCCAGAGAATGCCCGGTAAAACCATCTAGCGTGACGCAGAGTAAGGGGGTGGCATGTGTTCAAAAGGAGTGTGGGTTGTTTGGCATGCAAGACACTAGGGGGGCCTATGAAATCGTTGGCGCTGTGGAAAGGGTCCCAAGACATTTTATGCTATCTGCTTGTCTATTGGTCTCCAATAGCAATAGAGTGACGGTATCGGTATTATTGGATTCTGGTGCCACAGGAAACTTTATTGATATTTCATTGGCGGACAAATTGATAATGCCGTGTGTGGATAAAGAGTTACCTGAGCCAGTATGGGAGATTGATGGGACTGAGTTGACATCAGGGTTTATCACTCGTCAGGCAGAGCCTTTGTGTTTGATTTGTGAGAACGGTCACTCAGAGTATGTTTGTTTTGACTTAATTGACGCTCCTTCTTTTGGGTTGGTGTTGGGAGTGCCTTGGTTGCAACGACAAAACCCTAGGATTGACTGGGTTCCTCGTTCGGTGACTCTTGATTTTGTACATTGTTTGAAACACTATTACCAGGAAGCTACCGATTGGACGTCTCCGCTAACTTGTGCCGTGGGGGAAGTAGTGACTGTGCCGTCCCCGTATTCGGCCTTCATGAATGTATTTGATGAGGGTCAAGCCCAGGGTTTTCCCTCGCATCAAACATTTGATTGTAAGATTGATCTGGTTCCGGGTGCAGTTTTGCCATGCAGCCCCATATATGCACTATCTGAACCGGAGGAATTGCATTTGAAAACATATCTGGATGATATGCTGGAAAAAGGATTCATACGACCATCTTGCTCACCTGTGTCGTCTGCTATCTTTTTTATACCAAAGAAGGAGGGCACATTGCGGGCCTGTGTGGACTACAGGGCCCTTAACAAAGTAACAGTAAAAAACAAGTACCCTCTTCCTTTGATACCGGTTCTGCTGGATCAGTTAAAAAAGGCAAAAGTCTTCACTAAATTAGATCTCCGGGGCGCGTATCATCTTATCCGAGTTCGCTCAGGGGGCAAAAGGAAAACTGCTTTTAAAATGAAATTCGGCCTGTTCGAGTATTGCGTGATGCCATTTGGCTTGTGCAACGCGCCAGCGGCCTTTCAGTTTTTCATAAATGAAGTCATCACGGAGTACTTGTATGTAAGTGTCATCGTCTATATTGACGATATATTGATCTTTTCGGAATCTAATCAGGAACACCAGGAGCATGTGACACAGGTATTGCAGACGCTGCAAGACCATCATTTGTTCGTCAAATTGGAGAAGTGTCAATTCGGCGTCCCCAAGGTGGAGTTTCTGGGTTTCATTGTGTCAGCGGAAGGTATTCAGATGGACCCTAGGAAGATAGAGTCCATTGTCACCTGGCCTGATCCATCTACTGCCAAGGACGTACAGGTCCTTTTGGGGTTTGCAAACTTCTATAGGCGCTTCATCTCACATTTCTCTGATATAGTCGCACCCATGACGCGGTTGTTGAGGAAGGGGGTTCAGTTTGTTTGGTCATCTGAGGCACAAGTCTCCTTCCAGCAGTTGCTAAGGGAATTTACATCTGCCCCTGTGTTGGTTCATCCTGATCCTGCCTTGCCGTTTTTTGTTGAGGCTGATGCAGTACTGTGTGCTGTGGGAGGGGTACTCTCTCAGAGAGACGTTGAGGGCCTCATGCACCCTATAGCCTATTTCTCTAAAACACTCTTGCCGGCAGAACGGAATTATACTGTCGCTGAGAGGGAATTGTTGGCTGTAAAATTATCCTTTGAGGAATGGAGACATTATTTGTGGGGAGCAAGGCATACCATCACAATATACACCGACCATAAGAACTTAGAGTTTTTTCATTCTGCCCGGGCTTTGACACCACGCCAGATGTGGTGGGTTCTGTTTTTTAACGAATATGATTTCATTATTACCTGTAGGCCCGCTGCTCAGCAGAAGAAGTCAGATGCCCTTTCCCGCATACATGTCGATTCTAGGGATGCGGGGCCGGAAAGAGAAATAAGACCTATGATTTCCGGTGACCGGATAGTAGGAGCTACTACAGCAGATGAATTCACATGTATAGTGAAAGAGAAGATCAGGAAAATCGATCTGACTCCTTGGTTATCTCAGCCGCGGTGTTCTGTGCAAGACGGGTTGTTGCTTCATGGTGGTCGTTTGTTCATTCCGCCTAAGTTGAGGGATACGGTTCTGCATTGGTGTCATTCATCTGCTTTGGTGGCCCATCCTGGAGTGCAGAAAACAAAGGAATTATGCTTAAGGTGGTTTTGGTGGGACACTGTGGCTCGGGATATTCAGGGTTTTGTGGCGGCTTGTCCCTTTTGTGCCACAAGTAAGCCTTCACATAGCAAACCATCAGGATTACTGCGTCCCTTGGCTGTGCCCCCTCAGCCATGGCATACAATAAATATGGATTTTGTGACCGATCTTCCTCCTGTTTCCGGGTTTATGGCCATCCTTGTGGTGGTAGACCTGTTTACCAAGATGGCACATTTTGTTCCCCTTGGTGTGGCGCCGCGGCCAGGGTGACTGACTCCGGAATCTGGGGATCACGGTTCGATCCCCAGGGCCTGTGGCAGATTAGCCCAACACCATGTGACTCTGGGCAATAGCTTGCTTAATCTTCCCGACGGCCCCCAGCGCCTAGAGACCCTTACGGGTGATTGTGCACTTTACAAATGTGGATTATTATTATTATTATTATTGCTAAGATTCCCACGGCTAAAGAAATGGCTGTGGTGTTTATGACTGCTGTGGTGAGGATACATGGGTTGCCCACTGCGATAGTGTCGGATAGGGGTGCTCAGTTTGTGTCCCACTTCTGGACTGAGCTTTGTGATGTGTTAAAGATGGAGATATGGATGTCCTCTGCCTATCATCCACAGTCTGATGGGCAGACTGAGCGCACCAATCAAACCATGGAATAATATCTCAGATGTTTGGTGTCTTCGCTCTCCTGTGACTGGGTAACGGCTCTACCCTTGGCGGAGTTTGCGTATAACAACAGCTTACACTCTGCCTTGGGTATGACTCTGTTCTTTTGTTCAATGGGATACCATCTAAGGGCCATGGCTATCCAACCCACGGGACACGTGCCAGCCATAGACGATATGTGTAAGGCCTTGAGTGATATTTGGACTAAAGCCAGGGATACATTGGTGGAGGCTAAAGCCACTATGAAGGCGCATGCGGATACTCATAGGGCGCCGGCACCTCCATATAAAGTTGGGGAGCGTGTGTGGTTGGTCACTAGAAATCTCAGAATGCAGGGTTCCCGTAAACTGCAGCCCAGATACGTAGGCCCTTTTTCCATCATTCAGGTTATCAATCCTGTGGCTATGAAGCTTGCATTTCCTGTGGGATATAGAGTACATCCAGTGTTTCATACTTCGCTTTTGAAACCCTATGTTGAATCTGCTCAGGTGTTGCCACCTCCTCCCCCTTTGTTAGTGGATGGTCATGAGGAATTCGAGGTCCAGGCGATTCTAGATTCTAGACGTAGGAGAGGCCGACTGTATTATCTGGTGGATTGGAAGGGGGACTCTCCTGAGGACCGTACTTGGGAACCAGCGGGTGGGGTTCATGCTCCCAGGTTAGTTAGGTTGTTCCATCTGCACCATTCCTCTAAGCCCCGTCCTGTGGGGAGAGTCCTTGGGGGGAGGTACTGTTAGGGTTAGCCCTCTTTCTATGACCATGCATGCAGCATCACATGACCTACCTGGCGTGGGAATAAATGTTGTGTACGCCCCTGAGTTCTTGCTTGGTTTCTATTCTGCTGTTGGGAGTTTACTCCAGGTCTGGTTCCTGTTAAAGCAGAGGCTTTTGCTTTTCCACACTCACGGGCTCGTGAGTCTTCGCATTTCCTTCCTTTGAATTGAATTTGTTCCTGTCCCCGCCCCTCCCTTCTCCTTCCCTTGCCCAAGTACGGTCCTTGTTTCTTCCAATTGCTCCCTGGCACTGGACTTGTGGTGGGGTTATCAGGGCTCCGATACCCTTCTGGATTCACCCCTTGGATCCTGGTGAGTCACGGTTGACGTAGACGGCTTGCTTTGGATTGCCGTGCAGCAATACTAATACGCGGCGACTGCTTCCGCATTTTCTTGGATCCAGTCCACATCGTTGTGGGGAAGTTTCATTCTTTTTCGTGTTTAGAGGTCTTCAAAGGTAGCGACTGCTACGCTTCAATATTTCCCCTTCCCCTCCACGCTTTTAGGTACTTTGGGACATTATGAGACTTTACTAGGGGTTTTTTATGTCTATGGAGTGACTTTTTTCCCCCCCTATATGTTCCCTGGAGACACTGTTGGGAGCTGCATCACATTACTGTTCCCATTGGATGCATGACATTTATCATCTCAAGAGGATTATAAGACCCCCCCAGTGGACTACGCTGCCACCGTGAATCGGTAAGAGTCATGTCTGTGTTTGATGTTGCTGCCTGGTCATAGTTAAGAGGGGTGGGAGTCAATTGAGTAAGCCAGAGCAGTAGAGTAATCAGGTGTTATTTGTTTTCCAGGTGCAGACTTATTGCGGCTGTACTGTTCTCTGGGGTGGTCCAGATAGGCGCTCACCAGTCTCCAGGATCCCTTATTTCCTACCTCTCCCTGCGCTCAATTGTTTGCTCGCTATGTATTGATCAGGGAGCGGCTTTAGGATGCAGGAGGTGGGTTGGGCCATACGTCGTTCCTGCAGTGTTCTGGGCAAGGGCGAAACCCAACAGATATATGTTGTAAGTGTAATCTTTTGAAATTTTACTTTCTATTCTTGAATTGTATGTGTTTTACATGGATGTCAAAACATATGATACAACTCAATCAATGTACTTAATTTACTGTTTTTAATTACTAGATGGACGGCTTACAATTTGATATAACTCTCTAACGATATATGGTACTATGATAATCTGCTGCTTGATATGTTATCGAAATACTTTTTAAATATGTAAATGTCTAGTCTTTTTTTCTGTCTTTTATGATTTCCAAATCAAAGTAAAGACTTATGAAATTGAAGTCACCTCAATACATCACACAGTCTGGGGAAAGAGGGTTTGGGGTTTGATAAATTGGTGGCAAGGGGGATTTGGGGAAAGGTTTGAGAAAAACAAGCACTACACAATAACAATATTCATCAGGGCAATGATGAGCAGCACATCGACATCAATCTGTTGTGGAAGGAAATAAAGAAATGAGTATGACACAGTTTGGTTAAATCCATTACTAACAGCCCTTCAGCAGCAGAGACCCAAGTTATTATATTATATATCTAAATTTTCTGTCATTTAGGTTTTAAACATGCAAATTATGGAGGAGTGAAAAGCAGTGTAGTCTGGATGTGATGAGAGAGGATGTACTGAGTGGTAAGTACCTGTATACCTGAGCAATGTGCATCCAGCTGGCCACTTCAGACTGAGCAGTGACAGAATCACCTAGGTTACTGAATGGATGCAAATGGAGGGCAAATAAGAAGGGTGTTTGGGGTCACTCAAAGGCTTGAAAATGGGTTGGTGCTTCACCAAAGTTGGGGTACCATGCAGGAACATTTGAGGGGCAATGAGATGGGGAACTGAGAGGTCAAAAAAAGAGTGAGGGGCAAAGAGGTATGGGGATCCTGGTCCCACAGTGAGGGGGTCAAAAAGTCTCTGCTGAAGTTTACTGTACAACCGTGGCCAAATTTTGTGCAGCTGGTCTCCCACTGTAATAATTAGTGAAATCACACATTTCTAAAATGTATGATTGTTACAAGACAAATGATACTGTATTGCCAAATTGGGTGGCGTATCTGCATTCCTCTCAGAATGTCCATCTCTGGTGCCTGGCTGAATTGGTCTGGTAGGGTAAACAGGAGTGTTATGGAGTTTTCACCTTATGTGCTAGAGAACAAGATTCCAGTGCATTGTAAAATAGAAATGATATTGTAGCCTCAAGCAGAACAAAAGGTAAACTTCATGAGGAGTGCACCAACTACCAAGACTCAGAGGTAGAGCAACAACATAGGCTGCGACAATCATATTTTTTTATCAGTCATGGCAGATCGAGTAACTGAAAAGTGAGAGCCATTTACAACCAATCACAGACAAGTATCTGCATTTACTGGGCTAATCAATCTCAAAATTGTCATCATAATATTTAGCTGAGTGCATGCATCATATGATGATGTGTTATCACAAGTCTGTCTCCAGTTACAGGCAACCAACCCATGCCCAGAAGCACATGAGAACCAGCACACACACTCAGCAGTTTTCCCAAATTAATGCACGTCTCTCCAGTCCACTGAGCTAATTATGGCCTCAGAATAATCATCATGTTGGTTTCCCTTTGAAGTTGATAGACTCAATACCTTCCTTTGTCTGGCTGTTGAGGTAGTCCCACCCTGAGTCCTTCCATCCTCCTCCTGACTCCGAGTAACGGATCAGTCTAACTCCCTCCTGAGACTTGTAGTGCACTGCTGTTGGAGAGCATGAAAAGAAACAGAATTTGAGTATTGTGTGTGGATTTGTATTTGTTAACTAAAGTGACTTTTCTGGTCTCTGAATAAACAGAAAAAAGGAGTGGACCCTGCAAGTAGATCTCGCTAAGTATGAAAGTGCTAATCATGTTTAGGAAAAAAAATCCACATCAGGCCACAAACATTGCAAATCCACAAAATGAAGCTTACAAATTATTAGTTGAACACCCTCCTTCACTGTCTATTTCACATTAACCATCAATCATCATTCACAATCACTCAATAATATATCACTCATTGGTGCAATACTTAGTTACCTGTTCCAATCCAAGCATGGTCGTCGGTATACAATTGTATCTTCTCTGTGATGCAAGCACAACATTGGAATTCGGCAATCTTGATATTTACTGGGACAGCCCTGCTAAGGGATGAAAAAAGAAGGATAACCACAGAAGGGCATTGTTCACTGCACACTGGTCCAACTCTAATTCGGCCATTCATGTGCCTAAAATCATGGGGCTATATAGATCAGATACATACACAATGTTCCTCTACCTAGCAAAGCAGTTTGACAATAAATTATTTAAAAGTTCTGTGGTGGCCCACTCACAGTCAGAGTAGTAGAGTTTGTCCTCAAACTCAGGTGGTTCACCCAGAAGTTAGTCATCTTGATCTAACACACTTGAGTCTGACCAGTCACCCTCATTCTCCTTCTGTGTTATTTCTGGAACAGTTTAATTGTGTGGTGTGAAGTGTTGGTTCATTATGATTAGGGCTCCCGGTTTTCCGTTTAAACGGATTTTTACATATAAATACAGACAGCAAACAAGTTTTCCTTTGTCTGTATTTATATGTAAAAACGGGAAAACACTAGCACATTTTGCGGCACAGCGTGCTCCAACAGAGAGTTGAAAGAAACAGGATGGTATGGTGATTGCTCACAGAGCAATCACCTCTGGTGTTGTCAGTATTTAAACAAAGCCTCATTAACAAGTGATTGGTCTTTTAAAGACCTGTGACGTTCTAGGGTGTGGCTGGCAGCACAAAAACTCTTGGTGTGTGGCCGGGAAGTTGTCTCAGCCCGGGCCTGCCACACGACGTAGGGGGGAGGTATTGTAAAAGAGAGAGGTCGCCATGCTTAAGACGTGCTGCGAAGCATGCATTCAGGTTCATGGGGAGTTTTGAAAAAACAGATGTTTAATTAGTTACAGGTCCGGTGACGACATGACAGACATAGCGTTATTTTCCTCTGTACTCCAGTTCCTGTGACATACACCTTGTAGTGCACCTGTTTACTCGGGTGCAAGTCTGTATGATTTAAAGATGTTCCGACAGATTCTGTCTGAGCAGTAGCACTAATGGAGCATAATATAAAAACAAGACAGAGAAACCGTTTGACGCTGGAGGGAGAACTTTAAATGTGGTTTATGTTTGTTGCTGGCCTCCTGCCACTCTATGGAGTTACAAAGATAGGTAAATAATCACATGCCTACACTTAAGTAAGAATCTATCCCAATACGTAGCAGAGCTATTAAAGATTGTTTGCTGCAATATAAACCACATCAGCCCAAGATATGTCTGTGTCCCTTTTTTCTAAAATTGTGAATCTTTGACTATACATGAGAGATTTCACTTTTAGAGAGAGAAAAACAGTACAGCGTGTGAAGTGTAACTATATTAGGGACTTGGAAGGCTATTGTGCATGACCTTTTTACATGTACCAACCTGGTGCATGTGGCTATATGACTTACCAGTAATGCTCATTACATCAACATTGGACTTTCACGTCTCATTCCTTACAGGAGTGAGGGTCTTCACTTGACAACAGATTCTCTTAAAAGTATTTCCTTTATTTATTTCTCCCACATAACTATTCTGCCTTAATAACATTTGCTAAAAGACTTGCGTGGAGCCCTTACTGAGAGGTTAAAGTGCTGCCCACCCTAATACAACTACCTTATACAAACAAATGCACAAAAATATAATGTTGGCCCTTGCTTGTTATAAAGTGTTTAACCGTGCTTCGACTGTGACTCCCCCGCCGAGGCCATACCTAGCGTCGCCAGAAGAAAGCTGCCAGCTGCCACAGAAGAACATTACCTTCTCACCTCTGGCCATAGGCTGGTATTTTGTATCATTCCACCTTCTATAGATCACTTGCATTGCAGTGCAGGACTATATTACACCTCAAATGCACACTGAACCATTACATAAATGTATTGATACATATATTTTGTCTAGAAAAGCCAATACGTTTTCCCTAGTTTTTTTCACACACTACAGCAGGATTTATTAATGTTTTATTGAGCATGCAGTTTCAGTTTAGTTAATTAAGTTGGACATTATGCCGACATGGCAAAACAAACTTAAAATTACAATTATACCGTCTATATAATTTTTAAATAGAAACATGTTTAAATAAGTAAACAAGAAATAAAGTCCCATGAACTGCCCCCGCCCCCCCACACACACCTATTGGTGATAGCTTCTCAAGGAAAGTCGTTTTCAATGCACCAATGAAAATAGTAAAATTTGCCCCACCCACTCACAAATACACTTCTTGTCAATTTAAATAAATGTGGAAAAATACTAGCTGCAGCGTTGTCTTTTACTTGCGGGAAAAATAAACGTGGGTATATACAGATAAAATGCCCAAAATATAAATATGGATAAATACAGACGGAAATGGCTAAAAATTAAATACCATAAAACCGGGAGCCCTAATCATGAGCATGGACAATTTCTCCATGTTTTGAGGCAAGAGACTGGTCCTTCTCACTCTGACAACTACAACAGCTGCACTTAACACACGCTCAGCAGACACACTAGCTACTGGACAAGCCATATACTTTACTGCCAGCCTGCTGAGCTCTGATCATTGGCGCATCTTCCTATACTAATACTAATACGCCAGTAGGTTTTGATCCTCATAGACCTCTCTAGAGTCAGCCATATAGTCCTGGAATATCATCTGAATGATCATTGGTGCACCACTTGCTCTACCTCTTTTGCCTTTGCCTCTGCACTGGACTTTGAAACCAATCCAATGCAGAGATTCAGACCAATTGTTGTATTCCAGTTGTTGTTGTTGTTGTTGATGCCGGTGTTGGGTGTTGTGAGACAAGAGGACTGCCTTCGTTGGAACTTGAAGGCAGTACCCCAGAACATCGGCCCAGGGATGGGACTTTTATTTCCAGATGTTCTTCTTCCAGGTCTCTGGCTGATCAGTCCATGTCTTGTATTTTGAAACACCCCCTACTGAAAAAGGATTTGAAAGTGGACAGCAGTGTTTTGTACCATGGATCAAGTACTGTGGCACAGATTTAATCTTTGGATAACACAATATCTTTTTGCAGATTTTTATTATCAGCCAAGCAAAGGATTAAGCTCTGAACCAAATTATGTGCATCTTTGTTTACAATTGCAAAGTGTTCAGCCACCATTTTTAAATGGTCCTGTAGCAGATGCAACAACAGGATAGCCTAACCCCCACAAGATCCAAGTAATTATTGGCTTGACTACTGGTCAACATGTCTGTCATCAAGTGGATTGTGCGAACATCATGCTGCTGCAAAGCTTGTTCAACCAATTAAGGCACATCATGATGGAGCGCTGGACCACAAACTCAGGCAAAATAGGTCCGGCTGGGAACCTTCCATTTCAGGCAGACGGGTGCTACAACTTCCCCCACAAAAGAAACTTGGAGGAGGTCCAGCACTAATATTTTAGCCAGCTTCCAATTGTACAAACATGCCAATGGATGGTTGCATTTGTAGGGCCCCTCCTGCCCAATCATGTCTGTAATAGTAGACTGGGGTTTTTTCTTCTGTGGTGCCACTGATGCAGGTAACTTCCGGAATGAACCAGGAGCTGTCAAACTGAATGTGCATCTTGGGGCACTGGCATCTCCATCTGACTCTTGTGCCATTGCGAGGTGGTAAGGCATATGATCCTGGTGCTGTACTCGGGACTGGGCTGAATTGTGTAAAGAGTATTTCACCCTCTTCTTCCTCATCACCTTCACTTCCCACCATAATCAGAGCTGATTCTTCTCTCTTGTCACCACCATCATCTGAAGCAATGTTTTTAAGGTGCGCCTCCCACCGGTTTGTACGGTGTTTGTTGGGTCACATTACCTTACTAATGATAGAACGCTCCTGAGGCGGAAAGCTGGGAGCTAGGCACTTGATTTGATTTTTAATCTTACACACTGCCTTCTTGCACACAACAGCTGATCTTAATAATCGCCGTATTTTAATTTAATTTGCACTGTGTTTTTTACCTACCTGACGCAATTGGGGGTGCAATTTAACTCGTGTCTAGTATACCGAGGGCCGAGCTAAGGCTTCACTCGGACTGACACAGCTTACCCGGAGGGCGACGACTGTGGCCGCCATCTTTGGGGAAGGGTACGGTTGGTGCTCTAGCGGTCGGGCGAATTAAGGCCCGATCGCCATAAAATGAAGCACACCTCCCATCCGCACAGCAGGCGGGCGCAGCGGGCGCGCCGATAGCGTGCCGGAGGCGCGCCAGAGGCAAGCCCGTCTGGGCCCGTCCGAGCCAGACCAGGCCCAGGGCCCGTCACTATGCCCGTGGATCCCTTGGGATCTTCGGTATATTCAAGTGATGAACTCTTGGCGTTACGACACACTAGGAGTCAGTGTGATCACCAGCTGGATGGGAACGAACCACTATTCAGTCCCTGTCACTTCTGTCCCGACCTTCTCCCCGTGGCGACTAACGGCAATAAGGCCGGTAATGTCCTGAGGATGGCGCTTCTAAACTGCAGATCCCTGCCAAAGCATGCGGTAGAGATCAATTTGTTGATTGAAGAAGGTAGCCTGGATCTGCTCTTCCTCACAGAGACATGGCTATCCCCCAACTCAGAGTTTGACATTATCTCCGCCCTCCCTAGTGGTTTTCTTATTCAGAATCAGAATAGAGGCGAAGGGATAGGAGGAGGTCTCGCCATAATCTATAGAGATTCTCTGACATGTAGACTTGAGAACGGCGGCATTTCAGATTCAGAAAGTGCTTGTTTTAGCATTCAGCTAACCCCCACCCACTCTCTTTCTGGAATCCTGATTTACCGCCCGCCGGGCAGCATTAAGCACTTTGCTGACTCCTTATTAGAAGTCACCTTAGTAGCGGCTGCTCGGGCATCCAATTTCCTGGTACATCGGAGACCTTAACCTGCACTTCCATGACCTTAATGATAAAGTAGCTGCCAATCTCATCCTAAATCTTAAAGCTTTTGAACTTAATCTTCTGAACAAGGAAGCCACCCATAGCAAAGGACATTTGCTAGATCCTGTCTTCTCTAATAATACCCAGCTCCTAGCTAAATCGCCTTTGCCCCTACCATGGTCCGACCACTTTGTAGTTCCCTTTTTTTGGGAACTCCGATCGGAAGAGATTAGTGCCTCCCGCCCACGTACTCTTCAAAGAGCCTGGCCGAAACGTTCGGTGGAAAATCTGAAACTTGCCCTCGAACATTCAGCTCCGGAGGCAGAGTCTGATGTCTTGCTTGCAGACCTGAATTTTCAGAACTGGCTTAATAATTCCCTGAACATGGTTCTGCCTCCAAAAATGGCGACTAAGAAGAGTAGCACCTTTAAATCTCCCTGGTATACTACCAAATTAAGAGACCTCAAAAAGGCCTTTAAAAAGGCGGAACGTATCTGGAGGAGTGACTGGGCCCTTAACAGCAAAACTTCCTACCAGGCGGCTTTGAGACGCTATAAAGCCGCGCAGCAAATGACTAAGGCCTCCTTTTTTGAGGAGAAAATTAGACTTTCAGCCAATTCCTCCAGGGAAACGTTCAAAATTGTCACTCAGCTGATTAAAATCCCAGCCCCGAACACTTCACAAGATGATACCGTATCAAGATGCGACTTGTTAGCAAAGTTTTTTGATGAAAAATTACAGAAAATTCTTGACAGCCTTCCTCATACTGCCATAACTTCGATCACCGATGCCCCCCTTCCCTCAACTACAGGCCCTCGACTCGAGGCGTTTACTTGTATCACCAGGGAAGATTTCTGCACTACTCTCTCCAACATTAAAAGCGGCTCTCCCTCTGACCCAGCTCCTATGCACATTCTCAAACAAATTGTGAGCACCATTGCCCCTCTCGCCACTGATCTATTGAATACCTCATTCACTACAGGCATTGTTCCCCCGAGTTGGAAACAGGCAAAAATTAAAACCCTCCTTAAGAAACCAGGATTAGACCCTGCCGATCTGGCAAATTTTCGCCCCATCTCTTTGTTACCCGGATTGGGCAAAATCGCCGAAAAGCTGGTGAACCGGCAGCTCTCTGGATTTTTGGAGAGTTATGGCCTACTGAGCGAATCCCAAATTGGATTTCGTCCCGGACAGGGCACGGACACAGCCCTTATAGTGGTGGCGGAAGAGGCTAGATGCATCTTAGATTCAGGGGGATCAGCGGCTCTGATCCTCCTGGATCTGAGCGCTGCATTCGACACCGTTGACCACGCAACCCTTGTCCACCGTCTCACTAAACTAGGCATTGTGGGGTCAGCCATTAGATGGCTGGAATCTTTCCTGGATAATCGATCCTTTAGGATCTGGGAAAATTGTACTATGTCAAAGCCTACTCCCCTCCAATGTGGGGTTCCTCAGGGATCTTCCCTGAGCCCCACATTGTTCAATGTGTACATGGCCCCGCTGGAAGATATAGTAGCCCCTTTCGGGATTAAATCCATCAGCTACGCAGACGACACGCAACTTGTCGTCTCTCTGACTCAACAAGGGGGATGTTCAGACAACCTCTCGAAATGCCTTACTGCAATCTTCTACTGGACGACCGACTCAAAGCTTAAATTGAACGGAGCCAAAACGGAGATCATGCTCCTAGGTCATCATTTTACATCTCTGCCTTCTGAGTACTGGCCGCCCTGTATGGGTGATTTGCCCCCAGCAAGGGAGAAAATCAAAAGCCTTGGGGTCTGGTTTGAACCCCAACTAACATTCAGGACCCATGCACAGAAAGTCGCAGGCAGTTGCTTTGGTCTGTTGCGCGCAGTACGGAAAGTGATTCCTCCTGCCTTTTCAATCAAGGAAGCTACTAATCCAAGGTCTAATACTATCTAGACTGGATTATGGCAATGCTCTCCTTTTGGCTGCACCTAAAGCCACAATTAACACCCTGCAGCGGGTACAGAACGCCGCAGCTAGACTGCTTATGGGGGCACCTAGAAGGGCCTCAGCCAAACCATTACTGAGAACCCTGCACTGGCTCCCCATCCAGGAACGAATTGCTTTTAAATCGTTGTGCATCACTCACAAAACATTGCAAGGTAAAGGCCCTCCTGCCTTAAGAAAGCTGATCTGTCCCTACAAATCACTGCGGACCCTTCGGTCTGACGGGGAAAACCTGGTCGCCATTCCTAGAGTGAGAAAAGCCCGTACCGGAGGTCGCCGGTTCTCTTTGAACGCGGCAAGACACTGGAACGCTCTCCCCAGGGAAATCCGGATGGAACCCTCCTACCTTAAATTCAGAAAATCCCTTATAACTTTCCTTTTTCCTAAGGTTGTATAATTTCTTGCTTTTTTCTTTTCTTTCTTCTCAGGGTCCTCTGTTATTAGTTAAGTTAGCGCTGGGACGCTTTAGGGCAGCCATGCGCTTTATAAATCCAATTTCATTTCATTTCATTCATTTCACATGGCCTCCAGTACCATAGTGTGAACTAGGGTTCCCTCCCCAAACACTCACACAGCAAATGAAACATATTGCAATGTTGTCCTCCTGCTTGCTAATCGTAAAATCAAAGTCCCAAATATGGGAGGTGCCACTGCCAAGAACTGGAGGTAGGTGAATGTGTTGACAATTATCTCTCTGCAGTGTGTATTCTACTGAGCTAGTGGTGGATGCAGGGTCCTTACAAATATGAGAGCTGGCACTGCCAGTAGTGCTGGTGCCACAGCTCTCAAGAAGGTTGAATATGAGGGGTAATGTCAGTCTCCTCTGGGCCAGCTTCCATGACAATGACTGGCTTGTCATCCTCATCCCCTTCCACGATTGTAAGGATTTCAGGAACTTTCTTTTTCCTAATTGTCTCCTGGCAGGTCTCAAACCCAGCCAGGGTCCAATCTGTGGGTCCAAGGTGGCTTGGAGAAGATGGTAGAGTACCCTTCCTTTTAGTAGTTGAAGATCTGGAAGTCAATAGTTCTAAAAGCAGAAGCTCTTGCTCAGCAGAAAGCTCAACATCCTATTTTGCTTCTACACCAGGAACATCTGCTATTACTGGCTGAGGCTTTTGCCCAGTGTGCTCTGTTTCCTCCAACGATTGGGTACTGCTTGTGAAAGAGACAAATCCAATTCAATGTCACTGCTTGTTTGCATCACAATGATTGCAGTGGTTGCCTTACTGACAGATATGGGCTTGGGCTTAGGGTAGGGGTGGTTCAGTTGATGGAGAAGTGCTGCTCCCAGCTTGCCCCTGAGAGACTAGTATGCCATGCACAAGTTTGCGGAAAAAGATTCTGGTCGGCATGCCAGTGGTGGAGAGCTGCTTCTTCTCACTGGCCATGGTCCAAACAATATATTGTGACTTTCCTTACCACCACTGTTTTCATGGAGGTCTTTCCTCCATGAAAACAGTGGTGTGAGGAAAGGGGCCCCTTTGTGCCTCACTCCATGTGGATGCACACAGGGGGGCACAACATGTACCCCTGTGTGCCTGCACCCCCAGTTCCAGCAGATTATATGACGTTACAACGCAAACAATTACAACGTATGGGTTTACAAAGCGGTTTTAGAAAATACCATTACAACGCATGATACTTTTGGGGCAACAGTGGGGTAAGTGTAGGATAGTGTAGGGGTACAAATTACTACTCCTGCTCCAGGGAGTGCAACAGTAGGGTAAGTGTTGGATAGTGTAGGGGTAAACATTACTATTATCACTCCAGTGAGTGCAACAGTAGGGTAAGTGTTGGATAGTGTAGGGGTAAAAATACTATTCCCATGTACCCCAAAACCCATACCCACCCTAAAACTAAAAAAATTCCCATTACTTACCTTATAATGCATTGTAATGGCATGCATTGTAATGGTATGCGTTGTGATGGCATATGTTATAGTGACATGCGTTGCATTGGCATGCGTTTTAATGGCATGTGATGTAAAGGGAGCTGCATTGTAACAGCTGCATTGTAAAGGTAGTGCATTGTAATGGTTGTTTCCCATTTCAGCACAGCATGGAATTCACAGTGCATGCCATGCCAGAACTTCCTTTGATGTTCCCATTGTGGTGCCTCTTTTAGGGAATGCCAAAAAACACCCATCAGTGACTAAAAAAGTAATAATACGGCAGGCGGTTCTCACATGGGTCCCGCTGCTGCACTATCAAACTCGTAATCAGCCCCTTAGTGAAATGTGGCATTGTTGCAGTTTGAATCCAGTATAAAGACAATGCAATTTAGTGTAGTTACGTAAGTTATTATCCTCAATAATTATCAACAATAGTGTATCCATTCCAAAGTCAAACTACACCACCATAGCAAAAATATTTAATTTACAATCAGCATAGCATGTTGCTGTTAATGTTTGCTTTCTGTGCATCTAAGCCAGGGAGACACATGTGGTAGTCAGGATGGTGCAGGGGAAAATGGAATAATCCTTAAAAAAGGAATGCTGGTGTGCACAATCATAGGCAAGAGGGTCCGGGGGAAATGAAACAATCTTTTGAATGCTGGTGTGTATGCACCTATGACAGGCAGGGGTCCAGGCGAAAATGGGATGATACTTAAAGAATTAATGCTGTTGTGCGGCTAGGCACCAATGGCTAGAAGGGGGTGGATGAATGATGGGAACGATTTTTTTAAGAAATACTTATTTTTTAATAAAAATTTTTTTTAAATAAAAAGTAAATAACAAAAATGGAATTGCTGGTGTGCTTGGTGACTATGACAAAAAAGTTGCACAAAAAAAAACATAATATAAAACACTGTTCAGAATCATAATATACGTGGAATGGAATGATCATCAAACATTATTAAACAATTATCAGAGAAAAGTTATAAAGATTGGACAAAACAAAAAGGCATAGCCCACTCCTATCATTCTCCTTGGAAAATGCTTTCAATGAAAACTGGAAAAAGTAGTCTAAGGGTGACCACACAAAAAGTACACTGGCCACAGTGGCCACAACAAAGAACTCATGCAAGCCTATGGAAAAAGCACACTGGTTGACTACACAAAAGCCCACTGGCCACATGGTCAAATAAAAAGCAAGGAGGCCTGGAAAACAAGGAAAACATGCAGGCCTATCGACACCGACTACACACAATGGGCCCTGGACATATGGCATTGGAGAACAAAACAAATGGTGACCTATGTAAACACACTGATCGACCAGACAAACAAGACATGGTAACATGGAAGAAACTGTACAATTAATTCAGCAATGCCAAAAATTAGAATTAACTGAGCCATAAAATATTTGCAACAGTACACATCATCCCAAGACATCAAATATTACCCCACCTATATACTTTTTGCAAAAAAAAGTGAAACACCGCAAATAAACCACATTTTTAATTTAATCTAGTGCACCTCTGCCCTAAATGATGTTTTACTTTTAAAACAACATATACCACAGAAGCAGGTGATTCATACACCCATTTCTAGTACTAGGCCTACTGGCTGAATGGCCAATTGACATACTAGGACACATAGTAAAATAAATGAATATATAGCAAATGTATTAACATACATGGAGATAATGTACTGAACTGTGCAACATTTTTCCTTTACAAATGATGACAATTAAATGGTAAAAAATAACTAGACCTCTATTGAAACTACAGGCCACCCACAACAATAAATTCAAAAATTCTAATCAATGTACAAATAAATACTGGTGTATGCCCTCTATCAAACAAACAGCACCCTTATGCAACAGTTTTTTTTTAACTTACCTGTGTTATCACAAAAAACAAAGCCATTAAATCTAATGGTATATATGCAGAGACAAAGAGAGTGAGCCTTCCAGCTCCAACTCCAAATGAAAAGTGACCAGGAAATGGAGAAAGCACTGGATGGTGCCTTCTGGACAGGAACAGGAAGTTGGAGTTTCTGGGGCACTTCCTTCTTATTGAAAATAACACTTAAATAAAAAAGGCTTCTTGCTCTAATAAATAACTTGAACTGTAAGTTTGAGTAGAATATTAACTCAAAAACATATTTTCAAGTAGATTGAGCTGCTAGCAGGTGCCAAATCTCGTGCATGCATGTTAGGGGCAGCAAGTCTTGTGGCACTTGCCAGTGCTTACCAAAACAAGTCTTGCGTGCTTCAACAGAAAAAAGTCTGCCTCGCACCGGATGATGGAATTTAGTGGAGTGCCCAAACTCTACAAACACCACTAGAGGAGTGAATTTTTCCAACCACCCCAAATAATTATTACTTGTAGTGGCAATACAGAAATAGGCCTATAATTCTTCCTAACTGCAGGATCAGCAGAAGGTTTCTTAAGAAAAGGAATTATCGTGGGTTCTGTTTATGCTCGAGGAAAAGTGGCAGTCTATTGCCAAATTCCAAAGTGACGACTTTTCGTGATTGTATTGGAAGCCTATTTCATGATGTTTGGGGGACTAGGTCAGAGGGCAGGCTTGATTTAGCGCATAAAAGTAGTTCTTTCATTTGTGCTTCCGATACAAAATAAAATGTATTCAAGTCCTCATTTAACCCTTTCGCTGCTAGGCCCCCGTGCTAAGCCTTTTTTTGGCTATTGGAGTAGTTCCCTCTTAGGCCCCTGTAACTCTTTGTCCACATAAGGTATCCATGCCAAATATGCATCCTTTTTTCCCAACATTTTGAGGATTCTAAAGGTGTCCTAGTTTGTGGATTCCCTAGGTGGAACCAAAAAATTGGCCAAAATACAGCAAATTTTGGTTGTTTGTAGGAAAATAGGAAAAAAGTGTTGCAGAAGAAAGCGTCATTTTTTTACCTGCAAACGGTATCAAGAAAGGGTTTGTGGTGCCAAAATCAACATCTTCCCAGCTTTCAGGAACAGGCAGACTTTGTCTGAAAAACCACAATCTTCTTCACAGTTTTGAAATTTTACTGGGACATAACCTATTTTCCCTATTTTTTGTGCTTTCTACCTCCTTCCAATTAGTGGAGGAAATGGGAGTGAAAGCAGTAATGGATCCCGGAGAACTATACATTTCGGAAAAGTGTAAGTCCTTGAAGGTTTTTCTATAGAAACTAACAATTGAAATTAAAAAATATTGAAATTGAGTTAGAAAACAGCCATTTGTGCCAACGTTTTCACCTGTAACTTCTTTCTAAGTATGGCAGATTTTTAAAAGCAATATACCCTTACGTCCTCTGGACCCTTACGTTGAGGCACTTTATAGGACTTGTAGGTTCACCGAGAACCCGAGGTACCCAGAGCCAATAACTGAGATGTGTCTTGCAATGTTTTTACATTGTGTAAGGGGTATATAGCAATTCATTTACTAACATTTACAGAGTGAAAAATAGGTACCAAGGAAGCCTATATATTTCAGAAATGTGAAAAAAATATAAAGTTTAGAAGCAGTGGTAATTTAAAATTCTCCGAAATTCTGGCCACCACTACAAGCATGTGAATTAGAGGACATTTTTCAAAATGACTTCTTTTTTACATATGGTCTTACATTTGAACCGCAGAAATGCAGAGAAAGTCAATTGGTAATAACACTTGTTCTACTATTCTGTGTTTCCCTAAGCCTCCCAATAAAAATGTCACCTCACTTGTGTGGGTAGGCTAAGTGCCTGTGAGAGGAAATGGCCCAACATGCAATGTGGACACATCACATCTTTCCAGTGAAAACTGACCCTTTTTTTACAATGTGGCTTTCTGTGGATTTTGAACCCTAGCTCAGCGGGCAGAAGGGCAAGAGGTGAACCACTAGAAGGACCAAGATGAGCAGAACCAATGGGAACAGGACAGGAAGAACCAGGGGGACCTAACCTATGAGGATCAGGGTTACCAATGCCAGAGGCGACAAGGATCAAATAAACAATGAGGAACATGGCAATAATAACAGCACTCAGGGTACCACGACCACTGTGAGAAAGATCAGAAGGTTCAGGAAGATCTGGAAAGGGGATCTAGACCCAGTGGACAAGGGCCCAAAGGAACAGAAAGACCAGCGGTATAAGAAACAGAATGTCATGAACACTAATGACAAAGAGAGCTATGAGGGCCTGTGGACACTGACCAGGACCAGATGGACAAGGGCAACCAGGCTCGGAGTAGCAGAGCCAAGTAGACAGACCTAAGTGGAACAGAAGAAGGAAACCAATGGAGAAAAGGACCAGAGACAAGCAGGGCAAAACCACAGACATCAAGGAGAAACAAGGGGTGGCTAGGAGCAAAAGGGCAAGGACCAGGAAGACCATAAAACGAGCTACCAGGTATAGCAGGACCTTGAGACCCTCAGTTAGAATGATCAGGGGATTATAAAGGACGAGGAAGTTCAGTCAAATCAGGATCAGAAGATCCAGGAGTGTCAGACTCAGGGGGATTCCAAGCAAAGGCAACAAGAACTACATGAACCAGGGTGACTGACAAGATAGGAAATAGGAGGTCCAGTGCCAGAGGAATGAGGAAGACCTGACCCAATAGGACCATTACTAAGGTGACAAAGTAAGAGGGGCCCCTGGTCAGATGGACAAGTACAAGGTAAAATAGCTAAACCAGGAGACCAGGAGAACCAGGGAGTAGGAAGTCTAGGGAAACCAAGGCCAATGCAACTAGCACCAAAAGACCCGAAATATGACGGTCAGACAAAGGAGCATGAGAACTAAGGTCAGGACTACATGGACCAAGGTAACCACGATCCAAAGAATTAGATACCCGCAAATGTGGGGACTAGATAAACCAGGGGAGCAGGACCAAGAAGAATGATGGATGAGAATTAGGGTGAAAATGATGAAAAGGTCCAGAACCGGTAGTCTGTGAAACAGGAGTCCTAGGCTCCAAACGACTAGGGCTAGGAATACATGGGACTGACGACCAGTCAAACCAAGACCAGAAATTACAGGGCTTAGACTAAACATAAACTAGAGGTCAATGAACATCAGAACTAGGAAAGGCTAGTATGTTTGTGACAGGGAAAGTTATTGCAGAGTCATGCAGGCTAGGTGCAGGAGGTTAAGGGCCAGGAGGATCAGGACCAGATTGAAGAGCACATACTGAGATCAGGACCTGAAAGGCATTGGCCAGTATGACAATGATAAAAGAATAAGCAGGGCAGGGATTAGGAAGACTGAGTGGGGCAGTACCAAGTCCCCCCGAAAAACCAGAGCAAGAAGACTAGATGAAGTAAAAGGATCATGACCAGGTGGGCTGGAAACAGGGCTAAAAGGGCTTTGAGAATCAGGATCTAGGGGGCCTATGGCTCAGATTACCACGTGGGGCAGAGCAATTATCACGAATACCAATCCCAGGGTGAAGGGGCACTGAGGTAAGAACGCCAACCAGAATCTGAAAAACCAAGTAGAATGGACAGTTGTGGGCAGGGAAACCAGGACCAAAATGTCTTGGCTCAGGAGGACCCATACAAGGAGAACCTGGATCAATAGCTGCAGTGCCAGTAGGACTATATGGAAAAGGAACAGATCCAGGAGAACAATGGCAACCCAAACCAGGAGGGCAAAGACTAAGAGTGCTAGGAATATGAGAGGCAAGGTGGACCAGGGCCTGTGGTACCAGGACTAGGAAGTTGATGGTAAAGAGAACCAGGACAAAGTGACTAGGACCAAGAGGACTACAAAGAAACAGGGCCAAATGGGCCAAGACTGAGGGAACCAGCAAGGGCCACAATGGCAAAATGACAAAGGTTCTGATAAAAAGCACATTAGGTATGGACAGACCAGGACAACCAAGATCAAGGAGGTTGTCTTGCAAAAGACAAAGGCTATGAAAAGCAAGAATAACATGACATTGATCATGAGTGCCAGGCAGCAAAAACTAGGGACACAGGCAGCCAGAGGGAAAAAGAGGACCAGCAAACAAAGGACTAAGGGGAGCAGGAAGATGAGGGCAAAGTGGATCAAGACCTTGAGCATTAGAACCAGGAGGACCTGACTGAACAGGAAATGGAGGATCAGTACCAAGGACATCAGGACCAGGAGGACACAGAGATAGGAACATGATATCCAGGAAGAGGAGCCACAGGATGGGCAGACCCAGGAGGACCAGACAAAAGAGGATGATAATAGTTTATGTAGCAGGACAAGGACAAACAGCAGGAAGACTAAGGCCTAGTGGATCAGCACCAGCTCCAGGAAGGCAGTAAATGAGCTAATATGACCATGGGGCTAGAATAAGCAAGGAAGACGAGGGGGTCAGTTCCAAGAATACCAGGAGGACCAATGTCAAGAGGACCAGGACAAGAGCATGGAGGATTAGAAGGATCAGCACCAAGAGGGCCAGGAACAGGCCTAGGAGTGCCGGGAGGGCATGGTCATAGATCCAGGGTGCAAAGTATGATGTGGGACAGAAAGACCAGGGCTTGGATGTAGCAGGACTAGGGTGAGGATGATCAGAAAGACCTGAACAGCCAGAGTCAGGAAGCCTACAGGAACTGGGCCTGGATGACCAGAAGGACCTGGACCACAATGGTAAGACTCAGAAGGACACGTGCAAAGACAAGGCAGGAAGACAAAAGCTAATAAGTAAAACCTAAGAGTGCAATACAAAAGAGGACAGGTAGGCAAGGGGGACCAGAAGGACCAGGAACTAATGTACTTCCAATTAGTTTAACACTCTTTATTCGGTAAAAATATACCATAAAAGATAATACAAATAATAAATACATAAAAACAAAAACTAAATATTACAGAATTACTCTGCTACACTCTGAGTCTGCTCATCTCAGACATTTGAGGTGATCAGATTCAGAGTGTCACTGGTGTTGCAGGGTGCTCTCCACCTAAATTTGGGAACTACCCAGAGTTCTCTACTTCCTATTTTGCATAATTTATTCAGCACTCCAAGCCTGAAAGGGTATTGTTTTGATTTATACTGGGTGCTCCCTTGTTCATTCATGGGTTTGTCAAAGGATATGGCCCATAACATAATAAACATTGTCTAAGTGCATTGCTCCCAGGACGTTTTAAGAACCAGTGGGATGTAACAGAAACAGAGAAACGTATTGAAGCGGTGAAAAGGTGCCTGCTAGTTTGTAATAGGGAATACTTTAGCAAGTGGCGGGAACAAGAGGGATGTACGTTGAAAAGAATTCTGGTCGCTTAAACTGAAAAACTTCTGTTTCTATTCTGTATATACTTTGTCTTAATTGTGTACAAATGCCATCTAACGTTTGTAAAGGCAGACCTGATTGTGGGATTAGTACTTTGCAGTGAGGGGGAGATTATGATGTGCTGTTTCTAAATAAATGACTTAATAGAAAAAAAAAAAAAAAAAAAAAAAAAGCTAATAAGTAAAACCTAAGAGTGCAATACAAAAGAGGACAGGTAGGCAAGGGGGACCAGAAGGACCAGGAACTAATGTACTTCCAATTAGTTTAACACTCTTTATTCGGTAAAAATATACCATAAAAGATAATACAAATAATAAATACATAAAAACAAAAACTAAATATTACAGAATTACTCTGCTACACTCTGAGTCTGCTCATCTTAGACATTTGAGGTGATCAGATTCAGAGTGTCACTGGTGTTGCAGGGTGCTCTCCACCTAAATTTGGGAACTACCCAGAGTTCTCTACTTCCTATTTTGCATAATTTATTCAGCACTCCAAGCCTGAAAGGGTATTGCTTTGATTTATACTGGGTGCTCCCTTGTGTCTGGACAAAGCTATACTTCTCAGAAGAGCTCTAATGAGAGTGAATAAGGGTTCAGGTGTTTCTTTTATGCATTCCAGGTTGGCTTGGATGGCATTTTACCAATCCAGAGCTGTAATACTCTGCCCAGAGTGGTAAAAGGCTTATGTCATTTTATAGCTTGGCATGGATAGTGCTTTGCTAGTCCTATGCTTAAAGACTTTGCTGTATAAATGGCAAAAGTCTTTGTCCCTTTCAAGCTCTGCATGGATGCCACTGTGCTAATCCTATGCTTAAAAACTTTGCTAGAAAAACAGACATTTGAGGTGAGCAGATTCAGAGTGTCGCTGATGTTGCAGAGTGCTCTACATAAGAGTTGCGGTAAACAACCATTACAACGCAACTATTACAACACACTGCTTTTACAACGCAACTTTTACAACACAGGATCTTTTACAACGCATGCCATTACAATGCATGCCATTACAACACAGATGTCATTACAAAGCATTTCTGGGTAAGTTTATTATTATTTGAAAAAAAAAATGTTCTTAAGTAGGTTTGATTTTAACACTTGAGTTTTTTTTGTTACTAGAGTATTTTTCTAAAGTTTAAAAAAATTGTTTTTTATTTTTTATTTCAAGGTGATAGTGTATTAATTTGTATATTTTGATAATTTAAAAGAAAATAATTAATACTCTAGTATTAAACATACATGTTGTAAGAAGAACCGTTACAAGATTTTTAATTAAAACATTTAAAAAATTAATGCTTTTTTTAAATAAAAATTAATACTCTAGTATTAAACACTCATGTTGATTTAAAAGAAAATGTAAATTAAAAATACACTAATATTTTAAAAATGAATACTCTAGTATTAAACAAACATGTTGTAAGAATAGTAATTAATTCCCTTATCGTACACTTACCCTACTATTACTACCCGCTGGAGTTAGAATAGTAATTTGAACCCTTTACACTATCCAGCACTTACCCTAATATTACTCCCCCATGGATTCAGAATAGTAATTTGAACCCCCACACTATCCTGCAATTACCCTACTATTACACCCCCCTGGAGTAAGAATAGTAATTTGAACCCCTACACTATCCAGCATTTACCCTACTATTACACCCCCCTGGAGTTAGAATAGTAGTTTGAACCCCTACACTATCCAACACTTACCCTACTTTTACACCACTCTGAAGTTAGAATAGTAATTTGTACCCCTACACTATCAGGCACTTACCCTACTATTACACCCCACTGGAGTATGACTAGTAATTGGAACCCCTACACTTTCCAGCACTTTCCCTACTACTACACCCCCCTGGAGTTAGAATAGTAATTTGAACCCCTACATTATCCAGCACTCACTCTACTATTATACCCCCCTGGAGTTAGAATAGTAATTTAAACCCCTACATTATCCAGCACTTACCCTACAATTACACCCCCCTGGAGTTAGAATAGTAATTGGAACCCTACACTATCCAGCACTTACCCTACTATTACACCTCGCTGGAGTTACAATAGTAATTTGAACCCCTACACTAACTAGCACTTACTCTACTATTATAACCTCTGGAGTTAGAATAGTAATTTGAACCCCTACACTATCCAGCACTTACCCTACTATTACACCCCCTGGAGTTAGAATAGTAATTGGAACCCCTACACTTTCCAGCACTTACTCTACTATTGCACCCCCTGGAGTTAGAATAGTAATTGGAACCCCTACACTATCCAGCACTTACCCTACTATTGCACCCCCCTGGAGATTGAATAGTAATTTGAACCCCTACACTATCCAGCACTTACCCTACTATGATACCCCCCTGGAGTTAGAATAGTAATTTGAACCCCTACACTATGAAGCACTTACTCTACTATAATACCCCCCTGGAGTTAGAATAGTAATTTGAACCCCTACACTATCCAGCACTTACTCTACTATTACACTCCCTTGGAGTTAGAATAGTAATTGGAACTCCTACACTATCCAGAACTTACCCTACTATTTCACCCCCTGGAGTTAGAATAGTAATTTCAACCCCTACACTATCCAGCACTTAACCTACTATTACTCCCCCGTGGAGTTTGAATAGTAATTGGAACCCCTACACTATCCAGCACTTACCCTACTATTACACCCCCCTGGAGTTAGAATAGTAATTGCAACCCCTACACTATTCAGCACTTACCCTACTATTACTCCCCCCTGGAGTTTGAATAGTAATTGGAAACTCCTCACTATCCAGCACTTTCCCTACTATTACACCCCCCTGGAGTTAGAATAGTAATTTGAACCCCTACTCTATCCAGCATTTACCCTACTATTACACCCCTCTGGAGTTAGAATAGTAATTTGAACCCCTACATTATCCAGCACTTACCCTACTATTACACCCCCCTGGAGTTCTAATAGTAATTTGAACCTCTACACTATCCAGCACTTACCCTACTATTACTCCCCCCCTGGAGTTAGAATAGTAATTGGAACCTCTACACTATCCAGCAATTTCCCTACTATTACACCCCCTGGAGTTAGAATACAAATTTGAACCCTCACACTATCCAGCACTTACCCTGCTATTACACCAGTCTGGAGTTAGAATAGTAATTTGAACCCCTACACTATCCGGCACTTTACCTAATTTTACACCTCCCTGGAGTTAGAATAGTAAATTATACACCTACACTATCCTGCTTTTACACTACTAATATACACACCTTGAGTAAAAATAGTACTTTTTACTCGTGTAATATCTAACATATATTATAAGATTTCATCCCACTTGCATTTTTATAGTAATTGTATTTGAAGTAAATTTTAATTTTTGAAATTATTCAAAAGTGTAATTTTAAATTATAATTATTTTTAGAAATGCTATGGAACTCGCTGCCAGTCGATCTCAGATTCTGCCCCTCCGAATCTATCTTCCGGGCCAGACTCAAAACTTGGCTCTTCTCTAGACTCTGATTTATTACGCTACTTCCCCTCTCTGTTCCTTCTCTCCCCTCTGAGACTTAGGTTCTAGCGCCGGGACACCCCTTCGGGGGTAGCTGTGCGCTTTATAAACTACATAAAATAAATAAAATAAATAAATAAAATGTTATTATAAATTGATGAAGTTTAAAAAAAATAGTTATATTGGTTGGAAAAATAATTACAAAATATTTTATAAAAAATTCTCACGCTTTACCATTGATTGCAATGAAAGGAATTGTCCTACATTTATTTCAATAGCTCTTTATGTGAATATCGCGTACCTGAAATAAGAAGCTGGCTGTAGACTAACTGGGTTCGTATATCATTAAAAAGTGAGTATGTATAAGGTAAGAGTAATATAACATTTATGTAAAAATGTTAAAGATTTAAAAATAAACATGTTTAAATATAATAGATATGTAAAATAATTTATTACGACACAGTTTATTGATGCAAAAATGTAAATTAATTTATTTCGGGACAGAGTATAGTTAAGTAAATGTTTGCACATTTTTTAATATTTAAACAAAATTAATAACATTTATAAAAATTAATTTTAATATTGTTTAATAATAAATAAAGTTTAACCAAAAAATAGTCCTTTTTCTTTTTTTGCAGCTTGTGATGACGTATATGCGTGAACGTCAAACGCGTAGGCAGCCATATTGAGGAGCGTCGCTGGACAGAGCATAAGCATAGAGATCAGCGCTCAGGTAAGAACTTTTATAAAGTTTATATTTACATTTAAAAAAGTATAGGTATATATTTATTGCAAGGAAATAATAGGGAGGTGTATAATATATGAATAAGATGTTAAGGTTACATTCCGCATGTTCACGAACACACATTGTTAGAGTATGCCTATGCCAGGTCACGTGTTTGTTTAATTTTTTTGCCATGTATGCTTAAATAATTTTGAAAAGTAGTTAAACAACGGTTTGGAAATGTATTTTCCTGAAATTGTTTGTTCGGAATTCCGTCGGACACAGAAGAAGATCGATTTACGAACATCGAATTTCCACTGGAGAAAATTGATCGTTAATCGTGGAGGATTTAAGGAATTGTGGAAAACATATTTGGTTTCTTTTTGGGCTTTGAATTTCGATGGATTTACAATTTTGGATATGGATTTTGAAGGAGTGCTGATTTGGAGTAAAGCAAAAGGATGGATCTTTACTCGTTTTTTTTTTGGAGTTTGGATTTCAAGAACCGCAAGATGATGGATATATTTTCGATTTCTTTGGAGTTGGAGATTGCTTCGAATTGGAGAAGAAAATGCTTTTGGCTAGAAATGTTTGTTGTAAATCGATCTTCAAAAATGGAATTCATTATTTTGGAAATGTATTTTGTTTTAAAAAAACCAACAAGAACATTTATTTCCTTGTTTTTGGGGAATGGTTTTCAAAAAAACAGAATACAAAACAAGCATGGCTTTAGATTACATTGGATTCCATTCATTGAAAGAAAAAAAGAAAAAAGAAGACATCTAAGGTAAGGTGAACCGACTTTTAATTTTGTAAAAATTATTTTAGAAAAAAGCCAATTAAAATGCCAAATTAAATATGTTGCATTGTAATTTAGGGCAAAACAGGAAAGTAAAAGTGAAGTGAGTATTAGTAGTGGAGTATGTGTGCAACATTATCTAGGTAGTCTGAAGCCACACAAAAGAAAACTGTTGTAAAGCTGCCAATAGTCATTCTGACATTTCTCTTGATCTTTTAGAGATGCGTGGGTTCAGACTACCTGTTAATAATTATGACATTCTCATTTCTTGAAAACTGCTCCTTCCTCAAAGGTTCCAAGAAATTATAGAAATTCGGATGAGGTTTGCCAATTGTGTGGTTGAAGGAGTTGTGCCATCCCTCTATGGCATTGTTTGTTTTTGCCTCTCCTTCTAACCAGGACGTGTAGCAGTTCCACCACTCTACATGGAAACATGGCTTCCTCCTGCGACCCGACCTGCTTAGATGACCAATCCATGTGTCTTCGAAATAATTTAGCAGGGGTGTCAATTTTTCTTCGTTTGTAGTAAAAAACTCTGATTCGGTAATTGCAGTGTAGTACTCGTCTACACTTGTAGGAGGGACAAAACAAAGTGCAGTTAGTTTTTTAAGTTCGAATTGCAGTTTGCTGTCTGATATGTAATCCACAACTAGGGATGATTTTTGTATTTTACGCCAAAATGCCTGGGAAAAATGGAAAAAATATCCCTGAATTTGGGTATCCGGGTACGTTTTGGAAATAACATTTATCATCACAAATTCAAAATCAATAATTATTTTCTGAGGACTTTTATTGGATGTTTTAGATTTAACCACTGTTAAAAGTTCAGTGTACGTTGTGGATTGTTTATGTGGCAGCAAACTGTACACTAGGGGTACTACTGTATGGTTAATTTTGGCATGTATAGTGTATATTTGGGTGAAAGGATGGGGTGTACTTTTAAACGTCCAATCCATCATCCAAATATCACTATTTTCTAACCTAGCAAGGTTACGGGGTTGCTAAAAATAATTATTTCTTTTTGAGGGTTTTGGTTATCATGCAGGATAAAGGTTTCATTAGAAATAGAAAGAGAGAATTCAGGTGGAATTACAATGTCACTGAATGTCTGGGGTGTAACTCTTTGAGGGTTACTTGCCTATTTTTTACGTTGAATAATTCGTCTCAAATTAGGTATTATAGGCATACTACTAGCAATGTGGTCAGGAACATGTTGAGCTACCTCCCTTAAAATCGAACGAGAGGAGTCATTGGAGGTGCTTGCAATATTTTTTATTTGGTTAATGGTTTCTCTTACTTCAATCTCCATTGAAGAGGCAGAGTGGTTATGCTCAGTTGTTTTTTCAATGGTGTAACCAAGAGTAACCGCTCTGCCTTTGCAATGGGATGAGTAATATTGCACGCACCTCCAATGTCTCCTTGGTTCAGTTACTCTTTCCTTGCAATAAATATAACCTGCATACTGTAGCAGACGGTTTCCTTTCCTGCTTTCAATGTATTTGGCTGCTTTATTTTAAGACATGTTCTGAAACGATAAAAAGACAAGAATATTTTTTTGAAAATTTTGAAAAAATGTTTTTATACATTATATTGCATTTACATTCTTTATGTGGTTTCATTTGACTTGCTTTGCCCTTTCTGGCGTAGATTTAGTTTAGTTAACTTTTTTGAAGAAATTTACCTTGCTGCTGTACTTTGAGTTGACTTTTATATTGTTGTTGATTCGGGATTGATTTTGGTCAGATCGGTCTGTAGGTCCTGTTTCTTGTGTTGGTTTGCCTTGTTATTGTTTTCTAGTTTTCTGTAGATTGAAAAAAAATATATAGCTTGTTTAATTATTGGTTTTAAATACCCTATTTTTTTGGGATAGACATGTCATTTTTGAAATGGTTAATATCCATGACCTTTTTTAAAAAAAAAATTGGGGGGAGCACAGCGAAACATTGTTAGAAATAAATTCATACATTTAATTCTCAAATTTTTAAAATAGTTGATTCTATGTGCTCACTTACCCTTTCTGTGGTTATAATATCTCCTTCAGTTTTGACGAAAATTAGATGTTTTTCCTTAACTCTTGTTCTTGAAGAATAAAGTTGATTTCTCTTTTAAATTAAAACAAATATACCGGATGTTTATTTCTACATTGCAGATATCCTATGTATTTTGAATGTAAAGAAACATGTTAAAATTGTTAGTTTGCTTGACTGATTTTCTAAAAAACATTTTTTTCACAACTCTATACCACAAATACTTTCATATTTTCGAAAAAGGCATTTTTATAAACAATGATAGTACATTTTCTATCTGGTTACATCAGTTCATTTTAAATTGTAAATTATTTTAAAATGTACTTACCGAAAAAGCAAGGTTTTACGATGTGTTTTAGTAGTTTGTCTTTTTTATGGAAGCTGTTCGTTTGGTGTTTTTTCACTGCTTTAGTTTTTTATCTGTAATTAACAAAAGATATATATTTTTAAATCTATTTTATTTAAATTTCTAAACACTATTTAAAGGAAATTACTGTTTGACATTTTTTTTAAATCACAATATTTTTCCTTAAGAATGTTTGCTTGCAACTTTTAAAATTATTACATTACGATAAAAGTCCTTTTTTATCTGTTTCTATTTCTGCATATTAGCGGTTTATTACATTTTAAAAGATTAAAAAATATATTCTGCTTACTTGTTTAAATGGATAGTTGTTTGATCGTTTTTCTTCACAATAGTTCTTTTCGAAGTGAATTAGAAACTGTAAAAATAATATCTGTATATTAATTTTTAAGTTAGGTAGATTTCATGAAGTATTACTTTAAATACATAATAGGTTACTTACTTTTATTTTGAATGTAATTTCAATGAGAGAAGCTCTGTGTCAGTCACGTTAGCAGTGGCGTAAATTGTGTCTGCTCTCGCTCGTAGTCATCCGACCACTGAGTTCCAAATGGTGGTTCATCTGTATCTCTAGTTTTAATTGTGTGTCATCAATATTTCTCTAAACATAATCGTTGATTTTGTAATTTTTTAATGTTTCATTTGATGTGAGGATGTATATTTTAATTTATTGTTTTAAAAAGTGTGTTTATTCTGTTTTGGTTCGACATTTCTCCTCCATTTTGTTTGCTGTGCGTTCCATTTACTGTCATTGAAACTGTTGAAGGACTGCGGCATTTGCGAGCTTCTAAAATGATGGTCTCTTTTATTTACATTTGTTTACCATGAATGAAGCATTTTCTCTTGCTTTTATTTTCAAACCCTAATTTTTTGAAAATGTATTCTCCGTGGATTATCTTTTTTTTTGTTTTAACTTTTTTTTAAAACGGTTACAAATTTTTATACACGAGTATTACTTTTAATACACGAGTATTCATTTTAATACTCGAGTATTTATTTCGTTTAAATAGGTTACTTTTCGTTTTAAAATACGTTCAGTTCGTTTCACCGTTCTAATACACTTTCCCACCCAAAACCCCTATTTTCCCTGCATCCCGTGCCAGGTTGTAGGTTACAAAAATAATATTAATTATATTTTTTTAAATATATATGCGTTGTAATTGTGTGCGGAGTATTGTCATGCGTTGTAAATGCACTTTTTTTAGCATTTAATACACTTGCGTTATAATGGTATGCATTGTAAAATCATTCGTTGTAATGGTATTTGCGTTGTAAAAAATGCGTTGTAATGGTATGCGTTGTAAAAGTATGCGTTGTAACGTCATACATTCAAGAGTTGCTATTCACCTATATTTGGGAACTACCCAGAGTTCTCTGCTTCCTATTGTGCCTAATTTATTCAGCAGTCTAAACCTGAAAGGATATTGTTTTGAGATACATTGGTTGTGTGACTGTCTGTAACCATTTGTGAGTGGCTTTACAGGTGTGTGAGTAGCTGTATGAGTGTGGGAATGGGTGAGCAAGTGGTTGTATGGGTGTCTGAGTGGCTGTGTGAGTGGCTTTATGGGTGAGCAAGTGAGTGAGTGAGTGGCTGTCTGTGTGAGTGAGTGGTTGTATGAGTAGCTGAATGGGAGAGTGTGCGGCTGCATCAGAGGCTGTATTGGTGAGTGACTGGTTGTGTGATTGCTGTATGAGTGAGTGAGTGGCTCTGTGAGTAGCTGTATGGGTGTATAAGTGTCTGTGTTAGTGGTTGGATGAGTGAGTGAGTGAGTGAGTGAGTGAGTGTGTGTGTGAGAAGCTGTATAAGTACATGAGTGGGGGGGTGAGAGGCTGAATGGGTGAGTGAGTGGTCGGAAATATGGATAGGCTGTTATTCTATGGTTTTTACACCCAATCACATGATCAGAACGACTCAGTGAGTCCGGATCCGTGAATTCTAAAAAATTGTTTTAATTACATGCACATATGTATACCCCTCCATTGTCATTAATAATGTCAGTGTGAACATTTTTACAAGTGTATATAAACCACCTTTTACCTGTTTTTCAAAAAAGTTACCCATTTTACCAGTTTCACAAATCCGCATGTTTACGAGTTGGATTTGTCAATTTACTCGCAAGCAGATCCAAACCTTGCCTTCTGATTGGCCACAGTAAGACCCCACCCTTCCACATGGAAAAGCACACCCAGAAGCAGTTACTTCTCCTGTGTAGTCTCTAGAAGGTGAATAGAGAAGCAGGAGTGCTGTACTTTTAGGATATGGCTGAAATTACTTTGTCAATCCAAGATGAGGAACCACAACCTCTTGAGGATCAAGAAGAAGACACACCATCTTGCAGAAAAGAAAGGTATGTGAAGAAGCACTTTACTAGACTGGGGAAAAGAAGGTATCGGCAAAATATGTCAAGTGCACAATTTGTGGCAAGCAGTTATCCACAGACACTGCAAATAAATATTTGCATGGGACAAGTTCTATGTGGAAGCACCTAAAAACAATTCACAAGAGGGTGTGCAACTAGATGATGCGAGACAAAGCAGGTGCAATAGGACGGACGACCTCTACAGCAGCCTTGGAGAACCATCTTCAAAAGAAGCATTGCTGTAAAGTTTTTTTTGCATTCAAAGACTACAACATGTTTGTTGAAGAGTTAAGACAGTTGGTTCTTTGTGTTTCCTCATCCTTACCCTTTTTACTGCCTTGTTTACTTTTTGTAAAAAAACAAGATTTTTTTAAATAAAACATTTAAATAAAACTCGACTCAAAGAAAGAGATAACTCTGTGTTTTTAATATGTCACTGACTGTATCAGTGTGGGAGTGGATGAATCAGTGTTTGCATGAGTGTATGCCTGGGAGTGTTAGCATATGCATTTGTGAGTGCCTGGGTGTGTTAGTATATGCCTCAGTATGTGCCTCAACGTGCTAGCATATGCATACATTTGTGCCTCAGTGTGTGTTATTGGATGCATTACTGTTAGCCTGAGTGTATCAGTGTCTACATTGGTGTATGCCTGGGTTGGCCAGTGTCTGCACTGGTATGTCCCTGGGTGTGTCAGTGTAGGCCTGGGTGTGTTATTGCATGCATTAATGTTTGGTTGGTTGTGTCAGTGTCTACAATGCTGTATGCCTGTATGTGTCAGTGTCTGCATTTGTAAGTCTCTGGGTATGTCAGTGTAAGCGTGAGTGTATGCCTGGATGTCATATTGGATGCATTAGTGTTTGGATGGGTGTGTTGGTGTCTCCATTGGTGTATGCCTGTGTATAACAGGGTCAGCATTTGTAAATCTCTAGATGTGTCAGTGTATGCATCAGAGTATACCTAGGTGTTTTATTGGATACATTACTGTTTGGCTGGGTGTGTCAATGTCTGTACTGCTGTATGCCTGTGTTAGTGTCCACATTTTAGGATCCCTGGGCATGTCAGTGTGTACATCAATGTGTGTCTGTGTGTATTATTGGATGCATTACTGTTTGGCTCGATTTGTCGGTGGTTGTAGCAGTGTGTAGTTGGGGGTGTCAGTGACTGTATCGATGTGTGTCTTAGTGTGTCAGTGGGAGCCTGTGTCTGTTAGTACCTCCTTCTGTGTATAGCTGGGTATGTGATTTGCTGTTCTGATGTGTGACTAGGTGTGGTAGTAAATGTAGCAATCTGTTCTTGCATGTGCATCCTCAAATTCTAAAGTTATGGAACAGGACTGTAAGAACTAATTTTTGTAGTGAATTAGCCCAAGATATGGTGCCATTGACTGCATAAGAAGAAAAAACAGGAATATTTATTTGTTTTACAATTAGTAGACTTACAAAGGTAACTTGAAATTTCAACAGTGCATAAAGACATATTTCTAAGAAAAAAATAGACATTTCTCATACTGAAAGATATATTAATATAAATAAGCATTTAATTTTCCCTTTTTTACTGTTCCTAGCTTCTTTACTCATACACCGGAAACTATATAATATTTAAGGAGACACCATAGAGCAGTGGGGAAAAAACAATCAACAATTGTACTAAAAAACAAAATCTGCACACTATCTCAAAGTAAACATAACATTGCTTATTTATCTAGTAACCATTATAAACTATTTAAAAATATACTTTTCTGCATAATCTTTCCAAACACATGCATGTGTGTCATTACAACAGCACAAAATAAATTGATGTTTGGAACCACTATGCTATACCTTCTGAGAAGAAGTAACAGCTAAATATGTGCAGTGTAATATTTATGGCATACAGTTACCCAGCAGCACTGCCAAGAAGAATTCACATGGGACAAGTTCCAATTGGAAGCATTTAAAAGCAATTCATGAAAGGATGTACAACTGAATAATGCATCAGAATATTCCGCCACTAGAGCACCCTTGGGAGAACGCTTATCAGCTATGGTCCTCAGAATACCAACAGCCTGCTAATATTTGAGTGAGATGATTACTCACGGTGTGAAATGCTACATGTTTGCCATTGTAAAAATGTCTTATGTCGCTCCATTTTCACTCTTACTGTACCTGTGTGAATGTCTGTTTAGGTGTGTGAGTATATGTATGAGCACCTCTAAAGGTTTTTTTGCCCATATATTAACTTAAAAATAAATATATTTATTACTTTACAAGTATTCTTTTTAACATAGTACAATGTAATTTAAACCAAACAATTAACAAACATACATAACTTAACTTATTTAATTATTTATAAATACAGGAACCTAGTGAACATTGAACTTTTACAACAAAATGTAGCACCATATGAGAAGAAGAAATGATTCCTAGAAAGGTAGAAGAAGAGATCGGTTAAGAGGCACATGCTCCTGTGCATAAATGAGATTGTAGTAGTATTTGTAGAATTTACAAAGAAGAAATTGATACACTAGGACCCCATCCAAGTATTTGCAGTGCTGTTGTCCATTTAATTTACCTCTGCAAATATTGGGCTGAATGAGTACTGGTATCATCATGCTGTTGAGCTTAAGTAAATGTTGTGAAATTTAGGAACAGTAACTTAGTTTTTAAAACTGATTTGTGCAGAATATCCATGAGATCACTTACTTTATTATCTCAGAGAAGGAAACTCTAACATTAAAGATATCCTCCACTGTACTTCTAAAAGAGCTTAAAGGTACCGTTGTGTCATTTTCTTTAGATGTTAAACTCTGTGTTGAAACTTTGGGTGCAGAAACAGATTTGGAAGAACCACTTGGTATTCGAATGAATGTTGTGCTTGCAAAAAACAACAACATCTGGCGGGAAGCACATGAATGTAAATAAGGGGAGGAAAGCTACAATATATCTTATAATTTGTACTATAAAGTTGTGGATGCTCTCTAACATGGAAGTTGCATGATGGAAGAAATGTTGCCTACAGGTGGACAGTTTGAAAAAGTGGATAGAAGTCGATCTGAACAAAATATATTATGAGCATTACAGTATTCATCTACTACATTCAAAAGAGATTATGGGGATGCCACTGATCTGTATCTGATAAACAATCTAAAATAGCTCCAATATGTGTCTGAAGAAAAGGTTCCTCAAGTTGTTTCTTCTCAGTCCTATTTAAAAAAAGAAAAACTCTAAAACTGTTAGAAACACCTTCTTAAAACACAACAGTACATTTAACAAACACTTGAAAACTACCCCGCAAAATCTTCCCAGTAGTAGTCACACGGTTTCTGACTAACACTAAATTTTAATTTGTACTCCTCTGGGGTTAATTCATACTTCCTGACAAGGACCTCCTTCGTAGTGTGATACCTCGACCGCTTAACCTCCTCTAGAGCCCAGCATGTTGTCTATCCAATCACCCAAAATGTGGCTTCAAAGTAATTTCTACAAATCTCATAAGATAACCTCTGTACTACTACAGCTACCTCTTATGCCAGACATAACCTGTCTACATCAAAGCCCTCCTTAAAGTTAGGCACCAAGTATCTGAACATATGAACACTTTATTCTCTACTCAACACAGTAGTAATGCTCACACCGTTTTTTGATAGATTCTAAAAGCTGCGCAGCCTACAAGAGCACCTCCTTAACACACAAGCCAGCAAGACCCTTTTCTCCTCCAATGTTCTCATAGCCTCACCTTTTCGCTCCTCTGCAATCAGCTGGACCAGATGTGGCACAGGTCCAGGTTTGTCTGCTCTTGAGGTTCTCAGGGGACTGGGTTTCGGTGGGGACGGTACTTCCTGCTTGGTATCCAATAGCGAAGTCTCTCTCTGGAGAATCCCCTCTCTCCTCTGGAGACTTTGCACCCTCATTTCTCAACTCATCTCCCACCCTCCCCCCAAAACCCACTACCTTTTGGGGCCCTGACGCTGAGGTCAACAACAATCAGGGTTCTCCCTTTTCAAGAGTGCTGAAGTAGTCCTCTTCATACTCTTCGTGTTTTGTCAGATTGCATTCTGTGCATGTACTCCCAGACTCTAAGGGTAAACTAGTACTCAAACTTTGATGAATAAATGGGTGTGTGAATGGTTTTATGGGTGTGTGACTGAGTGTTGCAGCCACTGGCTATATGAGTGGTAGGTACATAACTGCTTTTGTGGGATTGGAACTATGTATGTAAGTGGCTGCCTGACTCTGTGAGAGTGTGTAAATTACATACTAATAAAATGCATACCATAAGCAGGCACCCACATCTAATTTGAAACACATTCATTTGTATTGGCTTAATAAAATGACTTTGGTATACCAATTTCTCAATCTCCTTTCCTACTCACTGTTTAGTTAATGTCTCATCTAAGCTCCTTTCTATTTTCCCTTCTAGAATAGTGTCTAGAAGGTACACATTTATTTTCTTTGAACTTAAATACACTCACAATGTTTTATCTAAATATACCTTTACATACTGCAATCTAATTAAATATTTGTAAAAGCTCTTTGGTGTTCCCCCAGTTTTATTTCTGTGTCTGTTAATATCTGTTTTTATTCCATATCTCCAGTCAAAACTCCTGCAAATGACCTCCTCCATGAGTAGTAAAGCAGGTAAAATGGCTACCCCTCACCAGGTGCTCTTACATATGCTGCTCTAGCTAACAAAGCACAGCATTTCATCTTTCTTTCTTGTTACACCACTTTTAATTCAAATATCTGTAAAAGCTCTTTGCTGTTCTCCCAGTTTTATTTCTCTGTCTGGTAACATCTGCTTTCATTCCAAATCTCCATTCAGAACTCCTGCAAACCACTACGTCTCTGAGTAGTAAAGAAGGTAAAAGGGTTACTCCTCACCTGGTGCTCTTACATATGCTGCTCTAGCTAACAAATCAAAGCATTCCTTTTATCTTTCTTTCTTGTTATACCACTTCTAAATGGTCAGTATTTCTTTAACCCTTTCCATGCTTCCTGTGAGGAAGCCCAATTTGTTTGAGTTTTTCTGTGAATCTATGAATCCTCTGTGATGCTGAGCGCTTGGAACTCCAGATCCGGTACGCAGACTTACATGGGGGCCTCGAAGAGCCCCGCGACTGCACAGAGTATTTCACGAGTGACCAAATAAAACCATTTTGGGGTAATTTAGTGCCCATTAAACATGCCTACAGCTCATTTTTAAGACACCCATAGTGTCAGGGCACCTCTACCCTGACCCCTTCATCTATTTTACATGCTTCTTTTCAGTCCGGGTGACAGTTTCCCAACACATAAAATGGCAGCCGCAACTTTTCTCTCAGGTTGCGGCCAGCCAACCAGGACCTTACTCTGGCATGTGTAACCACAAATCCACCACAAGTGGATCCGGGCTCCTAGATATACAAATTTGGATTTCAGCTAATATCTCCTAAACTACTGCACAGATGTACACCAAATTTGGTGTAATTCCGTCCAGTGGTTCGGGCTCTAGTGTGTTCAAAATCCTAATGGGAATAAACATGGGGAAAATGTGTTTTCTGACCCCCTTTTGTCTCAACCCCCGCTTGACGGATCACCTCAAAACTTTCCAGACAGCAGCTGAAGTGAGGGCTGTACTAATTTTGGAAATTTCGTGAAGATTTGTCAAATGGTGCCAAAGTTTTTGGCAAATCAAAAAACGCTTTTCCAATGGAAATCAGGTTCTAACTCTAACTACTTTTCTGTATATGTATATGTATATTTTCATCATTATGTAAACTTAACTTACCTGTGATCATGCTGCTTGAAAAAATAATGTTAGAATTTTTAATAAACAGAAATATTACTCACTGAGCCCCACAACCTCGACGTTTAGCTGGTCGAGCAGGTCTTGTGCCCTGTCTAGGATGTCCACCCAGCAGTGCGTCAGCTGCAGCTGGGTGCACTGGATGCATGTGCTGCAGCACACACACTGCCGCACTTGTCCCCAGAGCACCCAGAGCACCTTGATGCTCACACAGAGGTTAACCCTTACTTCGCCTGCCACCTGCTACCAGGATGTCGGAGAGGTAGCACTGGACCCAGAAAATGAGTGCGTCCCCCTCCACCTTGCTGAAGGTGGGTAGGGCTGCATCCCTGCCAGCATCGCCCTTAGGGGGTGCGGATGACGCTGCTTGCTTGTTTTGCATATGCCATTGGGAAGTAGTTGGACTGGGAATGGGAAGGAAAGAAACAGGATGCCAGACAGAGAAAACAGGGGCCAGGAAAGAAAAACAAAAAACAAAGTACAAAAAAAATCACAAAAACACATGCAGAATCATAAATACACACAGGGAAAGTCAGACAGTTACAAGGAAAAGGTAGGATTGGGAATTGGGTGGTCAGATGGGAGGATTATTTTGGATAGGAGGGAGATTGAATATGGAAACACAGCAGGGAGAAGGCCGGAAGGGCAGGAGCAGGCAAACACAATGGCTGTGTGCTTGTGCACTGAAAATTCAGCTCATAACCCTGAACCGGTGCTAAATCGAAGCGCAACGTGCATTTTTCACCCATTCGTGGAACTCTGTGTAATCTTGCAGGCTTTTTTTGTAACTCTGCAGAATTCCGCAGTGTGAAATTCTGTGAGTTCTGCCCACCCTTAAAAATAGCCCACCCGGTTTGCCATAGCTAAGTCAGGAACGGAGAAATCACAGAACCAAATTCAGTCAGGAATACAATGCTTGGTTCATAGGCTTGCAAAAACAACAGTTGATGGGCAAAATGCAGAACAATATCATACATTCACCCTAGTACAGAGATCTGGGCCTAAATCCATCGTTTTTTTGCTCACCACAGCACCCCAGTTAAGACATGGCTATATGCAAATCAGCCTTGACCCTTTGCCTCATGGGAACAGTCCAGCCCGAACTGCCAAGCCATGTCTTCCCTGGACCGGAATCAAGCATCCTAGGACCGGTTTCTGGCTATCAGCCGTCTTCAGCCAGGATAGCTTGACTCCAGTGGTGTGTAGAGCACGGGACTCACGTCTGAGCACGTCTGTTAGTGTTTTAGGGTCTAGGATAGTGTTGTAGTGTTAGTGTAGTGGAGGGTAGTGTTTTAGGATTTAGGGTAGTATCGAGGTGTCGTGCAGGGTAGTGTTTGAGTGTAGGGACAGGACTGGGGGTCGGGGGAGGGTTGTGCAGGGGTTAGTGTTTTAGGGTTTAGGGTAGTGTTGTGGTGTTGTGTAGTGTAGGGTAGTGTTTTAGGGTTTAGGGTAGTGTTGGGGGGTCATGCAGGGTAGTAATTGAGTGTAGGCAGTGGGCTGGGGGAAGGGGGAGGGTCGTACAGGAGGTAGTGATTTAGGGTTTAGGGTAGTGTTGCGTTTGCGTAGTGTAGTGTTTGGGTAGTGTTTTTGAGTTTGATATGTGTACAGTAGTGTATTTGTATATAGTATTTAGTGTAGTGTTGGGGTAAATATCTGTTTTCATTACTAGGCAAGTTTTTAATTTGCATACATTTACACTTGCAATGCAAAGGTATGCGAACGAAAAACTTGCGTAGTAATGGTAATTGCTAAGTAAAAACTTCGTAGCATAAAGCTGCAAAGTAGTGGTATACAAAATAATGAGTCATATTCCAGTGGCAGACTATATAGAAACCCACAACCTACAGTTTTGTACATCATTTGGCTATGATACTGGAAGTGCTCATCTTTCTTGACAACTAGAAACCTGTCCTCAATAGCGGCATGGTAATGAAACCAAAAACCTAATGTGCTGTAACCGTTTTCTGTGTAAAGTGCCCAGTCACCCTTTCGGATCGAATCTATAAAACATCAAAATACATCATAAATATATTTAAAGCATGTTGATGTTTCTGGGAACAGCCAAGATATAATTATTGAAATCATGTTTCTCTTCCTTATTTAAAAATTCATTATGGGGGCCTTTGTTTGGCAATAATAAGGTTATATAGGTAAGGTGGATGATTAACAAGAATAAAGAATTAAGAGTTAAAACTTTGCAGAGTAGGGAATTTTAGTACCATAGAGAAAACAACATTCATTCTGAGCACATCTGAAGTTCTGCTTATGGAAGCCCCAGCGGCATAAGCAGTAACAGTGGCCTTGAATCTTTGCCTGTTTCCAATACCTTCAGATCAGAAATGGTGGCACATTAGATCCATCCATTTTTTGAAACCACAAAATATGCCACTGTTGGGCCGCCATTCGTCTCTGGATTTTTTTTAAGTTTTAACAGACATCTTTACAACCACATAGAGTAAATCTGAAATATGTTCGGTATCCGTGAGAAACGCCTGGGGTAGGTGCCAATGGGCCCATCTGTTTGCTGGAGACTGTTTCCAGATTGCGCAATGGCACATGTAAATCTTTCTGACTAAGCCTTCACTTCTTTATTTTTTTAAGAGTGGCATTATCTCAACGAGGAACAACTAACACAGAGTGTCACAATTTAGTGACTCTTTAAATAAGTGGGTCCTGGTGACAGAATATTGATCAATTCGACTTGCACTTTTGCCAGTTTTTATTGGGAAAGTCACTTGACATATCCCGCTAATTAACATCTGTCACCCATGCTCCTCTTCTGCTGTAATTTTTTTGTTTACATGCACATAATGCTCTGTTGTACTTACCCTGCAGTGTATCCTGTTCTGCACTGAGCTACACAATTAGAAAAACAAACACTTAAAAACAGGTTGACTGCCTATCACTTACTTTGTATAAATGTTGCAAAACCTGGACTTGAAGTTTTTCCACAGTCCCCACTCCACCTTACACTCACATCCTGAAGAATTTGTTAGGTAAGAACAAAGTCACAAGCAAGAACTCCTTTTGTTCGAAGACCCTCATTCAGTCATTCTTTCGACAGAAAAGGGATAGTTTGAAACAAGTGCGTAAATGTTAATTCCTCTAGCTAGTTTCAGATACATACCTCAGGAAATCCCTGTTTCCCACGCTGGTTCTCTTCAGATCAGGCTCCTCAAGTCATTTGGCAGAACAACTGACTGCCCTTGGCTCTGTTTGCATTGCATTTGCCAAAAGTAGAAAAGTGAGTGTCACATGAATGCATCAATTCATGAACTAAAATGTGCAAACCATGGCAACTCAACCTAAGATTTGCATACATCTGCAGCAGGTATATTAACCCATTGAGATGCCTTATTGAAGCGGCGTACCTTAATTAAGTGACAATTAAGAAGTTTGGCAGCCCTTGATCGAACTTTATTTGGAAAATAGATAGTAGTGATGTTGAGCTGCTATCAATTTTTAAGTTTCTTGGTGTTCACGTCAATTTGAATTTAAGCTGGTATTCCCACTTGAATATGGTCAAAACAAACCTTGTGGCTGCCTGTAGTGGAATAAACATTTTAGGAATTAATATCATGAAGGTTTTGTACTCCCTCTTTTGGAAGATTTTGTAGCAAACAAAGTATCTGATTTGCTATATGCTCTTTTGAAAAACCTTTTAGTGATTTTTTTGTATTGATTTTAATAATACAGTTATTCCAGGGAAGGAAAATTGTTACATAATACATTAATCCAAACACACACAGGACTGATAATACAACAAACAATACAGGAATACATGACAAATGATGTCTTCCCTAACTAATTGGGGTATTGACAAGACGTTTTTCCCTTCCCACCCAATCACTTGAATAGGTACCAGCCCAACAGTCATAATCTTTTGCTCTTCATTGAAACACTTAAAGTAATAGCAGTTCTTCCATGCAATCTTCGTTGTGGACCCTGAGCTATTAAACAGCATAAAGGAAGTGCCTGTGCGCTCTTAAAGTGCAATTATTCCAAGGAAACTACGTTTCTTCCAAAATATTACATATGTAATTACTGTACTTCACATGAATCCCCAATTAGCCCCAATTATTGCACATTTCAAGGTACTATGCATTGTAAAGTGCTTTTGCACCCCCTAAAGTGCAATTATTCTAGGAAAAGAAAACCCCTCCAAAAATACCTCAAACATGGTGAGTGCACATTATTTCAGTCTCTGATTATTGCATATCCTAAAGTGCTATATTTCAAAAAAGCGCCAATGTTCCCTTAAAGCGCCAATGCTGCAAATTAAAAGAATTATTTTGACCCTAAAAAAGACAGAGCTCTCATCTCTAAAGTGCCTCATCTTCTATAAATAGTGATAACAGATCTACTGGAGACCAGACCCTACTTCTTCCAGGGCAATTAAGTCCATTTTTATAATGTTATAAAGAGTAATTTACTCTAGCATTATACCAGACTTCCCACTTTTTCCACATTTTTTCCACCCGTTCTTCTACCATAGGGGCTGAGGGGGATTTCCAATAAGCGATGATCAGAAAGCAGGCCACCAGCATTGCAATAATTATAAAATGCTCTATATCATTTTACCCTGTCATCTCCCCATCCAGAATGCCCAAAAATGCAGTTTTCAGGGAATTATAAATATTCTATTCAATTATTCTACCTACTACCTGTAACAGACCCCTCCAATATGTCTCCAAATATTCAAAGGTCCTAAACATAGGCAGTTTTTGCCTCATTAGTTTTATAGGCCACACTATTTACAAAAGTCAAACCAAGTAATCTGCACATTTGGCAAACCCAAGTCCCTGTCAATACCTGTCTTTTTTGCAGCCTCTTTCCCCCAATGGATATAGCTGTGGACCACAATCCATACTCTAAGCATTTTGAAGTGAAGGAGCAATAGTAGTCAGGAGAGGGCTAGATCTGAATGAAGTAGTTTTCCGAAGGAGACAAAGTAAATATAGATGGGCTTAAAAGAAATATATATCAAGCTCCAAGTTGCCCCTCTCGTAGAAACGCTCTCAACACAGTTCAAAGGAGAAAGCCTTTATTTGGTAAAAATGCCACTGAGCGCTGTTGATTTTCCAGCAGTATCGTCGATTTTGCCCGACACGTTTTGAAGCCTCAGTGCTTCTTCCTCAGAGGCTCGACGACCATTCCTGCGTGAATGAGCACACCCTCATTTAAACAAATGCCACGCCCTCGATTGGGCAAAGACTTCTGGATCTTGTGGTGCGCTCCAACTTTCAAACCTGTATGGGCACATTTAATTGGCATTGGCAGTTCGTTCAAAGAGCCCTGCATGGGCCTCAGCACCTAGAAGCATCATAAATCTGTGAACAGGGTCCCGCTTGAAGGCAGGTAGATCCCGAGCCCCTCGGTCCCCCTCATCCGGGGTGGTACGCGGTCACGGGAAGGGCTGCAGCTGTTAAACATCAAGCTGCAAGTTGCCTCTCTTGTAGAAACGCACTCAACACAGTTCAAAGGAGAAGTACTTTATTGGGTAAAAATGCCACTAAGTGCCTTCAATTTTCCAGCAGTTTTGTCGATTTTGCCCCTCGCGTTTCGAAGCCTCAGTGCTTCTTCCGCAGAGGCTCGATGACCATTCCTGCGTGAATGAGCACACCCTCATTTAAACAAATACCACACCCTCAGATGGGCAAAGACTTCAATATCTTGTGACGCGCTCCAACTTTCAACCCTGTATGGCCCATTTAATTGTCACTGGCAGTTTGTTATATGTACAAAGGCTCTCCCATCAGACTGGTTTTTGTGGAGGAGTACTGGAGTGCTATTGAGGGAGCCCCCAGCGGTGTGGCCAGGAAGAGGAACGAGGATGACTGCTGTAGTGGATGTGGGTCTCGGAGTGGGGCCGTTTCAGCAACTGCCAGTGGGGGATCTGTATTTTTGCTGACAAGAAATGCCTGGCCTAGAATACTGGTGCCTGCTGGTGACTGGCCACCGCAGATGCCAACGCCGATGCGGTGAGGTAGTTTTGGTGTTATTGATTTTGCGGACGGGTCCCCGTCAATCCCCACGTTGTGCTATTTGGAACATTTCATGATAGATTTTATGTTATACGGGCAACACAGGATCTCGAGTTTGACTGTACAGTGTAAATGCTCGCATCTATCCCACTGTGTTATGTTCAAATTAATTTACACGTTTAATCGTTTATTCTTTCTGCATTATTGGTAGATTTCAGCAACCTAAAGAAATGTACTGTGCATTATATTTTTGATGTTGCGCCTTACCTGTGTTTATGCTAGTGTCCAACTGCAGATAGCATGCTTGTGTTACATTTTGTACTTTGGCTGTAAAAAGAACACATGCACTACACTATGTCTTCTATTTTATTAGTCCAGTGGGAAGGAATACATAAGATATGGTAAATACATCGCCAAAATAGATTGACAAAGGTCTTTTGAAGGCGAAATGCGCCTCTTCTTGTGTTTGGTATTGAGAACGACCTGCACAAATAAAGAAATGCCGAATCCAGAACTACTTCGTGTTCGTGCCTGCTTTCCATGGAGTTTCTGTGGGAGGTGGTTGTTTGGCTCATATATATATAGGTAGGTACTTATAGTTAGGACCTATTATCCATAGGAAATCTGCAACATTCTATTTGGAATAACTTTGGCGCAGATTGACGAATCTGCGTGAAATTTTCCAAACTTTTGGCCAGCTCTGGTCCACTCTTATCCTGAAAGTTTCACGATGAGTCATCAAGTAGGGGCCGAGAAAAAAGGGAGGTTCCAAAGCGCATTTTCCCCATGCAATTTCCCGTAGAACCTTCAGCCGCAGCTACAGCCCGAACTGCTGAACGGAATTACACCAAATTTGGCAAAGAGGTAGTCCTTAGTTCAGACTCGTGCCTTTTGCTTATTTGACGTAAATCCATTCAGTAGTTCCTGAGAAAATGACAGTTAAAGTCATTTATATATCTATCGGCGCTGTGGATCCGCGTACCCTAAGCGCAGCCTACGGGCACCCAGCCATGCCCAAGCTGTGTTTTAATTGGCTGTCAACACTCCAAATCTGGAAGTGTTGGCAGCCATTTTGTGCCTCTGTAGAACCGAGGTACAAGAACCCCCCAAAAAATGCAGCAAAAGGTGAAAAGGGGGCAGGGTAGACACACCCTGACCCCCTAGGCCTGCTCAATTATTATAATTTTTTTAAATCGCGGGATGCACGTAGGATCTGTGCATCCCGCTGCTGAAAAAAAAAGAAAGAAACACTTTAAAGGTTATTAGCTCCAGGGGGGCCAAATCCCGGGGGCATTTAAAAAAAATTGTGAGGGGGTCCTAATCCCCCCACACTGCCCCAGGGACCGCCACACCGTGGCTCTAACTTAATATATCTTAGGCCCCCCGGCCCCAGGGACCACCACCCCCCTGGGCTTAAAACATTTGGTGAGGGGGGCTCTAAGGCCCCCCAGCCCCAGGGACAGCCACCCCCGGGGCTTCTGAAAAATGTGGGGGGGCCGCGCGGCCCCCTCCTGGAGCCTTGTCTAGGCCCTAGGAACTGCCAATCCCCCAGGGCCGGCTCCTGCAGTGTCCCGGGGTACCCACCCCCGGGACACTGTTGTTTGCAATGGCAGGGCGGGAGCCTCATGGCCAACACCTGCCATTGCAAACATCTGTGCTTCATTGAAGCGAGAGCAGAGAAACCTGAAAAGATCAAAAAGATCAATTGCGCAGCTTATAAAAAGCTATTTTGCCTTCCATCATGCACAAGGAACACTTTAATCCGCTTAGAATTCAATCTCAGCCGGCAATCCTTGGAAGAACTGGCAAACATGGCAAAATATTATTATCTAACGACTACAGCACCGGAGAACTCAATGAAAAAAGTAATAAGCAAAATATTTACAAAGTCAGGTAACCCATGGTAGCCATCCTAACTCTAGCCAAAGAACACCTGAATTTAACAATAGAAAATTGGGACCCTAACATAATAAAATATACAACCATCAAATCAGTTACGAAAAAGCATGTAAGAACTTGCTCACAAAAACTGGACATTGAAGCATTGACGGTCAGAGGCTTCCATGAGTCTCAAAGCTCTCCTCACATTTTAAATGGCCACAAACCACATCTTGTACAGTCGTTGGGTAGGCAAACCCTACAAAGGATTCTGGCTGCAAGACTGCATGTGCTCCCCTTAAAACAGCCGTATCCCTCTGTCAAAGTTGGCCCAGCGATCACGGAATGTCGCTTCTGTCATTACATGCGTGAAACTCTATCTCACATTCTTTTATGCTGTCCTGCCCTACTGTCAGTCCGTAGAATCCATCTAAGGCCCATTCTTCTTCAACTAGGTGTACGGACAGTAAAAGAGGCAGTTTTCCAGTTAGAGCCTGTTAATCACCCCAGCATACTGCCTTGGATTTCAGTTAAAGCGCTGCGAGGCCTCCGGGTAGTCTATGTGCTATACAAATATAATTTTTCATTTCATTTCATTCATTTCATACTTGTTGGACACGGTGAAGCACATGGCCAAATTTGCCAAATTCATTTACCATGCGCGAACAGCATTAATGGATAAGACAAGCATGGTATAGAGTGACTATTCACCTGGGGGAAGCTTTCATGTAGTATATGCTTCAAAATATACATTGTCTTACTAAATTTTAAACATCCTTTTATATGATTGTTTTTATTCATACTAATTGTTATCTTTTCTATTGATTTTTATTAATCATTCAAATGAAGCATTAAACACAGTGCTGGATCCAGGATCCACCACTGAGTAAGAAAAAGTAACAATAACACTACTTACTTGCTAAGTGAATTTCCTCCCATAGGATAACATTGGTGATTCTATGTGAAAAAGGTTCGAAGTGTCAACTTTTAAAATACAATAATATTCATTAAAAATCACTACTGTAACCAAAACGCTTTTACTCAACTGTTTACAGGAGATGTCCCAGGACTGAATCTAGGATCCAGTCCTGTGGTTAGAAAAGTAATCCATGAAGTAACTAATTGCATTTAACTAGAAATTCCCATTCAGCTCAATGTTGCATTGTGTTTCAAATTGTGTTGCCCTTTGCAACAACGTAACTACTGTACTTAAAACTCTATTGCCTATTTGCAAAGTATTTAAACTAAAGTAATTCATTCTGAGAAAGTATACTTTGTAATGTAATGTATAATGTAATTAAAAAAATTATATATCTAAAAATAAATAGTTTATAAAATTTTAGTAAATCGGTATCAACAAAATAAAAATAAGAATTAATACATTTAAAAATTGTCATTTACAAAACCTTTGAAATTCACAGAAAAAAACATAGGTTGCAGACATGTTATAGTTGGATGTAACATTTAAAAAACCTTTGAAATTCACTGAAAAAACATAGGTTTCAGACATGTTATAGTTAGGAATTAGCATTTAAAAAAACCTTAGAAGTTCATTGAAAAAACCATAAGTTTTAGCGGTGTTATAGTTAATTGGAAATTTCACTCGTACAAAACCATTGAAATTCCCCCATTATAGTTAGTTGTACTAACTATAACTTGCGCACCCGCAATCCACTGCTGATGATGACACATATTACATCATTCTTGACATGGGCAGTGACTTTACTGATGACATCTCAAATTACATCACTGATGACATCATCCACGTGACAATCTGATACATCTTATCATACACTAGTATAACCTTCCAACACTCATTATAAAATATGGAGTACCATATTTGAAACCATTGACACACCAATACAAGTTTCTAAAAACCCACTCAGTGATTCCTACATCTACACACACATCTAAACACTTACCTATAGATTCACTAATACATGCTAACAAAGATCAATAGAACACTATCAAATATGCTTATACGCCTACATAAACATTACACACCAGCACAGTTAGACCTGTCAGCCCTAGGGTGGTCTTTCCCCGTTTTTTTTCACCTTTGCCTTTTTTTTCCACCATCTTTTTTGTTGGACCTAGGTCTCCGGGCGTGTTACGACTGCCAATCAGTGCTAAGGTGCAGGTGCTCTCTCCTACCAACATGGCTGCCACAGGCCCCTGCTACTGCAGAGTGGTCTTTTTAGTAACATACTAGTAGTCAGGAGCTGGCTGGGACAGTAGGATACTGTAGCAATGCCATCCCACTTTTTCTGCCCATAGCTTAGACTGTGAAAGCTCCTGTAACCTTCCGGAATAAGGGCGTGGCTACACTTTACCGCCTTAGATAGTGGTCACCTGACCTAGAGGTATTTAGGGAAAGGAGGGAAACCTGTTTGCCAGTTGGGGCATCAATGGACCTGGGGGAACCTCTGCAGGAGTTTAGACGGTAGGGCCTAGGGGAGGAACCTATACCACTGGAAGTGACTGGGCCTAGGCACTGCCTTCTAAGTTGAGTAAGGGATTCTACCAAACCCACTGATCTGGCCCAGCGTTGGGGAACCCTAGACCTCATAATTGTGCACTGTGGTGGCAATGAAATGACCTAGGCACTTTGACTGGGGTGGGTCTGGAAATGCTTATAAAGGACACCTCTAGAGAATTGATGGCACTTTCCCCCCAAACTGCCTTTGTCTATTCTAATTTTTACCAAAGGCAGAAATGGAACTGGTCCAACCACTATTTCCAGAGATTGAAAAAGCTACGATACATGTGAATAAATCTCTTTTTGCCTTTCTCCGAGACTATCGAATGGGTTCCATCTACCACAACAATTTGCGTTTAAATATGCATGACATCCATAGGAGAGATGGTGTACATTTTACAGATGAGAGGAACAGATTCTTCCTCATGAACTTAAGACTCTGCATCGTTACTTACTTGTAGGTACTAAAATCTCCAAATACACACAAGGGCACTTTTTAGAGCCACCCAACATTTAAAACATAAACTTGATAGATATCTAAAATTATTTTTACTTTTCTTGTTTACGTACGCTTACGGGCCAACTTCCAATATTCCAGCTACACGTCATCCATACATGCTTGGTACGCTTACGATAAATCTACCATATTAAAAAATAGCCTTTATCATTAATTTTCTATAATTCCTGAGGACCCCATCTCCCGGGGCTCAAATCTAACGTTGCGGTTCGTGGAAACAGCCCCAAGGGCCTCCACGATCCCAGCCGGCTCCCCACTTCCTGCGGGAGCCGGCATTGCTATTCCTCACAGAGAGCAGCTTACATGCTTCCATTCTAATTTCAAACATGATTTCAACAGTTTCTTATTTATAAAATAATATAGTACTGCACGCTAAAGAAGAAAAGTCAGCACAATTATGATAGAATACAAAATAGAAAAAAATATATATACTTCTACACCCACCAAACTCGTAAGCAGAGTACACAGTTTAATTTAAAAGCACCCTATCACAACTACAGCATTGTACAATAAAATGCGTCACAAAATAGGCTACATACATGCTGACTCTATAACGTCACATAGAAAAAAGAAGGCCACTCTTACGGTACTAGGAAAACACAACAAAAGTACAAGTCCCAAACTTCCATTTATTTATTTTATTTTATTTTCAAAGTTTTATATAGCGCGAACAAGATCTTCGCAGATATCAGAGCGCTTTACATAGAAGGGTACATGAGGGAACAAAGTCAAATAGGTAAATCAATAGATCACACAGTACAGAAGGGTACATGAGGGAACAAAGTAAAATAAGTAAATCAGTAGATCATACAGTACAAATAATACAAATAGGTGGCTGCAAAGCCAGTCATGTGAGTGATAGGACAACTCATACAAATAAGTAAAGGGGTCAAGCGAGTAGTACAGATCAGTGCAGGGTGTTAATAGGGTTTGAGATAGTAGATCAAGTGTATTTAGCCATAAGGATAGCTTTTACTTCTTTTTTAAAGAGTGTAGTGGAGGAGATAAGCCTGGTTTCGGGAGGGAGTGAGTTCCAAATCCTAGGCGCCATTCCTGAGAAGGAGCGCTTGTATGTTTTTTCCTTCCGGAATCTTCGAGGTTTCAGCAGAAGATTGTTTGTGCCTCTCGTGTTTCTGATTCCCCCAGAGATTGTCAATTTCTGAGCAAGGAAGCCGGGTGAGTTTAGGTGTACCGCCTTGTGTGTCATGCAGGCGATTTTCAGATGTATTCTGGCTTCAAAAGGCAGCCAATTCAGGGACTTCAAGTCGGGGGTAATGTGGGAGTGCTTTTTTGACCCAGTGATGAGTCTCGCTGCAGCATTTAGAGACGCTTTTAGTGGTGCGGTTGTAGTTAGTGGGAGTCCGCAGAGGGCGGTGCTGCCGTATTCAATTCGTGGGATGACTAGTGCTTGTACCGCAGTTTGGAAGTCTTTGGCTGGGAGGTAGGGTTTAAGTTTCCTCAGAGTATTGATCTGGAAGTTCGCTCCCTTTGTTGCCTGGCTGATATGTTGCTGCATGTTGAGATTGGTGTCGAGTGTTATGCCTAAAGATTTTGCTGAGTCCACGATGGTGGGTTGGACATTGAGTGCGGTTAGGAGTTTAAGCCAATGTTGAGTGGTGGATATCTTCGCTGGAGGTGAGATCAGAAGGAACTCTGTTTTCAGGGCATTGAGTTTGAGGTGATTGTCGGCAAGCCAGGATTGGGTGCAACTGATCGTTGAGTTCAGGAGCAGGATGTCATTGGGTGATTGTAATTTGAGGTAAAGTTGGGTGTCATCGGCGTACATGTGAAAGTGTACATTGGATGCTTGTAGCAAGGTGGTGAGAGGTTCCATGACTAGGTTGAACAAAGTTGGGGATAGAGAGGATCCTTGGGGGACGCCTAGCGTTACAGGTATTGGCGAAGACATCAGGTTGTTGCTCTTGAATTTCTGCGACCTGTTGTGCAGAAAGGAAGTGAACCATTTGAGGACAGTTCCAGATAAGCCCATTCTTGTGTTTAGTAGTTCTAGTAGATTCTCATGTTTAACGGTGTCGAATGCTGAGGAGAGATCAAGAAGGATGAGGAGCCAGGTGTCGTTTTGGTCTAGCATTTGAAGTGCGTCGTCAATTATGTGAGTCATAGCAGTTTCTGTGCTGTGTCCTGCTCGGAAGCCTGACTGGTGAGGGTTGAGGAGATCTAATTGCTCAATGTGTTTAGTCAATTGTAGTTGTACGCATTTTTCCAACAGTTTGGCGAGAGTGGGGATATTGGTGATGGGACGGTAATTGTTGAGGTCAGAGGGGTCGGCTGTTGGTTTCTTTAGTAGAGGTGTGACCTGACCAACTTTGAGGGAGTCAGGTATGTTTCCTTGTTGGAGAGAGCTGTTGATGATTTTAGTCCAGAGAGGGAGAAGCAAAGGGGTAAAGTCTTTTACTGCGAAGGCAGGGAGAGGGTCCATGAGGTGATTGGATGGTTTCAGGGTGCTGAGTAATTTGCCAATTTCTTCTTCCGCGTATGTGTCAAAGGTTGACCATGTAGCATTGTTTTTTGGTTCAGCGGGTGCTAGGCATTTGGGTTTGGAGTAGAGGCTTGCGTCAATGAGGAGATCGCTTTTTATTTTGTCAGTTTTTTGGATAAAGAAAGCAGCGAAGTCTTCACAGGAGGGTGCCTCACGACCAGTGTTGAGTGGTTGTGGTTGTTCCTTGGATTGCGATTTGATTAGCTCAAACAGTTTTCTCGGGCGGTTTTTTGCTTGGTTAAGTTGGAGGCTGAAGAAGTCCGATTTTGAGCGTTTTATTTTCCTGAAGTAGGCGTTTCTATTTTTCTTCAACTCCTTTAGGTGCATTGCGGTGGGGGCTGATCTCCAGGTCCGTTCTGCCATTCGCAGGTCTCTTCTATCTTCGTTGAGACTCCCGTCGTACCATGGTTTGGAGATTTTAGTAGAGACTCTTTTTAGCTGCATAGGTGCAGCCTCATTAATTATAGAGGTCATAGTGTTGAGATAGTGGTCCGTCAGAGTTTGGACGTCCGAGGCGCCTGCAGGAGGGAGTAGGAGATTGCAACTGTTTGGGGGCAGAGAGCCTGGGTTGAGCTTTTTCGAGTCTCTTTTCCAGACTTTGGGCTTGGAGAGTTGCGCCGGGTTGACTTTGACTTTTTCGTTGATAAAGAATGTGATAATATGATGATCTGACCAGTCACAGGGTTGGATGGATTCGAGTTGGATAGAGTCCTCTTTGGAGATGATCAGGTCGATGGTAGAGCCTTTCTCGTGGGTCGGGCTGTTGCATATTTGGGTGAGGTTAAGGGCATCAAGGAAATTTTTAAGACTATTTACCACCGCGTCGTTGCGGTCGTTCCAATGGAGGTTGAAGTCACCAAGGTATATTTGGGTGAGCTGGCGTCCGGAATTGGTTGAGATCATATCCATGATTTGTTGGGAAAAGGTGAGGTTGTCCCTGGGTGGGTGGTAAATGCTGTGAATAGAGCATATCGGTTTGCCCTCACTAATAATGTCGAGGCAGATGTATTCCCAGGATGTTGGTGATGGTAGGGATGTGGAATTGACTTTCTGAACAGAGAGGTTGTTCCTGTATATGCATGCGATTCCGCCACCTATTTGGCCTGTTCTGTCGAGCCTGATAATGTGGTAGTTGGGAGGAACCAGAATGTCCATTATGGGTGTCGAATATTCAGTTAGCCACGTTTCAGTCAGGATGATTAGGTCAAGGTCCCGCGATAAGAGGAGCTCAGCAATGGCTGCTGAGTGTTTCGTGGCCGATCTGCAGTTGAGAAGAGCGCATTTGAGACGGGGTGTGTAGAGGGTGTTAGATGGTTCTAGCGAGAGAGGGACTTTTCTAAGGTTATTGGGGATGGAGAATCTGCTGTTTAGTGTGGGTGGTCTAAGGGGATTTGGGTGTATCGTGGGAATGTTGCGGTGTGGGGTGCTTGTGTGAGTTTGGGGGGCTGGGTCATAGGAGCGGAGAAGGGTGAGTGTGTCGAGGTCAGAAGAAGAGTTGTGGGTGCGGCGAATCATTGTAGTGATTTCTTAGTTGCAGGTCTAGTTGTCAGATTGACACACACACTCCCTCATGGCTGGTATACACCCACACCACACCCATCCAGCGCATTCGTCAGTACACACGTGACCCTATCTATAAAAAAGACGGAGCGCACGTCTTGTACGCCATTTTAGATTTGTTCCCAAAAGTTCAAAGTTCAAAATTAGATTTCTTCGATTTTTGTTGCAAAATCATAAAAGCACATATAAAAACATTCCATAAAACGGTTAAAATGTTTAAAAAAGACAATCAAAAATATTTTCAAAAAGGCTAAAAAGTAATCATGTTTAGCAACAATCAACTTGTTCAACAGTAATAGTTAATTCATAAGTACTTCTAAATCAGAAAAAGGGTTAAAAAAAAGGAAATACACAGCAAATCACATGGTATTCCTTAGGGCAATAAGTATCCTCAAATAGGTGGAGACTGCTTTTATAACAAGTTCTGTTTCCAGTTGTTTCAACTTACAGTAAGCTGCTCTGTGACCCCTTATTCCCCATTTAATGAGGATCGGCTTCAAAAACCTTTTCATAGCGGTAACATACAATTTACAGAACAATATACAGTGGATATAGGTTTGGTGGGATAAATCATCGCATGGGCACTTGAATAAGTCTTTGGACCAATCATGACAGTTGGGAAATGTCACCAAACGGAAATAAGTATCCGCTCGAAACCTAGTCAACAGCATTCTTGAAAAGGCACTGGAATCTAGCAATAAATAAGGCTGTATCCCCACATGCAAAAAAGTGACTGGTTTGCCGTAACGGTATGCTTACCCTTTTCAACGTGCCACCTTTTGTTATCTAGATGTTCTAAGATCTATTTTTTAGCGTGCATTTTGGAACTTTTTCTAGACAAGTCGGGTTATCAAAACATTCTTTGTGGCCCATATCCGATGCCATGGTTTTGATATAGTTTAACCATTTAATATTTACAGCACCGTCTAGCAATAAACAATTTGAAACAACATCCCTATTTAAGGATGTTTCTGGGGTTACCCAAATTTTATGCCATAGCAGCAGTGGGGAAGATTTAATTGTGTCCTCAATAAAAGGTAACCCAACTTCCCAATGGCTGAAAAAAATAGACATGGATTTAGGTGCTTGCAGTAAATAATGAATACAATTGTTTTCAGTGCGTTGTATCTGCTCCACTTTGACAATCCCCCAAAGCCCAGCCCCATAAGTGCCAGTAGGAACGCATTTTGCTTTATAAATGTGAATGAGTTCACGCACTGGTCGCCCACCAAGTTTCCTGGAAAAATGTATTAGTGCACCATTGGCCCTGGTAAAGGCCAGTTTTCTTGCAAATACTGCCTCTTTCCAGCTCTCTCTGCTGTCAAAGTTAACTCCCAAGTAAGAGAAGCTACTGGTGTTTTCGATCTTATTCTTCCCCAAAAAGATTGCCTTGGACGATCTAGTCGAGGTACTACGAGTCATGGAGTATGTTTTCGAGACATTAATTATTAGTCCAAGAGTACTCATATAGACCGAAAATTCCGCCACAGCCCTTTGTAGGCAGATGACAGTAGTTGACATTATTGCTTCGTCATCCGCATACAAAAGAATGGGGATGGGTTTTCCTCCCACAACTTGTTCCCAAAGCACCGAACAAGGGGCCCACTACTACATGCGTGGCCTCTTTGGTCACTGAGTTAGTAGTGCCCGAAGCACTGAGCGGGTCAAGAACCTGCGATGATGATGATGGGAGCACAAGTATATCGTTAGCCATAGAGATATCAAGACTCGGCACCATATATGAGACGTCTTTGTTGGAGATCGTGACTATACCATGAAGAAACTGTTGTTTCCCCAAAAGGTGAGCAGTGACACTTGAGTACGCATCAGAAGGAGTCAAAGGGTTGTAGCTGACTACATACAAAAATGTGACTTAATATTTTACACAAACGCACTATATAATGTATTAATTTACATGTATAATTGTTTTCGCAATAGCACTAACGCTTTTATAATCGCTGAAATGTCCAGAAAATGTTCACAATACAAACAGGGACATATTATCAAGAACCGCTGTTAAAATTATCGCTGTTTTATTGGCAGGAAACTGCTGATAAAACGGCGATAATCGACTTGATAATACGCCCTTGTTAATTCCCATAGAAGCCCATGTTAACACCAGAACATGGGCTTCTATGGGAATTAACAAGGGCGAATTATCAAGCCCATTCTCGCCATTTTATCAGCAGTTTCCTGCTGATAAAACGGCAACAATTTTATCACCAGTTCTTGATAATATGCCCCCTGGTACGTACAACTATGACAATAAACGTCTGTAAAACCTCGATATTATCTAACGCCAAATTATTTAGCAAAATTATCAATAATAACACCTTTTTTTAAATTCCTTTTAGATGTACAACTTCACGATGCATCATGTAACAATGACGATGGCAATAGCAAAAGGTGAGCAAAGAAGCTTGTTTCTGAAACAACAACTTATCTGTAAAAGGAGACAATTTATGGTATGCAGCAGGCACGCAAAACACACATTGGACTAACGAGTATTCAGCTAGGATGACATACCTTCCTGCTCCCACACACAGTCGCACCCAAGTGCGTCACAGGTCTTTTAAAGACATTTTGCTTGTTAATAAGGCTTTGATGATTCCCCCTGCTTACAGCCCCTGCAGCTCAACTCTTCTTTTTGTTTGAACTTAAGCCCCCCCCAAAAGAAATATTGACTGTGATTGAGCCTCTGGCTTCACGTACACCCCCTGTCAGAATGACATCTTCCTGCGCCCACACACAGTCGCACCATAGTACGTCACAGGTCTTTTAAAGACATTTTGCTTGTTAATGAGGCTTTGATGATCCCCCCTCCCGCTTACAGCTCCTGCAGCTCCACACTTCTTTTTGTTTGAACTTAAGAACCCACCCCCCGAATATTTTGACTGTGGTTGCGCCTCCGGCTTACGTACACCCGCCTGTCGTGTGTGTGTCTCCCACATTTTAAAGTCCTTTTTTCTCTTTCTCTTTCTTACTCTCACATTGTTTCTCTTCCTTTTTTACAGTTTTGGACAATACTATCTCCACTCTGCTGTATACAACCTTATCTGAATTCAAGTAGTTAACTATCTTGATTACAGTGAATACTTCTTCCACACATACAGCACCATCTTTCCATCACCCCAATGGCACTAGGTGACAAAGAATTGAGGGCCATATTATCATGCAATGGCGATACATTATCGCCGCTTTTATCGTCAGGAAACTGCAGATAAAGCAGCGATAATGGGCTTGATATTATGCCCTTGTGAATTCCCATAGCAGCCCAGGTTCTTGTGTTAACCTTTTCAATATAAATATAAAAGGGGGGACAGGGGGCAACCCTGCCTAGTACCACAGGAGATTTCAAACCAATCAGACAGGCCTCCATTAACCAGGACTTTTGCCCATGGACTCTGATAGAGTGATCTGATGCCCTCAATAAAAACGGAGGGGAACCCAAAACTGGCCATTGTGGCCCAAAGATATGGCCAGTTTACCTGGTCAAAAGCTTTGGCCGCATCTATAGCTAGTAAGGCTAGTGGCAACTCCCCTATACCGCGACATCAATCGCTCCTATCGCCCGGAATGTTAACTCATTCAGCTGCCTACCTGGGATAAACCCTCTTTGATCAGGGTGAATTATTGATTTTATAATTTTAGCAAGTCGAGTACCCAATATCCCAGAATAGAGCTTCAGGTCAGAGTTCAAAAGAGAGATAGGTCTGTAAGATTCAATCTTTTTGGGGTCTTTGTTGAGCTTTGCTATAAGGGTTATCGTGGCTTCAGACCATGAAGGGGGGATATTATACCCCTGGATCAAAAGACTGTTAAAGAGTGTAGTAAGCATAGGAACCAATATCTCTGAATAGTCTTTATAAACCTCGATTGGCAGCCCATCTGGGCCGGCGGCTTTGCCACAACTTGAACTCTTACTTCCCCCTCCATGATCTCACTCGCCAGATAGTTCCTATTTATTTCAGATATTTGAGGTAGATTTCTCTGGATTAGCCAGGCCAGGGCCTCCTCTAACCCAAAACTCATTTCTTCATGATATAGACCTTTCATAAAGCTCCCCGCTTCCTCCCTTATAACCACATCCTCCCTAATTGAAAGACCTGACTCCCTGTGAATTAACCCTTTGATGTTATTCCTAGTTCTCTCTACTCTAGACTTCCAAGCCAGCAACGCCCCACATTTTTCTCCATACTCAAGGTTTTTCAGTTTGCTGACCTCCCACCTATCCTTAATGATGTTATCCTCAGCAACTTTGAGCGAAATTTGTAAATCTAACAGCTCCTTCTCCAGCTGCACAGAGCAGGTTTTGGAGAAAATTTTCTAACAGCAATCCAGGTGTTATATTCTGCTCCGAATGCAAGAATAGCTGCTATGGGTATGAAATCGGCAATTATTAAAATAACAAGAAGGACTAGGCAAGGATGTCCTTGCTCCCCGTTACTCTTTGCTTTGTTTATAAATCCCTTCTTAAATAGACTATCTAATAGTCCGCATATTAAACCATTTAATGTCCAAAATATTTTGCACACAGTATTCGCATATGCGGATGATATTGCGGTGGTGACGGTGAATCCGGTTGAGGCTTTAGTGGAGATTGAGCGGCTACCCCACGAATTTGGTCTAGTCTCAGGATACAAATTAAATTCCTCAAAAACTCAAGTTTTATGTATGGACAACATTCAAATTATGGATCCTAGAGTTGCATCAGAAGTAACGTATTTAGGTATTAAAATAAAGACATCCATGAAAGATATAGTGGATGCTAATTAGGCCTCCACACTACAACATATAAAACAATCTCTAGACAGATGGGGACGTCTTCAATTCACAATAATTGGAAGAGGGAACGTCATTAAAATGAGTATTTTATCAAACGCTTTATATTTATTTAGAGCTATTCCTCTTGAGATCCCTTTAAACTACTTGCAACAGCTACAATCTATATGTGCGAGATTTCTATGGGCCCCGGGGAAATCGCGTCGGGCAATGAGATTGATGACACTTCCTGTTGAAAGAGGAGGCCGAGCTATTCCTGACTTTTTTTTGTATTTTTATGTAAGCTTTTTGCAAAGAATGTCACTATTATTAACTGGGGAGCAGGTAGAGGAAGTGGCTGAAGCACCATCTATATTTTATTTACTTTTAGGGATTCAAGCTAGGAGTAGCCTATTTAAAGAATTTGAAAGCAATTATATAAAAGAACACGTTTTAAAGTTCTTGAATCAGCTTTCAAAGTGTGGAGGAAGGTATCCAGAATTATAAAGTTAGTGAAGTTTACATATTATACACCATTTATACCAGACAAAATACTTCCTTCTGTATTTTGGGATCGGGTGGCCAGAGATTGGTCGCATAGGGGCATAATGCAAATCTGGGATCTCAAATGGGTTTATAGCAACATATGAAAGTTTAGTTTTAAAATAACAATTGAGTAACACCTCCTTTTTCAAATATCTTCAAGTTTGGGATTTTTTAACCCGAAAGCATATTCAACCAGTCTCTAATCCACTAGTCGAGGCTATCCGATCTCGGAAAAAAATTGGCTTTTTATATAAAATATTGATGGACTATAGATCTGATGATTTACAGAAACATAATATATATTGGCAGGCTCAGCTGGGGGAACCGGATTTGTCAATAGAAGATGCGATTTTGTTGTCTAAAGAAGCTTTCTTGTCCGCTAACTTAAAGGCACAATTCTTTAAGACTGTATTTAGATTATTATATACTCCAGAGCGGATGATTAAATGGGCAGACATTATGATGGTAAATGGTTTCGCTGCGGGAGTGATAGTGCCGATAGCATACAAATATTTTTTAGTTGTAGTAAACTGCATCAATTTTTGACTAGTATAGAAAAGTTTCTTACTATTATTATTCATACTACTGTAAAGATTTCCCCAGTACTTATGTTATTAGGTATAGGGCAAAATGTGGGCAATGGAACTGCTTTATATAAATACAGGATTTTTTTATTCGTAGCTATGAGTGCAGCTCGTTTGTGTATCGCATCAGATTGGTTACAAGCGAAACCTCCAGCCTTTGAATTCTGGCGAGCTAAACTATATAATCTCCATGAATTAGAATGGAGTCTTTATGCCATAAAAGGGGTAAAAAAACAGAGACTTGGCATGTTAATTTGGGGTGTAATCAATGAACATCTAGAGTCGTGATATATTGATATATTGTTCTAATTGTGTTAACTTTGAATCATATGATTTGTTAATTTTTGCTCTCCTTGTGTTGTCAACTTGCTCCAACTGTGGAATAATAAAAAAAAAGAAATAAGTCCGCATCTTTACAATCCCGTTGTGCCACTTTTGCGTCAGTGACGCAGTTGGCACTTCCATATAGACACCACTTGAACACGCCACTATAACAAGTGATCAGTGCCAGGCGCACTGCACATGTAAAACCATAGTGTTACCTTTATTTCTGAAAGAAGAGAATGCGTAGTGTGCATCAGCTTCTCTGCCTAAAATGAATATTTTCCTCCGAGCAGTGACAACAGATAGGTTACACCAGTCTGACAAACAGATCTACAAACTTATTATGCCAGTTTTCTATCACTTTTAACATGTGGAAAGTGACGCAAGGAGCTTGTAAATCTACATCTGACTTTTCAAAAAAATGTCAACTCCAGACTCTGCGAGACAGTTTTAATGTTGTTTTCTCTCTTTCTCTCTCTCTCTCTGTGACATCATTTCTCTTTCTCTCTTAAACTTATAGACACTGCTGTCTGCTTGGACTTGTAGAAGAATTGTTCAAAAGAAGTTGTGAATTCAAAAGGCCGAAGTGCTTGGCCGCAGTCTTTATACAAAGGTAAGCACAGAGGCCTAGATCTACAAAGCCTTCATTGCAATGCATTAGAAATAAGCCTGCATCTTTACAATCCTGTTGTGCCACTTTTCTGTCAGTAACGCAGTAGGCACTTCCATATAGACACCACTTAAAGGCGGCATTATAACAGATGTGAATTGTCCCAGGCACACTGCACGCGTAAAACCATAGAGTTACCTTGACTTGTAATGCTTCAGCTCATTTACTCACATCTACATAATATAATTCTAAACTCTAATTTTCTTTTTTGTTTTGCAGATTACCAATCGGACATCTTTTGGCTCCATTTCACAATTTGTTTATAATATTGTTCTTTTTTAAAGTTATTTTCTAGTTGCTTCTAATATAGTTATAATTAAGTTTTGTTTACAGTTATTGTTTTAATAAAAGTTAATAAAAAAAACTGCATACTTCTTTTATTTTGTGGGGGGGTATGGCGGTCCACAATAAAAATAATGTTGAAATACTATAGTAAGATGTTCAAGACTAGGATTGAAAACTACTGAGTTATATTTCCTCTGGATAGACTACAACTTGCAAAAGAAATCAAAATAATATGAAATAATGTGTACCACATTTACAAACCTCATGCCACATTTTACCGTGCAAAATTTACCCCACTACAAAATGAAATGTGTGGACCTCAATCACGACCCTCAAACCACGGAAACAATCACCCCACAAAGATTTCTATATTGTATGAGGAGCTGCGTGGCCCTCCGCCTACTGTCCTGGAGTCCACAACGCCCAGACCAGGTTGCTGCAGTGTCCTGGGGGAAACAGCCATTACTATGCGGTCATAAGCACGCGTGATCGTCACCACAAAGCCATTAGCACGCATATAGCTTTCCCACTCATGCCTTTACCATGCATGCTTTTAAAACTACTATGCATTTACCTCGCATGAGATAATACATAATCTTAAAAATGTCTTTGTGTTGACGGACACGCGTTGTAATGGCTGTGGCTTACAGCCTTCAAATGAGTTTTTACGTATACGTGTGACCAAGTCTGATAACATCAGAGGCCAAGGACAAACACAGTGGTGTCTCTGGCAGGAAATCTCATTGATCACAGAGAAAATAGGGGGACGGTAAAATGAAAGTAACAGATAAAATAAAAATAACAGTGAAAAACTACTAAAATGGCGGTGGACGGAGTACGTAATCAACGTTTGGCGCCTCGGCACTACGTTTCAAATAAATATAGATAAAGTATGATTATTAATATATTACAAAAGTACAGCAGCGGATGACACACACGACCTGGGAAAAGAAAGCCGCAAATTTATTGCCTGAAATAAAGAAAGGTTTGCTTGTTGAACTTGAAGAAAAAAAAAACCTGGGCTTCGAAATAAGGCTGCGCATGCGTAGAGAGAACAACTGCTGGACCAAAAAAACAAATGGAAAGTTTTACATACTATCATAGAAATATACCTCTATTTTTAATCAGTAAACTTAGGCGCATATTATCAAGGACCGGTGTTAAAATTATCGCCATTTTATCGGTAGGAAACTGCTGATAAAACGGTGATAATGAGCTTGATAATACGGCCTTGTTATTTCCCATAGAAGCCCATGTTAACACCGGAACACGACCTTCTATGGGAATTAACAAGGGCATATTATCAAACCCATTATCGCCGCTTTAGCGGCAGTTTCCTACCGATAAAAGCGGCAATAATGTATCGCCCTTGCTTGATAATGTAGCCCTCTTTTTTTTTTCTTTTAGCCCCAATGCCCCCACGATCCCAGTCGGCTACCCACGTCCTACCATTCTCCTTTCCTACTTGAAAGAGACAGCAGATTAACTTGCTCTCTCAAATAGAAAAACGGTTTACTGTGGTAAAGTGGGAGCGGCGACAGTACCGCCCTACCATACCAACAGTAGTGTCCTAGGAGTACGCACCCCAACACACTGCAAGAGCCGGCCCTGAGAAATGGTGCTCCCCAGGACCATCAATGGTTCCACTAAGAGGGCTGCGCGACGCCCTCCCAACATTAATAAAAAAAAAACAGACAGTGCAGGTACCCGGAGCTGGAAGGTCATTTTACATATTACTGCCCCAGAAAGGTGGCGTTCCCTGCAACGTGTACGGGGAGAGAGGGAGGGAGAGCTCAAAACATATATTTTTTTTTAAAAAGCTCCGAGGGGTGCCGCTCCCCGAGATTGTGGGCAGTAGAACCGTAAACCCCTGCATACTTCAAAATAAAACCAGATGAGCGGCGTTCCCCAGTGTTCGGGGCAACTTACAAGCCCCCATAATGGAAAGAAAAAGCCCCCCTAATTTGCCCTCCCCCGGGACCTAATGAATAAAACAGACTTCTAGTTTTTTTCACCTTTTCCACCTCGCACGAGTACTGCACGAGTACCCTGCGATTTTTTATTTAAAAAAAAAAAATTTGAGCCTAAAGATCCATGTACCACCCCCTGAAGCAAGCCTATAGAGTCCGAATGTTTCTACCCTGCCCCTTATCCTAATTTCTCAACTTTGTTTTCCTGTTTTCTTGTCACTCGGTTCTCTCGACAAACAAAATGGCTGCCAACACTTCCTGGTTAGGAGTGTTGACAGCCAATCAGCATGCAGCTCGTCCTCGTAATTGTACAGATTTCCGTACGCGTACGCCGTATTTTTTCTTTAAAAAAAAATATATAGAGCCTAAACATCCATGTACTACCCCGTGAGCAAGCCTAGAGGGTCAGAATGTTTCTAGCCTGCCCCCTTCCCTTATTTCTCAACTTTGTTTTACTGTTTTCTTGTGACTCGGTTCTTCCGAGGCACAAGCTGGCCGCCAACACTTCCGCGTGTAGAACTCTGTCTATAGATATCGCTATGAGTTTACTTGTAATTTTCTCAGAAACTACTGAACGGATTTACACCATTTTCCAAAAAGCACAATCTGCGAACCGAACTCTACCTCTCTGCCAAATTTAGTGTAATTCCGTTCAGCCGTTCGAGCTGTAGCCCTGGCTAAAGTTCCTTATGGAAAATTGCATGGGGAAAACACGTTTTGGGACCCCTTTTTTCTAGGTCCCCACTTCACGAATCACACCCAAATGTTTAGGGAAGGAGCGGAGCGGAGCAGGCCATTTTCTTGGAGAATTTTCCGAAGATTCGTCAACCGGCGCCACCAAAGTTATTCCAAATAGAATGTTGTGGATTTCCTATGGAACCTTGGTCCTAACTATAACTATCTACTGGTGACCACCAGTAGGTAATATATTCGAACAGCATTGCCTTAGAAGGGTCTTTCAGGCACTTGCCGTCAATGTTTTTTGTAAATACATTGCTCCCCTTTGTGAATCATCCCTGTGTACATAGTATTAATACTTGATACATTTCAGTGTGTTTAAACTTCATGTAATCATTTGTGACCATGAGCTTTTCAGTATTCAACATGTTACATTCTTTGTCACTTTGTTTCTATATTACGTTCCGTTTTAGTCCATCCTTTGTGTTCATTACTTGGAGAAGGCGTGTATCATTAGTGGTGTTCATTTCAGCCCTTTGTTTCTGTTTACTATTTAAACACTTTTTTCGTTTCTGGTGCACTGTGTGAACAAGCTCTCTTGTAGAGTGAAACGCGTCATCCTTAATAAACAACGTCTTCCCTGTTTTCCACTGGTGGATTTACTTTGTTGAGGCTCGTGTCAACTGCTGGTTACGAGGTACTTTGAGGTCCCGACCGTTGGTTCCGATATCTATCCGGAACCTGGACTGTTTTCTTCATATATATATATATATATATATATATATATATATATATATATATATATATATATATATATATATATATATATATATATATATATATATATATATATATATATCTGGAAACCCTCAAACCACTTCCTGAGTTCTCCCAGCGGCAGTCAGGCGAGGAAAGATATATATATATATATATATATATATATATATATATATATATATATATATATATATATATGTGTATATCAAAGCTCCAAGGTTCCCACCTGTGACGACGTAGTCTGGCATTCACTGCAGCAACCTTCATAAGGTAAAAGCTGGATTGACGGGCAGATCCAGTTCACAGCATGCCTGCCAATTCACGCCTGACGTGTTTCGTGCTCATTCTACTCAGTGTTCAGAGGCGCGTCATTTTGGCATAGAGGCCACACCTCCCACTTAAAATTGTGAGCCCTGGCATGCTGTGAACTGGATCCGCCCACTGATTACCTCATGAAGGTTGCTGCAGTGGATGTCAGAGTGCCTTGGAGCTTTGATTTATACGCGGCCTTCCAGCTGCAGGAGGTGCACCACCCAGAAATTTGAGGCCACGGCGCTCCGAATCACGGAGTCTCAATGTGCAGGCATCCATGGAGAATTAACAAGCTGGATGTGCAAATGGAGGCCCATTGGTGGGCTTGAAAAGTATCAGACAACGGCACATAACGGAGGCACACACTACAAGACCCACAAAGCAACTCAGAATCATTTGAGTCGCTCATTGGAGGGCTTATATTTTTAAGTGGGAGGTGTGGCCTCTATGACAAAATGAATGCTGCGCCTCTAAAGAGTGCAATGAGCATGAAATGCGTCAGCCGTGAATCAACAGGCATGCTGTGAACTGTATCCTCCCACCAATCTGGCTTTTAACTCATGAAGGTTGCTGCAGTGGATGTCAGAGTGCGACTCCAACAGGTGGGAACCTTGGAGCTTTGATTTATACGTGGCCTCCCAGTCGCAGGAGATGCACCACCCGGAAATTTGAGGCCACGGAGCTCCGAATCATGAAGTCTCATATGGAGGCATCCATGGAGGATTGACAAGCCGGATGTACGAGTGGAGTCCCATTGGTGGTCTTGAAACGTCTCAGGCATGCTGTGAACTGGATCTGCCCACCGATCCGGCATTTACCTCATGAAGGTTGCTGCAGTGGATGTCAGAGTGCATCTCCAATAGGTGGGAACCTTGGAGCTTTGATTTGTACGCGGCCTCCCAGCCGCAGGAGATGCACCACCCGGAAATTTGGGGCCACGGAGCTCCGAATCACAGAGTCTCAATGTGGAGGCATCCATGGAGGATTGACAAGCCGGATGTGCGAGTGGAGGCCCATTGGTGGGCTTGAAACATCTCAGACAGAGGCACCCACTACAAGACCCACAAACCAACGCAGACTCATTTGAGTCGCCCATTGGAAGGCTCATATTTTTAAGTGGGAGGAGTGGCCTCTATGCCAAAATGACTGTCGTGCCTCTGAAGAGTGCAATGAGCATGAAACGCATCAGGTGTGAATCGAAAGGCATGCTGTGAACTGGATCCGCCGCCCATCCGGCTTTTACCTCATGCAGGTTGCTGCAGTGGATGTCAGAGTGCGTCACCAACAGGTGGGAACCTTAGAGCTTTGATTTATACGCAGCCTCCCGGCCACAGGAGATGCACCACCCGGAAATTTGGGTCCACGGAGCTCCGAATCACGGAGTCTCAATGTGGAGGTATCCATGGAGGATTGAAGAGTCGGATGTGCAAGTGGAGGCCCATTGGTGGGCTTGAAACGTCTCAGACAGCGGCACATAACTGAGGCACACACTACAAGAACCACAAACCCACGCAGACTCATTTGAGTCGCCCATTGGAGGGCTCATATTTTGAAGTGGGAGGTGTGGCCTCTATGCCAAAATGACTGTCCTGCCTCTGAAGAGTGCAATGAGCACGAAATGCGTCAGGCGTGAATCGGCAGGCATGCTGTGAACTGGATCCGCCGCCGATCCGGCTGTTACCTCATGAAGGTTGCTGCAGTGGTGTGTCTCCAACAGGTGGGAACCTTGGAGCTCCCTGTATAGTGCTGTCTCAAGTGTTCCCTCATTTACAAAGACTACTTTTGGCGTGCAATATACTATTGCCCATAAATAAGGGAACACTTGAGACAGCACTATACAGGAAGCCCACAGCGAGCAATAGTTTATTGCACGCTAAGAGTAGCCATCCTCCTAATCTAATCCGTAGCATACCGTATGGTGAATTACTTAGACTTCGACGGAACTGCTCAAGAGATTCTGATTTTATAATTGCAGCTAAAGAATCTATGATGAGATTCAAAACTAGAGGGTATGAATCCTCTGTTCTAGATAAAACCTTCAACAGAGTTTTAAAAATTCCTAGAAAGGACCTGTTGAGTAAGAAAGAGAAGACAGAGTAGCCAGAAGTCACTAACAAGTTTAGGATGATAACGATTTTCTCTGATGATGCAAATCATCTGAGGAAAATACTCACCAGAAACTGGCATATACTACGATTAGACCCAACAATAGGGAAAGATGTTCCCCCACGCCCTCTGATCACTTTTTGCAAACTAAATTCCCTCAAAAACAACCTAGTACAGAGTCATCTTATGCCTCCCAAACAAAAAATCAGTGGAACTTTAAAAGACATGAAAGGGTTCTTCCCCTGCAGCAAATGCAGAGCCTGTGAGAATAGCAAACGGGTATTGTCATATAGAATTCATGATCTGCAAATCTCTAGATCTATCAACAAGTTCATCACATGCCTGACCCCATATGTTGTGTATTGCTTGACCTGTCCATGCGGTCTTAAGTATATCGGCAGTACTATCAACAATGTGAAAATGCGAATTTTGGAACACCAACGGGCCATCACTAACAAGGATACAACTTACCCGGTGGCCCGGCATTTTTCCAAAGAGCATCAAAGTAATAGGGATCTATTACAATACTTTGGCATAGACAATGTTCCAGCCAATCCTAGGGGTGGGGATAGACTGATGAGATTACGCAGACTAGAGTCGTGATACATCATTGATATGCATACAAAAACCCCACAGGGGATGAACAGTGGAGAAGAACTAATGGTACATTTAGGCAAATGAAGAATATATTGAACATTCTGTACTATCTTCAGGTTGACTCTGATACTTTTTACCTTCACCTTTCTCCTTGCTTTCTCCCCATGACTCCCTTGTCAAGAACTGTCACAAATTTTGATAAGTTATCAAGAACATACTCAATGATCAATATGTAACAATGTTAATTACAGTTATTGAAATTGGAATATGCGCAATGCCAATGTTGCTGGTGATATGCTGATACACGGCAAGATAACTCGAAAACACCAGCGTTTAGCGGCAGATATGCCGATACACGGCAAGATCAGATATGTATTTACTAAATATATGTTTGTTAAGAGACACACTTGAAAAACATGTTTAATGTTAAACATTTAAATATGGCCGCCACATTTGCAAGCGCGATAAATGCGATTTTCATACCGTCATCACTGTTAATGGGCATGATATGATGACGTATTTAAAATTAGCCACCTCACAACGTTAGGAGTAAACACTGATGAAGGACTTGCGTCTGAAGCGCGTCTGTTCATACCGCTAACGGCAAAATAAAGAAATCTTGCCTTCACCCACGGAGTGCTGTACTTTGTTCTGCAAAGGTGGACGGAGTTTGGAGCCTTGATATATATATATATATATATATATATATATATATATATATATATATATATATATATATATATATATATATATATATATATATATATATATATATATATCCATTGCCAGGAAAGCCCCAATGGAGTGACGCCTCAGGAAGGTAAATAACAACGTCCTTTTATTTTCGGCAACTTGCAGGCAAACAAACACCAGGTACAGGCTTCAAAAGTCAATCATGCGCCATACGCGTTTCGGGAGTGTCTTGATCCCTTCTTCAGTGGCGTTACAAGCAGAATGGAAGCACGTTGACATGCGCTTTGTTTCATCTTCAAATATAAGCCCCAGTGGGCGTAACCAACAGAGTGGCTTTCTGGGTTTTGTAGTGCGCTGTCGTATTCCCCATGTGGGGCTGCTGTTCCATTTCACCATTGTAGCTTTAAGTAAAACCCTTGTGGGTTTGAAGCATTGTCACTGCATGTAGTCCGCCTGTCTTTTAAGAAGTCAAAAGCGTTGACCGAGCCAGCACCGCCCTGGATTGGCGCTGAGCTCATCTTCCTCCCGTAACCACCAGCACCAATGTGGCACCAGTCCGGACCCGCTAGCATGCGGTGGGCATCACTTACGGCTGGGCTTGCAGCCATCACACATCCATCACCAGGAAAGCCCCAATTGAGTGACGCCTCAGGAAGGTAAATAACAACGTCCTTTTATTTTCGGCAACTTGCAGGCAAACAAACACCAGGTACAGGCTTCAAAAGTCAATCATGCGCCATACGCATTTCGGGAGTGTCTTGATCCCTTCTTCAGTGGCGTTGCAAGCAGAATGGAAGCACGTTGACATGCGCTTTGTTTCATCTTCAGCGCATGTCAACGTGCTTCCATTCGACTTGCAACGCCACAGAAGAAGGGATCAAGACACTCCCAAAACGCGTATGGCACATGATTGACTTTTGAAGCCTGTACCTGGTGTTTGTTTGCCGGCAAGTTGCCGAAAATAAAAGGACGTTGTTAATTACCTTCCTGAGGCGTCACTCAATTGGGGCTTTCCTGGCGATGGATATATATATATATATATGTATATGTGTGTGTGATCAAGTCCGGGTTCCCCGGACGAAACGCGTCATGCTGCCACCCATCTGTGGGCACCGCCTTAATCATGCTGGTATGGCGGCACATAGATCACTTTCAATTGACAGACAGCTCTCTAAACGGATGCCCACTGGAGGGTTTTAAAATAGACTGTAACAAGCAAAAAACTAAGGTCAGTGCTCGGCAATGCCACCAAGGCAGGAAATTATCCACTGGAGGAATATGCACTACAATGCCCAGCATGCTGTATGAATACCCAGGTGGGAGCGGCATGTAAAATGGGAATAAAGGGTTGTATTGCGCAGCCGCGCACTAACTGCTTTGCCCTATGAAGAAGAGGCTTGCTGCCTCGAAACGCGTCAGGGCGTCTTGGAACATTACACTGCATGGGAAGCTGTCTGTTTGCAAATAAAGGTTCAGTGAATCAATCTGTGTGGAGTGGCGTTCTCTAGGCACAGGACACCTTGGAGAATATATATATATATATATATATATATATATATATATATATATATATATATATACATATACATATATATATATATATATATATATATATATATATATCATTGGATGCTGTCAGCATGAAAGTGAATACAATTAGGTAGTGGGTTGGATGCTCAGGAAGAAGTCTTATTATTGGCTATTAAAAATGTTTTAATACAGTGATATGCTTTTGAATCTGTAGAGTAAACCGCATCTGCTGTATCTCATTTGGAAGTAGCATGAACCTTCTAGAATCTGCTGTGAACTTTTGACCTACTGGTTTCACTGGGTTGCTAGACACACTAAGCTAAGAATGTATAGAGGAAAGGGTGTTAAAGAGCTAGAATTTTTTTTAAGTTGAGGAGTGATAAAACAATGCAAGTCATGGCAAGTTTAATTTCCAACTAAGGACTTGTAATAAACTCTTGTGTAGTATTTAAAGTTTCAGAAAAATGAAGCTAGATATAAGTTTAATCTCCAGTTTTCTTTTTGCAATTATTCTGCAATGATCCCAAAAACATCACAAAAACATGTTGACAGTAATCTATTTTTGAAAGAGAGTGAAAGGGTTAACAAATGCTAACCATTCACAAGTGAGGATGCAGTAGTCTAAAAGGAAGTACATGATTTCATTTGCTGCCTTTATCATGATGATAGAGTGGAAAGTTAAAGAGGTTGACATTTTAGAGTTGCTTTGTATGAGAGTTTGGTACCATTCTTGTGCTTAGTTTTTACAAATCTTACCAGTGTCAAAACTGTCCAGAAAGAGCTAAACAACAATGTAGTCTACAAGCTGAATTCACTGGTATATATATAACTCTGTATCTATTTTAAAAATGTACATTAGAAATAAAGATGTATATGAGAATTTGATTAAAAGGAGTATCACGGTGATGAGAAGTATATAAGATAAACTGTTTCAATTAGAGAGTATGTGTTTAAGAGGTTAGTGCTGAATGTGTTAGTAAGTAAGAGAAAAATGAATTAGTGGCTCTTTATTACATTGTGTATTATATTGAAAAATAACAGTGTAGCTTTGTGGAAATTGTAATTGGGAACTAAGAATGTTTTAAATGTCTAAATATCATGTGCAGAATAGGTACATCTGTTATTTGCATTCTGGGAGTTGTAGTACTTTTAGTAACCTTATTAAACAGAAATAGTGTAGTGTGAAATAAAAGATAAGAACATGTTTCCGCCTGCATGAATTAGAAAGAAGTACTACTTGTTAGGTATGTATTGGAAAGTGTTTGTCAATGTGATTTTTAACTTATATGACAGTTTTGCATATTCTTTGATGGTGAGATATGATTTTTGTGCTTACACTTAGCTATATATATGGTGGGACTTTTGAGTTTACCTAAAGATGGCTTGAAGGTGTACATCTATTAAGAAATCGCATATATGTTCCCATGGTTATATATGTTCAGTAAGGCTGATGAGAATTTCATGTATATGGTGAGGTTAGTTTAGTGTTTTTCTTTAACCAGGTTTTTTAAAATTGATGAGGATTAATAGTGCAGATGCCTTGAGTCTTCTTGTGCTAGCTTCATTTTGAGTGTAACTTTTGTTTGAGATATGCTGAATATGTTTTAGAAGCAGAAGTATTTGAGAAATGATGTAGTTATGCTATTCGCAAAAGGTTTTGTGCTTTGAAAATTTCAAAATGTTGTTTTCTGTTTTAGAAACCTACTGATGCATGTGCACGCTCGGTAACAAAGTAATATATGGGCACATGCATCAAATGAAATTGCATTCGCAAATGGTGCGAATAGCAAAATTCGGCCGTTTGCGAATGCAATTCCCATTATTGGGATGCATTAACATTTTTGTAATTTTCGCAATTTAAGAAATCATAAAATTGCGATTTCTTAAATTGCAATTGCATTTAAGGAATCTCAAATTGAGATTCCTTAAATGCAATGCATCAAACTCTAAAAAATTGCGAATTCGCAAATAACAGGAGCAAATTACCATGAAGTTGACCTTCATGGTAATTTGCGAAAACTTTGAAAAATGCACTAAATGTGAGTGTGCAAAATGTACTTCTAAGCAGATTTCAGGGGTGCAACAGGGTGTCCTTTGGACACCCCTGCACCCTTGAAATTGCATTCTTAATTTGCGAATTTCTAATGGTGAATTGCAAATTACGAATGTCTTTCCATTCATTCCTATGGGCCTCCAGGCCCATAGGAATGGATGGGGAGGTATTCCTTAATTACGATTCTCAATTAGAGAATCGCAATTAAGGAATTTTAAGAAATCGATATTTTTATAGAGATTTCTTGATGCATTGCAGTTTGCAATTCCTTAATTGCGATTCCTTATTTTTCGCAATTAAGGAATCGCAAAATGCAATATTGATGCATGTGCCAGTATGTTTCTAGAGAGCCATCTGAGGACTGAGGAAGCACGTGGACGCAGGACATGTGGCGGCACTGGTGCTCCTGGACCTCAGCGCAGCCTTCGACACTGTGGCACATCATATGTTGCTACAGTGTCTGAAGAAAGGAGGAGTGACAGGCATGGCCTGGCTATGGCTGGAATCTTTTCTTACCAACCGCAGCTTCTCGGTGCAGCAAGGAGGAGCACGATCCGACACCTTTGACCTTGGTCAAGGAGTGCCGCAGGGATCAAGCCTCAGTCCAACACTTTTTAATTTATATGTCACCCCCGTGGCCATTACTGCGGAACGCCATGGGGTGGAAGTAGTAACATACGCAGACGACACCCAGCTGGTGGTCGCTCTGACCCAACCCTCTGAACTAGCCGCTGCAAACTTCTCAGCATGTCTCCAGGAGATGGCTGAATGGATGGCGAAGAACTGCCTCCGTCTTAACGGTGACAAGACTGAGGTGCTGATCGTGGGAAAACCCCCCTCAGTCTGGACATCTGCCTGGTGGCCGCAGACCTTGGGGCCCCTCCCTACCCCCAGCGATCAGGTGAAAAATCTTGGAGTATGGGTGGATTCAAAGCTTGGCTACGACTACCACACCAGACGAGTAGCTGGTGCTTGCTTTTCGATTCTACGGAAACTCCGCAAAACCATCGACCTGCTCCCAGAATCCTCAAGGAAGACCCTGGTCCATGCTCTTGTCACGTCAAGATTGGACTACGGAAATGCCCTGTATCTAGGTGCCAACGTCTCTAGTCGGCGGCGACTGCAGACAATCCAGAACGCTGCAGCTCGCCTGGTACTCCGGCTGCCCAGAAGAGCCTCCTCTAAAAAATCCCTACAAACATTACACTGGCTCCCGATTAACGAAAGGATCGACTTTAAGGCCCTGTGTATTGGCCACAGGATCGTACATGGCAAGGGTCCGGCCTTCCTTCATGACCTGCTATGCCCCTATACGCCCACCCGTCAACTCCGCTCATTAGGAGCAGGACTTCTTGCTGTCCCCAGACACAAGAAAGCCAGAATGGGAGGCAGATCCTATCGTACTCTGGTGGCACACAAATGGAACTCTCTCCCCCCGAGCTTAAGAGTGGAATCATCGGAGCTCATCTTTCGCAGGAAACTGAAAACATTCCTCTTTCCTAAAGATTAGCCCGTCCTGTTTCTGACTGTCGGAGCATCTGACTCTTCTGACAGCGCGGGGACACACTGACAGTGTAACCAGGCGCTTTACAAAATCAGAAATAAATAATAAATAAATAAATACATCTATCCAATTGCATATCAAGTGTGATACCTAGATTTCACTCACACGTAGCTCAGAAGAAAAGCTTGTATACAGTAAAACAGGTAGTTTGATACTCACAGAAGAAGATAACCACTGAGTCAGTGATATAGTGATAACTGTTATGTATCTAACAGCAATGAAGGTACTTTCTCAGTCAGTCAGGCAGTATTCAGGCACTCATGAAATCACCCAGCCACTACTCACGAAGTCATCGAATCAGTGATTCACTATCCATGGAGTTATTCAATTACCCAGACACTACACATGTACTGTTGCAATCAGGCAGGCATGCATTATGTAGTCATTGAACTATGCAGGCACTACCTATACATTCTTCTAATCGCCTAGGTACTAACTATTGACTTATGCAACTAACATGGCTATAACTATGCAATCATCATACAATTTGTGCAGAACCTATGCAGCCATCTAAATACCCAATTACAACCCATGCAGTCATTGAAATACTGAGGCATATGTGTGCACTGATGAAACACTCAACCTCTACTCATGCACTCTTGTAATTACATAGAGAGTACCCTAGTAGTAAACCTATCACCCATCCAGTACCAATGCAGTCATTTAATTAGTGAGCCAATAGTCTTGCACTAATACAAACACCCCAGCAGTATAGTTACTTTCATCCAATTTCTCAACCCTTAACAATGGAATCAGGTAGTAACTCAGTCACTAGTCATGCACTCATGTAATTAGTCAGGCACTACTGATGTATTTATTAAATTCTCCAGGCACTACCCATGTGGTTATATAATCATCCAGGCACTACATATTCAGTCATCCAAAAAGAAAGGGCAGCATCCAATCGCTGAAACACTATTCATCCACTCATCCAATAGGCTAGGTGCTATGCATGGGCTTACATAATCATGTACGCATTATCCATGCACTACATAAGTCACCTATATACTGTGTATGCACTCTTGCAATCATCCAGGTGCTTGATTTGCACACATTTAATCATCCTACCCAAATCTATGCATCTGCTCATGCACTCATCCAAAAACCCAGATACTAGTGCTTTACTCATGCAAACAAACAGGCAAAAAGTATGCAGACATTAAATGACCCATGGAGGTATAACATAGTCAGGGAATCATCTAGGTAATACTTGTATCCTCAGAGAATCACATAGGCACTACCTATGCACTCATTCAATCATCCAGAGTGAATTGCAGTGTTCATCCACAAACCCAAGTGTTTACAAGTTTTACTGAGGAATATGTAGTCTTTAGACAATATGGGTAATAGTTTTACAACAATGGCACTCTCTGCATAATTACATGGGTGCAAGAGTAGAGCCTGAGTGTTTCATCAATCCACGTGTGTGCCTCAGTATTTCCTGACTGCATGGGTTGTAAGTGGGTGTTTAGATGGCTGCATAGGTTCTGCACACATGTTATAATGATTGCATAGTTAAAGCCTTGTAAATTTAGTGTTACATCTTAAAAAGTGTAAACAAAGAGGAAATGCATTGAAACAGAAAGAACGAGTTGAGAGAGTAGTTGATAAGGCATTTACTTTAAAGAGGAAGCTTTTCAATTTGATTCTAAATAGAATGAAGACTCTTGACAAAATAGTGTTGTGCATGAGGAGACAAAACCAGAAGAAAAGATTAGTGAATAGAAGTAACTTTTGTACAGTTTTTTTTTAATTGTTTTTATTTTTTGCAGGAAAAACGAAAAGAAGAAGAAAAGAGAAATCATATTTTGTTATGTATACATCATTGCATAAGTATCTGTACATAGAATTATCATTGAGATAGAAACAGAGGATTACAGTATAAATATTCACAAGTATCTAAATCAAAACAATAGTGCAAATGTGCTGGTCTCTCAAAACAGTTACATGTTTAGCTAATAAACGTTCCCCATAATTTTTTCCCTCCCTTTTAATGCCTTAGGGCCCTTAAGTTTAGCCAGTGATAACTCCATTGTATGTATTTCATGAACAAGGTACCACCATTCCATAACGCTAGGAGGTTCTTTCGAGATCCAAGTCCGCACAATGACCAACCTAGCACAAGCAAAAACAATAGATATCAGATCTTTATAGTTACTATTAATATCTTGTACATCTAAATATATCAAGTGTGCCGAGAGAGCGGGTGTTGTTATATGTCTACTATTAAGAGCCTTTGTTATTCCTTGCCAGAATGTTGTGAGTTTCGGACACTGATAAAGCATATGTTCTATACCAGCAGCTTCCATATTGCATTTTAAACATTTAGTACGCTCATTAGAAATATTTCCAGAAGTCCAGCTAGCAATTCCTTGAGGCGTATAGTAAATTTGAGTAACTGTTCTATAAAATTGCAGCCTCAGATTTGAAGATTGGACCACTCGATTTATTTGTTTGAGCGATCCTGCAACCTGGTTGGAACTGATATTAACTCCTAATCTGTTGGTCCATTTGTCCGCCATTTCGCACAATCCTCTGTTCGGCCTTTATTAAGACAAGCGTAACTCTTGCTAATAAGTGATTTAGTATAGCCAGAATAAATACATTGTAAAGTATCTGAATGTTCTACTCTCCTAATTTTCATTTTATCAACCAAGTAGTCTTGTATCTGTATATATTTAAAATACATAGCATCGCTAATTTTATACAATGTTTTTAGTATACTAAAACTCAAGAGGCCATCCGGTCCATATAGATCGCGTAAAGTATTTATACCATGATCTACCCACTGTGTGCAGGCGCCATCAGAAAAAATACCTGGCATCCCTGGATTCCCCCAGATTTGTAGCTCAGCATTGAAGAATGGAATTTTGTCAATGTTCATAATTTGATCCCAGATTCTTTTGATATCTCTTGCGGTCTTAAATTTGATCCTCTTGTAGTAATTGGGGTAATGCACCCGAAATAAAAAATGATTACTTTGTGATCCCAACATAAATTGATGATAGAATAGGGAACCTTCCTTAGACATAAGACTGCGCATACGTTGGATAAAGGTAGCTAAAAAATCGATTTTGAGGTCCGAGAAATTTAATCCTCCCTATTCTATTGAGAGTTTCAATGCGGTCATTGACCTTCGTGCTTTTTTACAGCCCCAAATATAGCTGCTACATATACTCTCTATTCTCTTAATATATATATTATTCAATTGCATAGGGATAGATCTAAATAAATACAATATTTTCGGTACAAACTTCATTTTGATTATATTTATACGTCCTACCAAACTTAGTGGTATCTTATGCCAGTTTTTAAGAGTAGCAGTAATCTCTTTGACTAGAGGGTCATAGTTTAGTGCTATGATTTTCTCTATATCAGCGGTAAGTTTAACTCCTAAGTAGATAGCATTTGGGCAAAGCCCTAATATCGGTTGTATGGGCTTATAGTTGGCAATTACTTGAGTTTTACTCACATTTAACCTATACCCCGAAATGACACCAAATTTGCTAGCTTCCTCAATTATCTTAGGGATGGCCAAAACTAAGTCGGTAGTATATATAGCTATATCATTAGCAAAAGCTGTGATTTTCAAACTCTTGCCTCCATGCTCTATTGAAATTATATTATCCTGAGCTGTTAGTGCATTTAAAAATGGTTCCAAAGCTAGAGCAAATAGCAGGGGTGATAAAGGACACCCCTGCCTAGTCCCCCTTTTGATTGAGAAATTAGCCGAATTAGCTCCTAGATAACTAACTATTGCCGTTGGTGATTCATATAGAGATTGGACCCAACCTAGATATTGCCCCTGTATACCAAATGTACTCAACGCTGCCCAAAGGTACTCCCACCCCACTCGGTCGAATGCTTTCTCTGCATTTAACATAACCATTCCGAGTGGGACGAGAGTAGCTGCGGCAACGTCGAAAGCTGTGACAGCAGTGTTGATATGGGTAGTGGTGTCTCTCCCCACCACAAACCCATGTTGTTGGCAATTGACCAAATCTGGCATAATAGGAGCAAGGCGATTAGCCAAAACTTTGGCAAACACTTTTGCATCAGTATTACTTAGTGAGATTGACCTATATGATCCCTGGTCCTCTGGTGGCTTGTTCTTCTTTAAAAAGAAGACTATTTGAGCAGTGCGCCATGGTATAGGAGCATTTCCTGTTTCCCCCACAGAGTCTATCACCTGCTGGAAGAGAGGAAGTAATTCCTTTTCGCAGATCTTATAGATCTCCATAGGCAAACAATCTTCTCCTGCAGCCTTACCTAGAGGCAATGCTTGTATAGCTTTCCCTAGTTCCTCTGTTGTAATTTTGGAGCCAAGTTGTCTAATTGCTTCTGTATCCAATCTCCCGGGTATATCTTTCTCTAGATAAAGTCTAATTTCTTCTGAAGTAGGTGAATTTTCTGGAGTATAGAGACGGCAGTAATATTTGGCGAATTGATCTAGAATCTGCTCCGATTTTCTGTATTCCTTAGAGTCTAGCCCTTTTAGTATTTTCATAGTAGTTTTGGGCTTTTTATCAGCTACCTTATAAGCCAAAATTTTACCAATTCTGTCTCCCCCATCGTACTGTGCCAACTTATATTTGTGTATTTTGGAGCTGTATTTTTCCCTAAGGGTTTTCTTTAATGCCACCCTCAATGACACTAATCCTAAACCTAACTCTTCGATATTAGTTTTGCCCTGTATTATAGCATCGGACAGTTGTTGTTCAACTAGTAGAATATCAGATGTGGTCAATTTTTCTGCGCCACGTTTTTCAGCGTTGTCCCTTAAAATGTATTGTTGTACATAGCCTCTAATGCGACATTTACACTCATCCCAAACAAAATTAACAGTTGTTGAATTAATGTTCAATAATATGAATTCTTTTATGTGGCTTTTAATACCAAGAATAAATTTAGAGTCTGTTAGTAGCTATCTAGGGAATATAAACTGTCGGGGGTTTGTTTACTGTCCAAAATTTTAAATTCAAACTGTATCGGATTGTGGTCAGAAGTGACTTTAGGGCAACACTCTATATCACAGTTCTCCAGAATATTATCTGTTGTCCATATCATTTCGATTCTAGAGCAAGCTTTATGTGGGGCCGAATAGTATGTAAAGCCAGGTATGGTAGGATGTTTAATACGCCAAGCATCTTTCACGTTATGAATCCTGGCCAGTTCTATTATAGCTGTCCTCACTTTACCCATCCTAGTTCTATTTCCTTTACTTGTAGAGTCTATTTTATAATTCATGACGCAATTAAAGTCCCCCATTATCAACAGTTCACCTTCCCAGTCAAGTAGTTCAATATTCAATTGCTCATAAAGTTTGGGTTCATCTATATTGGGACCATATACAATACAAAATACATAGCATTTTTGATCAAATTGCAGCTGTGCTATTGCCCACCTCCCTTGTCATCAGCTGTGGTTTTAATAACATTCATTCTTAACCATTTTTGTTTCAGAATAGCTACCCCCCGAATTGATGCCCCTAAGGTTGAAAAAAACAACAAGGTCATAACCCATTTGCGATAAGAGCTTACGATCTTGAAATCCAATATGAGTTTCAGAAATAAATGCCATATGTGGTTTGTACATGTTCATTTCTTCTTGTAGTAATCTCCTCTTACATTTATTATTGAGTCCAGCAACATTCCACACCAAACATCTAAGAAAAGACATAACCTATACTTATATTTCCCAACTTCCTCTGCATAGTATATTGCTTGGTAGAAGAAAACTCAGAATCCTTAATTTCCGTTTCTACCCATATTCTATTCTTGAAATAACATTTTTCCCCCTTTCAATCTCCACCCACACAGGAGCCCTGGCCCCTCCTACCTACCCTCTCACCCTCAGGTCCCTAAGGGGGAGCACCCCTCTATCCCTTGCTGCCGCTGGAGAGGCAGCACAGTGAGGTGATAAGCATGGAGACTGCCCCTTCCGCTTCCAAACTTAGATCATAGATTCATCAAAAAGGAAAGCGTTAGAATAAGACAAAAATAAAAGAAAAAAGAGAGAAAAAAAAGAAGTAAAGAATGTGGTAAGAGAGAAAAGTTTCTACCGAGACATGCCTCCATTTGACAGTTCAGATTCAAATAGTTTCTAAATAGTCAAATGATCAGGATTAGGTCCTGTTAATGTCGATACTATTTCATTTGTCTCGCTCTTTGGTAAATTTCTCTACAGTCTGGATCGCCTCTTCTGGTTCATTGAAAAATAATGACTGGCCATTTCTAATAACTTTAAGGCGGGCAGGTTCCTGTAGATAAACCATGCAGCCTATAGCTTTAAAAGAGTCAATCAATTTCCGAAGCTCCAAGCGTCGATCCATTGTGCCCTTACTCAAGTCCGAGCGTACAAAAAAGGTAATATTATCAATAGTGACTGGGCTGTTAGGTTTAGCTTTAAGAGACACTGCTCGTCTCAACAGAAAATTCCCAAAGTATATCAAAAATGGTCTAGGGAATTTGTTGTTTTTGTTCTTTTGAAAGAGGGGCAATCTATGTACCCGCTGTAATTGGGAGTCCCAGTCCCAATCCGATAGATCACTAAAGGCCTTTTGGAGAAGTTTCACAACAAAGGCTCTGGGATCAGCCCCCTCAATGCCCTCAGGAATTCCAAACAGTCTAAGGTTGTGTCTGCGCGTCCTATTCTCCATGTCCTCCACTTTAGCCTCCAATTTAGATATGCATATTGAATGAGATCTTGTTGTTGACTCCGATTGAGTAGCGCCTTCTTTTTCTTCCACAACTCGTTGTTTTAAGTCTTCCATCTCTTGCCTGACCCCTCTAAGCTTTTGACACACTTCGCTCATATAAGCTTGCATTTTGGTATTATTCTCTCTTAATTGTAGGTATTGTTGTTGGCTTTCTTGTCTTTGTGCCATAAGAGTTTGCATGATTAAATGTGTAGATGTAGTGTCTGGATGAGCTTTTATTTTTCCCCCTGTATTGCAGATTGGGTTTGTAGTTGGCTTATTGTGTCACTGTGGTCCGATGTTGTGGCCAAATTGCTAGCCCCCAGAGAACTAGGGCCCGCATTTATTTTCTCTATTTCAATATTTTCAGCATTTGATACTTCCAATGGATAGTTGTCAGAGTCAATTTCTATCGGAGTTGAGCTTGTCTTTAGGATTTCGGATTAATGGTTAGCAGCAGCGCTACTGATCAAATTGGTAGACAAGATTGGAGCTATAGTATCTGACTGTATAGCCGTAGTAGAGCTAACGTCTCTAGGTCCATTGTTGATCAATAGAGTTGGTGAGGCTATTATATCTACGTTCGTTTTTGAAGTCTCCATTCTGGGAAGTATATTTTTGTCTCGCAAATTCAAGTGTTCCTCAGGACTTGCTTCAGAAAGTCTTAAAGCCATGCCCTTCACTCCTCCTTTTGCTTCAATCCATTTCCTCAACGGGCTATCATCAACTATAGCCTTACGTCCCTTCTTATTTGCAATAGGGTCTTTATTCAATGGTCTACGAGTTGTAGTTTTTTGTTTAGTTTTGACTTTCAGTTTTGATTTTCTTAAGCCGGATACTCGACAAGCATTAGTTCTGTTAGTGGAAGTTTCCGTATCGATTTCGCCCTCTTCAAAAATGTCTTCATAGTCAGGATTGGAGCTTTCTTCCGCCCTCTCCATTTCATCGTTATGCAGACATAGAGAGAGATTCTTTCCCGGTATAATTTCGCCAAGTTGCTTCTCGAATGTAGATTCGGTTGTAATTAAATCAACCATTTGAGTAGACTGTGTTGTGTCTGTATGGCAGGTTGGATCGACATATGTGTTTATAGTAGCATGGGGTATTACTGGCGCAGTATCTAGATATACGTTTGTTTTTACATTTTTATTTGCCCCCCTTCTACTGCAACTACTTCAAGATTTACAATGTCGCTTTCCTTTTCCCTTATGGCTTCAGGGGCGGGATCTCCATCTGTGCGAAATTCAGCCTTATCAACTTTATCAACTTTTCCAACCTTATCATTCTTGTCTTTGCCTTTGTCTTTTCCCTTAAAAGTCTCTTTGCCTGTATCAGCGATAGTAAGAGGGGCTGGGACAGTGCTGATTGTTTTTAAAGCAGTTACTTAGTTACTTCCTGCCCCCTCTTCTTCGCTTAGAAAGGGCAAAATCTGATGATTTCAGGTTTCATCACAAAGAGCCGATAGTTCGACATTGTTACTGTTGCTTACATCATGTATAACTAGGCAGGGTGACTGTTTGTCCATCATGGCCTTAACTACCCCTTTGCCTCCAGTGCTAACAGCCGTAACACCCGTAGCGATCTTAGCTTTCACAGCAGAATTCCCTAATGCCGCTTTAGCTTCGCTGGCAGACATTATACCTGAGCCGTCCGGTTTCCCCGTCTTCCCCGCTCTTCCAGCTCTAGTGGAGCAGGTATTCTGCCTCGATGTCATTGGCGCAGCAACGAACCTCGGTTCTAATGTCGGCTCTGCTGGTAGATGCGGCGTTCGGTCTTCCCTCAGCAAAACACACATCTGAGAAGAGAGTAATCCGGGACCCGCCCTGTTGCACGCCCTGCCGAGTGTTCGGAGGGGGCCGGTGCACCTGAGTCTCCAGACCGGCAAAAGCCCTCTGTTCAGCCGACAAACAAACTGCAGCATCCAATCAAGCTACGGTAAGAGATAGCTACAATAGGATTGCGGGCGTTTTCCCCTGCAGGAGTATTTTTCGAGTATAGCAAGCTCCGAGTTTTTATATTTGCCCCTCTTAATTACTCCAGTCTCAGCAGATTGCAGCGCAAGAGAACAATGCTACATGAACGCTTTCCGCGAAAATTTTCTTGAAGCGGTGGGGAGCTACTCCATGCGATCTCCTTCACCTGGCGGCATCAACCCGCCATCTTGACTCCACCCCGCTTTTGTACAGTTTTTAGTGGAAAATGGATGCATACTCCTTGTACAGAGCCTTTCTTTAATGAAGAAAGCTATCTCCAGGATAACAAATTAGTTCATGCTATTGATTAGAGAACTATGTTATTGAATGAAGAATGGTAGTCCTATAGCGAAAGAGATGATGGTACCTAGAAATGTATCAGAAGAGGTACAAGGAAGGCATAGTCGGGGTACTATATACAAATGGAATTGTAGTAGTGTTTTTAGTATTAGACAGCAATCCAAAGATATATTAAGAAACATGAACAACAGATAGATATTAAATACCCATTTTGTAAGATAATAAAATGCCTGCTAATTTAGAAAAACTATGCAGGGCCAAAAATAAAAAAAAATCAACATTTATTATTCTTTGCATCATTGTTATGGACCGCTCTCCAGCACTCACTAAAACTCTACAATCCATGCAGTATGATGCTATCTGGGAAAATTGTGAGGCTAAATCTTGAAGTTGAAATTGGACTTTTTGAATAGACTCTCTGCTTCGGTGTTGTTGTTCTTCTATTGAAGTTGAATGTCTTTTAGCTTTGTGTTGCCTTGTTTCTGCTCACTATGAACTCCTCTTATGAAATATTCAAAAAATATAAAAAGGGGAAAAAAATTACCATGTATGATTTTTGGCAGCATTGCAAATAGCTGCAACAAACTGCTCAACAGCTATTATACCAACACTACAGTCCATGCAATAAGTGGCCATTCTTGAAAACTCTGGAGCCATATCTGTTGTAGTAGTCTGTACCTCTAAAGGGGCTTTGTGGCCTGGAATTGTTGCTGCTGCCACTGATGTACGTGGTCCTCCAGCTTCCTTCTGCTTGATCGGCAGTTGGAGACGTTTCTATAATAAGTTTTAAGATGATATACCATGAACGTCGTCCCACATAAGTCCAAAAAAAGTCTCCAGCCAAAATCTGCTCCCTGTGAAGATTCAAGAAGGATGAGTGGGTGTATACTTCCTATTCATTTTACTGAACAGTATATTATCCAATGATATTCATTACTTTCACGGTCATGTGATGTTTTCATTTTGTGCATGCACTAATTCGGCAACAGTTTTTAATTCCCCAATAGCTAGGGTAACAATGGGTAGTTTGATGGGTGTTTGGTAGTTATATTCTATTTGTCAGTTCTTTTTTAAATTGTTCTTTTTTATAAACGTGTTATTAAAATAAAGTTAAACTAATATTTTACTAAAGAGTTAGACTTAAACTTTGTTTCAAATGTGTCTATATATTTAATTTTCACTTTGTCATTTATATTTATGACTACAGATGTCATTGCGACCTCCTGTGCTGCTGTGAAGAAGGAAAATGCATATTTGATTTAGTTATTTCGACAAATGAAAACAAAGTGGAAAGTTAAATTAGTATCTGACTAAATAGCTACACTGAAACCTTATCTAAAATGTGTCTATGTATGTGTTTTACAATTTGTTAAAAAAAAAGCCCGGTATTCGCAGTCTGTGCTTGGCTATGGCACTCATAGAATCATACAGGCACTACCTGTACAATCGTCAAGGACCTCCTTTATACATTACTCTGCAAACGTGCCTCCTGGTATAGTACTAGTTGAGGGATGAAGTCTCCTTCGCTATTGAGGGTATTTGGGGGCCAAGTATCCCTCTTATTACCTTTAGCAAGTTCCACATAGTCAGTTTTCTAAGAGGTCTTCAGAGGCCACACCCCCTTTCTGCACCACTCTGCAAACACATTTCCTGGCATACTACTGGTTGGGGAATAAAGTTGTCTTGGATGCTGAAGGACCTTAGGGACCAAGAAGTCCTCCCAGAACTTTCTATATGTCCTACTCAGTGGGATTTCTGAGAGCTGGACAGAGGCCCCACCCCCTTTCCACACCATTCTGCAAAGAACATTGCTACTTAAAAAAACCTTAGAAATTCTCTGAAAAAAACAAAGGTTACTGGGATGTTATAGTTAGGAAATAGGATAAAAAAATCTTAGCTATTCACTGAAGAAAACAAAGGTTAAGGGGACATTAATTTTAGGCTGACATGTCACTCGTAAAAAAATAGAGAAATTCAGCAGTTATAGTTAGCCGAGTTAACTATAACTTGTGCTCCCGCACTGCAATGCTTATGATCTCACATATTACATCACTCATGACAAGGTCAGTGACATCACTGATGACATCTCAAACTCAAATGACATCTCAAATGACATCACTGATGACATCATCCACAGAATCTCTGACAGCCTTTCACACCCCATGTAACCATTCATACACCTGCTCCAACTTCCAAACTACCATTCCGCAAACAATTGACATACCGATACCTGTACTTACATGCTAACCCCTTGCCTGAGGTCGGAATTCCGCTCCTGTGCGGCACATTCCGATCGCGGGCATGGTCATGACGGCTCCCGGCCGTCATCAGCACACGAGCACTGTGTGCCCTGACGGACGGGAGCCGTCACCAGCATGCAAAGGGTTAATAGAACTATACACACATCCACTCACTCACACAGCCACTCATACACCCACACACTCACTAATACAGCCACTGATATAACTACTCATAGACCCATACAGCCACTCACACACTGTCAGATTCATAGGACTACTCACACACTGACTAACTCAACCATAAGGTCCACCACACAGCCACTTACTCACCTATACAGTGATACACACACCAACTCACTTATTCATACAGATACTAACACATACTTACTCAAATATTTATATATATATAAATGTATATATATATTTATATATAAACACCTCACTTTCACTGGAGAGAGTCTTTGCTGCTTTTTTCTGCCTACTTTGAAGAAGTCACGTTTAAGAGGTCCTTACCTGGTTTATTTCACCGTGGAGTGGTGAACAGGAACATTGTTATATTTATATATATATATATGACATGGCACTTTTTTTATAGATGTTAAATCACGGTGAACGAAGTACAGTACTCTGTACTGTACTCTGTACCTTCCCGAGCGCATACTGGAGGCTCCTGGTGGGCTAGCTGGCCCCCAGGGACCTCCAGTATGCAAGGGGAATTAGTTCCCCCTTTGCAAACACACCAGTGGGCTGCGTTGCAGAGAGGTGTAAAAAGGGGCGTGTCCTCATTACACCTCTCTGCAACGCGCCCCATGGCGCATACTGGAGGTTCCTGGTGGGCTAGTTGGCCCCCAGGGACCTCCAGTATGCAAGGGGAATTAGTTCCCCCTCTGCAAACACGCCAGTGGGCTGCGTTGCAGAGAGGTGTAAAAAGGGGCGTGTCCTCATTACACCTCTCTGCAACGTAGCCCCATGGCGCATACTGGAGGTTCCTGGTGGGCTTGTTGGTCCCAGGGACCTCCAGTATGCAAGGGGAGTTAGTTCCTCCTCTGCAAATGTGCCAGGGGGCTGCGTTTTGCAAAGAGGTGTAAAAAGGGGCTTGGCCTCATTACACCTCTCTGCAATGCAGCCCCCTGGCACATACTGGAGGTTCCTCGTGGGCTAGTTGGCCCCCAGGGACCCCCAGGGAACCCCAGTATGCAAGGGGAATTAGTTCCCCCTGTACAAATGCACTAGGGGGCTGTGTTGCAGAGAGGTGTAAAAAGGGGCGTGGCCTCATTACACCTCTCTGCAATGCAGCCCCATGGCGCATACTAGAGGTTCCTGGTGGGCTAGTTGGCCCCCAGGGACTGCCAGTGTGCAAGGGGAGATAGTTCCTCCTCTGCAAATGTGCCAGGGGGCTGCTTTGCAGAGAGGTGTAATGAGGCCACGCCCCTTTTTACACATTTCTGCAACGCAGCCCCCTGGTGCCTACTGGAAGATCCTGGTGGGCTAGTTGGCCCCCATGGACCCCCAGTATGCAAGGATACTTAATCCCCCAATTTAGAACGCACTACGGGGCGTGTTTGCACAGTAGTGAAGGTAGGGGGCGGGGCTTGAGGTGATATGTGTGCAAACATGCCCCGTGGCGCGTTTTAAGTTGGGGAATTAATTCATCTTCAATCCAGAGGTCTCCTAGGGTCCAACTAGTCCAACAGGTACCTCCAGTAAGTGCCACGGAGCTGCGTTGCAGAGTGTTGTAAAAAGGGGACATGCCCTTTGAACATCTCTCTGCAAAGCAGCTCCCTGGCACACACTGGAGGTACTTGGTGGGCTAGTTTGCTCACAGGGGACCTCAGGATTGAAGAGGATTTAATTCCCCAAACTAAAACGCGCCACAGGGCGTGTTTGCACACATGTCACCTCAGGCGGCGCCCCCTTCCTTCAATATTGAGCAAAATATTCCTCTAAAATCAGCTGAACTACGAATTCCGATTTGACTGCCTTCACTTGGAAATTCTTGTAAGTGTGGAGTTTTGAAACAATAATAAATTCCTCTAAAATCAGCCGAACTACGAATTCCGATCTACTCACCTGTTATCAGGAGAGACCTTAGTGCTGCATCTTTCAGCCCACTACTGATCCTGAAAAATAATTCGTATACTTACAGTAACTTGAATTTCCTTCCATATGCTAACATTGACTGGTTTCACTTGGAAATTTTTCTAAGTGTGCAGTTTTGGAACTTAAAAAAATTCCTCAACAATCAGCCGAACTACGAATTCCAATTTATTCATCTGTTACCTGGAGAGACCTCAGTGCTGCATCTTTCAGCTCACTACTATTCCTGAAAATTAAATTTAACTGAACTTACCAGTAACTTGAATTTCTTTCCATAGGATATCATTGCCTGCTATATAAAATATATATAAGTTAAAAAAAGATAAAATAAAAAAGATATATATTACAATTTCAATTTTTTTAAAAACATTTTTAAATTTATATTACAAATATGTAATGTAATTTAAAAAATAAAATATCTAAAAATAAATACATTAAATGTAGTAAATTAGTATAAAAAACAAACAATACATTTAAAAATAATCATTTACAAATCCTTTGAAATTCACTGAAAAGACCATAGGTTTCAGCCACGTTATAGTTAGGAATTAGCATTTAAAAAACCTTGATCAGTCATCAGTGATGTCATTTGAGATGTCATCAGGGATGTCATCAGTGATGTCACTGACAATGTCATGAGTGATATAATATGTGACGTCATCAGCAGTGCATTGCGGGCGCGCGAGTTATAGTTAACTGAACTAACTATAACAGGGGAATTTCAATGTTTTTTTATGAGTGAAATGTCCAGCTAACTATAACCTATGTTTTTTCAGTGAATTTCCAAGGTTTTTTAAATGCTAAGTCCTAACTATAACGTGGCTGAAACCTATGTTTTTCTCAGTGAATATATATATATATATATATATATATATATATATATATATATATATATATATATATATATATATATATATATATATATATATATATATATATCTTCTCTGAATTGGGGTTTTCATTTCACATCTACCTCTCCATTTACCTCAATCTTTCCTACTGTCTTCTTTTCCTCCCCACATCTATTCCACGTTTCTTTTTACTGGCTGCATTCGTCCCTCTTCCTGCTGATACCCCATTTTTTTCCCTCATCTATCTATTTGTTTACTCTTAAAAGTCCAAAAGTGTAAGCAGCTCAACCTGTCAAATGATGCTTAAGTGTATTGTCATTAAGTGAGAATGATGAACTGTTGCAGAAAAAACAATCATAAAATTGTCTCCGGTTTAACCGTAAGCCCTTTATACCAAATATTCTTTACAGAACACTCAAGCAAAAAAGAAAAACTAAAACGGAAACATATATGATATCTTGTTAAGCTGGATTTAAATCAAGTAGCCAGAACAAAGTCAACGATTAGCTGCCACCCTCGTTACATAAGTGCAGATGACCACTCTCTGGGTGTTGTTGATAGGAGTCCCAACAGGGTCACTCCTCTTTAGGTGTTCAAGTCCCTCTTGTTTCGTCTATGCCCCTTGCTGACTCTCAATTCATTTAAGTATTCACTAACAAGCTGCTTGCGGTCATGTATATGCTCTGCACCCCTCTTACTGAAAGAGTTTAAAAAACACCTTGATGGGAAAAGTGACTGATGCAGCTGGGTTCATACTTCATCAGATTGTTGCATTCTGTGTATTTGCCTCACTTATATGTAATTAGGGGACTAACAACACATGTTTTCCCTATAGCTGAGCTGCACTGAGATAGAAGATAGGAATCGAGGGGCTTTTGTATGTATCTCTATGGAAATCAGGACCCAGCCACAGAAGTCTGGGCATTTAGGCATGTGCATTAATTTCATTTTAAAACAGGGCTGATGAAGTTGCTAAAGAATATGTTGCACTAAAATATGATTTCTAACATCAAACCGTGTTCACATTGTTTTTGCCATACAATTTGGTCTTTGTTAGGAGAGAAATTGATGAAAAAAGGCCTACTCCCATCAATATCAAAATGTAGTGAGTCCTTTACCGTCCTTGCTGTCAGTGCCACTACACCTGCTGCACATGGTAACTATGCACCTGATACCCTCTCATAAAAGGAACTTCTGGAAGCAGTCAATGGGATCCAAACGCTAAGGTAAAACCCAGGATTACTTTGCCTGGGGCACAGAAACACCGCTGTAAAAGTCAAATCCACGGATTCCCTCTCTGATTACGATGAGCTATCACAGATGGAATGCCTATGATTCTGTGCAAATGGAGAGGTACTTCAACACAACAGGCAAGGTAATTCTGAGGATTGGCATGCAATTCTTTGGCATATTTAAAATATCTGTAGGTCTCTAGTATATTGTTCAATGTGTACCCAGGGGCTGCATAAAAATGCCACCAGAGGACTGCAGCGTCTATTAGGCCATTCACTACATAAGCAGTGCACACATGATATCAGGCATACAAGTTTTGACTGACTGTAGCAGTGTGAAACCACATTTAAACCTGTCAAAATAAGCACTTTTCACAGGTCAAAACCTTCCTTTAAAATACTAATAAGTTACCCCTATGTAGACTTTGTTGCCCACAAGCCAGGGTGCATTGTATTAAAAGATTGGGCATATACGAATTAAATTTAACACCCTTACAGTGACTATCACCCAAAAGCAATTGTTTACAGTGGCAGAAAGAGCTGCCCTATATAGAAAACAGTACAGATTAAACAACACATCCTAAAACTGTTTTTCAGGAATGAGACTAGCTAGAAAAATTAGAACTATATCTGATAGTTGATAAAAATCCAATTAAATTGTGAAATTGGATATTAATTAAATATTAAGCAAAAGTAACTTTTATAAAGTTAATTGCCTGAAGTTCATGGAGGCTAGATTTGCATTGATTCTCCCTCTTTCACCAGCCATTAATAAGCATTTGAAGAGGTCGCAGGGCAGAGAACAGAAGAGTGGGTGTGGGGAGGTGTTCCCTTGACAGAATGAACAGTACTATAGAGCTCAGGAACTGGATTAACTTTAAAGAGACCCACACCCGTCACAAGAAAATGTTAGCTGATAACTGGGTAGGAACCTTCCCTTTGCCCCCAGCCAGCCAGGCTCTTATCGCAGTAGCCTCCTTCTGACATTAAAGTGTCAAATGCTGCTGGACTGCCACATCGTGCTTGACAGGTCTGTTGGGTTTTTGTGTATAAACACTGAGGGGCCCTTGAAAGGAAGGTAAACAGGATGCCAATCCATTATTGTGTATTCACTCTCTGGTTGCTGGAAACCCTGCTTTGTTCTACCAGGGATCTGTCTCTGGGCTTATTGTGTATACAGTGAGTGCCATAAACTCACTGTTAGATGTTGGAGGAATCTAGAATTACCATAGTACATATCGTGTCCAGGACAAGGGCACTAGGACCCTGGGACAGCGCAGGGGCGAGGGGACACCGGACACCACATCCGGTCAGGGGGGCGGACACAAAGGGCATTCTGATGCTGGACCTCGAGACAGGAGGTCATGATCTGAGCATGATGTGAACCAACAAATAAAGGCATACCTGCAAGATGCACATCGTGTCATGCGTGAGTTCCTGGGTGGGCGGCCACGACAACTGGCGACGAGAGGTGGGATGTGGTGTCCAGCGCAAGCAGAGGTAGAGGTGCGGCATCAACAGGAGGCCAGCAGCGACGTGAAGAAGATCGTGATTTTAAACCAGGAGCCCACCCTGGATCACAGTGCAGCGAAGAAGAAGAAGGAAGTGCTAAAAGAAGACGTGCAGCGACGTGGGAGCCCACCCCAAGCGCTGCAGAGAGAAGACCAAGTGAAGCGATAAGCGCCGAGGAAAAGCGCGAAGACGTGAAAGAATCGGCGCGAGCTCTCGCGAGAGTCTCGGCGGCCATCTTAGAAGCAGGCGCGAGAGCCAATAGGAACAGAGAACAGACGGGCTGCCATTTTAAAGCCAGGCAGAGTCCTGATTGGACGGGAAACAATGCGAGAACAACGGCGGCCATCTTTAAGCCAGGCGCGGGAGCCAATAGGAAGCGAGGAACAGCGCGGCGGCCATTTTGAGGCCAGGCAAAGCGCGAGAAAGCACGAAAAGTGCAAAAAGAAGGTACAAAAAGGATGATTTAAAGTAAATTAAAGGAAATAAGCAATAATAAGTAACATAAAGAGACAAAAGAAGTGGAAAAGAAAGAAGACAAGAACAACAAGTGGTGATAAAAGAAAAGTGAAAAAGAAGTGACAAAAAGGAGTGATTTAAAGTAAAGTTAAAGGGAAATAAGTCACAGAAGTGACCCAAAAGGACAAAAGAGGTACAGAAACAGCACCAAGGACACGTGGTGCCACAGAAATAAGTGCCAGAAAGGCGCACCGAAAAAAGAGAAATAAAGAAAAGGAGAAGACAAAGGAATAAAACAAAGAGACAAGGAAATAATACAAGTGCATACCAGGAAAAAGAAGAAAATAAAAGAAAGAAAGACCAAGAAAGCCCAGAAGAGGCTAAATAAAGTAAAACAAAGGAAGAAAGGAGAATATAAGGAAAAAGGATTAAGAAAGCCCAGAAGAGGCCAAATAAAGTAAAACAAAGAAAGAAAAAGGGACAAAAGATAACAAAGAGAAAAAGAGAATACAAGGAAAAAGGACTAAGAAAGCCCAGAAGAGGCCAAATAAAGTAAAACAAAGGAAGAAAAAGGGACAAAAGATCACAAAGAGAAAAAGAGAATATAAGGAAAAAGGACTAAGAAAGCCCAGAAGAGGCCAAATAAAGTGAAACAAAGGAAGAAAGAGAATAGAAGGAAAAAGGACTAAGAAAGCCCAGAAGAGGCGAAACAAAGTAAAACAAAGGAAGAAAATAAGTGCCAAAAAGAGCAAAAGGGCAAAATAAATGACAGAAAGCACGAAGAGTCAGTGAACAAGTGCTAGAAATAGAAAAGAAGAACAGGTGGGGCCCCACAAAGCGACGCTCGTGCTCAACAGCGGCGCCACGAACATCTCAAGAGAATATCAGAAACAAATAAGAGGACTAGAAAAGCTGAAAGGGAGAAAATCACTAATGAGTCAAGAAATCATCGCGACGACAGACGGACCGACAGCCTGGGTAACACCAATGGTAGATCACCTGGAGTACAAAGCAGAAAAAGAATCACCAAGATCACCAGTAGTGACGGACCACCAACCGCTAAGAAAGATTTATGGCAATCGAAAAGCAAATGTACCACCAAGGACAGAAAGGTGGGGAAGAAGGTTGATGGACTATGAAGTGAAAATAATTAACAAGCATGAAAGAGAACAAAATCTAGCAGACTACATGTCCAGACATCCACGGCCATACAAAAAAAAAGACGCAAGAATAAGGGCAGAAGATCACTTAAACTACATCCTAGAGAACAACGCACCGATATCAGCAACAACGTCAGAGCTAGAACAAGAGACAAAGAAAGACAACACCATGGAAGAGGCATGGATAGTAACACCCGACAGACTGAGCAAGACGAAACGGCCACCAGTGGAAGAGAAAATAAGTGCAGACCGAAGAGACTTACCAATAAAAGAAAGGAGAAATCGCGATGGTCAAAGAAGGACAAGCGAGGAAATGTGGCAACGAGATCCCAGAGGCAAAGTGAAGATGACAAAAGCAAAAGAACGGATGGCAAAGGCGGCAGCTTGGACAGTGTCACGTCACAGGGCACCTTTCGCATATCAGCAAGGCAGAAGCAAGAGAAGCAGAGAGGTAAAAGCAAGAACTGTAGAAAGACACACAAAGGAAGAAGCTCAAGCGGACATCAGAAAACAGCGGTTAAGAAGGAAACAGATGAACCAAAGAAACCAATTGAAGAGGTGTAAACGAAGGGACCTATGGGCCATCGCACATCATCAACTCTCTCTCTCTCTCTCTCTCTCTTTCTCTCTCTCTCTCTCGCTCTCTTTCTTTCTTTCTTTCTTTCTTTCTTCAAAAGGAAAATGTTTGTTTTGCAACAAGGGGGGAGATATTGTGTCCAGGACAAGGGCACTAAGACCCTGGGACAGCGCAGGGGCGAGGGGACACCGGACACCACATCCGGTCAGGGGGCAGACACAAAGGGCATTCTGATGCTGGACCTCGAGACAGGAGGTCATGATCCGAGCATGATGTGAACCAACAAATAAAGGCATACCTGCAAGATGCACATCGTGTCATGCGTGAGTTCCTGGGTGGGCGGACACAACAGTACACTCCCCACATACTTCCCCAGCCCTTGGAGCCAACGTTTAGTATGGCTAACAAACCTTTACCAACTTGAAAATGCCCTAAGTGGGTAGTGTTTGCTATGGAAACGTTTACCCCATTGGTTCGGGCATTCCCAGGAGTCACTGCCACTCACTAGCTCATGCCTGGCATAAATATAGCATCTCCAGGGACCTACCTGTAAAATCTCCTATTGGTAGACAGGAACAAACTGATTCCAAAATAACTGGAAAACCTGACATATGTAAACTCTTTATCAGTTGGACTGAAACAGGATCATACAAATAAAATGTGGGCAAAAGTCAGACAACTAAGATCTTTAATGAATCTGTGTTCTGTTGGCCGAGCAGGAACTAAGAGAAGAACCATTTCAATTGCTGCAGGAATAGACCGCTTGCTGGCATTGTCTAATTTTCTGTAATGAATGTCAGGTGGAAGATTATGTACCGGGGTAATACTATGGTATACAACTTTAAGCAAGACTTTGGACTGAATGTGTGCATCAGTAATGTGGGATGAAAAATATGAATGTTTTATTTGGATAATGTAAACCACTGAACCTCTTGACAATTGTTCACAAAATTGTTGACACATGTTTTCTGTTGTCTTTTAATGTTTGCTTGTTTGCTCTTAATTCTTCTAGCATGAACCCAAGTTTAGTGCATATACCAGTCTTATTAGTTGCTGTTGGTTGTTTAGATTACTTATGTGTGCGCAAACAAAGCAATATATGCATTCATTTCAGTTTCTTTGTAGCATATTTAATTGATAGGAGCTAACTGTTATCATTAGTAGATGGTTGTTGGGGTCATAGATTTGATTAGAGGAGGTTAGGTATTGTTAGTTTGCAGAGGTTGTGTTCTTTGAAATGAGTTGTGAGCAATTAGCAGAAATATATAAATAGAGATGAAGGCAAACATGCAAGTGATTTAGAGATGGTTGCGTCCAAATTGGAGAAAGAAACATGCACAGGATGGGAAGGAGATGATCATGTGAAAGAGAAAAGGAATGGCAACAAACTGAAATTTTAAGTAAAGACCAGTTTTCTTAACAGATTTTGGGTATATAGGGGATGCTTTTTGAGACAGCATCCAATTTGAGGATGCAAGGTTATTTGCATGTAAATATGGATCAAATGTAGAAAGCATTTTTCTGGTCTAAAACGGCCTGATTCACAGAATCGGGCCATTTGCGACTAGGAAAAATGCTTTTTCAAATGCACAAAATGCGATTCGGTACCTTGTTACTGAATTGCATTTGCGATTCAGTATTTGTAAGGGGCGTGTTTAGGGCCCAAAAACTGAATCAGTATGATATGTATTACTCTTTTCCGACCGAATTTCGTAATACTTTACCACCAGTTTAGAACTGGTGGTAATCCATTTGCAAAGGAGAAGGGGTCCCCATAGACTTTTGCCTACTCTTAAAATATGAAACTTCCATGTTTTCCTTTTTTTTCTTTTTAAATATACTCTGTTTTCCTTCAAGGAAAATGGGCTCCATTTAAAAAAAAAAAAATTGTTTATTCAGAAGCAATCACAGACATGGTGGTCAGCTGACCTCAACAGGCCACTATCCCTGTGATGGCTGTGATTTTCAATGGGTCACAAACTGCGACCTACATCATTAATATTTATGAGCTCATCGATTTGTGACCCACAAGGAATCCCTAAATGAAACTCAATGAGTTTCATACATTAGGAATACCAATTTCCTAATTGTGATTCAGAGAGAATCTCAATTAGAAACTCTGTATTCCTAATGCTTGAACATCTGGCCCCATATTCTGTACTTTTTCACTAGAATCAAATTTACCATCTGGTTGTTGCCGGCCACCACTAGACAACAACTTCAGCAAGGACAGTTGATCATCTCAGGAGTTGGAAGTGTAAAGTATAGCCTAGGCTCAAACCTTGAAAGCAGATTTTACAAATGCTGGAGCAGTTGTCTTCCTAAGTTTTGCTCACAGTATTCATTGTAGAGCAAAGTGTGATAAATATTCTATGCCTCTGGTTTCACTTGGCACAAGATGGAGGGTGAGGACAGCTTCCCCATTCATTATAAGTATATTGCCTGCATTCCTGTGGCTGGGGAGTGGAGATCCTGGCACTGAAATTCAATTAAAATTATGTTAGCCAGGAGCTGCCAAATAGACTTCCTGAAGCATTTCCTTTTGGTAGCGGTGAGGAGTGAAAGAAACTGCAGGTTCTGTTGTCAAAGTTGATAGTAGCTCTTTAGGTGGGATCCAGATTCTGTCTTCCTTAATCACATTTGGTTCTGCTGCAGAAAGAAGTGCAGAAACCTAACACCTCATTGTGCCTCTGTTGTAGGTGATCCAAGTCAGAGACTACCCTTCTAAGAATGGCATCACTCTACAAAGGTTGCATCTGGAAAGCAACTCGGAACGCACATTTGAAAGGAGAACCATCCCCAAACCAGTTCTACAGCACATACCTGTTTATTGTTTATTGTTTTTTAGTTAATAAAAACCATCACAATACAAATACAAATTAAATGCATGTTAAAAGGATATTACTCCATTTTCATTAAAACGTTAATAAATATTGGTATAACACATAATATCATGGATTTGTAGAAATAGGATATTATAAGATATATTCAGGACATAATTGCAGGGACTTTTCAATTTTCACCAGATTATTCATGTGGGGTATGCATCTGTTGTAGCGATACGGTTTTGAAAGATTTATCATTGAGTTGATACCATTAGAATCCATTCCTTACATTGAGGGAAGGCTCTTGGCTGTGATAATCATAAGATTGTGTTGCTTTGTTATGGATTCTCTGGTGATAGGGGGTTCTGACATTTCCAATAGGATATCAGGCTTGTATTTATATGCCAGGTAGGATGTCAGTAAAAGATTGTATTTTGTTAACTTTTAGTTGGTACCTCCATTTTAGATTTTGGGTGGTGTCTGCATATACGTGGAAGTTGATACCCTTAGGTCTTATGAGGACTCTGGCCGGTGGCGGAATCTCCACCACCGGCCAGTATCTCCACCATCGGGCCGGAACCTCCACCATCGGGCCGGAATCTCCACCACCGGGCTGGAATCTCCACTACCGGGCAGGATTCTCCGGCCTGAGTGCGGACATAAAGTTAGCATGAGTAAGCGCATTCTGTGAATACCAAAATGAGGAAGTGAATTCTGTGAATACCAAAATGAGTAAGTACCTTCTGTGAATACCAAAAGGAGTAAGTGCCTTCTGTGAATACTAAAATGGTAGTAAGTTTAGGATTTTGTAGTAAGGTAGTTCTGTGAATCGGGCCCACTGTGTGGCAGGGGGTTCTTTATCCCTTATATAACACAGTTTGTGCTCTTCAAAAATATAGACGAAATATCATTTTAAGCTTGCACATGATATCACAATTTACTCAGAAATGTTTAAGTAACAATAATAGTTAGTATTTCTATTTCTTTCGTTATGTACAGTTATGTAATTATTACCAAAGCATACAGTGCATCTTTCGGATGTAACTCATTTTGCAACTTGTGCCTTTTTTCAGATTCTTTGCGTTTTTACTAAAGGTTTATTTTTTATACACTATCTACATTGCAATAACTTAAAACGTAATATCCTGAAATAAAACCTATATTCAGATTTTGGATGCAGATCTTGCGAGGATATCTGTTTCTGCTAAAGTCTAATATTTTGGTGCCACGATATACAATCTAAATGTTTTTTTCTGTTAAGAACATCTTGCTTACGTTGGGTGATCATATTTGCTGATTGTGTTTGTAGTGGAAGCGAATGAGCTTACAGTTCTCACTGGATCTAATGACATACATTGGAAGCCAAGGTATGTAATTCACATACACAGTAAAATACAACTTTGCCTCTATGTTTGTGTTTTTTTTGCAAAATTGGCCTTCCAGTACAATAAGAATTCAATATAGCCCCATAGTTTAACTTCAGTTTTAGCTTTCAGTGCAGAGAGGGGATCATTTTTTTCAAAACAATTATGGGTATAAATAACTATCACACATATGTTTAAAGTTTAGATGTTTCCATGGATGGCAATTTTGTCAAAACAATAAAAGGGAAAGGATGTCCTGAAAAAGATCTGAAACTTCCGAAATCCTTCAAAAATACATTTGCTTGGTTTTTCCTTTCAATTCAGTTTGCAGGCTTATTTGCACTGTTACAGCACGTGGATATGTAAACCGGTAAATTGTCTAGTTAGAGAGTGAGTGAGTGACACAGTCACAAACCAATTGCACAATCATGAGGACATTACCTCCTTATCCACCTTCATCATGCCAGGTCTTACATGATGAGCTTTACCTCCCCCACAGACAGTATTTACCCACTCTAATTCTTATAAAAAAGTTTTTAAAGGATTCCCTTTAGTCCCTAACTCTAGCTCCTCACACCACACTCCTGGTAGCTGCAAACCCTAATAGGCGTCCTGATTTTTCTGTCTCATTCTGTAGTCATGATGCTTATTTTGTCCCAGTCATGGATTCCTAGGTGAGTGAAAAGCTTTCTGATTGAACTCAGTAAGTGCTTCTTGGAATCCTTACTCTCCCTGTGGTTGTTACTCATATTTCTGTTCCATCTCCATGCTGTAGCCACCGAGAGGGTGTGTTCTCTTCATCCTGTCCAAACCAGGAGTGTAGCCAGTGTGTTATGAGCCCTATTGCAAGGAAGGGAATAGCCCCCTGGCTGCTGTTTGAGTTATAAAATACAGCAATTATCAGGGTTCTGAATGCCCCTCTGCCCCTGGGCCCCGGTGCCACTGCACCTGCTACACCAACGGAAACTCCACCCTTGGCCCTGACCTATCCAGCAGCTGTGCACTAGCCAGTGCAGGGAACGTATCCAGGTCAAGGTTTTATTTCATTGCTGAAGGGTTTTGCTTTAGCGGAAGGTCACCCATGTTCCCACTTCACAGGCCTATCTCTTACGGTTTGTGTATGACTGTACTTTATTTTCTCTAGCTCCAGGTGCGATGGGCTAGAGGTAGTGTGAGTTGAGATGAGTTGTCCATGTGGGAAGTATTGCTTCAATTACTTACCGGTAATTGCATTACTCTGAGTCCTACTCCCTCGCTTCCCTTCCTTACAAAATTGAGGCATCCCTGCCTCACCAGACACCCGTACCCACGTGATTTGTCATGTGGGGACTATATATAGCCCCCAGCCCCCTCATACCTCCTGTAATACCACATAGATCGAAACCATACCAAAAGGTTGGCCTGGACCATCAGGGAGGGAGGGAGGGATGTAAGTAAGGGAAGCGAGGGAGTAGGACTCAGAGTAATGCAATTACCGGTAAGTAATTGAAGCATTACCTCATCGTCCCTCCCTCGCTTACCTTCCTTACAAAATTGAGATGTACAAAGCCAAACAGGACAACCAAAGAAGGTATGCAAAAAACAGGTTTATTAAAAAACACAGAAGACCAGGATAAAACCACTATTCAGGAATCATAGTGGAAAGAACCCTGTGTCCAAAGACATCAGCACAGTCAACCTCCTGTCCAATCCTGTAATGAGAGGCAAAGGTCAGCGGGGAAGTACAGGTGGCAGCCCGGCAGATCCCTGAAATGGAAGCCCCTTGGACCTCCGCACAGGAAGCAGCCATGGAGCGAGTGGAACAACCCTGAACCCCCAAAGGAGAAAGGTGCCCCCCCTCTTTGTACGCCAAAGAAATCAGAGAACGAACCCAACGACTCAAGGAAGGAGTAGAAGGATGCAAACCCCTAGTCACAGGACCACAATTTACAAAAAAGGAATCTGAGAGACAGAAAGGAGCGACCCGCTCCAAATAGACCAGGAGAGCCCTCCTAACATCCAAAGAGTGAAGCCGCACCTCAGACTCAGAGGACGGGGAACCAAAAAAGGAAGGAAGAACCAACTCCTGATCCCTGTGGAATTGAGAGTCCACCTTAGGGTGAAAGGAAAGAATCGGTCGCAACACGATCCTGTAATCAAAAACCTGACAAAAAAGGTGTTTGGAAGAAAGAGCACCCAGTTCACCCAGGCGGCGAGCAGACAAAATGGCCACCAAAAAGAAAGTCTTGAAGGACAACAGGCGCAGATCCACAGAAACCAACCGTTCAAAGGGAGACGACATCAAGGCGTCCAAGACCAGAGACAGATCCCAGGTCGGAAAATGCCGCCGAGGGGTAGGAAGAACATTACCCAAACCCTTAAAAAGGTGACTCACCAACCCCTCAGAATCCGAGAAATTGCCCCAAGAGCTCCTAAACGCCCTAATCGGAGCCCACTGCAAACGAAGGGAAGACACCTTCAATCCCAAGGAAGCACCCTCCTGAAGAAACAGCATCACCTCAAACAAAGAAGAGGAAGTGGGGTCCAAACCTTTGACAAGACACCACCGACTGAAAGAACGCCAGTGCCGTAGGTAAGACTTGTTGGTCTAAGCGCGCCTATCCGCCTGCAGAGTAGAGGTCAAACCAGCCGGAACCCCTTGTCGCAGAAGACCTAAACGTTCAACCTCCAAGCCACCAAGCGCATCCGGCTCAGAACATCCTGTTGAAACGCCGGGAAGACCAAAGGGGGAGGAGACAGAGGCAGCAACCACTCCACCTCCGACCTCAACTCCACCAGGAGAGGAAACCAGGAGGCATGAGGCCACGCCGGAGCCACCAGAATCAAAGAAGCCCCCGAGGACCGGACCCGCAGCAGGAAGCGGAGAAGAAGGGGGAAAGGAGGAAACGCATACAGAAGCCCGCAGGGCCATGGGCAGGAGAGAGTATCCACCGCCCAGGCCGACCCCTTCCGACAGCGGGAGACAAACCGGGACACCAAGGCATTTCCCACATCCGCAAAGAGGTCCACCACCGGAATACCCCAACGCAACGTCAGAGCCACAAACAACTCCCGACGAAGGCAGAAATCCACAGACGACGGAATGGCCCTGCTGAGGGCATCCGCACGGGAATTGGACACCCCGGAATATGGATCGCAGAGAGTGCCAACAGATGAGATTCCGCCCAAACAAACAACCGCCTCGCTACAAGGGCCAGAGAAGAGGACCTCGTCCACCCCTGCCTGTTGACGTAAGCCATGGCAGTGATGTTGTCCGTCCTGACCAGGACCACGGAACCCTGCAGAAACCGGGAGAAGGCCAACAGAGCCAAACGGACAGCCTCCAACTCCCTCCAGTTCGATGACATCCTGCTCTGAGCGGGAGACCAGAAGCCCCTGGACTGATGAACCCCCAGCCAGGCCCCCCAACCCGAGAGGCTGGCATCGGTGGTCACCACAACCGGAGCCGGAGGAGAGAGAGAGACACCCTTCAGCAAATAACCCCGAACCAGCACCAACCCAGAGAAGATCTAATCTGAGGGGAAACCGGGATCAGAGAAGAGAGGGGAAGGCAATGGGGAGACCAATGCACCAGAACATGAGCCATCAGAGCGTGCAAATGAAATCTGGCCCAAGGAACCAGAAACACCGTGGCAGCCATATCCCCCTGAACCTGCAGCCAATGTGTCGCCACCTGCACCGGATCAGACAGAAGAGGCAGGATGTGAGACTGGATCTTTGCCACCCGAGCCTCGGGCAGAGTGACCACCCCCAAATCTGTCCGAAACCTGGCCCCAATGAAGAGACGATCCTGGGAAGGAACAAGGAATGACATGCCCAGATTGACAAGAAAGCCGTGCCCCCTCAAAACGGCGAGCACCAAGTCTGTGTGATCGAGAGTCAACTGGAAAGAAGGAGCATGAACCAATCAGTCGTCTAGATATGGATGCAAATATATCCCCTGACCGTGGACCAGGGCCACCAAAGGGGCCAAGAGCTTGGTGAAGACCCGAGGGGTGGACTTCAGCCCGAATTGCAAAACCGCAAACTGGAAGTGGAAGCTGCCAACCGCAAAGCGAAGAAACTGCTGATGAGTCCAAGCCACAGGAACGTGAAGGTAGGCGTCCTGCAAATCAATAGACGTCATGAAGTCCCGGACCCCCACCAACGGAATGATGGACTGCAAAGTCACCATCTTGAAGTGGACGGTCCGAACCCAACCATTCACCCTCTTCAGGTCCAGAACCGTCCGGAATCCCCCTGACACCTTCTGGACCAGAAACAAAATGGAAAAACATCCCAGACCCCGCTGTGCCAGCGAGACCGGAACAATCGCCTTCTTCGACAGAAGATCCCGAACCCCCTCCAGCAGAGCCTCCCTCTTGGATGGAGACTTGGGGATAGGAGTAAGGATGGTGCCCCACGCGAGCGGAACGGCAATAAATTCTATAAGATAGCCTCTCCTGATAATAGTCAACACCCAGTGATCCCTCACATCCAGCCGCCAAGCGTCCAGAAAAGACATCAGCCTCCCGCCCACAGGACCTGCGGGCAAAACACAGTCGACGTCAGGACTTCCTCTTGAAGGTATCCGCCGGAAGCTTGGGACCAGGCAAGGCCGAAGATTTCCTGGGCCTGAAATGACGTTGACGGGCAGAAAAGTTCCTGGAGGACTGGCGGGAAGACTGAAAAGACGCAGAGGAGGAAGGAGCCGAATTCCAAAAATGGCGAGAACCAGAGGCAGACGCCTTGCCCTTGTAAGGCAGAGCATGCTTACGGTCCTTTAAGGCCTTAGTGACCATACTTTCCAGCTGGTCACCAAAGAGCAACTTGCCATCAAAGGGAACCTTAAGGAGTGAGGACTTCTCCGAAGAATCAGCCTTCCAGTCACGCATCCATAAGTTCCTACGAGCCAACACCAAGGAGCCAGAGGTCATGGCCGCAGACCGAAGTACATCCGAAGAGACGTCAGCCAAGAGCTTAGTCTGCTGCTCCATGTGGACAAGCAAGCCAGAGCAGTCCGACTCCTCCTGAATAGCCGTGGCCAGCTTGCCAAAGTCAGACATCAAAGACTGCACCGCATACGCCTAGTAGATGCCAGCACCCAAAGACAAATTCCCAGCGGAAAAGGCTTTCTTCAGCGCACCATCCACCTTTTTATCCATGGCATCCGAAGGCGAACAATCCTCAGCATTAATAGAAGTGTGGCCAATAGGAGTGGCCAACATGGCATCCACCTTCACAGAGTGAGGAAGAGAGACCTCCCCCTCCTCCAGGGAATAAAGCATCTGCAAAAAGCGAGGAACAGAGGTGCGCTCAAGGTCCCGCCATTCCCCCGATATTAAGTCTTTGATGCGGCCATGAAAGGGCATAGCGAGCGCAGGAGGCTTAACATATTGGGGAAAAAAGTCCTTGGGCCCCATGGGAGCAGAAAAAGGAGAAAACCCCAAGTTCTCCCTGATGTGCTGGAGAATAGCAGGCACCTCCTCCCTACGCACAAACTTCCCCGAAGACGTAGAAGGCATGGCAGAGTCCGAAGAAGAAGAGTCCACAGAGGGAGAGTCCACCGGACCCCCCCGCAACATGAGAAGACCTGCGCCTTGGCTTAGCACCTCTCGCCTCCAGACCACGAGACACAGCAGCCTCAATCATGGACTGCACCTCAGAAGCAGACAGGAGGGCAGAAGAATCCATCGGACCCTGGGACCTGGTCCGACGAGCCGGGACAGGCACCTCACCATCATCATCAGAGGAAGACAAAACACAGCACAGCCCCAGCCGGGAGAAATCCAATAAATTCAAAGACACACGAGGCAACCAATGAAGAAGCCTCGCAGAAACAGAAACCAATCACAAAAACATCTAAAATGTATAAAAAACGACCTCAAACGAGGCTCCTACCGTAAAGGAGCATCGGAAACAGCCAGCCGAGAAGCCACAGCACATCTGCCAGCCGCCGTCTCCATTACGGCCATCCGAACCGGAACCACAGCCCCAGTCACTCAGGGCCGGTGACTCCGTCACCCGGAACCCGACCACCCAGCCTCTGAGAAGTGCACCGCAACTCCACAAAGGCGGTGGGGAAGGCTCGCGCACACCAGGACGGTGCCGCCAGACCCAGGATGGCAACAGCAAGTGAGGGATAAGCCCTCAAAACGGTAGAAAAGATCGCAGCTCTGCAGAATGGCCAGCGCGTGGGACGTGCATCTCACAGTGGTGAGACAGAAAAAAACAGGAGGTATGAGGGGGCTGGGGGCTATATATAGTCCCCACGTGACAAATCATGTGGGTACTGGTGTCTGGTGAGGCAGGGATGCCTCAATTTTGTAAGGAAGGGAAGCGAGGGAGGGACGATGAGGTAATGCATGCTCTCCTGTCACCACTTTCCCCATCGCCACTTTTATCTGCTGTGCAGAACACTTTTTTTTGCACAAGTACGACTCCCACCTAGGGGCGTCAGTGGGTCTTTATTCACCTAGGTCTGAGGTGTCAAGAACTCGGAGTTCGTTTGTCCGTCTAAATTGCCATGAGTTTGTGATGTGAGATCTTGCAGGATTTTCAGAAGATCATCTTGGCTTCCTGTTTCAGTCTCGGCAGTCTTTCAATGCGTGCGCTCATTGGTGAAGGCGTGCTTCTGATCCAGTGGGTGTGACAGCGGGAGTGGCTGGTTGCATGGTCAGGTGCAGAGAGATTTAGGCTCCCTCCTGTAAATCCTTTAGCAGTTATAGGGGTTTGCATCAGTTGTATCATGACGTATATAAATCAAAAGTATTTTCAATGAGTAAAGGGTCAAACTGAACTGAAACTGAGTTTGCGAGTCATTCATTTTTAGGTCGAGCCTGAGCCAGTGTGCATGCGCTGCTCTGCAAGACTTGTTGAAAAGTGTGGATTAGAAGCCCCGCCCACTCTCCATCTATATTTGTCATTGGTTTGTGTCATTGTCCTTTGTAAATGCTTGCTTCCGATTCGGTTAACAGCTTGTTAGTCCCTCTTTCGTACAGCCTTGGCTTCATTTGTAACCTCCCACGGCAACTGGCCCTTTTACTTTGGTTGTTACACACTAGTCTTTTTTAGTCTGTAAGCACTATTTTCTTTATTGATTTTCTGCAGCACATGGGTGCCTGCTTTCACTTAAACACAGGCACCTGCTTTCACTTAAATAAAGGCGCACACTTTCACGTAAAGATGGGCACCCGCATTATCTCAATCCCCCACCCCCTAGCTGCTTAATGTCACTCCCTCATGTCTGTTTCACCCCCACCAAACTGACCTAAAGCCCCGCCTCCTCCCCAAGACCGTCTACATTGCAGCTATCATTGCTTGCTGCTTTTTTCCAAGTTTGCTAAACTACTTGCAAGACAGAGTGAGAGAGCACCAGCACAGCTCTTCCTTGCCATAAGGGAAACCCTCCTGTACATTTCTGCTCTGCTTCCCTGTCTCCTTTTTCTGCATGTTGGAATAACAGCCGCTTTGCCGCTTGCAGATTCCTACTTTGATGGTTGTGCCTACCTCTCATTCAATTTCTCTTTCCTCCATAGCTCTGCTTTCCCAGGCCTCATTTCTCTTCGGTGTCCTAGCTCTCAGTTACTTATGGTACCCATGCTTCTCTATGCCCTTCTTTCATGTCACTGCTCCTCTAATCCTTTTCTCCTCAGCTCAGAGGCCCCTCTCCTTCTTGATCGCCTTCCCAGCTTCTCAACCAGCACTGCCCTTCACCCTCCAGCTCTATTTCCTCTCAAACCCCGTCTCCGTCCCTCTGCTCCAGGCCATGTCATGCATCAGCCGGCGCTGGTGGCAGGCCCTGGCCTGGTTGCAGATGCCCTGCCTGTTACTGAGCTTGGTGGCCTGCAATGAGGCGCTGCTCCATGCCTGAGGTCTGCCGACTTTGTGCGCTACCACTACCATGGCACCTTCCCGGCTGGCAGCAAGTTTGACTCCAGGTGAGAAGGGGAGGACGACAGGCTCGTTAAATGACTGTTCACCAGGCACCTGGATGTCACAAAAGTAATCTCACCTGTGGCTATTCCATAGGCTTACCAATCAGCCCAAGTCTCCTTAAACTCTAAAATGCCTCTCTAGTTTAACTTCAGTTTCCATGATTGTATTGTATTGTAATTGCATTTATATAGTGCTTACTACCCCTGACGAGGGGTCAATGCGCTTTTTCAGTGAGTAGCACGCTACTCTGGGACCCATAGAGGATTAGTGTTGAATTAGTATAGTGAACCATACAAGTACATTTTAAATGGTGGATAGTTTAGTCCGTTATTGGGATTTGGAATAATAGCAGAAGGATAGAGGAGGAAAAAGGTTTGTATTTATATAGCACTTGTTGACGCACGCTATTCGGGAAGCCCATAAAGGATTAGTGGTGAATTAATATGGTGAAATATGAAGTAATTTAAGTGGTGGATATTAGTCAGTTATTTGGAGTGAGAAGGATAGCGGAGGGATAACAGGGGGAAGAAAGTTTTGCATTCATTTAGCACTTGTTACCCCTGATGGGTGTTGAAGTGCTTTTCTGGCGAGTAGCAAACCACTCCGGAAACCATAAAAGATTAGTGTTGAAAATAAATATAGTAAAATATGAAGCAATTTGAGTAGTGGATATGTTATTCAGTTATTTGGGTAGAGAAGGGTAGGTGGAGGGATTAGAAGAGGGAAGCGGTTTGTATTTATATAGCGCTTGCTACCCCTGATGGGGTTTTGAAGCGCAAGTAGCACGCTACTCTGGAACCCATCAGGATTAGTGTTGACTTAGTATGGTGAAACATGAGAGTAATTTTAGTGGTGGATATGTTAGTCAGTTATTTGGATTGAGAAGGGTTGGGGAGGGGTAGAAAAGGGAAAAGGTTTGCATTTATATAGCGCTTGTAACCCTGATGGGGTGTTGAGACGCTTTATTGGCGAGTAGCTCGCTACTCTGGAACCCAATAAAGGATTAGTGGTGAATTAGTATAGTTGAATATGGAATTTGAGAAGTGAACACGTTAGTCTGTTAATTTCGATTGAAAAGGATAGTGGAGGGATAAAAGTGAAGGTTTTTTTTAGGTCTTAGCAGTAGGAGGAGGCTTTGAGATGAGTAAAAAGGAGTTTTGGAGGGGAGGAGTTAGAGGGAAGAGTTTAGAAAGGTTTGTTTTAGGGGACCGGTATAGTAAAAAGAGGTGTCAGATGATGCAAGGAAGGGGAGAGTAAGAGAGGGTCTAGAAAGTGTTATTTTGGGGATCATAATAGTGGTATGGGGTTTGGGATAAATGAGAGAGTTGATGTAGAGGATATATTGATAGATGTATAGGATGAGATATAGGGTAGTGCATTGGAAAGTGTAGTAGAAAGAAGTTTGAGATGAGTCAGAAGGTTGGGCTAGAAGATATATTGAGCGAAGTATAGGCTGAGAAATGGGGTAGTGCGTTGGAAATGCTAAATTAGAAGAAAGTGATTAATATATAGATCCATAAGTACATTGAATGTTTATAGATACATAAAGGAGGTAATTATATGTAGATTAAAGATATTGATAGAGGCACAGGATGAGAAATAGGGTAGTGCGTTTTCAGGAGAAAAGTAACAGACACACAGATCCAAGTACATGGAAGGTACAGAGATGAACAATGGAGATATGTACATGTAGACCAAAAGATGATTTTTATTTATTTAATAGTATTATTATTATTATTATTATTATTATTATTATTATTGTTATTATTATTATTATTATTTCTCTCAACAACATAATTATTTTACATGTTTATCCAAAGTAATACACACAGAGAGGTACATGTCTATAGTGAAAACAAATGCTTATATACAGAGGGATATGCTGTACATTTCTGTTTGTGTATGGTGCTTATGTGGGTAACAGCCAAATCTTGAGTAGTTTTCTGAAGATAAGGTGGTTGTCGGTGGACCTTATGTTGGGGGGTAAAGCGTTCCATAGTTTGGCTACTTGAACAGAGAAGGATGTGCCACCCATGTTTTTTTCTTGTATGGTGGGATTTTGAGGCGAGATTCTCCTTTAGAGCTGAGGTTCCTTTGTTGAATGTGTTTGGTGATTTTATTCCTGATGAAGAGTGGTCCCAGCCATGTATTGCTTTGTGGGTGATACAAAGCACCTTGAACGTGGATCTTCCGGCAACCGGTAACCAATGCAGGGCTTCAAGGCAGGGGAGATGTGATCTCGGGGTTTGATGTGCAAGAGTAGTCTGGCAGCCAAGTTCTGAATCCTTTGTACTCTTTTCATGGTCGTTAAAGGTGATCCGTGGTAGAGGCTATTGGCGTAATCGAGCTTGGACAGAACAAGGGAGATAGTAGCTTGGACCTTGTGTGTAAATCCCAAATGAGGGAAAATTTGTTGTAGCGTTTTTATAGTGACAAAGCTTGATCTTGCTAGTTTATCCACTTGGACATTCATCGACAGCTTGGAGTCCATGGTCATTCCTAGGTTTCTTACTTCCTTTGATACTTTAGGTGGTGATCCCAGTTCATTAGGCAATGTGGCAAGTGGGTTGTAATGTTTCCAAACGCCACACATGAGTATTTCAGTTTTTGAAGCAATCAATTTGAAATGGCTCCAAGTCATCCACTGATCCACTGCTCTGAGACAGCTGAAAATGTATTAATTTTCAATGTCTTTGGGACATTCCAGTTGAAGGAGTATTTACGTGTCATCTGCATAGTTATAGCACATGAGGTGAAATGTATTGATCAGTACGGGTAATGACTTCAAGTAGATGTTGAAAAGCATGGGCGAGATGATAGAATCTTGGGAGCCCCCTGCTTTTGTGGAGTACGGTTTGGATGAGAAAGGTGGGGTATGGATGAGTTAGTTAGTTGGTTAGTTCTGTTTCGAAGGTAGGACTCGATCCCGTCTAGAGCAGTTCCCTCTATGCCGGCTTCATAGAGTCTTGTTTCAGAGTGTCATGGTCAACCATGTCAAAGGGAGCTGAGAGGTCCAAGAACTGCATCACAGTGCAAGGGTAAGGACTCAATTAGACATGTAAATCATTCCCACAGAATCTTTACAGCTATAGGTTGAAGCTGTGAAAACCAACAGGACCTCCCAATTAATACTTTTCCTGCGACATACCGAGCCCACCCCTAATTTCTCTGTCCCCTTCTCATCATCTTTGAACTCCTGCGATTCCTGACTGTAGTTAGTCATCAGATAATCATTCATTGATTACAAGCTTTGCGCGCACTAAATAGAACATTGAAAACACTGGTTCTGAAATTAAACGACAAACCAGGTCCCCTAAAATTAATTCAAATCCGAACAGACTGTCCGCTCCATGGACACCTCATAAAAACTCATGTTCACACACCCCATCCAACAGCCAGACTCCTAGGACCTCTTTCGCAATCACTCACATCAATTTCACTTGTTAAAATGAAATACGTTTTGTCATTTTAGGTGCATACAGGGGTACAGCATGCTTAATTTTGCATATGTATTGTTTTAGTTGCTCCGCCCTCCCTTACAACGTCCGTGCATTCTCCCCCTCCACCCCGCCTTCCCTTCCTCCCATTGTCCGTGATGTCTACCATTTGCAAAGCAATAGGTCACGCATTTAAGTGAGTTTGAGCTATTGGCATTGGACAATGCCTTTTGTTTATGTATTGGTTTTTAAAACATACATAAAACTCATTTTCATTTACAATGCCAATTGCTTAAACTTGCGTAAATGCGAGACTAATTGCATTCCAAATGCTTGTTTGAAAATGTAGCCACGATTTTAAGGTGTAAATTCTGCTACGCTGGGATATGTTTTCCTGAAAGTCAGTTCCATTACGGACATATTTTGGTTTTGGAGGATATTTTTTTGTAAATTAGGTGGGCTAGTGTCCTCATCTTGTGGTTCAGGTATCAGACACTCAATGTTGAAGGTCTTGGGTTTAAGTACTGCTGTCACATTTTGTCCTCTGGTCCAAGACTGACAGGAATAATTGAGAAGTTATCACTTTCTCATATTGACCTCTCCCATCTGTTGGTTTGAGTTTGAGCACCATTCATGCATATGTATTTTTGGTCACCTGAAAATCTGTATTTGGGGGACTCAAATCTACTTCTCTGAATGACAACATTGTTTTCACAGAGATATGAATTCCTCAGTTTTGTCGTGCAACGAAAAAAGTGGGGTCTCAAAACACACTTTTCCCTCAGTGCATTTTCATAGTTTTTTGTACAGACGTAGCAATAAAGTAGCAGAATGGATTTTTATTAAATATTGCAGGAATAAAGAGTATGGTGTGGAAAGGGTGCTATTTAGGTCGAGCCTAGACGAAAGCAAAGCGAAGCTTTGCTGTCTAGGGCTCGACAACTTATGTTATCACTTTTGGGGGAATGTGGACAGCAGACTGTCATGCGCTTCTCCTGCCGGAGATTTGACCTCGTGAACGCGCACGCTTTCGCTTTGGTGAATGCACGCAGGCACACACACTAACACACATGCGCAGGCAGGCACGCGCACACACACACACACGCACACACACACACACGCAGGCACACAGACACACACATACAGGCAAACTCACCCGCCCGTCTCGTCCCTCGACGCCCCCCCTCACCGACTCCTCTCGTCCTGTCCCTCCGTGTCCAGACTCCGCAGCCCGCTCCATTGTTTCTCCGCCCCTTCAGGACAGTTTGTGCGTGTCACGCCTCTCCTTTCTCCCGGCCGGAAATCCTATTTGCGTGTCAGGCCTCGTTTTCACCACGCATTTTTTTTGTTTTTGCTGGCTTGTTTAAAACTGCGCTTGTATACGACTTCCCATAAACAGACGCATAATAATAACTCAATACGCATCTTTCATTCTTTTTTTGGGTGCAGAGCGCCTTAAAACTAACAAGATGCAAATAAGCACAGAAAGTACAACAATGGAGTGGCTTTTATAAAGCAGAAGCCTGCCGCTGAGTAAGTACGTCACGTACTCTGGTTTCAAGACGAGCGTGTCCCGGAGGAGAAAGCAATGGAAGGCAGCCATACTGAAGAGAAAAGGCTGAAAGAGCCCACATTCAAACCGCGCCGACCGACAGCCGAGGCGTGGGTGGTACGAAAATCAGAACGCGTTATGTTGGAGCCGTCAGCCGATATCTGCATCAGCCGAGCTCTGGAGATATGGATTCAACGAGTGTGGTGCGGCGGGGGGCGCAGGAGTGCTACAGCACACAGACCAGGCCCCAGGCTTTGCTGAATGCTTCTTTTACACCAGAGATTACAGTTCTGTTCAGGAGGAGCAAACTACTGAGGGTCTTTACAAAATCTGGTCAGCGGGGCACTCTCTTAGACTTCTGTGGCTCTCGGCAAGCAGGTGTTCGCGGAGGTGTGGATGGGTGACCGGAGAACCCCTGGATGGAACTAGCAGAGGTCTGTATTAGGCCGTCACTACTAGAGCGGTAAGAGGATGGAAGACACCACATTAAATTCCGGAAGAGCGATGCCTTGTTTAATATAATTTTGCTATTAATGTCGTATCTACAAAGCGACTATTATCCAAGTCAGTGGTAATCATGTTATTCAGGCCTGACGGATACACACTGGTTTTGGGAGCAGGGGCCGAGACACACAAGGCCAGAAGCAGCTTCAAAGGCTGCAGGCCGCAGATAGGGCGCCGCGCATTCCAGGTTTTACAAGGCACGGCAGGCAGGCCCAGCTCGGTATCACGCCGGCTATGCGTGCAGCCCCGGGGCACTAAATTCAGTCTCAAGGCAGGGGATACAGATAGCTGTGGGGGAACCCCAAATGGACGTGCCAGGGTATTTTTAAACATGCTCATTGTTTGACCCCGAAAAGAAGGGCAAGATAGCTGTGTGTGTGTGTGTGAAGGGGGTAGTGGTAGACTGGGGGGGGAGGGGGGGAAGAGGGGGGGAGGAGGGGCGGGGTCTGTACAACCAACACAAATTAACCTTATCTAAACTGGGTTTACTCAGCCCTGCCCGGAACCAAAGGATGTACGCACTCCTACTACGGCAGAGAGTCAAAACAAAAATGCATGCACTTTGAAATAAACACAACAGGTCACAACATCATGGGGTGCACTTTCAAACATGACTCTATTTATATCACGATAACCAGGGCACAAGTCCTAAAACAAGCATTTGCAATGCAACAGGTCTCGCTTTTACGCGACTTTAAGCTATTGGCATTGTAAATGACAATGCCTTTTATTTTGTTTTAAAAACCGAAACATAAATATAAGGCATTGTCATCTACAATGCCAATAGCTCAAACTCGCGTAAATGCGAGACCTATTGCATTGCAAATGCTTGTTCTTATTTGCTAAAAGAACCTCTTCAGTAGTCTTTTAGTAATAAAAATAAAAAGTTAGTAATGTTTTGGGCCATGGTATACTGCAGTACTTTTGCTATATACCATGGTTTATAGCGATGACAAAAATTACAAAACACAATATTATTGGTTTACGAAAGCCCTTACAAAATTAAATGAGAACCATACTGCTCAGACCACATTTTGGTTGTTCTGGATATTTACGTAAGACGTAAATTATTCCAAATTTTCTAAGCTATAGAAAGACACGAGGCACTTTACCAAAGTCTCAATACTAAGGGAAAAGTATTTTTATTGCTGTATATATTTTTTTTTAAGTTTACGGAATACCAAGTACTTTTTGAAACCAACTAGAAAGTACAGCAGTACCTATTGAGATAAAAATAATTATGACAAAAGACACTCAATGATACACCACACCACTCCACTTCACAACACTGTATGACATGCCACTCCACTCTACAACACGTTAATTCACTCTAAGTCACTCCACTCCACCCCATTCCACTTTACTTTATGACATACCAGTCCACTCTACAACACACCACTGTAATGTATGACACCCCACTTTACACACCACCACTCTATAACACATCACTCTATGACTGTCACTCAACTCTTCTGTATGACGCACAACTTCACTCCGCGGTCCCTATGAAATAAAAAAAAATGATATGTGACAAAATGCTGTAATCCACTCTATGCCCCTCCTCTGTGCCCCTCTCTACTTCACTGTACAACACTCTACAACATGCCACTTCACTCCACTCAACCACCACACACCACTCTACTCTATGACACGCCACTCCACTCTAAGACAAGCCACTCCACTGTACACCACTCCACTCTACTCAACAAAAATCCACACCACTACACTATACAGCATGCCGCTCCATTCTAAAACATGTCACTTTGCTCTAGGCCACTCCACTCTATGGGACTCAATCTACGACACTCTACAACACACCACTGTATGACACGTCACACCACTTTACTATAATACACGCCTCTCTATTCTACAACACTCTACTCCACTCTATGCCCCTGCTCTCTACACTACTCTACTCCAGTTTATGCCATGCCACTCCACCCTACGACACACCACTGAACTCAATGACAAGCCTCTCCACACTGTGAGACTCCACACCACTCTACGACACTTCACACCACTCTCCAAAAAATATGCCTCTCCAGTCTGCAACACTACACTCTACACTCCACTCTAGTATATGCCACTCTATGACATACCGCTACACTCTACAACACACCATTCAACTCTATGACAATCCACTCTACTCTTCACCACTCTATGCCATTGCACATAGTATATGTCACTCCAATCTTCAATGTTCTGCTCCACTCTATGACCCTCCCCTGTACACCATTGTACTACAATGTACCACACTTTACAACACACCAGTCCACTTGACCACCCGCCGCTGCACTCTATGACACGTGACTCTATTCTGACACGCCACTCCACTGTACAACATTCTACACCACATTACAACACTCCACACCACTGCACTTCACTCCATAAAATGCCTCTCCGAACTAAGCCACTCAACTCTATGCCCTTCCACTCTAAAACTTTCTACAACATACCAATGTATGATACACCACTCCACTTTACTGTAAGACTAGCCCCTACGCTCAATGCCACTCCATTCTGCAACACTCCATTCTATGCTACTGCGCTCTACACTACTGTATACTACTCTACAAAATTGTACTCCACCCTACAACACACTCAGCAACTCCCTTTATGCCACTCCATGCAGTTTACTCCAATCTACTCTGTGACATACCGTATAATCCACTGTACTCCACTCTATGACACCTCACTCTACGCCACTCGATTGTCAATCCACTTTACTAAACTCTATGCCATTTTACTCTACCACAACTACAACACTCTAGGACACTCTACGACACTCAACTCTACATCACTGTACTTCACTGTATGCCACTCCACTCTACGATACTCCACAACACTTCCCTCAAAAACACGCCACTCTATGAAACTGCACTCTAGGACACTCTCCTCCACTCTCCTCAACGACAATTCACTCAATGCCACTTCACTCTACAACACTCTACTCCTTTCTATGCCACTGTAAGACACTTTACTGTATGGCATGCCACTTCACTTACAACACATCTCTCCTCTCCACTCTACAACACGCCCCTCCACTGCATTACATGCCACTCCACTGTATGAAAACTTCACTCTTCGCACCTCCACTCAAAGACACTTTACGGCATGCCACTCTATGACATACCACCCCACTCTACTGCACGACACACCACCCCACTTAGTGGTTCCTATTGAAATAGAAAAAGGACACTCCACTGCATTATATGGTGAGCCACTCCATTCTACGACTCACAGCTTCACTCTATGGCACACCGCTCCACTTTTCAACACACTACTCCACTCTATGAGATGCCACTCTATTCTAAGACACACTACTCCACTGTCCGACTCTCCTCTCCACTCTACAACAATCCAAGGCACTGCATTATCCAACACACCACTCCACTCCATGACTTACCACTCCGCTGTCTGCCTCTCCACTCTATGCGTCTCTTCTCTAAGACACTCTGTGACATACTACTGTATGGCACGCCACTTCACTTTCCTGTAAGGTAAGCCACTATGCTCAATGCCACTCCACTCTACAGCATTCTGCTGCACTCCATGCCCCTACACTTTATGATACTCTATTCCACTCTGTGACACTCTAGGACACGGCACTCCACTCTATGACATGCACTGCACTCGTTGACATGCCTCTCCATTCTATGAGACTCCACACCACTTCTATGACACTCCATGCAACTTCACTCTACGATACACCACTCTATTCCACTCTATGACACACCACTGTCCACTCCACTCTATGGCACACTACTCCACTCCATTCTATGATATTCCACTCCACTGTTGGGCACACCACTCCACTCTACAGCATTCCCATCCGCTCTACATCACTCCATGCTATTCCACTATATACCATTGCACTTCAGTGTTCTGCTTCATTCTATGCCCACCCCTGTACACCACTGTACTCCACTGTATAACACTCTACATACCACTCCACAACGTGCCACTCCATGCTATGACACGCGACTCCACTCTGACATTCCACTCCAATGTACGACAGTCCTCTCCACTCTACAATACTACACTCTACCGCACTTGACTCTACGACAAGCCACTCCTCTCTAGGCCACTCCACTCTATGCCCCTCCACTCTAAGACACTCTACAATAGGCCACTGCATGACACACCACTTCACTTTACTGTAAGACAGACCGCTCCGCTCAATGCGACTTCACTCTATCCCACTCTAGTTCACTTTATCCTGCTGCACTCTATGTCATATGACACACCACTCTACTCCACCCTGTGACATGCCACTCCACTCCATTTGATGACACACCACTCCACTCTACAACCATCAACTCTACTCTATGGCACTCCTTGGCACTCCAATCTACAACTGGCCACTCCATTCTACACCACTCCACTCTAGGACACATGACTCCACTTTAAGACACGCCCCTCCACTCTATGATACAACATTCCACTCTATGACACTCCACTCCATTCTATGACACTCCACGCTGTCCTACACTACAACATGCCACTCTACTCTATGCCACAACACTCTACTCCACAACACTGTATGCCACAACACTCTACGCCACAACACTCTAAGGCAAGACACTCTATGACACTAGACTCTACTCCACGCTACAATGCTCTACAGCACTGCCCTCTATCACACTCTACTCTATGACACTGCACTGTCCTCTACTCTACAACACTCCTCTCAATGACACTCTACTCTATGACACTCTACTCTATGACACTCTACTCTACTATATGCCACTCAACTAGGCCACACTCTACTTCACTATATGCCACTTTATGACACTCTACTCCACTATTTGCCACTCCAATCTATGCCACTCCAAGACACTCTACTTGATGACACTCAATGACACACCACAACTCTCCACTGTGCAGCCCCCCACTCTACAACACTCCACTCCACTTTATGCCACTCCACTGTACTGTATGACATGTAACTCCACTCTATGCTGCTCCCCTCTAGAACCCTCTACTCCACTGTATACCCCTCTACTCTATACCACTGTACTCCACTCTACTTCATGACTCTCCACTCTGTGGCATTGCTCTCCAATCTCCCCCATTCTATGCCACTCCATTTTACAACACTGTACTCCACTCTATGCCAGACTGCGACACTCTACTGGATGACACTCCACTCAACTGTACTCCTCTTGATGACACTGCACTCAACAACACTCCACTCTGCAATTTGAAAGAACTTTTTTCTACAAGAAATTGAAATTAAATAAAAAAACGAAGTTTAAGGCTTAGATATAGCTAGGAAAACATCAGGACTTTTTTGTATGCAAAACCAACTTCAACTACACAAACATTACACCTTCTAAAAGTTATAATTTCTGCTCTGATTGAAACTTATTATAACTCACTAGCAATACTAAATATATAGGGTTAATTCTGTATTTCAAGATGGCTCCCAACTTTGTGTTAACAATAGTTTGCAAACGAGGTGTACAAATAGAGCCACAAGGGTCTGTATGGAACTAAGTCTGATATCATCATAGTCTGGCTGACCTTCTTTGTTTTCTTCCTTGTGACACCTCTTCTTCTTCTCCCTGAGTACTCACCTTTTCACCAGTCTTGGGAGTTTTGGCAAAGGTCTGTCCTTGGCCAAGGTAAGACTCCCCTTGGTAGGAAGTACTATGACCCCTGTTTGTCCTATTTGTTTTTCAATCTCATTACTGTTACAGCCCTGGACCATTTAAAGAGTTTGCAAATGGGAAAACTAGGGTTTCCCTGCACAGGGCCTTAGGGCTCCCTGTCTCAGATATTTCACATAATCTGTCTTTCTATTCTTTAGACTTTGTCCTAAAGTAGTTTGATGGCCACACAGGTACCCTTTCACTCCACCTCAACTTGCTGTCAGTGGATTGAAAGTGTTGCACCATTTGTCTTACCTTGGTATTTTGGGCCTTTTCAACTGAGCCAAGACTGTATGGTCTATTCCTGTGTTGAGTTCTTCTTGTTTGAGTATCCTTGAGGAGTGGCTTTTTTGCTATGGGTGGGTGGAATTTACATAATTTAATTCTGTGGAATCACTTGAATAACATTCAAATTCTACCAGATTCTGCAGAATTCTGCAATGGGACTGAGTGGGCATTTGGTGCTATTTTCTTAGCGCAAAATGCACTCTTGTGTCCAAAAATTGATGCAAGGATATATTTTGCCTAATATTATACCGGGAACCCAGGCGCCCTTGCATACTCTACAGTGATTAAAGGTTTATTTCTGACCGCGAGGTATGCAGGGGCTTCTAGACACCACAGTGAGAGGGAGTAGTCCCCCTATATCTAAAAAACACTGCAGATTAAAGAAGTTAATTCTGAAAGCAGAGCAGCCAAATTTATCAGTAATTTCAAGTTAAAAAAGAAACACAGAATTACCAAATTGAATGTGAAAAGAAAACTATTTGTGGGCATAAGTGAAACTTTGTACAAATAGCCTGATTTATAAGTGCCAACACACTTCCCACTTCACGATTGTTGTTTTTCCACTCATAAATGTATTTACTCAGAGAGAGGTGTCCATGTGAGTTGGGAGTTGGTAGTCCAGGGCAAGAATCGCACAGAGGTGTGTGCCCACACACAAGCATGCACATGTGTGGCTATGCACAAATCATTTTCTAACTTCACATCCTCTATGAAAAGGTCAGATATTTATACTTGTGAAAGGCAAGGATAATTCCTTTCTAGAGTGAGTAGGTGTGGGCGAAAAGGAACAGATTTCTCCTTGGGGAAAAACAATTAGTCTGTGGAGAAAAAAAGGAAGTTTATTAACAGTTCTTATGCTCTTTTCCATGCAAGAATATGCGTGACAGTGCCATTTACAAAATCATTTCAGAATTAAGCTTGAAAAGCTGCGACTCACGTAGGTTTCTCCACTTAAATGGAGGATTTTTGTGAACTGCTGGGATGAGTAACTCTACAAAAATGAGATATTGTAAACCTCCAAATGCAGGTGGGTTATTTTTTTAAGAATGAGGCCTCAACTGTGGTCTTACATATGGATAAGAACCATCTCCTAAAAAAATTTATGTTGTGAACCCTCAACCTAACAAGTATAGGCAAAGCAAATATGTCTGTTTGTAAAGTGCGAAGACATGCAAACACCATACTGTTAGCTTGTGTAATCCCCTCAAGGCACACCTCCTGGCTAAAGCTTTCATGCTCAACCTAATATATGGTACTGCTACAAGTAGTGGAAGAGGAGGAAGGGCATGAGATCTGATGATGACAATTCTTTTCATTAATTCAAGAGGTTTTGGCCCATGTGGGTGTGGGAACCAGAACCCCAATAATTTACCAAACCCCCAAAATTGGGATTATCTTATTTTTTTTTTTTATATATCTTTATTCGGCAATTTGTCACCATAAAAGAATACAAATACATAAACATTTCAATCCCAATAAAAGATTATAAAATACAGTAAAAGCATGGACACATCATTCATCAATTTACTGACAGTATAATCGTCCTCAGTTAGTGGGACCTCCAATTTGTAGTTTCAGTAACCGGGAACGTGTCATCCACGCACTTCCTAAAAACTTAGCCACCCCACAGATCATACTGGCAGATGAGGACTCTGTAGAAAGGACGCGTAGTGCCAGACTATGGCACCTCAGCCCCAATTCCCTGCAGACGGGTTTCAACCAAAATTTCCGTGCCCCTTTGTAAGCTGGGCAGGCAAAGAACATGTGAGCCACCGATTCCTTAGGGGCCGCACAGCCCGGGCAAACACGCGAGCAGGCATCTGCATCCAGCCATCTTACCGTAAACTCATTCACCGGGAGCGTCCCATATCGCAACTTGAGGTACAGCGCTCGGTCCAATGGTTTGGTTATTAAGTCTAGAAAGGGTTCCAATTTACGCACACACTTAATAGACAAAAACTGGTCAGTGAGTGAGCCCAAATTCGTAGACCTCATAGTGTTATTCTGTACCCAGTCCCAGTACAGTTTTTTTATAACATCTTTCGGTGGTGGTGACTGCGACTCCCATGCCTCTCTAAGACCCAAGCTGAAAACCAATTCTTTCAATTTATTTAACCATCTTATTTTTTTACAGGTGTCCAATAGTAGCAGTTCATCCAGCCCTTCTGCATACTTTGCGAGCTCCTCAGTTCTTCTTAGTCGGGACCAGAATAACAACGGGCGAAGCCTCACCAAATCCTTTACTGTTTTTCTGCCCAGATCTAATCTTAGAGGGATCATTGGGGTAGAAGTGGGGAGAGCTACCACTTTCCTAAAAAAGTTGTTTTCCGCTCTCATCAAGTCAGAAACCCCTTCAAACCCCCACAGTTCAGAGCCATAGAGTGCTGCGGGAAGGATCTGGCCCTCATAGATGGTCATAGCTGGGGAGACCGGTTTGCTGGTTGACTCCCGGATCTCCTTCAGCGTCACCCCGGATACTCTATGATGGTTTAATAGCATTTTAGACAAATGATCCTTCCAGGTCATGTGACTGTTAATTCGGACACCAAGATAGTCAAAAGACTCAACCAGCTCAAGGGGGGCGTTATTAAACACAAAATTATTTCTAAATCTTCTTGAGGGTGCAAATGCCATCAATTTGGTTTTTGATGTGTTGATAGTTAAGCCTCGGTTGGTGCAGAAGGAGCTAAATCGATTCAAGAGTTTTTGCAAGCCCACCGGGGATTTAGAAATTAATAGGGTGTCGTCAGCGAAGAGAAGTGTGGGGATTCTCTCCCCCGCCAGGGATGGGGCATCCGACTCCTCCCCCATCAGATGGTCAACCACTCCGTTTACGAATAGGGAGAAGAGAGTCGGAGCCATAACACAACCCTGACGCACTCCTCTTCGCACAGGGATCCTATCTGTAAGTTGACCCTGGGATCCCCATCTCACCCTCGCATAGTTCCCCTCGTGCAGCTTTACGATTAGGCTCAGAAGACCACTGGGAATACCCATCTCTTCTAGAATTCCCCAAAGTTTTGTACGAGGGACCAGGTCGAATGCGGTTTTAAGATCAATGAAGGCCATATACAAACTGCCCTTCATGATAGTAACCGCCTTCCAGTAGATGGCAAAGAGACGAAAGACCTGGTCCATCGTACCTACCTTCCTTCTGAACCCCGCTTGTAAATGGGAGAGGATACTAGCCTCCTCTATCCAGTCGCCTACTCTTGAAATGATGACCCTGCCGACCACTTTCTGGATTATGTCTATCAGACTGATGGGTCTGTAGTTTGCAGGGTCATCCCTAGCCCCCTTCTTGTACACAGTAACTACCTCAGCCCCTTTCCAGGAGTCTGGAACCTGGTGTCCCCTCGTGATCAGGTTCATTATAATCGCTATTAGTTTGGCCCAGGCCTCCGGCTCCGCCAACAATAGATCCCCAGGGATCCCATCCTGCCCAGCGGCTTTTTTTGGGGTTAGGTGTCTAATCGCCAATACTACTTCTCCCATTGTGATTATCACACAGTTACCTTTGGCAATGTGGCTTTAGCACCCTTCTTCTAGCTATAAGACACACCACCCTCCATGACATTCGTCCTAATGAAGAACAGAGTAAAATCAAAATAGTGACTGGCTTCTAGTTCAATGGGAAGTTAAGAGTTTTATTCCAAAATAAAACAAGCTGTATAAATCAATCCATGAAGGCTCAATTACAGGAGTACATAGTCGGAAGCATTTTTAAAGGGAAAGATTACAAAGGTACAAGGAAATTTAAAGTCTACCCCATGTGAAAAGAGTTATATGGAAAAGAAGCCAAAGCTCCCATCCAAATATACCAGCCTTTCTTACAACATTTTACACATACACAATGAGAAAAACCGCAGATTCAGTAAAGCACATGATTATCGACAGTACATTTTTGACGAATCAGAAAATGGAACGTCACAATAAGTCTATAGCACTATCACATTTCTAAGAATAATCAACATTTTCCATTACCTTCCACAGCAATAGAAATCAAGAGATGCAAAAACTAATATAAAACATTCTCTAACAAAGGCCAATAATTCAAATGTTAAATTAGCTTTATTCAACTTGAAAACCAAACCTTAAAAGCAAACAAAATTTGAAACAAACAATAACATTTCAAATTTGACAGTTAAAAAATATATTTAATCTTAAAGACGCAATAACACGATTAAGACAAAATGTTACATAATTGTAGTACAGTATGCAGTTCCATAGTTATGTTATGTTATATGATTTTTATATAGCGCACATCACCAACCGGTCTCTAAGTGCTTCTAGAGAAAAGTGAGCAAGTCACTAGAGCAGAAATGACTAGCAGCAGCGGATGCAGAGGTTACGCAGTTGTTAGTACCTCTCTGAAAACAAAAGTCTTTAGCTTCCTAAAGATGAGCAAAACCGGTTCCTTTCGCAAGTACTCCAGCAGATCATTCCAGACCTGTGGGAGGAGGACAGAAAACGCTCTACCCCCTTTGGATTTAGAGGTGTACCTGGGTGCAGCTAACCTACAAGCCTCAAATGATCATAGAACCCGATTGGTTATCAAGCGATCTTTTATATATTTGGGTGCCTCACTATAAATTGCCTTGTGGGCAATACAGAGACCCTTAAACTGCACTTGCTGTTTAATAGGCAACCAGTGCAATTTATGTAGCAAAGGGGTGGCTCGTGTCCGCCTAGGGAGTCCAAAAATGAGCCTAGCCGCATCATTCTGTACAACTTGCAGTCTCCTAAGGAGCTTCTGGGGAAGGCCAAGGGAAAGGGCATTCCCATAGTCCTGCCTGGAGATGACAGTGGCAGAAACAATTGACTGCAGTGAGGATGTTGATAGGAGAGGAGCAAGTTTCCGTAGCTGCCTAAGTACACCCGTACAGGTTCCCACAACAGTGGAAACCTGGCAAGACATTGACAGTTCAGAATCGATTTTCAGCCCCAGGCCTTTTACCGCCGGGACTGGTACTGGGACTACTCCCAATTCTGAGGGCCAAAAAAGATCACACCATGGGCTATTACTTGTTGGAATGCTAAGCACTTCGGTTTTATCCGGATTTATTTTCAAAGAATTGGATGTCAACCAATTTACAGTGAACCTGAGCAGATTTTTTCTGACTTAGCCATTGATATACTTGCCCGTTTATACCCAGGTTCGTACGACGGTTCAGCAGTATGTTGTGGCTGACCGATTCAAATGCCGCTGACAGGTCTAATAAAATCAGGGCACTCAGTTGTTTATTATCGGCCCTAACTCTGAGCTCGTCCAGGACGGACACCATCACTAGCTCTGTGCTATGATGAGCTCTAAAGCCCGCCTGTCTAGCATGGAGCAGTTGATGATATTCCAGATACCTTGAAAGTATCTTCAGTACATACTGCTCCAAGATCTTCGCTAGAAAGGGGAGCTGCGAGATGGGCCCATAGTTCTTTAAGGTCAGAGTGTCCGCACCAGACTTTTTCAACAGGGGGAGTGACCCTAGCTTCTTTCAGATTTGTTGGTAAATAACCCGAATCTAAAGAATTATTGAGTAGTCCCAGGACTTGCTTCTCCAACCCTGGCAGGGCCATTTGAAAAATCCTCGGAGGACAGGGGTCCACTCGAGAGCCAGATTTAGTACGATTTACTAGTGATACCAAAGTAGCTGAATCAAGACTAGGGAATTTGGACAGCTGACTACTAGGAAAGGGAGGGGGGCTAGTCTGGTCAAGGGAACTAAAGTCAGTGGGAGTTCTGGTAATATCCGAAATGATGTCCGTTACTTTCTGAAGGAAAAACTCCTGAAAGGCATCACTATCTGGGGATGCGATTGTGGACTGCTTCTCAACTTTTTGACTCAACTCCTTCAGGATGGCAAAAGTCTCTTTTTGTTTGTTTTCTGCCAGAAAGATCCTTCCTTCATGGTATTCTGCTTTCCTAACTAGGATAGACACTTTTTAAGTAGCAAAAAGGACTTTATAAGCTTTTAGCACTGCTGACTCATGACTTTGTTGCCACCACCTCTCAGCTTGGCGAAGGAGTTTATTTTCCCTTAATGTATCATCGAACCATGGGGCCCCCTTTCCTTTATCTCTGACCCTTTCTTTTTTTTTGTTCTGGTGCCACTATATCAATGGCCTGTTGTAAGTGAGTAGATAGAGATTCACTTTCATGATCCAGATTATCATTTCCCATACCAGAGGGAGGAATTGAGTGAAGAGTGGTGATTAGGGGATCTGCCTCAATATTTTCTAAGTTTGGTTTCAATGCAACATCACTAATTCATCTCTTACAACTATAATTCATCATACAATTTGTAATCTGCACATTTTATGTGTTACCCAAAACTGCACATTTTAAAATAGCTCTAACAGGGGCATCACAGGTCATTTGCTGTCTTGGCACCAGGTGTTTCCCCGTGTCACATAGGCTGCTGCCTGAAGATGAGCATTCCTTAGCATGTACCAGTGATGTTCAGAGTCTGTGCAGAAGCATGATTTCCTGTTCCAATGCAAAATGAACATAGATAATTGTTAAAACCAAGGAAATGCCATAGGCTCATCCTTAAACTGATGGCTACATAATTGATTTAATGGTAGAAAGAGACTATCCCAAAAAATCCAGTTGCAAAGAGGGCTAACCCAAAGCCCATCTTTGTGTCATGTTGGGAGGTTTGTATTGTGTTGACATGGGTTTTAAAAGGCAATTAAAGCTGTCAGGTATAATTTAAAATGCTTTGCACATTTTGGTTCTGGAGACATAATTGTTTCATGTTGCAATTAGATTCTACCCTTAACTTAACTTAACCCTTTAACACCCAAATGGTGAGCCTTTTTCTGATGTTTGGAACACTTTGTGCTTATGACTTCATTACCTTTTTTCCTGAAAAAGTATCCAGGCCAAATGTACATCCTTGTTTGTTTCCCACATCTTGAGGATTTAAAATGTACAGAGAGTGTCTGGAATCCCATGGAGGGAACTGAGAACATAGACAAAATATAACAAACTTTGTTTTTGGTGGAAAAATAAGAAAAAGTGCTGTGCAAAAAAGATTATTCCCCCCCCCACCCCCTGCCTAAAATGACACAAACTAAATGTTTACTCTGCTAAACTCACCCTCTACATAGCTTTCAGGAACAAACGCAGTTGCAAAATACATTTTTTTTACCAAAGCATTTTCATTTTTCTGTTTGTCCATCATTCCTATTTTTTGTGTTTCAAGCTGCTTGAAGTTTGTAGTGGAAACAGGTGTGAAACTCACGAATGAATCCGAAAAACTATACATTTCTGAAAACTAGACATAATTCAAAATTTAGCCAGAGGTAAATTTGTAGATTGTTCTTAGTTTTTGAAAAGAAACTAATCATTGACGCAAAACTTTAATGAAAATAAGCATGAAAAAATTGCGATTGGCAACGTTTTCATCTGTAATAATTTTGCCCTGATGACTTATTTACTAAAAAAACTATGTATTTTTTAAATGTGCAAAATATATTGAGTTGAGGAATAGGGGCTCTGAATTTGGGCTAAACCATAGTATCATGTGTTTCAGTGGGTAATTTGCAAAATGTGATCTTTCTTGCATACTGGCTTACATATGCAAGCCAATAATGGAGGGAAATCTAACTTATAATACAAAATTGTACATGATTCTGATTTTACACACTTCTGATGAAAAACTCTACAGCACTTGTGTGGCGCGGCTTTGCATACATGACACAGATGGCCTTATAATGCAACATGGACACATCAACATTTTCTGTCAAAAATGACTTCTTTTGACAATTGGGTAGCTGCATGTTTTGAGCCTGAGTTCCGCCACCGCCCAGAGAAACCTACCAAACCCTGACATTTTTGACAACCAGACACCCAGGGGAGGACAGAGTGGTGTGCCTTCAGTGGCTCCCACTATGTTTTGTTACCCACAATGCCAGCATACCTAAAACTTTAAATAAATATCATATGTTGTATTTTCCTCACATTTTTGTGATAGAAACGGTGAGGATCCACAAACTTCCTACCACTTAGCATTGCCACACTTTTATTGATATAAATGCTACCCTACTTGTGTGGGGTAGTATAGCTACCACAACACAAAACCCCCCCAAAATGCAACTTAGAGACATCAACATTTCCTGTAAAAAAAATACCTGCTTGGCGATGGGCTAGCTGGGGAATTTGGGCCAGGACTTGTCTGCCAGCCATGAAACAACCAAACACAGACATTTCAGAAAACTAGACCCCCAGGTGAGTCCAAGGTGATATGCTTTGCTTGGATTCCATGACAGGTCGGACATGCAATGCCCTGCAAACCTAATATTTTGTCTAAAATCACATTTCTGTGGCGAAAACGTCCATAATCTGTGAGACTTCACTAAATTCCTACCACCCAGCATTCCTACCTACACTTGTAATAAAAACATTACCCTACTTGTGTAGCTGGGACTAGTGTAAATGAAAGGGACTGATCAAATCAGAAACCATGCGAGTATCAAAGATTTTTATTCTAAAGACATAACAGACTGAACAGTGAGGGCAGGGAGGTACAGTATCTGAGTGCGAACCCTCTACCAGCTCTTAGAGAAAGGCATGACTATTTGACCTGTGAAGAGACAAGTTCACATAGGCAATGTGAGAAACCTTGTTTGGAGGCCACATGGCAAGTAGGGATTACCCAGCTCACTGGTAGGGGACCTGGGGCTCAACCTATTATGGATCCTGAGCAACTGGGCCAAGTACGCTTTCAGCACTTAACTCTCAGTAATAGCTTGGTTCAAGCAGTTTGAGGCTACCTCAATGGGGAGGTAGATGCAATGGGTGAACACAGTCGCAAAACTCTAAATACATGCAACAACAATATAAATTATTATCCAGCCAAATACTCATAGTAATGAAAAGATAAGTATTTTATCTAGTAGGGATTACATTTTTTAGCATCTAGACAGAGATGGATGTAGTCCAAATAATATAGCCTTTAATTGATCAATGATCCTGGAATTACTGTTTGCTTTTGTTGGAGTGAGAAGTAAGTAAGTCCTTGTTGTGACTATTAAGGTGAAGGAAGCTGTTTCTCTTTAGCTGTACATTGACGCCATCAACTAGTTACTCTGATGGATGCAAGCATCTTGTTGCAAGGATTTCTGCTCATAGACAGAACTGTGCACAGAGACCTAGGACATTAGGGAATTGTGGTGTACCAGAAACTCACCTCAGTACCTAGAACCCCCAACCAGCTAGCAATCAGTGTCACATTAGCTCTTCATCCTATAGCAAAGTAACCAATGATTAGACAACCTAGAACATGCGACTTAGGACCATCTCAGGAATGGTGGGAAGTGAGAACACTCTTTTGTTATACTCTCATTCCAGTCCACAACAGGAGTAAAAAAGAGACATGGTAAGGTTAAAATATTTATTTTAACGATTTGATCTCATGCGCAGTATTTTAGTCAACATAAGCAGACATGATTAAAAATAATATGGTCAGCATGGTTACAACTCCATACAATACAAAAGGAGGACTCATATTACAATGATAGTGCAAACAGGTGATATAGCACCTAGTTTTAACACCCTCCCCATATAGGAACTATGTATTATAAACTATAGAAGGTCTCTTGAGCTTGTTTTGGGGGACCCCATTACCTTTCCGCTCAGTAAGTGTTAATTACATCTGGATTAGCAAGGCTCTCTGCATCCATGGAATCTTCCAAGTGTGTGAAATTATGGCAAGTGTGCTATGATAAAGGCGCCAAAATCTTGCTTGGCTCGCAGCTGCCATAATGTTGTGTCTCGAATGTGTTACATGGATATGCCGATAAACAGGGTCCCATGTTATGATAACCTTGACGGCTCAGCTCTCACTGTACAGACTGGGGGCACAATGGATGTCTAGAGATGTCGAAAAACAAACCTTTTCTCATGTATAGACCTTTGTGAAAGCTAACTTGCAAAAACAGCTAAGCAGTGTTGTGTGCAAAAAGCAGCAAAAGGTAAAATAGCGTTTGAACTTCTAATAAGCCATGCTAACATAACATGCACGCAAAAGGAGGCCCTAAACCATACTACACCCTCCCTTTTTTGGGGAACGCACAATAACTGGGGCAAGCTTCATAGAACGCAGAGTTCAAGTTCGAATGAGACAGACCCAAGTTCAGGAATTTTGCCAAACTTGAGAATTGGGAGTAAAAACCGAATTAAAATAACCAAGTCAGTGAAACCAATCACATGCGGCAATGGTGTGAAAAAATACCTCAAACATGTAAGGAATAATGAAGACATTAAAAGATTTCGGGGTCAGTATGTGTTTATGAAGCAGAAAAAAATCTGTACTTCAATCCAACAGCGTATAAGCACCATACATTGCAACTGCCTCCAATAGGAAGTCATTGTTATCATCCATGAATATTTCAGCCATCCAATTAAGTAAAGGGAAAGAACATACATGTTCCTCGATTGCTGGAGCCTCTAGTACCATCAGAGAACAACTCGGACTTACTTCAAGATAACTGCGAGTCAGAAAGTCATTGGCCGCAGTCCAAATGTTCCAATTGCCCAGAACCCCATGAGTCACTGAGCACGCCACAATCCCGACACTAGAACAATCTAGTTCATGAGCAACTAAGGGAATCATTAGTAGATTAAAATCCAGGTCAGGAGACACCATGTTGCAGAGACGCAAATCCAGGGCCCATTTAAATCCACTATCCAGGCAATGGAAAACAGGCTGCACGCAAGTGAAGAATGAGAATGGGAAAGATAAACCATACGCCACACTCACTAGAGGCAGAGATCCACAGTATTCTAGCATCCGGTTACGAAGGTGGAGCAGCTGGGACAGATCGTTGTGGGGCACAGACTGTGCATCCATTTTGTAGTAAACAAATTAACAGCAGTATGCCCGTGCCTAAAGCCGGGAGCAAAGGGAAACCGCCAAAGACACTCGAAAAAATTGAATGAAAAAATGCAGGGATCACACCGAACATAGTTTGAAATTAGGCCACAAGGCCAGAACATACTACAGTAAAAAATGTGCCAGGTCAGTAGTCGACGAGGCATTTAAGATTGTGTGGATCAAAGCACCGAAATGCAGGGGCAGGTCTGTGTCTAATAAGGCATTTACCTCAGTACGAGAATTTGCAACTTGAAGGACGAATGTCTCACACGCAGATGTATGGGGGACTTCCTTCTGGGACAAAAGAGCTCTTATTCGACTGATCTTGTTGAACTCTGCTTTCAAGGTCGGGATAGAAGGCCAAATGGAAACATCGAGCCTCCCATGTGGAGAAGGGAACAAGACATTCTTACAGAAAACTACACGCTGGGAAACCGTAACGATATAAGGAATACCAGCATGCATACCACAACAATCTTCATTATTTAACAACAAATAACTACTGTTTGCAAGCAATGTGAATGTCGGTTTAATGGCAGGGACTGGAGTGCCCTTTAAAACACAGGCATGGCTTGGTGCAAGTATAATACAAGAACCGTGCAATTGCAGATTTCTGCACACTAATGAGTGATCTGATGTGGTGGTGCAATCATCACCATTCAAATAAACTTCCTTTCCTTCCCTCAAACACCTCTATGTGGACGGGAAATTCCAGACTTCATGAAGATAAGCACCACCCAGGGGTTCAAATCTACCTATTGCATAGTGTTTCATGCAGGACTCAAATTTGAAAAGAGGAAAAGGTAGAGTTATTAAATCATGGATGAGCCAAACTGCTGAATTGGATTCTGCTACTGAAAAAGGTAAAGGTTCTAACTTTTCAATATGAAACAGTGAAAAGGTGCCATCCTTCATTGACATAATTTGCTGTTTAACAGTCAAATTGAAAGACAGAAATAATAAACTTGTGTTAATGTAATCCCATGGAACTCGGCCATTTTTCATCGTTTGTAGGGTCCATGCAAACTGCATGACCGAAGGCAATTGATTTTTCCCATGATACAGTACATCAACATCTTCTTGCACAATATCAACCACAGATGACACAATATTATCCAAAGTATGAATTCTGGAAGAAAGGGTGTTAATGCTATTATCTACAATCACAAGCACTTTTTCTAAATTGGCCTGATCAATAGCTCTAAGCCTTGAAGCAGCTTCAATTTGGGACAGTTTCCAAACCTCATTGTAAGCAGCATATATCCATGTTTTCGATCTGCCTGCTGCAGGACCTTTCATAAAATAATTTATGTCGACAGTGTCAGTGAGTTTGGATAAATGTAGCTTAACAGACGCTAAGGATGGATGTCTGAGCCAACTCTGACACAATTTGCCTACAGAATAGGTGGTGGCTGAATGTTGAGTCTGAAAGCGGGGATCAACTCTAACCTCAGTATAGCCAGGGTCAGACCTAGAAAATGATGCTGGCAGGAATCTACACTTTTTTACCATAGCAACCAGCCTTCGGGATTAATGCTGGAAACATTAAAAGAGGAATTGCTTAACAGGGCTTGTTAAGCACTTAGGGAAGTACTGGTATATTTATTCCAATGGGGAAATTCACCAAAATCAGGAAATGAAGGAGCATTTAATTTTTTAGACATAGCCAATCCAAAGCAGGTGGTTTGTGAAATAGTGTCATTCAGAAATAACATATGGTTTGGGATGAGACATGCATGATGCAAAGCCTCAGTGCCTTGCACTTGCCAACTTTTAGAACCCCAAACGGATTTAAGATCAATAGTATTTTTCCACAGTTCATAGCCCCCAACAGCCAACTGGTCAATAAAGGACTTCGAATGCAGTAATTTAGTGAGTGTGGGTAAGTCTAACCTTGGAAGAGGACTTCTCAGTCAACTTAAAATAAAATGCATTAGGGTTTGATTGATCAAAATCAGGAAAATAGGAAAACTTTTTCATAAATGTTTTCGAGCTGCCTTCCACAGGTGCGGGACAGTGCTCCCACTGTTTGCAGTTAACCACATTTCTAAATGAATTGGTCTTATGCAGAAAGCGATTGCCAAAATGCTGGTAATAGTACATCTCACCATAATTCGCAGATTCCAAATACAAATCTTCAGCATCGAAAGCAGCATAGTATTTCAAATCAGAAAATAAAGCTTTTACATCTTTAACGCCCCAATCATCAGAGCGAATATTTTGTTTAACCACATCCCCCATAGAAACATGGAATACATTGGGAACATTAATAACCTCTGTGGGACAATGTATCTGTAACTTAACAGCATCCCATACAATCCCATCTAAAACGGGCCAAGCAGTTATATTCACAAATGTCTGGTCCCTCTTCATGATGTGCAAAGAGGAGTAGGGAGCCAAAGTTCCATCAATCATTCTAATTGAAGTTCTTTCTTGAATGTAGTGTCCATTGATAAAACAGAAAAAATGCACCACAAATCCTATGGCCATGAACAAAAAATTGCAATAAGCACCAGCCAAATGCAAGTCCAAGGAGGAATACCATTTTCTTTTTTAAACCAGGTAGCAAAAATCGAAACTTTTGAAGGGGACTTGCATGTGGAAGAGCCAGTGTCAAATGAAAAAAGGGATTGATTAGCCACACGGGTTTCTAAATCAGGCATAGACAAGTCAGTGGGGTAAGTATATTCAGTGTCATTAAGAGGATCACCAGCGGCTAGATTCAATAAAGGATTCGTAAGTAGACTCATTTCAACGGCAACATCAGGCCCGATGAAAGGATCCTGGGCCAAAACAGAGTGTCGCACCATTGCTGGACAGGAAACCGCAGGTGTCATACTATAGAGAACCGGCCACCCTGTGTGGTTTCACATTGTCAATAGAAATGTACCTGTTCCCCTTGTTGTCCAGGAAGAGGAGGTAAAATGACTGTTCTTGTGCCCTGCACACCAAGCACGGCAACTGGAGCTCAATAGGAAGGACCAAATTCTTTCTTGTTGTCGATCGTCTCTCATACCAGTTCTCCAACTTGGGGTAGCCAGCTGACTACCGGAATCTGCAACGCAGCTTCAGATGTGGAGGGCAAGTGTTCCTGTGCAAGACTGTCTCTGGTCTTTTGTAGGTTCTTCAAAAGATTAAAATGTTCATCTATGTCAAAGGATGCGGCTCCCGCCGCTATGTCTAGACCATCAAGGTCCGGGACAAACATCTTGATGCCAAAGAGCATTTTGTATGGGGTCTGCCCACCCAGAGACCTTCTAGGGAGATTATTTAGTGCACGTTAAACGCTATTGAGATGGGTTAGCCAGTCTCTGCCAGCACCTAAAACGTTCGCTGTCAAGGATTGCTTTAAGTCATGGTTCATTCGCTCCACAACACTATTACCCTCAGCTAAGTATGGAGACGAAAATTTGACCTGGACCCCCAATGAAGCCATGGCATCCTTGTACGCCTTAGAGGCGAACGCTGTACCCTGGTCCGAATGGAAGGTACCACACACAAAAATTCCCACAAAGACACACAAATCCCTTATGACAGTTCTAGAATCAGTGCTCCTTTGAGGTCACACCCAGACAAAGGGCATGCAAGAGTCAACTGCTACTAAGATATATGCAGTATCAGAGGAGAAAGGACCGCAGTGATCTAAATAAACACACACAAGTGGTTTATTAGATATGTACAACTGAGTTTGGGGCGGGCGTGCAGCAGAGGAAGGTTTAATTTGCTGGCAAATGCCACATTGAAGGACAAAATCACATGTCTGTTTTTATAAACCCCGCCACCAGAATCGTTGCTGGAGAACAGACACAGTAGCTGACGCACCGGCATGCACCGAAGCCATCCCGGCGTGGGCTGCTGTAATCATAGCCTGTCTGCGGTCCGCATTGGGAATCAACCTATCACCAATGTCGTTAATTCTCACATAAGGAACTTTATCAGGATTTAAATAATAAAAGTATTTAGAAGGGAAGCCCTTAGGGTAATTACCTCCCTTCTCTGTTGCAGCAATAGCTTCCAAGATGTCATCATCAATCTTACTATTGGAACGTGTAAACGCTGCCACTGCAAATGTTGCAATTGCTGTCTTCCCAGCCTTCTCCGTGAGACAGTTGCCAACAGCGTGAACTCCAACACGCTGATGACCCAGAGTATGAATTACAAAAATGAGTGGGAGTCGTTCTTTGAGCTCAGCCACTCGAACCCAGATCATTGTATGTTTTATTGTGCGACCCTTGGAGTCACGATAATCATTTTGAGTCCAAAAGGGCAGATTGTCATTGTAAGACTCAACACAGTAGTAAGAGTCACTCACAATAAGAGTAGTCACACTGGGATTGGCGTACTTCAACGCAAGCATCAGAGCACGAAGTTCTGCCAAATGGGCGGTACAGTCTCCTAATGTCTGTGTATGCACGACATCGGACTTCAATTCATCATTCACCATAGTCCAACCACAACTGCACAGGCTAAAGAATATGCGTGTTTTGAACCCATAGCAGCTTGCGCACTTCCATCAGTTTAAATGATACAGCGGAAATTCTCAAGCGGGTGCATAGTCAGAGGAGCAGGATGAACAAATTCATATTGCAAGTACTCCTGAGTCTGCAAGGAGGAATCAAAAATGAACGTGACATCCGGAGATGTCAAGGATGTAGCCCACTGTATCCACAGAGGGTGCAAAGCTTTCGAATTCAGTACACTGGCTTTCGCCATTGCCTCCAAGGGCACGATTCTTATCACCAGGTTGGTGTGGTTGTCACGAGTCAACAAGAATTTAGATTCAAGAAGGTCAGCCTGCAAAGATTTCAAAATGGCTGAATGTTCTGGCAGCCAGCACAACTTGGAAAAAGAAGGTTGGATCAACGCATAAAGTGGCTTGATATGCTGGGTATATTCCGGAATGTAAGTACGACCGAAATTAAAAAATCCCAGTATAGATTGTAGCTTTTTCAGTGTTGTGGGTGCTCACAAAGTGCGCATTTCTCCAGGAAGTGAGAAGCTAAACCTCGACCTTCATTGTTGAGCTCGTAGCCTTATACTGTGCAACGTGCGATTTTACAAAGTTAAATTTATAGCCTATGTCCGTAAAACGGCAAATTATGCGGTCAACATGGCACAGATGCGGCCATACCTCATTGTCTGTGGGATAAATGTCATCCACATACGAACATGCATCTGCGTCAAGCGTCTCCAGGAGCGAGACGATGGGGGTGGCAAATACACCTGGACTATTCTAGTAGCCCATACCCAAACAAAGGAATTGGCGCTGTTGCCACCAATTGTAAAAGCCGTCCATTGACTACTAAGAGGGGACAGATTGTGGGCAAAAAAACATTGGATATGTCAAGTGTGATTTTGAACCTTTTACGCACAAGACTATCCACAAGAGCATAACTGTGAGTATTCTGCACTGCGCATGTATGACAATGCGAGTTTAAGTGGCAGTAATCCAATACCAAACGGTACGAGCGATCTGGCTTGGTTACAGTAAAAAGTTGGTTATTCATCGGAGACAGAGACGTTTTAATTACACCTTGATATTCCAATTGTTCAAGGAATTCTGCAACAGAGGCTTTTGCTTCACGTCACATGGGGTATAGGGGTTGAGGCTGTGGCATCGACCGCAAGGGAATCTCATGTCTAGGGGAAAATGTGTCCCATCCACAGTGAGTACGGTACAACGCCGGGGCAAGCGCTTTAACCCAATCTTTTGCAAATTGCAGAGCCTGCTCCTTTGGCACTGTGTGTGCGCGAAAGCGGGGAGGATCACCTCCTTCCCTTGTGGAGCAGCTAAGACAAAGGGCGGGGGCTAGTCGACCTCCACCAACAAAATATCATCAGTAGTTGTTAGATTTTCCCCAAAACACCCTTCTATGGTAGATTCTATGTCACCTTCAAGGACTATTTCATAAAACCTAACACACAAGATGATGGATGGAATGTTTCACACTGGCAAAACATTCACCTCCATTCACAGATCTGGGTTTAATCCATTGTCATTTTGCTCACAGAACCACTCCAGTTCAGACATGGCCATATGCTAATCAGTCTTGACCCTGTGCCTCATGGGAACAGTAAAGACCGAACTGCCAAGCCATGTCTTCCCTGGACCGGAATCAAGCATCCTAGGACCGGTTTCTGGCTATCAACCGTCTTTAGCCAGGATAGCTTGACTCCAGTGGCATAGTGAGCACGGGACCCACGTCTGGGCATACCCTTCTCACATAAGGTGAACAGCAAAACACACATGATGATGGACGGAATGTTGTACAATGGCAAAACATTCACCCACAGTCACAGATCTGGGTTTAATCCATTGTTATTTTATTCACTAAGCCACCCCAGTTCAGACATGGCCATATGCAAATCAGTCTGGGCCCTGTGCCTCATGGGAACAGTCCAGACCGAACTGCCAAGCCATGTCTTCCCTGGACCAGAATCAAGCATCCTAGGACCGGTTTCTGGCTATCAGCCGTCTTCAGCCAGGATAGCTTGACTCCAGTGGCATAGTGAGCACGGGACCCACGTCTGGACATACCCTTCCCACATATGGTGAACAGCAAAACACACAAGATGATGGACGGAATGTTGCACAATGGCAAAGCATTCACCCCCAGTCACAGATATGGGTTTAATCCATCGCTATTTTGCTCACCAAGCCACCCCAGTTCAGACGTGGCCATATACAAATCAGTCTTGAACCTGTGTCTCATGGGAACAGTCCAGACCGAACTGCCAAGCCATGTCTTCCCTGGACCGGAATCAAGCATCCTAGGACCGGGTTCTGGCTATCAGCCGTCTTCAGCCATGGTAACTTCACTCCAGTGACATAGTGAGCGCGGGACCCAAGTCTGGGCATACCCTTCCCACATAGGGTGAACAGCAAAACACACAAGATGATGGACGGAATGTTGCACAATGGCAAAACATTTACCCCCAGTCACAGATCTTGGTTTAATCCATTGTTATTTTGCTCACCAAGCCACCCCAGTTCAGACGCGGCCATATGCAAATCAGTCTTGACCCTGTGCCTCATGGGAACAGTCCAGCCCAAACTGCCAAGCCATGTATTCCCTGGACCGGAAAGAGGCATCCTAGGACCGGTTTGTGGCTATCAGCCGTCATCAGCCAGGATAGCTTGATTGCAGTGGCGAAGTGAGCACAGGACCCCCGTCTCGGCATACCCTTCCCACACAGGGAGAACAGCAAAACACACAAGATGATAGACGGAATGTTGCACATTGGCAAAACATTCACCCCCCAGTCACAGATCTGGGTTTAATCCATTGTTATTTTACTCACCAAGCCACCCCAGTTCAGACATGGCCATATGCAAATCCATCTTGACCCTGTGCCTCATGGGAACAGTCCAGCTCGAACTGCCAAGCCATATCTTCCCTGGACCGGAATCAAGCATCCTAGGACCGGTTTCTGGCTATCTGCCACCATCAGCCAGGATAGCTTGACTCCAGTGGTGAAGTGAGCAAAACAAAGGCCTCATGGAGCCCGAGGGAGTTGAAATCCCATTGGGCTCCATGAGGCCTTTGTTCACAGCAGTTACTGTGAACAACTTTGGAATGTTGATGTTCATGGCTTGTACCAGCCATTAGAAGCCCAGAGCACTGCATTGGCTTCAACGGAGTACTCAACATTCCAATGTTCTAATGAACTTTAGACACTTCAAACACAAAACAGTTGGGCCTCGGAGCTTGCACATCTCTTCATGGTGCAACCCAGCTCTATCATACAGCATTCTTTTGAATTGAAGAAGCACTCGGTTTGGTGAGGTGAGCTCACTGTGACTTCAGACAAGCTTACTCAATCCTGATAAGGTTGTGCTTGTGCAGTTGTGTCAATGGATGATTAGCAGTGTTTGTGTAGGGTGAGTGGAAGCAAAAGAGTGCTCCAGGTTCTCAATAGCTTGGTAAGACTGAAGAGAATAGTTCTGAGGATGAGTATGGTAGATGGTGATAACGTCAAAATTCCTGAAACCAGCTTGCTAAAACCTATAAAAACTGGTGAAACCAGATTCACGAAGGTCAGTTTGGTTGAAAGGCCATTTTGAAAGCAAACTGGCAAAAATGCCCATGACTGGGTTTTGATCACTGCATCTACAGTCAAAACACTTTCTGTTTCACCCTTTCACTTCCCTTCTTTTTGCATACTTCCATTCAGGAACTATTTTAAAACAATCTGAGTTCTGTTACTCATGCACATGTACCTCTTTGGGCTCTTTGTGTGTTTGTACAAAATATATGTTTCCCCAGTGCATTCAGTTCTAAGTATTGGTGCAAACCCAAAATCAATATTCCACAGCAGTCTGCAGATATAATGAAAACTGTAAAGAAATTGCTGTTTTTTTTTTTTACAAATGTGCTGAATTGTTTTGGGATATTTCTAAACCAAACATAATTTCAACAGGCTAACTAAGAAAATGTTGCCCTATATGCCTACACTCTCACAACACCAATATATATAAGAGTCTTAATAGGAAATGTAGACTGCCCAATTATGTAATATTAGCTTAGATCACTAAACTGTCGCAGAGTCAGTGTTTATGGCGTACTGTTCATTTGATGACAGGTATCAGAATCTGGCCTATATAGAAAGTCTAAAAACAATATAGTTTCTAATTGTGTGTAACATAAGGAATCTAATGGTCGATGCCAGATCTCCCTTGCTCTGTCTCGTTGACCAGTACAAAATGCTGGAAATGGAATTTGCCAGAATGGTAGGATTATTTCCCAAAACATGGTAATTACCCTTAGTCTCCCTCACATAAGAACGTAATGAAATGAAATGAAATGAAATGAAATGAAGAAATTAAATGAAATGAAATGAAGAAGGTTCTTAATAAAGCGCACTGTGACCAAGCGGCTTCCTGGCGCTAGAGGTAAGAGCTGAGGGAGATGGGAGAAGCCAAAAGCTATTTAGCAGGAATATGCAATAGAAAACAAATGGGTTTTTAGGGCCTTACGGAATTGGGAGTAAATGGTGATTGATCTGATCGACAGAAGGAGACTGTTCCAGAAAGAGGGACCCAAAACAGAGAATCTGGTGCCTCCAGTTTTGGATCTACGAAACCGAGGTACATTGGAAAGGAACTGATTAGAGGAACTGAGGGAACGATTAGGGGTATAGGGAGTAATGAGAGAGTTAATAAAGGCTGGGCCAATGCGGGCCCGAGCCATAAAGACCAGACAGCCCATCTTAAAGAGGGATCTCTGAGAGATGGGGAGCCAGTGAAGTGTTTTCAGAATGGGGGTAATGTGGGAAGACTTTGGGAGGTGGAGGATAAGGCGGGCGGCCTGGTTCTGAACAGCCTGTAGGTGGCGAAGTTTGTATGCTTGAATGCCCACATACAGGCTGTTCCCGTAATCGAGACAGGAAAGAATCATTGCCAGGATAATAAGCTTAAGGGCGTCAGAGGAAAAGAAATGGGACACTTTTCGGATGATTCGGAGAGAAAGAAAACAGGAGGAAACAACCGAGCTGATCTGGGCATGCATAGAGAGGTCCCGGCTGACTTTAATGCCCAGGGTCTTTGCCGAGGTCGCTGGCAAAGGAGGGGGGCCAGAGATGGAAGGCCAAAGGCGGTCGACCAAGGGGAAGAGGAAGGGCCAGTCAGGACCAACTCCGTCTTATCCAGATTGAGCTTCAGTTGATTCCGATTCATCCAGTCTGAAATAAAGACCAAAGTGGAGTGGAATTTGGGTAGGGAGTGCAAAGGAGAAGAAAGATCAAAAACAAGCTGGAGGTCATCCGCGTAGTTATACACGGAGACCCCCATATCGAGAAGGGAAAGAATAAGGGGACTGATATAAAGGTTGAAAAGGAGAGGGGACAGGGAGGAGCCTTGGGGAACTCCACAGGGGACCAAGCGGGTGGGAGCGGAGTAGCAAGAAAGATGTACCGCCTGAGTCCGGTCTTTAAGAAAGGAGGCGAGCCAGGAGAGGGCAGTGCCCTGAACGCCCGCTGCGCAGACACGGTCGAGAAGGATGGAATGGTCGACCGTGTCGAACGCAGTGGACAGATCGAGAAGCACCAATGCTTGGGGCAAGTTAGAATCTGCCTTACTCTTTAGCTCGTCTAATACGGACAGAACAACTGACTCGGTGGAGTGAGCCGGTCGAAAGCCCGCCTGGTGGGAGGCCAGGAGGTGGTTGTCCTCGATGTAAGAAGAGAGACAAGAAGTGATATAGCTCTCCAGAATCTTTCCGAGGTAGGGGAGAAGGGAAATAGGCCTAAAGTTAGAGGGGAGGGAAGGGTCTAGGCCAGGTTTTTTAAAAATAGGGCGAACTATAGCAGATTTGAAATGATTGGGGACTGAACCAGAGGAGATAGAGGTATTAAGAAGAGAGAGAGGAAGATCAGGGCAATGGGTGAAGAGTACTTTCAGAATGCGAGCTGGCGCACAGTCAGCTGGGGAACCGGACTTCACTTTCTGGAGTAGAGCCAAGAAAACGTCCAGGGAGATGGGGGGAAACTGATTAAGAGGAAGAGAGGACACAGAGGGGGCAGGAGGAGGGGGAGACGGAGAGACTGAAGGAATATTAGATTTGATCTTGGCAATCTTCTCCAGGAAGAAGTCATTAAGAGAAAGGCAGAGGTCTTGGGAAGGAATAATGTTTGAGTTGGTTCTGTCAGATGCAACTAGGCTGCGAACTATAGAGAAGATCTCCTTAGGCTTATTAGCTGAGAGGGATATTCTCTCCGAGAAGTAGATGGTTTTGGCTCGCAGAATGGCTTTTTTATAGCTCGCCAAAAGCATTTTGTATTTAGCTCGCAAAACTGGACGTAATAGCGCTAAACTGGGTGCTGTGCATTGGGGAAATGCGGAAAGCATATGAAATCTAAATTCTGGTTTAGTGTACCTTTCTTATGAAAAGTAGAAACAAGGAAACCCTTAGGTTCAAAAAGGGACCAATGGTAGTAGTAATTTTAAGAGACAGAGGTCCCTTTAATGCGAGAATCAATACAAGTGTAGCCAAATTATCACAATCAAGATTGGCTCTGTTTGTGTCTTGATTGACAGTATCAAGATATGTATTCACAATAAATGAAACACACAACAACATTTAAACAAAATAAGTAAGCTAGACGTGACAGGTAAGTGGGAAATCAGACAATTTCCTTACCACAGGCAAGTGACTTAAAAGTGACTTTTAGGAAGAAAACATTTAAATATGCAAAAGTCACAGTAGGAACTACATCTTGTACTCCACATATATAATGAATTACTGTATAGAGTTAAGATGTAGGTGTCGACGACGTTTCAATCCCAAGAGAAGTTCTGGGATCATCATCAGGACTGCTCTCATTCTCTTCATGTTATCATTACTGTGGCAATGCCCCCCCCCCCCAACCAAATATTGCTGGCTAACAGCCCATCTAGTGCTTTCTTTCACAGCCACAGAACTTGAAATTATCAAGCAAGCTAAAAACACTTCTTGTTCAAATTGCATTCGATTGTGTCCTGGAAGAGCTGCATAATGAATGGTGAGATCACAACTTTGAATATGTCATGATGTACCCATTGGAACCCTATGATAAACACATCAAAGTACATATCAATCTGGTCACGTGTTCACATAGATGTGTGCCATTTCCAAATAAATTATCAGAGACTGGGGATGTCCAGTGATTAGACGTCACCAATAACCATATATTGTAGATGAAATCTAATGCCTAGGTACATTTTGATGAAATTAATGAGGTACTGTTTACCATTGAAACACTTTGATATGCAATACTATACCTTCAAAGTAGTAGGGACAATTGCATCACTGTGCAATAAATGGCAGGGGTCACACCTACATATGAAAACACAGCATAGCTAGACTGTCCTGTTTCCAGTGTGTATTTTTGGTGGCATTCCGTGGTGTTTTTTCAGGGGTTTCCAATCATTTTACAATCAGTGCTTATTAGTCTTTATTCAGCTGCCTTACCCCCAAAACTAGACAAAAAATGTGTTTTCCAGTGTTTACAAACAATGTTGGTTTTATTCAGCTACCTTTCCAGTGTTAACAACAGACATTGCTTTTTTAAGTGATTTTTCTAAGGCACATACTCATTTTAAAGGAGTAATGCAGGACATGTAGTGTGTTTCCATTGGCAGTGTGCCCAATGGACAAATGTTACACCATTTTAAGCATTGCAAGTCTGAGTATTGCATTCTCACTCACATCTCAATACCCTCTCCCATTTATCATTACCTCTCATGCTCACTCTGTCAGGACTCCTGTCTAGTTTACAAGACTTTTAATTGATTAAAAAGTAGGAGTGCTATACACAAATGTTTTAATAAAGTAATTCCTGGACACCCTTGGGGGTCACTCTCCTACTCCTAGCTGAATATTATGACACTGTAATGGCGATCAATCCTGAAAACAGCATAGAACCTTGCGAAACCTGTAAGCATTAAAATTATACTAGATTGATTTCTAGTTCTGCATTATAAAGCACCTGAAACATGATGCTTTCTGCATGTTCACCAGTGTTTTGCCACACTCTTAGCCTCACTACATTAAGGCGGTAATGCTGTTCTGTGGACATTTATACCTGCTAAATTTCCCTAAGGCAAATGTCGTACTTCAAGTCATCAGTCCCGACCTTTTAACAGACATCACATTGTATTTTGGGAATTGAAATGTTGTTGTTAACATTGTACTTTATGCCAAAAAACCCCAGCAGTAAAGTTAGGCAAAAGCCCCAATTATCTAATGCTATTGTATATAAGAAATTGCCACCTTGCAGCTATGAATTTTGTTGGTATGTGTAAAATCTTGCGTCATGTTTCCAGCACTATCTCATATGCATGGTGACAGTACTCTTTTTACGGGTATCTGTCCCTACACTTTGCATTGAAAGGTTGAAGCCTGGGGTGTTTGGCATTTGACCTGCTATCAATACAGACTTGTTTGTAAAGTGGACTGATTCATGCAATGGTTTTACCCAATACAAATTTGTGGGTAAATGTGATAGTACGTATTGGCCAAGATTATTATGAGCTAGCCATTTCGCCAATCAGTGACTGAGGTAAACATTGCCAAAAGATCAAATACAATTGTGGTATTCCCAGATAACTAGATCAGAACTAAAACATGCCTCTAAACCCTGCACCTTTATTTTAGGCACACAAAACTGGAGAAAACTAAGGGAAGAAGAAACCATGACATCCCTAAAATAACAAAACCTAGGCAGAATAATATTAGACTAGCCCACCAACACCAAATGTTTAGCAGTATTTATATGTTTACACTCATGATGGCTGTTTCCTTTTTGGTGGGGTTTATTAGTTATTATAGGTTTAAACCTAAAACAGATTAGCCTAAATGTAGGAAATTGGGTTATTAGTTATGTGCCTTGTACAAGTAATAGGGTTACAATTCTCCTTACTGAGAACCAATCACCAAATTGTAGCTCTTGACTCTCTCAGGGTAGTGAGGTAGAGCAGTCCAAGGCCTACGCACGGGAGGTGGTGTGGGCTAGTCATCTCAGTTTGCTTTCATTCAATACTAGCACTCAATAAATTATTGTTCAGTAAGTACTTTTTCTTTAGAAGTACATTTATTACACACACGCGCACTACTAAATATTATGTAGTAATTTACAAATATAAACATTGGCAGATCAGAAGTACCATTGATGACTTTACGTAATCACTTTCGAGGGTCATGTACGCATATAAGCTAAGTATATTGGCTTGGTCAAAGATACAAGATAAACAAACCATATGTAAAAGAAATCACTGTGTGCATAAATGCACTCATTAATAATACTAATCAGGTGTAAATGCACTCATTGCTGTTAATATAGCATATTCACTTTGATCAATAATCATTATCAACATTATTATCTAAATAGAGCATTTACAATTAGCAAAACATGTGTTTGTGTATTTTACAAATGAAATCATAAAAGCAGCCCCTAGAGGGCATCACATTTTGACTGCACTACATGCATCCATATACTTAGCCCCTAGAGGGTGCTTCAAGGCCTATACCTTTCTTAGACATACTCAGGCTACAATACCTGCAACCATACCATGAGCCCCTAGAGGACATATCACTCTCAGCTATAGAGCAAACGCTCCAGGCTTGGAGTGCTTAAAACATTAAGAACATTTCAGAGGGGTCCTGGTTTTCTGTTCCCCGCAAACATAGGGTCATCACCTTGGAAACTTCTGCGGTCCCCTCATACTTTCTTCGTAAAGTTGGTGGTTCCCCTGCCTAATTTGGCGGGCACCACAAGCAGCAAAATAGCAAAGCCCCACAGGGCATAATGAGGTGCTCCACTGGGAGCAGTGAATACCGAATGAGCGGCTCTCCCATTTGCCGAGGAGAGCTGCTGCTTTGACTTTGTTGCATGACCTCGCAGAGGTTCTCCTTTTGTTTCTTTAATGTTTGGTGGGTGTCCAGTCCCACCTGGGCACCTCCATGCCTCCAGACATTGGAGGCAGTCGTGGGAGCCCACCTCTCACTGCCACACTAGCTCCCACACGGCCTGCACCTCTGAGTCTTCTGCAGTGGCCACCCCGCTCCCTTCAGACATGGGCACAGGGAGTAGCTGTGAATCACCACCAGTGGGGGGAGGGTGCGACAGATCTCCCCCTATCCTCCTTGTCACAGGGGTTGGGGATGAAATACTGGCCCCAGGCCTTGTTAATGCAGCCCGGGGGATGAGGTTACTGGGCCAAGGCAGAGTCTTAATAGGGGCCCAGACAAGTCCCTTATCAGAAAAATTAAAAGCACAGGCCCCTAGCGAGATGGGCACCATGGGCAAGAATGAGTCTGGGGATGGGGCACCATGCACTCCCCCTCCCTGGGTGAAAAGGACAGGGGAGCCCATGCGCTCGATCGGTAAAAAGAGGTCAAAGGACGCCATCCTTTAAAATGCCATAAATTGAGCCCTGTTGGGCCGTTTTGATGATCCTGGGCTTAATGTACTCCTTGTGGCGAGCTCTACCCACCAGAGGCAGTTGCAGCAGGGCTACTCACCTCAACATGGTGCAGTCCTCTGGTTCTCCTGATCTCCCTGCACCAGTCTTCCTCTTGGTCTCTGGGCAGAGAAGTTCTCAGGGGATACAAGGGGGCCAGAGTTACTAGCTGCTAGGGAGACCCACTGGTCCTGCGGTCAACTGGGTAGAGTGCTTTCTGGCCATCAGAGTGTTCCTCCTTTCAGTTCTCCATGGAGGTCCCAGGGTCCAGCAGTGAAGCACAGAGAAATCATCAGGCAACAGAGAGTCTCTCTCATGCAAGAGTTTTTATACGGCAGAGGAAGGATCCAGAAGCTAGACACCCCAAGCTAATCATAGGGTGCTACATCATCTCTTCACCCCTGTCTCAACCCTCCTGCACAGCATGCTGGGACAGTTCCATATGGGGTCACCCAGGAGTCACTAGTCACATCTATTCTGGGAGCCTCAGTTCCTCCCCTAACTGAAATCACTGCCAGGCCCAACCTGTGTTGGCTCCAGATTTCTGGGCTCCATACTTTGTTCAATGGACTCGGGCAGGCCCATCCCTGGTACAGTGTGACAGCTGATTGATTGATGCAGATCATTCCACCCCACCCCTTTCCTCCTTAGGAGCTGATGCCAACACTGTTAATTGCTTCCTTTGTGTGGGAAGGCTTTTGTTCCTGCTGCTGTAAATAAATGTAATTAACTTGACACAGCATGGTGACAAAAGGCCTGATCCTGAGCTGTGCCAGAGAAATAGGACCATTCTTGATGACCTATAAATTGCACAGGTATCTTTTTGGAACTTGTAGAATTGATTTTCCTGAACAGGTTACACCCCAATTAGATACAGCACTGGTTTCTTTAGACCAAATGGAAACGAAACTGCACTCTACAGCAGTTTTTTTCCCAATGTGTATAATAAAGTGTCACTACAGACAAAACAGTAAATCACACCGACTTTCCCCATTAGTATACACTAACATTAGAAGACCTACCTCTGGTCAATATCTAATCCTGCAGGCTGCAGAATCCCCTTTGCACCAGGCTACCTGTTTGCAGTTTCCGGGCTGTGCACAACAGCAGTCTCCCACAAGCAGCCTGCTCACATGTGCACATGAGTGTGCACAAGTGTTCACATGTAGCAAGTCATGTGCCACTTACCCGTGCTGCATCTTAGCAGCCTTATCTTAAAAGGCAGACACTGGCTGTAAACACCTGCAGTCTATTTGCCATGTGATTATCAAGAGTGAGAGACACATGTAGTGAGGCTCACCCACAGTAAAAAGTCCAGAAAAGCAAACAATCTGGGCGTATTCAATGGGCGGAACCCAACTGAAACACTCAACATATCCTAGACTCAGTCTATGTTGTAGCCCATTCTAAAATACGTGTGCTTTACAAAGGGCATGTTTGTGATGAAGTATCCTCTCCATCAAACTCTAAATGAAGCCTTTAGTTTATTCCACCCATCTTGAGTGTCAGAGAAACCACTGCAGGTGAGACATTACGCAACTCTCATCCATCAGTAACGGATGAGTCCGCCTTCATACCCATGAAAGTATTCTTAGGGTTCACACTTGACAAAGCATTCATCAAGAAAGTTGCACATGCATGCCATAGGTATGCACCACATAAGCATCAACGTATCAGACGTTATTTTCTTCAAATTGAGTGTGAGTTAAATTATACTCTGTGCCATGTAATGTGCATTGGTTCATTCGCTACTCCAAAAGCTGCAATGAGTTTTTTTGATGATATGATTGTCTGTTTAAATCGCTCAAATTGTTTATCTTAAAGCATAATGTATATCCTGGTGGGCCAATACACGGTCATATTCAATATGGAACAATGACAGGGTGACAAGCAACCTCATGCAAGAGGTTGCACTTGCTGATCCACGGCGAGATCAAAACAGTTATTTCGCAGTTGCTGTGACATGTAGATTTTTTATAATTCAAATATCGTTTTTTTTATTTTTAGACCATAAAGAATTCAACTTTCAACTGCGATGTGTTTGGGAATTGTGAAAAATATACATTTTCAAGATGGCGCGCGCTATGTAGCGTGTAGGCCAACCCTTATGATGAAATGTTTCGATGCTTTAAAAGGGCGCCGCGCAACGTACCGCTAGTTGACACTGACGAAGGAATTGCTTCCGAAACACGTCTGTCTAAAGCAAGATTAAAATTCCGCTGAGTGAAGTCCTGAGAGTACTGTCTTCCTTTTTGAATTTAAAGGGATTGGGAAGCGTTCATGTATTTGCGGGGCACCACCGCAACACGGCACCAGCCCGCGGAGTGACTCTTGCTGTTTGGTGCAACAGTAGCAATATATATATATATATATATATATATATATATATATATATATATATATATATATATATATATATATATATATATATATATATATATATGAAGAACTCCGTTCCCCACACGCTGATACTTCCCCAGACGTGGGGCAAGAGCAGACACGGACCACCAAGTTGTAAGATGCAGATTTATTCAAGTGCTGTCACCATAACGTTTCTGCTCATTCGAGCCTTGATCACATATATATATATATATACATACATATATATTACAGAGTGGTGTTTGCAACTGTGTAGTTTCAGTTAGGTAACAATATCTTACTTAACATAAAAAAAACTTAGAAATTCACTGATAATAACAAAGGTTAAAGTGACGTTATATTTAGGTGAAAATGTTGGTTTAAATGTAGCATTTTAAACAAAGAAATTTGAGGTTCACGTCTTTGCCATGCACTACTTATAACTTCACATCACTCATGACATGTTATGTGACATAATTGATAAAATCACTTATGGCATCTGAAACGAGGCATTCTGATTGTTTATTGACCAGATAAATAAACTTCGCACTTAAACAATAATGAAGTGAATACTCTTTGACCCCTTTTCTGATTTCACAATAGAATATGGGCAAACACAGTTGCCCTAGTATATTTAATATAGGATTTTTTGTGCAGACTATGATTTTGGTGTTCAAGTACGTGCTTAGTGTCGTATTCATGCCCAAACTTTTTTAAAATCATGCATTAAACTGATTTGCATTATTTCCTCGGCTTCTGGGGGCAAAAACTTACACACTCGCACACCACACTTACATTTGGCTCAGTCCTTCTAACGAAAACAAAGAAAAAATAGGACAACCCCGTTTTTGTCGTTTTGCCCTAGTGTAAAAACTGTTTTCCAAGTATACACTTCATTCCTCTATTCCATATTCAGTTAAATGGTTAAAAAATGCGACTGCTGTGCTCCTTATTCGTTCGGGAGCGAAGTTTACACAACCGTGTCCACGTGCATGTTTAAGACAATATTGCGGCTTCTGTGTTTTTGGCGTGCATTTCTCCGTACCATTAGCTGGTATTTTTCTCACATCGTGTTTTGTGGGTTCCTTTCAGTCACATTCTCCGTGGTACAAAAGGTTTTCTCAGCTCCCTCTCTCCAGCAGCCTTCAGCGTTCAAGCACAATAGAAACATTGAAAGGAAGGCAGCAGGACGCTGTCTTTGATCTTGTGTTCTAATAACTTGCGTACGTTTGTGTCCAAAAACAATGCTCCCAGGCTTTTCTATTGAGTGCCTGCCACAGCCGAATGAAAAGAAGACTCCTCGCAGACGTAATATGATACTTAAACTGTATTCAGAAACATAAACTACAGTAAACAAGCGACTGTAAAATCCGCAGGCCTCTTTGATGGCCGCAAATAGCCTCACCACTGACAGCAAACATGGTCCCTTTCAAAGGGGAGTTATGTCTGGTCAACCATAAATCATGGCTAGATTTTGTTTCTTTTCAAATAAATCTTACAGCCGGCGTTTGGAGAAGGGAAATCAGCCTTTTTTTGGGGAGAAGGTTTTTTTGTTTCTTCTCAGCTCTTCTCAAAGTCCTTTGAAGATTGAGTTCAAACAACAAAGTAGGGTATTGGAGTCTATTTCTAATGAAGGCGATCAGGAGGAGGCAGCATCTGAGGAGACTAGCTGGGCGCACCCCCTCAGCGCTGGATGCGCGGATGCGCCGCGCTTGCCGTCAGTGCCGGCTCCCCCAGCAGGAGCGTGACAAGCCGGAGCTGGTAGCGGCGCCACGCTGCTCCACATCGCAAACTAGAACTTTCAGGCTCTGTTTACGCCAACGAACATCATCTAGCATGTTTGTTCACTTGCATACTTTCTGAGGTCATAAAAACCATGAAGTCCTATGCTTTATTATTAATGTTTCTTTAAAGAGAGCAGCATAATCTCTATATACATAATATGACTGTACAGCTATGAGTTCATATCAGGGGCCTCATTTATTAAAAGTGACGCATCGCTGCGTGAAAACAGCGATGCGTCACTTCTCAGTGCGCACTCCTTGCGACACCAATGATGCGTCATATTTAATGTATGACGCATCATGTCGCAAGGACTTACAGATACGTCAGTATTTCTGACGCATCTGTAAGCGCAAAAGTGACGCATTGCTGGAGTGTGTCACAAAAGTGACGCAACTCCAGCAATGTGTCCTTTCACATGGGTAAAGCCCCATGTGAAAGGGCTTGCGTCAGTCTTACGTCTACTGTGAGGCAGGCACAAGATTTTGACGCAACAGCATCCTAGAAGTGACGCCGTGAAATCTCATTGATTTCACTGCGTCACTATTACGAGGCTTTTTGCGGGGGAACGCCCCCTCTGCATACATTATACCTGACGCAGGTATAATGTGGCGCAGGGGTTTAAAAAGTGACGCATCTACCCAAAAGCGTCACTTTTTAAATATGGCGCAACAAGGCGCATTTTGTACGCCGCTGGTGCGTCACAAAAAGTGACGCACCGGCGGCGCAAAACTGACGCAAGGCCTCATAAATAAGGGCCCAGGTGTGTTGTGTCTCTGTGGCTGTGAGTTGTCATCCTCATCTAGGGAAAAGAGACCTGGAAGTCACTGTGATGATCACCACTCTGACCACTGTTCTCCAGGTGGAGTCAGTTTCAAATTGGACTTTGTTGGGTATACAACGACTTCACAAAGTTATCAATTTACTGTAATGGCTTTGGGCCAAAAGCAAGATTCCCTTTAGAAGACTGTGTTGAACTTGAAGTAAATTACATTGCAAGGCATTGATAGAAAATAGAATATTCTGTTGTATTGAATTGTAACAATTCTATATAACAGTTAGTAACCTTAAAAAAGCATTGAAGTGCTTTGCAGATGGGTACCATGCTACTCTGTGGAGCCTAGAGTGAATTTCTACAGTTCTTCTTGGGTGTTTTTGCTAACCTTGTATTATGGCACACTATTGGAGTCGGTAGAACAATTAGTTGTATGGTAATTTTATGTTAGAGGAAGTTAGTTATTTTTCATGCCTATGTGTGAGTTATGGATAATTTTGTATTCTTGATGGTATATTGTTGATTTGGAGGTAAATGTAAAGCACACAGTCAAGTATGTGTACCATAGTTTATTTAGTTGCCTGAGTGCACTGTGCTATCAGTACAGATATACACCTTTATTTGGGGCATATACGATCCTTGAGACTCAGGGAGAGACAGTTCAGGAAGACTTTTCTACTGAAACCATAATGATTTGCCAAGAAAAAACCTATAACTGATCATTGGTATGGCTCCCAGGATCTGGAATGCTTTGCCCACAGAAACAACACTGAATCCTTCCACTTCCTCCTTTAAAAAAGAAGTGAAAGCAATTCTCATGGCTAAATTCACAGGAATTTACTGACTTATTTCTGTGTTTTAATTACTAGTTCTGTTTTATTGAGCTCCGTATTTTAATCGCTAGTTCTTACCTTTCTGAGTATCGTATATCTGAATCACCTATAACTGTGTTTGCTAAGTCTATTCTAGTTTCCTACATCCGACATGTAAAGCACTCTGATACCCACAAGGGTCTTGTTCGCGCTATATATAACCTTCAAATAAATAAATAAATACAGCCAGAAAAGTTAGGAATTACAGGATGGAGGAGATATGGGCAGGAGACAGATTTGATTAGTCGCTGTTGGAACAGGAACATGTCTTACATGTAATTCAATCAGATATGTGGGGGGGGCCACATGTAGTGTTATGCAATAAGTACACGTACGAGAACAATTATATTTCAGAGAAGATATGGACAGACACAGATTCAAGTCTTCTGTAAGATGTATGTGAATTTTGTGAAATGTTTGTATGTGGTGTCATGCAATAAGTACAAGATTTTAAGAATATTTTTGATGACGTTTTTTTTTATTAAGAAAGTTGTACCTTTCAGTGTCATAAGTTTGCTGAGAGTTGTTGGAGTTTCTTTGGTGCTGTTCATAGTATCTGTAGCTTGAGTGGAATGGGTACAGATCTTCATCATTCTCATTTCCATTTGCAACCTGGAATTCCACCTTTGTCGATGTTGTGTAAGATGTGCTGTTTTGGATGACTCTGATTTAGGTCAAAGGTTACGAGTATGCCATTCTTCTAGTTTTTTGGGGATCAGTTTTGTCCCCTTGCCTTTATAGTGAGATTCTCACCATATATAGATAAGGCAGCGTGAGGCTGCCGAAACGCGTAGCTGTGATCATTACAAATAAAGAAAACTGAGTGACCAATACCTCTTGGGCGTCGATTCCGATCTGGTAAAATGCGCTCCGAATCGTCGTACGGAGCATTTTTCCCCATACGAATCGTACCCGTAAACGTCCCCGTACGTACGACGAAGTACGATCCGTACCAGGAGCCAAAGTCCGTACGAGTCGTACAGGACTCCGTACGACTTAAATATCCGAACGAGTCTCACTCGGAACCCGCTGTACGTGACATCGCTACGGTTCGCGGCTGGTTTTTACGACTCAGCAAGTACGATTCGTGTCGGGTGCGCACCGTACGACCCCTTTTTTTACGGGAGCTGGAAACAGCCGTAAACGCATAGTTCACGCCGAAACAAGTACGGAACACCCCCCCGGGGACGCCGCGTACCCCGGCGATCATGGGGGATACGCGCCGTACGGTGTGTATGTGATTGTGCGCTTTTCCGTACGAATCGCCCTTACCTGACGCGGACCGTACGAATAGCGTCCTGATCACCCGGTCCGGATCGTACTCTCCGGGTCGTACGGTGTGTTTACGAGTCGTACGGAAACAGCTACGAATACGAATCGTACGGGGGATTTTTTTTACGGGATCGGAATCGGCGCCTTGGAGTGCTGGATGATTATTAAGCAACAAGATAATTCCATAGAGATATATATATATATATATCGCGAAAGTTTCAACTAGTGGCCCGCTCCGGTCTGCTCCTGTCTTGAAAGTTTATGGGTGATTTGTCAAGCGGGCAGAGAGAAAAGGGGGGTCCCAAAACGCGTTATCCCCATGTTAATTTCCATAGGAAACTTTAGACAAAGCTACAGCCCGAACTGCTGAATTGAATTACACCAAATTTGACATAAAGGTAGCCCTTGGTTCAGAAAGAGTCCTTTTTAGGTCGAGCCTAATCAGCGCATGCTCTGCACTAGGAAAATGACCTCTTGCAATCAGTTCAGCTTTCTTAAAACGTCGTGCATGTGGGGCTCACATGCCATTGGGCTTTGCGTCTGGCTTTATTACACAATTGGCTAATGGCGTGTGGAAGTCCCAGCTTCTTTTAAAGGGTTTACTCCCAGAGCGTTTTGCTCTCGGGAGCCAGCAGAGGCATGCAGGGCCATATGGTTTTAATTAACCGCGGTGCGCTTGTTTTCCCCTTACAAACAGTGAAACGCCAGCAGCAGCACGCAGGGGCCATGTGTTTAGGTCAGCGCGCACCACTATCTGGCTTGTTATACTTTCGGGTCGAGTTTGCGATGGAAATAAGAATCTAGAAGACTTAAAAAATGTATACATACCAAGATACAGGAGTGTTTCATATTTCAGCTTTTCTAAATGGTCAAGGCATTGTCGATTGCACAGCGGGCCTATTTCGCAACTGATAGGGTAAATCTACGCATCTGAGATTTATGCCTATTATTTTTGAAGAGTTTCACATTTTTAGAGATTAACCAGTTCCCCGTGATTGAACCATTGTAGGCCAGCAGTACTCGTAGTTCATTAAAAGAAATTCCACTGGGGTGGTCTACATTGCATAGGGGTGCTCAATGTAGAAATGTGTAAAGCGATAATAATTCACATTTATTACTCCACTGTCCAGCATTTGTCACTATGAAGAAATCAATGTCTACAATCCTTTAAACAGAAGGATGAACTTGTCACTTTACAAACCTGTCATTAACCATATTTATGCTCTTGCCACGAGTAATATTACAGACAGGCACAGGGTCTGCAAAAAGTTTATGAATACCCACAAATATATACGTTTATGTTTAGCAAGTATTTTGCTGGGAAACTGGCAGTCGCACTCCTGGTCTGCACCGAAGGTCGGAGTTTTACGCCAGCGAACAAACTGCGAAGCTTCCGAAATTGTCTTCAGGAATAAATGTCATCTGCTGGCATAAATGTCTGCAGAACCTGTTTTTGTGAATTTGAGTCACAGAAATGAAGACCCTCATTTCTGTTGTTTTTCTTTTGTACATAAATAAGCTCTAATTATGAGTGAAAATAAACTTCTGAAAATTAGCATAGGTTTAGATTTTCATGAAGGAACTGGGTAATATGAAACGTATTAGGGAACAAAGTCAAAAAGGTAATCTAGGACACATTACAAAATTACTATGATCAAAGTGGCATGGCGCAGATTGCCTTTATTAAACCTAGCCATGCAGTAAATGCATACATCTTTAAAAAGAAAAAATCGTCTTGCAAATTGATATGATACCATCTGGAAACGGTAAACATTTCCCCTATTTAGCAAGTGGCTACTTTTTGTGGTCCATCTCGCACCCTGCATCTATTAACAATAAGCATTGGCATAGCCAATAGGTCTCGCTTTTGGGACCTTATAAGTATTTAGTTATGCAGCACAATATCCTTGGTGCAACAACATCAACTGTTGCATGGCTAAACACTTATAAGGTCCCAAAGGCGAAACCTATTGGCTATGCCAATGCTTGTTAAATGGTGTAAATACATTCAGTAGTTGGTGAGAAATTAAAGAAAAAAACATTTATATATCTAGCACCGAGGAGGGTTTGCGAACCCTCCCGGGCATGACCTTCACTCTGATTGGCTGCTAACACTCCAAACCAGGAAGTGTTGGCAGCCATCTTGTGACTCGGTGGAACCGAGTCACAAGAAAACGGTGAATAAGAGGCTACAAAAGAAGAAAAGGAGGCAGGGTAGAAACACTATGACCCCATAGGGGGAACGTCGTTTACGACGCAATTTTTAGCACGCAGTGCTATTACAACGCAATTTTTAAATCGCATTCTATTACAACGCATGACTCTGGGGGGCGCTCAAGGATAGGGAATACCTTTAATTTACTATCCAACACCTTCCCTAGTGTCAGCGGGGACTGGTGTTGGAATAGTAAATTAAAATATTCACTATCCAACACCCCTTTGTATTATGCGTTGTAAAAGAATGCGTTATAAAAAACGCGTTGTTACAGCATGCGTGCTAAAAGCATGCGTTGTAACAATGTACATCCCCCCATAGGCCTGCTCAGGGCCAAACAAAGCATTTTTTAAAATAATTTCGGTGGAATTCATGCTGGGGTCACAAATTCTGTCGAAAATTTTAAAAAATGAATCGTGAGGTCCCGTGCTTCATTTTAATGAGGCCCCCGGGTGGGCCAGGTCCCAGGGGGCCCCGCAGCCCTGGGGACTGCCAACTCCCCGGGGATATGCTGATTATGTGTGGGGGGCGCTTAGCCCCCCGCAGCCCTAGGGATCGCCACCTCCCAATTCTTTTTATAAAAAGAATGTGTGGGGGGTCGCTTCTCCCCATGCTGCCCTGGGGACCGCCACCTCTCTGGGGCTTTATCAATTGTATGCAGCCCCCCGCAACCCCGGGGACTGCCAACTCCCCGGTGCTGTGTTTGGTTTTTAAAAAAAATAAAGAAGTGTGGGGCAGGGCATGAGCTCCGCACACGCCCCGGGGACCTCCACCTCCACAGGACAATCTTTATTTAAATGCGGGGGTCTGTTACAGACCCCCAAGCATCGGGGACCACCTCCTCCCTGGGGCTTTAAACATTGGGAGGGGGGCCACATGGCCCCCCTCCCAGAGCCCTTGATGGCCCTGGGGACCGCCAGCCCCCAGGGCCAGCTCCTGCAGTGTCCTGGGGTGCCCACCCCCCAGACACTGCTGCTTACTATAGTAGGGCTGGAGAAGAGCCAGAAGATCTGCCAAGGGATTGTGGCAGAAGAATAAAACTTCAGATTTATCTGCATTACATTTCAATTGGTTGCGGGCCATCCAATGAAAACAGCAGCTAAGCAGGATTTGATCAGATCCACAGCAATCGCTTCTCGAATCTGCTGGCCTACTCACAGTGACCATAACTTACAGCGTCCCAAATTCACTTTCCCAAAATCTTGAAGGAAAACCAAACAATGCAAATAGATTGTTGTTAAGGGACACTGCTGTTTACTATAGTAGGGCTGAAGCACGGATCCCGCCCTGCCATAGCAAACGCAGCTTTGCTTCCTTGAAGCGAGATCAGGGAAACCTACTCTTGCTTCAAAGAAGCACAGCAGAATTGCTGTTGAGTAAGGGTAGCTGTATGTCAGCAGCTACCCTTGCTCAAAAGCAATGCCAGCTTCTGCACGAGGCGGGGAGCCGGCGGGATCATGGGGAGATTGAGGCTCCCCCCACGGTCCCCAACACAAAGGGCCGGCCCCGGGGGATGGGGTCCCTGGGGCCAGAAGTGGCCGAGGAGGGGGCCATGGGGCCCCCTCCATCAATAAATAAAGAATAAATAATAAATAAGAGGCACATCCCCAGGGGATGGGGTCCCCTGGGCCAATAGAGGCCTCAGGAGGGGGCCACGCACCCTCGCTCCTTAAAAACATATATTTAAAAAAAATTGTGGCCATGTCCTGGGGATGGGGTCCCCAGGCCGAAATTGGCCGCGGCCCCCTTCCCGATTTTACAAAAAATAAAATTGGGTCCCCCAGGGCCCCAAATCTTTTAAAAGAAGGGGGCCACTCAGACCCCTTCTACAATTTTTGTGTTTAAATAAACTGGCATTGTGCATGAGGCCCCGCCCCCTCCCTGCAGCACTCAGCAAATGCACCCCCTGGGGCGTTGTAAGTTGGGGAATAACAACCCCTTGAATACTGAGGGTCCCTCAGGGCCAACTAGCCCACCAGATACCTCCAGTATGTGCCAAAGAGCTGCGTTCCAGAGAGGTGTTCCAAGGCCACGCCCCTTTTTACACCCCTCTGCAACGCAGCTCTGTGGTGCTTACTGGAGGTACCTGGTGGGCTAGTCGGCCCCCAGAGACCCTCAGAACTCAAGGGGAATTAATCCCCCAATTTACAACGAGCCAGAGGCGTGTTTGCACAGTGGTGCAGGGAAGGGGCGAGGCCTAACAAAGCCAGTGTGCAAATGTGTCCCCAGGCGCATTGTAAATTAAGGGATCAAGTTGCCTTCAATCCTGAGGGTTCCTGAGTGCCAACTAGCCCACCTGGTACTTCCAGTACGTCTCACAGAGCTGCTTTGCAGAGTAGTGGTCCGAGGCCGCTCCCCTTTTCACAACACTCTGCAAGCGCAGCTTCTGGCGCACTGCTGGTGGGGCGATGAGGTCCTCTTGTGTCCTGGGCACCTCAGGACACAATGGACTTCATCCTCCGAGCAGCAGTGTGCTAGAAGCCGAGTTTGCAGCATGGTGTAAAAAGGGGCATGGCCTTGGAACACCTCTCTGCAACAATGCTCTGTGGCGCTTACTGGAGGTCCCTGGTGGGCTAGTTGGTCCCCAGGGACCCTCAGGATTCAAGGGGACTTAATCCCTTAACTTACAGTGCACCAGGGGGTGCGTTTGCATAGTGGTGCAGGGAGGGGGCGGGCCTGAAATAACAAGTTAGCAATCTTGCTGTGTGGGACTTACTGGAGACAATGAAAGGGTTAGTTGGCCCCCAAGGTTGACGTTGGGGGCTAACTACCCCTCCTGTTACCTCCAGTAAATCCCACACAGTGGGATTGCTAAAAGTTGTTTTGAGGCCACACTCATCTTTCTCCACCACTCCGAAAACAAGACTGCTATGTTATAGTTACAAATTGGCATTAAAAAACCTTTGAAATTCACTGAAAAAAACCATATGTTTTGGGGACGTTATAATTAGATATTAGCATTTAAAAAAACATTGAAATTCACTAAAAAAAAAACAAAAGTTTCAGGCATGTTATAGTTCAGTTCAGTTCAAAGACTTTATTCGGTTATAAAACAGTGATAACCATAAAAGTACATAAGACACATAATAAACACAATTTACAAAATATGAGACAGTTAAAATATATATATAGGTTATTAAAGTGCATAGGCTCAGTACAGTTAAAAAGAACAAACTTTAAAACATTATCGATTTCCTTGAATAAAAAACATTTCTAAGGAATACAGAGACAGATGCTACCGTAAAAATATCTTCAAGTTTCCGGATTGCCAGAAAGGCAGGGCGGCATTGTCTGAGATTCATATACTTTAAAATTGGCTTGATCCACCTTTCCCTGGGTACGATATAAAATTTGCAGAAAAATAAAATGTGAATATCCTATTGGGTGGATATATCATCACAGCGGCATTTGCTTATACCATATGACCAGTCATTGCTAGCAGGAAAACTCAGTGTTCTTAAAAGGATCCCAAATCTAAAGCGTACCAACAAAAACCTTTCATGTTCTGTCAGCCGCAGGGTTAGGTATGGTTGAATAGCCTGCGAGGTTAAAATCAATTGATGAGACATTACTGTTTTTTTAGTCAACTCAATTTGATCTCTTAAATTCGCAAGATGCATGATAAATAGCCTTTTCAATTCCTTTCTCTGGATTTTCATCATTGACACGGGGTCATCATAAAATTCGGGGTGATTAATATTACCACAAAAGCTTTTGATGTAACTCAGCCATTTCATTCGATAAACACCCTCCAATTTTAGGGCGTCCCATAGTATGAGACGGTTCAAGTGACACTCATTACTGGTCCAGACCATGTGCCATAGAAGAACCGGCTGGATTCTGATGGTATCCTCAATATATAACATGCCAAGTTCAGCGTGGCAGTTGTAGGTGGATGTACTCTCAGGCGTGGTTAGGAGATATCTCAAAAAGCTATTCTCTGTCAACTGCAAACTAGTGACATTAGAGATGCCCCAAATTCCCGCACCATAAGTTGCCACTGCTACACAACTAATTTTATAGATGCGTATGAGCTCGTTGACTGGTTTCTTTCCCATCTTTTTACAAAAATGTTTGAGGGCCATTATAGACTTTGCAAACAACATGTTTCTCCCCTTCACGGCCGTGTTCCACTGGCCTGTACAGTCGAACAAGATTCCTAAATAAGGAAAGGTAGAGATATGATCTAATGTCTTAGAATCAATAAACATCTTTTTTTTCCTCGGTTTTGTTTTAGCGCCACAATTTATAGCATAGGTTTTGGTGCAATTCACCCTCAGATCCAGACCGGTCATGAAGGTGGAAAAAGAAGTGATCATAGATTGCATTGCTACGGGGGTCCTTGCCATCAGAACGGCATCATCAGCATAGATTAGTGCCGGTATATGACATTGTGATGCCCTAGGCATATCTATACAATCCCTCAATAGGATGTCCTCTAATTCATTGATGTATATTAAGAATAAAAACGGGACAAGGACACATCACTGTCTCACTCCCCTCGCAATATTAAACATTATGATGCACTGTAAAGTTAAAAATTAGCAGTTAAAAAACCTTAGAAATTAACTGAAAAAAATGTAGGTTTCAGGGACGTTATAGTTAGTTGAACATTTCACTTGTGCAAAACCAGAGAAATTCTGCCTTTATAGTTAGTTCAGCTAACTAGAACTCGATCCCTTGCAACGCACTGCTGATGATGTCACATATTACATCATTCATGACATGGTCAGCGACATCA